>NC_059330.1:58999336-59644961 GCF_018350155.1 Leopardus geoffroyi | reverse complement strand
CCACGTGAGGGCTGGCACTGGACCGCCACCACGCACGCGCCCTCCACAGAAGGGAAGGCAGGGCTTTGGGTCCGGGCTGCCTGCCGCCCAGGCAGTCCCTGCAGTCAGCAGGCGCCTGGTGAGGAGCCGCGAGGGCCGTCTGCGATGCGCTCACGGCTCCCCTCCTGTCCCCCCGGTGGCTCGGAGCTCACATCCTTCCGAACAGAAGGGCCCGATGCCACGAGCACATGCACGGTGGCGTTCCGCGGGTGCCCGGACGGGCGGCCGACTACGACCCAAATGAGGGGCTCGGTGAGGGTGGGGGAGGGAACTCTGGCGCCCCCAGGACGGCCTTCCCAACTGAGTGCAACGGGAGCAGGTGACTTCGAGGGTCTGATCCCCCCGACCTCCAGGCACCCGGCCCGCGCATGGCCACGGGGGCGTCACACGCACGCATGCACGCACGCACTCTGCCCTCTGCTGGCAGCGGTCTTCCCTGGAGCCCGCTCAGCCCGTCCGGAGGGTCCAAAGACACTCACCTGCAGAACAATGGGAAGTTGCTCGGGCGGGCTCCTGTTCTCCACGCCCATGGTGAGCCACACCTGGAACGCGGTCAGCTGCTCAGCAAAGAACGGACTGTGCTGTGGGACAGGCAGGGGCGTTAGTTAGGGACCTCGCCCTGACACCACGCGCCCCACGACGCGGCCCCCACGGCTGCCTGGGTCCGGCTGAGGGAGGGCAGGGCGCAGCCGGGGAGGCGGCAGGAGTGACACGGCGCAGCTGGCGGCCTGCGCGAGCAGACCGGAGGAGGGCGGGAGGAGAGGGTGTCCCCGGGCTGAGCTGGGAAGACTGCAAGGAGCGTGTCTGGGGACAACGTGGGGAATCCCGCCAGGACGAGTGGAGACGCCTACAGGACGTGGAGTGGGGACAGCGAGTGGGAACCGTGCTGCGCCTGCAGTTCGGGGCGGGGGGGTCGGCGCTGTTGGTGCAAACTCAAAGGGAAGCGGGAAAGAGCAGGGCTGAGCCCGGAGGCCAAGGGCGGTGGCGCAGAAGGAGGAGGGGTGGTGGGCAGGCAGGACGCAGCCTGGTTCCCCCGAGACCGGCTGAGCGGCGCTGAGTCCCCAGAGACCGAGGTGCAGCGGGCAGAGGCACGGCCGAGTGCGCTCAACACAGGCGGGAATTTGGAGACTCCAGTGTGGACGGTCTGAGAAGGGATCTGGGTGCAAAAGGGAAGGACAGGAATGGAGGGGGTGGCGGGAGCGGAGTGGAGGGAGGCCACCCGGTGCAGAACTCTGGTTTCCCCGTGCGGGGGCGAGGGTGTATCTGGAAGCGGCTGGTGCCACGCGGGCAGGGAGGCGGGCTCTCGGGCGGGGCCGTGCACGGCCGGCAGCCCGGGCGGCCCTCCGGGAACGGGAGTCGGGGAGGCAGACGGGCCCGGATGCGGGGATGTGGGCAGACATTGGGGCACTTGCAGGGGACTCTCTATCACTTCTATTTCTCAGTGAGACGGAGAGGGAGGACACAGCCGAGCAGAGCGGCACGGGAAGGAAATAACCAGAGTTGTGATTTACTCCAGGACCCTAGAGTGGGGGGCAGGGGGCAGAGAGTATGTGAGGCCACCCTGGGGTCAGTGGAGGACCCAGGCACCGAGGTCACAGTGATGGGGGGGGGGCGTGGAGTTGATCTGTCCTTCCTGGACTGGCAGAGGGGACGTCTTTCCCGGCAGTGACAGGGACCAAGCAGAGGACAGAAGGAGCGGCTCAGGAAGGAGGGAGGACCTGACCGCCAGAAGGTCCGGGAACCGAGAAGCCAGGCTAGCGGGAAGGCTGGGTTTTTCGGTCTGACAGAATCATTTTCACCTAACACACGGTTCTGCTTCCCCAAACCCTGAACCAGAAGAATCCCAAGTTACAAATCTCTGCCTCCCAACCCCGTCCTCCTGCCCAAGGGGAAGGTGGTGGCTGCGTTTCAGAGTGTCTGTGCGTAAGGAAGGGGGCCGGGAAGGTGCGACTGTGGCACGTGTAGACAGCGTGGCCCCGCGTGTGTCTGCACGACTCAGGTCTGTAAGCCCCACCCCGGGCCTGCTCACCCCACACCGTCCACGGAGGAGCCTGGTGGGCAGAGCCACGGTGTCCCCTCAGAACAGTCCATCGCGTGGAAAGCGTGCGGAGAGCAAGCACCACCCAGGAGTCCGCGTTCCCGCGAAGTCGGCGTGGGCCAGGGGCACCAAATCTAGAGGGCGACCTGGGGGCCGGGATGGAGCCCCCAAACTGGCTTTCCCGTTTTCAAGTGTGAATTTTTCCTGAACTGGCTCAAAACAGTAACCTCTGTGAAGCTCTCCGTCCCCACACGTGGGAGACCTTTGGTCTCTGAGGGGAGCTCGGGTAATTGAGATCATTCCATCTCTTTCCCCCTCCTTCTAAGTCCGGATTTGAATGAAGGATGCTCCCGTGTGGCTCACTGCCGGAGAAACCGTTCCACACCGCAAGGACGAGCATTCCACGTCTTTTCACCCAAAGCTCACAGAAAGGCCAGGTCTCTGCCGCTGAGGTACGTGGCGAGGGCTGTCGTGCCCCTTATGGCGCGGGCAGCCCTCCAACACAAGCAGGCTCGGCATTCCAAATAACGCGCCCCGAGCGCCTCGAGAGCTGCCCCCGTGTGCACCTAAGGATGAGGCAGAGCAGGGATTCTGGGCCGGGTCTCCAAGATTACGGCTGTAGCATCAGAGCTGCTGTGCAGAGGCTCTGAGTCATGGGGCCGCGTGTCCAGGCCTCCCAGGGCAATTCTGAGGCCAGGCGGGCTGCTCTGTGGTCAGCCCACGTGTCAGATGGCCCCGGGGCCTGAAAAGAGGCGCAAGCGGAACAGGACAGAAAGCGGGAAGGCCAGATGGGCACAAAGAGCCACCTGACCCCTGGGGGATTCAGGCACAGAGGAAGTAATCTCAACACACCTCCTCCTCCTCTTCTCGCTTACCATCCCCGGTCCAGACACGGCTACACCGCCTGGTGTCTGTCCTCACGTGCAGTGACACTCACTACTCACGATGACCTCACCACTTACAAGAGGAGACAACAGAAAACTGCCCAGTGGCCAAGAGCGTTCAAATTCCATAGCCTGTCAGAGCTCAGCCTGCAGATGGGCTTTCTTCAAGTCCTTCAAGAAACTCCATGCTTCCCAGCGCGAGCAACCACTCCCCGCTTCTCCCGACATCAGAAAATGCCAAATCGGATCAGGCTCCTTTCCGTTGTTAATTAAAATCTGTCCTCCCTACTACTGACCTTGGACAAGTGACCAACATGCTGGGCTCTGTTTTGGTATATTTGACAACGAGGTTTTAAAATAAGGCCAGGGGCGCCTGGGTGGCTCAGTGAGTTGAGCATCTGACTCTTGATTTCGGCTCAGGTCATGATCTCACGGTTTGTGAGTTCAAGCCCCGTGTCAGGATCTGTGCTGACAGCATGGGTCCTGCTTGGGAATCATTCTCTCTCTCTCTCTCTCTCTCTCTCTCTCTTCCAATCTCAAAATAAACAAACATTTAAAAAATAAGAAAACAAAAAAAAAGACGGCCAGTAATTTATAGGAAAATTATTAGAACAAAATAGTGAGTTTAGTAATGCTACTGCAAAAAATCTCTTATAAACAATATATATACGAAGAAAGGGAAAACAGAAAATTTTAGAAAGACACTATTTGCAGTCATGATGATGGATGGGAAGACGCAACACTGTGGAGATACTGCCTGCCCTGTGTCCGTCTACAGATCCATGCGATCCCTATAAAAATTGCTTTCATAATCAAGGCTGCTCAGTACTGTGCAAGGACACAGTGGCCCAAAGGGCAGAGCTGAGAACCCAGGAGCAGCCCATGCAGATGGTCGCCTGGTTCGATGTGAATAACACTGGGTAAGCTCAACCTCCATGTGTGGGAAAGCATATCTTGCCCCCTATCTCACACCGTCCGTACTAGTAAATCCCAGAGGGGCTGCGAGTCTAAGGGTAAAAGTAAAATGATCAGGCTTTCAGAAGAAAAAGAACACCTTCTCAAGGGTGTTCATCTCAAAGTAAACATTTCTTAAACAGGATACCAACGGTCTTTAAGCAAATGAGAAAAAAACTGATACATTGGATGTTAAAAGAAGAAACTTCTGTTCTAGGAAAAAAAAAACATAAAAAAAAAAATGAAAATAAAGTCCACAGAGATAAAAAAAGAAAAAGATATTCACAATGGATTTGTATTCGGATTATATACACAACCGCTACAAATCGATAGGAAACAGATAACATAAAAGAAAAACCAAAAGACTTGATGAGGCAACTTACAAAGGAGGATATTCAAATGGCAAATGAAAATACAAACTAGTGCTCAACACTACGAACCATCAGAGAAATACAAGATAAAATCTCAGTGAAACACCTCTTCACACTGAACCACAATAGCCAAATAAAGGGAAAAGGGTAGAAAGTATCAAGCGTTTATGAGGATACAGGGCAACTGAAACTCTCGTAAGCTGTGTAGAGGTGCAAGTTGATTCGATCACAGGAAAACCGCCTGGCAGCCTCTACTAAAACCGACCACACGTGTGCCTGGTAACCAGCAATTTCACTCCCAGTGTGTGCCCCCGACACAAATGCGCCAAAGCCACATAAAAAATTAGCAGCACCCGCAAAACTTAAGGGGGCACCAGAAAATTCAGTAATTGAAATAAAAGAATACATTAATGCGAGATTTAAAAAGAATAGATGTGAAAATCCATAACGAACGAAACATCAAAATTTCAAGTAAAGACAGGCTCAGCATTACTGATTTCTCCTTCCCGTCAGGCTCCGACGGCTCGGCCTGGCCCTGGCCAGCACTATTCGTGGGGGGTGCTACCTGTAAACTCCAAATGCCTACCGGCCAGACGATGCACACACGACCCTTGGAGCGTCCCCCATGGTGACAAGAGCCCCGACCGTGGGAGCAGATGTAACGTTGAGTGAAAGCAGGCACGACGGTGACGTGCCGTAGGACCCCGCTGATCCAAGCACACAAAACCAGGCGGGATGGTGGCTGCGCTCGGGAAAGCAGACTGAAGGCAGCAGGAAGGGGCGTCTGGGGGGTTCTAACAGGTGGCCGCTCGATCTGGGTGCTGGTTACTGGAGTGTGTTCCTCTTATAAAAACTCCTCAAGCCGCACATTTGTGATGTGCAATTTTCTCTACGTACGTTCTGCTCCCGAAAAAGTGAAAACAAAATAAAAAACCTAGCAGGGGGTCTACGTCAGTTACCCCTCCCTATCACAATTTGGGGGAAATTATTCCCAGATGCAGAATGCGGATTCCAGCAGATTAGAAATGAAGCGCTGAGATCCGCGCAAGTGTGCCTGGCAGTGGAGCGGAAGGGCAATCATGCAGAAGCTGTGTTGTTTTACACAGGAGTAGAGAGTTCTGATCCCCTAAGGGTACAACGT
This sequence comes from Leopardus geoffroyi, assembly GCF_018350155.1. Lineage (NCBI taxonomy): Eukaryota > Metazoa > Chordata > Mammalia > Carnivora > Felidae > Leopardus > Leopardus geoffroyi. Next base: position 59,639,534 of record NC_059330.1, on the reverse strand, counting down.
AAAACCACACACGGTCTAGAAAGCCGGAACTGTAGGAGGTTTTCTAAACACGTGTTTGTGGCGACGGGCCCTCGTCTCCCTGGGCAAGCTGAGGCGCTCGGGAGGGCCTCCAGCTGCAGTGGTGGGGGGGGGGGGGGCCCTGGGCTGTCCCCACGGAGTTCCGTGACTGCACGAGCCCGGTCCCTGCCTCAGTGTGGGTCCAGCGGGAAGGGGCCACGCGCACGGCTGAGAGCTGAGCGCAGGCCCTGCCAGCTCTCCCTTCAGGGCGGAAAACAAGGTGGCTTGCGATTTAACTTGTGAGAGCGTTAAGAACAGGCGGACGGAGAGAGGGGTGGATGTGCTCAAGCAAGTGGCAAATGTTCACGGCAGGACGGTGGGCACACAGGTGCTCCCTGTACTACTCTTCCAACCTTGTGGAGGCTTGAACGTTTTCATACTAAAACGTGAAGGTTTTCAAGCACTAAAGAGGAGGAGATAGGAGATAAACAAGAGAGGAAGGCCTCTCAGCCCATCGCCCCCGCCACAGGGGCGTCAGACCATCTGAGGAATTACACCCCACAGAGACACGCTCCTGCACGGATCACACGCACCTACACAGATACGCACACACGTACACGCACGTGCACAGAGACGCACCTGCATCGATCACATGCGCACACACACGTGCACACGGACACGGACACACAACGCAGCGACACAGATGAGCACATATGTACACACACACGCACCGACATCCCCCCCACACATGTACACACGCACCCAGACGTGGACACCTCCCACACCCACCCTGCAGATACACTCAGCGCACACATGTACATTTGTGCACACGGGTACATGAACACACGTACATGGACACACACCCCCAGATACGCAGACACATCCACACACACACACACCCGTCCACACAGGTATGCACGTATGTACACACACGTGCACACAAGCACACACGCATACACACACCCTACAGATATACAAACATGCACCACACCCCACATGCACAAGCACACACCCCACACAGAAACACACACGTATACACACATGTATAGACAGGTAACCACAGATATACACACACGTGCACACACGCGTAGAGATGCACATACCCAGCTATGCACAGTGAACACACGTACACACACACTCTCATGTACATGGACACACCTCACATAGATAACACACCCACCCACGTATACAACAGATATACACCCCACACAGATACGCACAAAGCACACGTGGACACACGTTGCACACAGACATGCACAAATGTACATGCACACACATCCCCACGTGTATGTAGGCATACCCCAGATACATACACATGCACACACATGTACACGGATACATCCCCACACACACTTGCACAGACACACCAGAGAGACACACGTACATGTGCACACGTGTACAAGGAGACCCACATACAGATATGTACAAACACACATGTACATACACTCTACACACATACACATGTATACACATGTGCACACATACCTCACACATGCGCGCACACACACACACCCCATGTAGATAAACATACACGTACCCCACACGTGCACTCACACGCCCCTACAGATATGCACACACATACATGTACCCCCACGAGTACTCGTACTCCACACAGATACGCACACGTATGTACACATACACACACACCCACGCTCAACCTGAGCACTCAGCCCGTGTGAACTCCTTCAGTCCTCCTGAGCCCCTTCAATGGATACCACCCCGATTCTCCTGTAAAACGAAGAAACCGAGGCCCAGGGGAGCGGGCTTGCCCATCGGAGTCTTGGGTTGGGCCAGAGACGACAGTGTGGGTACAGGAGGCTAGGGGCTCTGACCACCTGGCCCCACCCCCCGACTCACCTGGGTCTCAGATGGCCTGGAGGCGCCCACTACCCCCTGCTGTCCGGCTCCTCCCAGACCCAAAAGTCTCCCTGTCCTGTGGGGGTCAGAGGGCACCTACGTGCTCCCCACACCCTCCGCCTGTTCCTAGCCGTGCTCTCACTCGACGGGTGTGACCCCCCACCCCTTTCTCAGGGTTGTCCAGGGAGGGGCCGGGTCTTCTGCAGGTGCACTCAGGCTTGGTGCACAGTAAGCACTCGACAGACAGGTCCCGAATGAAGCCACGGAGGCCGTGCAGCAGCGGGAGCGAGAAGGGCTGGTGGCGAGGGGCCGTGAGACCCTCCGTGTCAGGCCCCCGGGCGGCCTGGGGGCCAGCTATCCCCTCAGGGCCGAACCTGACACCCTCCGAGGGTTCCAGTCAGGAGTCTCGGGAAACTAGAACCCATTCCAGGGAAAAGGTAGAGTGTGGAACACAGCTCGGGGAGCGCACGCTAAGGACAGCATTTTAAGAGAAGACGTTTCTGGAGAGCTTGCCAGCTCAAAGTCCTTAACCCCCGGCGGATGCAGTATTCCAAACTTTGCTGACTGCACGTTTTCCCAGGAGGGTGAACAAAGTCCAACAACCCAGCGCCCTGGGTGCCACCCCAGTGGACCACACGGACGCCCTTGTGGGACTCACCCGAAACGCCGTGCCTTCCTCAATGATGGTGGGCAGCTGAGAGAGGCAGATGTCGACGGCCAGGTCCCAGGCTTGCCTGCGGAGAGAGCAGAGGGGCGCCCACAGGGCCTTACTGACCGCTTCTCTGGGCGGGGCCCTGGCCACGGCCGGGCCACAGGAGAAGGAGGCAGGCATCTGGCTGCACACTGAAGCCGTCTTGTTAACGTGGTTTCTCTTTAAATTTAAATGAGAAAAGAGCTTGGGAGAGATAAAGGGACGGTCTCACTTTCTGCCACAGCTTCTCCCCTGACTTGGTGCCACAGCCTGTGGCACCCTGGTTTCCGGACCGTGGCAGTGTCGCACGCAAACGCCCCACGGTGCTCCATCAGAAACGGCCAGCGTGGGGCCAGGAGGCGGCTCTGTCTAGGCCCCCCGTCCTGAGCGGCCCCTCATCCCGCCCTGAATCAGGACTGGCCCCACACCGCCCGCTGCCTGGGCCTGTCCCCGAAGGAGCCACTCAGGATGAGGTGTCCCTGTCCTCGTTTGAGAGGACGGCAAGTCACTGATGTGTGACCCTGGCCACCTCTCCACCGGTTTCGCACAGCATCGGGACCTAGCTCAAAACACACACAAGCCGGCCAGAGTGCGCCCGACGGCCTGGCGAGTGTGGCTCCACCTCCCTGGCGTCAGTTTTCCCGTCGTGCCTGCTCGGAGGGTCCTCGGGAGACCCTGGGAGAGCAGGTGCCTTCACAGGGGCGCCGAGGAATGAGGGCCGCTCGTGGCATTCGGCGTTAGCTCTGAACTGACACAGACGATCACCTCACTTTCTCTATGGCCACAGATGGGAAGCGTGGATGCCGTGGACACGAGGTTCCTTCGTCCCTGCTCTCCCTTCCCTTTCTCGTGGAGACAAGGTGGGGGCCGGCATGCGGATCTGGTTTCCAGCACGGCCACCCCTTCTCCCAGGACACTTCCTGAGAGGCAGGATTCCACCTGCCATTTATTAGACTCATGGCCCCACATGATCGTGGGGAATGGGGTACCGTTGCTCCACGTCCCCAGGGAGGACCAAATCAGGAACGAAAAATGTAAACAGCCAGAACACGGGAAACACGCAAGACAAACAACAGCCTGGAGGCTCTCTGTCATTATTCAAACACACGAAATATATTCCAGTTTTCCCAGACCGGCCCCCGCTGAACAAGCACACCCTTCCCCCACCAATCTAATTAAGAGGCAATCAGCACATAATCAAAAGTGCCTCAAAGAACAAGCAATAAATAGTTCCCATATGCTCAATAAGTGGCCAGGCTGCAGGCAGAATGGTTCTTCAGCGGCGTTGAGGGAGAGATTTACTCTTTGTTAGACAGAAACAAAGTCAATTACCGCGATTCCGTGCTATAAAAATTCCTTGAATTTAACCTAATAAAAACTTTGAACTTGAGGAGTTGTGAGCGCGTACGAGCTGGGGGCAGGTAAAGGCGTGGGTCTAGGGCGGCTGGAACCACGCTTGCGTGGAGTAGGCGACACGTCCTTCTCAGCCCCTCTCACCGAGATCACGAGGCAAGGACAGGCCTCCCGTGAAAACGCCGCCACAGCTGTCCTCGGTCCTGGCGGGGGTGTCCTGGATGATCAGCGGAACCAGGCCACACTGGGACAGGCCACCCTGCGGTCTCGTGGCTGGCACCCACTGGGTCCCTCCAAAGAGTGAAAGCCTCACGGAGCTGCACTGGGGCCTGAGGGTGACAGTCCTTCTGAGAGTCCTTCTGAGAGCCACGTGGTCACTGGCTGGCCAGGCAGCTCCCGAGGGTCGGCCCCTCCCTCGGGGACTGGGTCCTCAAGCAGCCCCGGAGCTCCTGGGAGTGAGGCAGGGAGGCTGCTCAGGGCCGTGGACAGAGGGGCACGGCTGTCGGGGGGACAGAGGAAAGGGACTGGCCCACGGCGTTGAAGACGGTGGCATGTGTGCAGCTGCAGCAGGCCCGGTGACCCTCTCCAGGCCTCTGAAAGGGTCGGCTCGGGGACCTGAGCTCCCACGAAAGCCCGGCAGCTCGAGAGTGGCGCTCTCTCCGGGGCATCTCACCGGTTGGCTGAAACCGGCTGCGTTTTCTAGGCTAAGATCAAAATGAACTTGGCGTCTTAATTTGGATTCTCGCTCGGGGAGAGTGGGACTGTGAGTCCTGGGAAGTCTGAGGCCGTGGCGAGGGGCCAACCCGGGAGGTGTCTGCGTTCGCACTTCCCACAGCCCGCGAAGCGGCCACACTGCGGCGGGAGGGGGCGCCGCGACAGCCTGGCCAGCCGAGCGGATCCCCGCGGCGTGGGGCAGAGGCAGCTCGATGAGTCACTGCCCGGGAAAACGTGCCGTGCCGGCAGGAGCTCGGGTTTTCAGGAAACGGGCCTGTGATGGCAGACGCCCAGGGAGTGGGCCGGGAGGGGAGCCTTCCAAGAGCGCGCGGCCTCCATCTGTAGCGACCGCGCAGCGGGCGAGGCGCCCTCGATGGAGACGGGAGGCACAGGTTACTACCGTGGAGAGAGGCGAGGTTTCACGGCCTGCAGAAATCGAAAGTGAAGGAGAACGAGCCCCTGGCGGCTTCACATCAGAGATTAAACAGGAGCCGTGCCGAACGCCCGTCGTCGTTAGCGCCCCTCCCGAAGCCAAGTGCCAGTGCAGACTACCTTGTGTTTTAACCCCGGTTTCTGTTGGGCCTTGTTCCCTCCCTCCCCCGCTCAAAATTCAACCTCTCCATCACCACCCAAGCGCTGTAGTAACTAGACGGCACATCATTTATTCCAGAAGCTCTTTCTGAAGCCGCGGCTGGCTGTGTGCTCCCTGGGGATGCAGCAGCTCTGGTCTGTTTCCGAGGAGGGACGGAAAGACCAAGGGCGTTGTTCTAACGCGGCTCGTCACCGAACCAGCTCCGCCGCAAGCCCACGCCAGCACCGAGCACCCAGGCAACGCAGCAGAACTGAGCCCAGCGCAGCGCGACCATCTTGGCGTCCGGGCCTCACGTCCTCCCCACTCTGCGCCCGACACCACAGCCTGGTCCCTCACGGCTGCTCTCCCGCCTCCCGCACGGAGGGGGTGTGAGCGGCACGCCGGCCACCCGGGACCTGCCGCGTTCCCAGCCCCCCCCCCCCCGGATGAGGTGCATGAGACACAGACACCGGCGAGAGCAGGAACGAGCTGGGCCCCCGGGGATGGCCACTGCGGGGCGGCGGGAAGCCTGGGTCCCCGCGGCTCACGCTTAGGCCACATGGAACGAGCGACAGACTCTCCTTCGTGAAGCCAGCAGACTCTGCGTTACCAACTAACCTGTATTTCCACCGCTGCTTCTAACCACCCCCAGGGGAGGAGGACTCCCACCGTAGCCGGGTCAGTCCACCCGCAGGGGCCTGACCTGGTATTGACACCCAGTGTTTCTGACCTCTGACTTAGAAACAACTCTGAACGATTTTATAAAGAAATAAAGACCCCCACTGTCTCCAGGTGGTCCCTTCCTCCCCAGATCTACAACACGGTAGCCGGGCCAACCCGGCCAACCCTACAGCTGCAGCCCTGTGTCACTCTGGGAAGCACGGCTGTCCCTCTGCGAGCATCTCCTTAGAAACCACCTTAGCAAACGCAGGAGCCGGAGCCAAAGCCGGGGTGGGGCCCAGGAAAATGCAAGTGCAAATGAGCATTTCCCTAAAGCCCGGGAGAGAGTGGAAACCTACAAGCATCACCTTCACACTCTCTTCCCGCCTTGACGCTATTTGTTTAGGTGTGCGGGACCAAGACTTTGTCACTGTGGACACTCCCCTAGGAAGCACAGCCCGTCCGTGTGGGTCTTCTAGACGCCCCTGGGTGTGAACAGGAAGCAAGGCTCATCCAAGGCGGCCCCGCAGGCCAGCAGCAGCTGGAGGGAAGCCAGGCCATGCGCGGGGACTAGGACTTAGGTCACTTTTGACAAGGAACTTGGGAACAGCGTTTGAAAAACCACGATCACGGGGCACCTGGGTGGCTCAGTCAGCTAAGTGGCCAACTTCGGCTCAGGTCATGACCACATGGTTTTGTGAGTTCAAGCCCCATGTTGGGCTCTGTGCTGGCAGTGCAGGGCCTGCTTGGGACTCTCTCTCCCTCTCTCTCTGCCCCCTGCCCTGCTCACGCACATGCACGTGCTCTAACTAAACTTAAAACACATTGTGGCCACTCCTAATTTGGGTGTGCGTGGGGGGTGTATTTACCACTAAACGAGTCCCCCTGAACCTTCTGTGCGCTCAGTGAACTCTCGCACTGGCCGGAAACGCCCGTGTCTCCAGGTGCTGTGGTGGCCACTGCTGCTTGATTATGTTTCTACGAGCATTTTCTACTTGAAATCTCAAGGCTGCTTTCATATCCAAGTCCTGATCAAAGTAGGTTAATGGCATAATTTTCAACATTTAATGGGATTGACTAATGTTTACTCTTTGGCTACACCTCACGCCGGCACCGTCATTAGGAAAACCCTACCTGGAGGAAACGTGTGCTGTACGCATATGATTTCCTCCCTGGAAATCTCATCACCGCTGATTCCTACAAGAGAACCCTGCAGATTTACTTGCATGGCCTTTCTCAGCATATAAAGATAGAAGGCCATGATATCAAGCCCTTCCAAAAAAGATCCCAATTGGAGAGGACCTTCGAGGCCAACGGTGAAGCAGGGTGGGCTCACGAAAGGAGAGCCCGGGCCACCACCGATGCCTCCCCACCTGCATGGCTACCAGGCTTCAGGGGCCCCGGGGGCACCAAGGTGCAGAACCCCCTGCTTCCACTCCCCGGGGCACCCGTGGTCCCGGACTCATGCAGAGTCCCCAGCAGGCTGCATCTAGCCCCCTGTTGGTTGCGTTTGGCCCTCAGAAAGTTTTTTGAAAAATACCGTATTGGTGGGGCTCCTGGGTGGCTCGGTTGGTTGAGCGTCCGACTTCGGCTCAGGTCACGATTTCAGTTTGTGAGCTTGAGCCCCACGTCGGGCTCTGTGCTGACAGCTCAGAGCCTGGAGGCTGCTTCGGATTCTGTGTCCCCCTCTCTTTGCCCCTCCCCGCTCTGTCTCTCAGAAAGAAACATTAAAAAAAAAAAATACTATATTGGCTATCAACATTTTAAAATAAGAAAATTGGACGTGAAAATACGAATTTATGACTACTCTTAAAAATTTACTCTGGGCCCAAACTGCCCCCTGGAGCTGAGTGTCAATGATGCAGGCTTGCGGTCAACACCTGGCCCTCTGCCCCTCGCCCCACACTGCTCCCTCTTGGATGCTCCCACAGGACCGGTGGACACGGGGGCAGACAAGGTACAAAGAGACTCCTGCCAACCGAAGCCCTCCCAGGCTCACCACCTCTAAATTCTGCCCAAACGGAGAACGCGCTTTTGGGAGTTGGGCCATACTACACCCGCTGCACGTTTTCTGAAAAGCTGCCCTTTTACGGTCCACGACCCTGACAGTGGTCTCCTCCCGTAACAGCAGCTGGCACAGCACCGGGACCCCAGGCGGTCCGAACGCAGGCCCGGCCAGGCCAGCGTCTGTACGTGCTGGTGACGCGAGGGGCCCTGGCGCAAGGGCCTGGCGTGAAGCCGGGAAAGCCGGGCGCATTTCTCTACCTGGCCCGTTTGGGTGGCTCACCCACGACCCCTACAACCTGTCCTGCCCCTATGCATAGCTCTGGGCACGTCCCCGGACAGCTGTGCCTGCGCTGCGGCATCCTGGCCCGCCACGTTCACTCACGGTCGAGCACGGGGCCTTGGAGCCCAGGTCCGGCTCCAGCACACGAGACTGCTCCTCGCGGAGCCCCAGCTCCAACGATTGGATCCCACGTACAGGGAGCAAGGGAGGGCAGCAGGCCGGACGGCGCTCCGCGCAATGGGGGCCGCGAAGGCTGAGACCAGACGAGACCCCACGTCCAGGGTACGTTCCAGCCGCAGAGGGGCCCTGATGTGCTCAGGGAGGCCAGGCCAGGGGAGGGGGACGGCCCGGGGGCACACATACGGCTGCCAGCCACTCTGCCTGCCTCGGATCCCGTGAGGCTCTCCCCGCGTTCCCCTGGGCCCCTGTGGACCTCTGTATGGCTCGTGTTTCTGGGACAAACGCAGATGTGCTTTATGAGATTCGGGGGTGCTGACCGTGCGGAAGAGAGGGCCACATTCCTAGCCTTCGGCGCTGGCAAGAAAGCCGTCCTTAACGGTGACGGCGGGATCACACGGGGCTGCCGTCACGTCTGGGCTTTGGACCTTATCTTAAGCCGTTCTTACGAACTCAGAAACGTTCTAGGAGGCCAATCCTGGGACAGCAGCCCGGGAGGACAAGAGGAGGGGGGCCGTCTGCACCTGCTTCCTTCCCCGGGTGCCCGGCTCCGTCCTGGCTTTGCCATCTTCTCCGCGCAGCCAGCGGCCTTCCCCCCATGCAGCTGAGCCAGCTCACGGGAGGCATTTCTACAGCCAGAGAGGTGCGCGTTCACTGGAAAATGCGCTCGAGGAGCGTGCTGGGGTGTCGGGAGGACGCGGGCCGCCTCTCTCTGACAGGCGGTGCCCCGCGCCCCGGGGAGCCTGCTCGGCCAGCAGCGCCGGCGGCCCGGGAGGCCCTCCGCTCCACGCAGCTGGTGTGACGCCCGTTCCCTGTGGCTTCACCAGTTTTCCTGCCAAGACCAGCCGTGGCACTGACCTCATGCAGCTTTTCCACCATTTTCTTCCCTTTTTTACAATACGTGTTTTATAAAAACCTGGTTCGGGAGAAATAGGACTTAGGACATCACTTTTCTTCCTAGGCAGTTTTGAGGAGCCACTCTTCCAGAAACGTCCACCTTCACTCTAATTATTCACTCTGAGCACCATAAAGGCCTTCAAACACCCTCCCAGTTGCAGCGTGGTGGGGCCACTCTGCACACGTGACCCGCCTGCCACGTGGGGACTGTGGTGGCCCCGCCGCCTGTGGTCCCCATGGCAACATTCTGCTTTACCCTGTAAACACCGGACGCGGGTATGGACACGCACAGAATCATTTAGCAGCCAACACGGCACGTTCCCGTTTCCCTCACAGAGGAGAATCTTACTTCCTGATTTCCCGAGTGGATGGGGAACCCATCCCTGGCTCTCCACGTTTTCAGCACCACGGGAAAGTGGTCATGCACGTATTTAAAAAAATAAATCACTAGCTGGAATAAACCTGACCATGAAGATACACCTTGAGTGAATGGCTGTTTTTAACTATCTGTATTAGAGTTTCTCCCACGGACAGACACCTTTGCTATCGCCCCGTTTTAGCACTGCCTCAAATTCCGCTTGTGTTACAGAAGCAAGGGGACGGGAAGAAACCAAACGCCATCAATGGGAGGCCCGAGTAGAAGACACGTCACACGAGTACCGTTGTTACTCCTGTTACTGGCAGTGTAAGTCGCAACCGTCCGATTTGGGGGGAAACTATAAGCCAGAGTCATAGTAATCTCACTCGTGTGCGGTGTGAGCACGTACGTGTGTGTGCGACCGTGTATGTGTGTCTGGACACACACACGTGCGTGTGCTTGTGTGAAGTAACCCTACAATTAATTGCTCACGAATCCAACAGCTTTAATCCGATGGAACAGTGTGGGACACACTTCCTAAGCCCGGCTGGCATTTTCTTTTCTCGGTACCGGTCTCTGCGGAGTCAGAAGCCTGTGTGCGGGCCTCTCCTGCCCCGGGTGGCCGGATCGTAAGGCCCCTGGAGCCGCTGGTCCCGCTCGGTCGTGAGAGACACCCCAAGGCGCCTGCACCTCTGAACTCTGAGGGGACCCACGTGTCCTGTGCGCGGGGAGCTTTAGGCAGGACTTTGCCAGCTGTTAGCACCGCCTGGGTCTCCGAGCCTGGTGGCAAGTCTTCCTATTTCGTCTCACGTAATTCCATTAAACTTGTCCCACAGCAGAAATGGACAGAAACCAAGCCACTGAGAGAACGTCACACTGCCTGGCACTGTCGGCCGGGGACACTTACCACATCGCGTGCATGTACGTGGGGGGCAGGCGTGGGCTGCTGACGGGAGTGCAGTTGTAGGACCTCATGATCCTTTCTGCCAGTAGAAAATTTCGAAACAGACTCGCCACCAACAGGTCCTGTCTGAAGAGTTTTTGGAAGAGATCTGGGGGCAGATAAAACATACAAAGGTACCTTTGGTGACTCACGTCCAGCATTGAAAGCCAAAGACACAGATTTCCTTCTAAAAGAATTTTTTACAAGCAAGCTGGGACTCACACGCACATTTCCTGTTGGCAATATGCACACACAGATATACTCACACAGATGCAAACACCAAACCCTAGAGAGTCAGTACAGAAAAAATGCAGACAAGTCTTATCAGAACACTTCTGGTTTTAAGAAATACGGGCCGTGCCAATTTTTATGAAGAAAGGTGAGCCCTGAGTCTGCCTAGAAGATAACACGGTAACGTCGGAGCGAGTGCTCATGTGGAGCTCGCTGTCTGCCACTCGTCTTGGTGCCTGATGCGCTGTGGCTCACGGAAACCTCCAGAGGCTCTCGCTGCCCCCCACCCCCCCCACCCCCAGCTTTCCTTCCTGACAAGATCTCGCTGCTTCTGTCTCGCTTCCCTTATTCCATGGGCCAGTGTCTCCCACCAGGTGGCTGCCCTCCCCGGCCCCAGGCGGCCCGGCCCTGCCGCCTCCCTGCCCTGCCCCACGCCGCCTCACCCCGAGGCAGCACGTTCCAGGCGATGGTGTCCGTGATGGCTGTGAAGATCCAGTTCAGCTCACCCAGAGGGGTCCTCCGGTCATTCAGCCGGCCGGGGATCCTAGGAGACACGGGGTGCTTTCATTAGTGACTACCCAGAGAGTCCTGGCCCCCGAAGAGGGGTGCGGGGAGATGTGGGGCGAAGGGGGGAGACGCAACACTGCAGGCAGAGGCGGGGGAGGCCGGCCCCGCCCGTGACGTGGAGACCCGCGCACTCGGCCTCCATCTTCACTGTCCTCCCCTCCACGGCTACACAAAGAGCCCCTTGGGGTCCCCCGACGCGTGGGCCGGACCCAGCGGCTACACACACCAGTCTCGTGGTTTCCATGGCTGATCTCCTGCCCCCACAGGCCAGCCGGGGCATCTGCTACAGGGGAGCCCGTGGCTCCAGGCCGTGGAAGTGCACTTTGGACCCGAGGGCTGGGGGAGAAAGCCCGTCTTCTGAGGTCAGCTTCCCTTCCGTTCGCCCGTCACATATCTGAGCGCCTGCTCTGGGGCCAGGTGCTGGTCTAGCACCCCGCTGTCTAGGACCCGCAGACACGCCGCGGCTGAATGTCTTGCCACGGGTTCGCTCTTTTGAACACACTCAGAGTTCTCCAAACTGCAAGGTGAGAGGGCACATCCCCAGGACGGCCCTCACCTCCGACACGTCGGACGCCAGCCGCAAGTTCCAAGGGTCCCCGAACCACTCAGTTTGGAGGACTCACCAGGAGGAGTCGCGCGAGTCAGTGAACGCTGTCACGTTTGTGGTTCCGTTTATTAGAAAGAAACACAGAGACTCAAGTCAGTCGAGGGACGGCGGGGGCAGAGTCCAGGAGAAGTGCCAAATGCGGGGCCTCCGTGTCGCCTCCTGGCATCCACATGTGACAACGTGCACAGAGCTCTGCCAACCGGGGGGCCCTGGGGCCTTGGTGTCCACCTGGGAGCACTGCTTGGCCAACCGCGGCCCATGAGCTTGACCTCAGCCTCCAGGTGGATGGACACCACACTCACACCCCAGCCCAAATCACGTGGTTGCCCTCTGGGGATGGAGGGGGTGCCTCCCCCCTCCCCGCCCCTGCTGAGAGGACTGGGTGTGGCTGGCGCCCGCCCCAAGCACTGATGCTCCTGTCTGAAATGGCACCGGCCCTCTCCTTGTGCAAGGCCTGGTTCTTCACCACACAAACATCCGCCTGTTTAATGTCCACAACAAGCCTATTCGGGCCGAGACTTCAGAGTTTTGGATTCATACGTCGTCTTGGGTGCAGTGCCTTCACGAGACTAAAACCCCACAGATGCGTCCGTCGGAGGCCAGGCTGGGTCACGTGCACAGGCCTTCCAGCAAGGTGGCCGAGGGGCGTGTTGCCTGCCTTAACCCCCTTCGAAGGACGGGAAGAAAACACCCGACCTGGACGGCAGGAATCAGGCACGCACCAGCCGGCACAGGCCGCCCTGGGGGTGGAGCCGGCACCTCCGGTCGGGAAAGGACAGACCTGAGAAGGCGGGGGACGCCTGCGTCCTTCACATCGGCGAGTCTGCTTCCAGAAAGCAACCCTAAACTGGACACGAGGAACGGGGACACACGACACGCGGCGTATGTACAGGGGCAAAAAGTCAGAACTGAGGCACGTCACCAGAACAGGAGGAACGAGTCGGTTAGGGAACAACCCCGTGGAATTACTTCAAGCCCTTAGACCGCCGCTTATGAATATTTTAACGATTTGGGAAAACGCACGCTTTCTAACATCGAGTGAGGGAGACAGATTGTGTGCAGCCATCACCACCCAGGACGCGACGCGGGCGGGGCCAGAAGACACGGCCTCGAGGCAGGACTGTGGGGATGCCGCTGTCATCTCACGTGGGCGTGCAGTCGGCATCTGCTGCACGGGGCGTCCCCCGCTGGAGCGATGGGGAGCAAACCAAGCCCCGGTTCCTTCGTCTCCCCACCCCCCGCCCAAGCCCCTGGTGGCCGTGCTGGGGGAGGGGCGGCTGCCGGGCGACAGGAAGGCACTCTTGGAAGAGTCTGACCAAGGTCTGTTTGCAAACCTGGACCCGGCGCGTCAGGGACACGAGCCAGGCCGTCTTGAATCAGGCGAGGCAGCACAGAGGTCCGATCCCCTGGGTAAAGGGACACCGCACCCCAGGAGCACGGAGCTGCTGAGATTTCCGCCATGGTGGGTGCGTGGCTAGGCTGCGAGGCCTAGGTGGCAAGGCCAACCCTTGTGAGGCTACGGTCAGTGTGTATTTGGTGGCTTAAAAAATCCTCATCTTGTGACAATCACCAGCAGATAAATGCAAAAGCAGCCTCCCGCTACCGTCTGGAAACTCCATGGGTCCTGTTCACTAAGCTCATCGTGAAGCCAGAGACAAAGCCGCCTGCCGACCAACGGAGACAGACCCACGCATCATTCAAATTGACCCACCCGCCCATCGGTCCCAGACGCCTCTGCACACGGCAGGCTGGGATGGGTACTGGGGAGGGCAGAGTGGAACGAACCAACTTCCCCCACTTGTCGGGTCACTTCAGGGGGCCTGGTGGCTCAGTCGGTTGGGCATCCAGCTTCAGCTCAGGTCATGATCTCATGGTTCCCGAGTTCGAGCCCCGCGTCGGGCTTGCTGCTGTCAGCCCAGAGCTCAGTTTGGATCCTCTGTCTCCCACCCTCTCTCTCTCTCAAAAACAAACGTTAAAAATAATTAAATCGCTTCAGAAACCTTTTGTTTCTGTTTTCCTTTCTGTATCAGATCCTAAAGAACGTCAGAACTCAGCGTATGCTGGAGGCCACCTGGACCCCAGACGGCTCACACGGGGCCACGGAAGGGACGGAGCAGCACGGAAGGTCAAACCCAAGACCACACTTCATTACAGAGCTCCTCCGAACCCCCAAAGGGTTTCATTGACAATCAAGGTAGTTCTTTCAAAATTTAAATCCACAGTGTTAATCAAGGCTAGCTTTTGTGAGAAAAGCATAAAAAGCTGCAGTTTAGGAACAGATCATTGAATTGGGAGAAGAGAAAGCCCAGATTCGAGTCCCAGCTGGGCTGCATCGGGGTAACTTCTGGCATCTGTGTCTCCGCTTGGAGTCACTGAGGCTAACCTTACGTGCAAACCAGAGTCTAGAGTCAGACGGGCAGCACTTGAGAGGAAGACACAGCAGACGGCCACAGTGATTGCCCTCAAGAGTGCGGGCCACCGCCCCACACCCTTCGTTACCCGCCACTGCTGTCACCAGATACCCTGATCTCCCCCAGTATCTGGGATCACCTACAGCTTTCTGATCCTTGACCTCAATACCCAGGCCATCACTGGCGACCTCCCGCCCCAGCCCTGGCAATACAGTAACTGCTCGTCAGGACCCACACCCCCATTCTCATGAGGAATGAGAGGGTCTTCCCTCCTGGACCACACTCTCCCTCCCTGACGCCTGTCTGCTACCCTCTGCCATCTCTGTAATCAGCACAACGGTCCCCGCACGGGGAACACGTCACTTAGCCTCTGACGCGGCCCCATCCTAGGCATCATCTTCTGGCCCACCCAGACCCCGGACCTGGTAGAGACGGTGTGGGCCGTGTTCCCACGCGGCCCCGGCTGCCCCGATGACGAGGAAAGCGTAGAAGTCCATGCAGTCCTGTTGAGGAGGTGACACCTCCCCGCCCCTGTCCTTCCCTGTCCCCTGGCCTCCACTCCCAGTGGCCTGTGCTGAACACCGGAAGGCTCCTTCTGTTGTCCAGAGGAAAACAAAATCACATAGAAGTTCACGCCCCACGAGACCCACCAGTCGGGCGGGGCACTCTGTCCTGGTCTGTGTCTGTCCGTCTGCCTCCTTCCCTAACCTTTGCTCACCTGTCTTCACGGCTCACCTCCATGACTACCACCATCTCTCCCCGTGTTGTGTCCCCACGTCGGGGCCCACGCAGATGCTTTCACCAAAGGTCAAAACCTCAGAGGCACAGCTCACCTGCTCTCCAACCGCTCATGTCTCTGAGCTTCTGCCACACACCGCTTTTGTCTGCCTTTGCTGCTGAACCGCTTTGCTGGACCTCAGCTCTTCCGCTGCAGTTCACGCCACGCGGGGCGATGGCCCGTGGCGTGTCTTTGTCAATGACTCTGTGGCTACTCTGCTCCAACAGACCTCACGGGGAACGCGGGTGGGGCTGGCGGCTCCCGGCCTCCTGGCTGCCCCCGCCTCCCGAGACAGATGGCCTCTGTGAGGCCGCGGGCAAGCGAGGGCAAGAGCACGGCCCTGTGCAGTCAGGTGGAACGTTCCCACTTGGCTTCAGAACCACCCATGATCGCCACCTTGACACACTGAACTTTGAACTAGCTCCCAGTCCCTTCTCCCCCCACCCTGCTGGGCAGGTCCATTACCTCGCAGTCTGAAAAAACAGACTCGGTTCACCGGCTCAGCCTGCCCCCCCCCCCCCCCCCCCCCCCCCCCCCCCCCCCCCCCCGTCCTCTGGGCACCAGGTCCCAGTTCCATCTTTACAAGCAGAGCGCCACCGTCGCTGTCCATGGTGCCGCTCCTGTCCCGACGGCCTCGGCTGAGCCCCTCTGTGGCTGCCCTCCCGTTTCTGTTGTTTGCTAGTGACTCCCCTTTTCATCTATTCCCCACTGCTCAGTGTGTGCTCGTTACAAGCAGATGATAAATTCCCTTCCCTCGATACAAATCAATCACCTGATGGCCGCTGGCGGAGTGCCAGCATGACCCCGATGGCCCGCGACTGTGACTCACGTGACCTCCCCCTTTGTAAAAGGACCGCACCCACAGCGGCGGCTCAGAGAGGCCCTCGCGGACGCGAGGAAGCCTGGCTGCTGGGCAGGGAGGAGGGCGGCACCCAGCACCCAGAGCCCATGTGGGCTGTCGGGATGGGGTCCCCCGGCTGAGGGCTGAGCGCGGCGGGGGTACAGGGTCCGCTCTTCCCCAGTCCTCGGCGCCTCCACGGGGTGACCTGTGCCCTCCCGCTCAGTGCGGGGCCGGCGGAGACCCCACCCGGTGGGCACACGGCCGGCCTCCTTCCCCGCCCCTCCCCCCGCCCCACCCCATAGACCGTGTCCCCTGTTGTAGTGTCTGCACCCCACAACCCAGCAGCGTGGGGCGTGGGGGAGATTTTGTGTCTCGCTTGTATATTTACTCTTCTCAGGCTGCTTTCTGTTTCTCTCAAGCTTTCTCCTTCACTAAATAGGCCACAGTCCAGCTACGTGGAACTTGCCGTTGTCAAAGACTCCATGTGCCCCCAAACCTGTGCAGACCACCCTCACGCAGTCCTTAAGCCCGTCTGCTCACGGAGGACATCCCGGGGGCCCCTCCCGTCCTGGGGCTCCCCCGAGGCCCACTGGTTGCTGCCGCGACCCCACAGACGCCTCCGCTGGACACGGGGGCTGCAGCCCAGCCTGTCCTCACCCAGCGCTGAGCACAGACGGCTGATATGTACCAGGTGCCCCTTGCATATCTGACGAGCGAAGGAATGAATCCCCCTGAGGGATCACAAGCCCTGTGTAAGTAAAATGTTGAGCGAACAACTACAGTTTCCAAGAGGACGAAGCAAACTCACTGAAACACTCCGGTGATACGCAGATAACACAAATCCTTCCCAATCCCGTCGTGGAGGGACCACAGGATACACATTCCTGTCTTCACGCACAAGATCAAGTAATTTTAAAGACGCCGAAATAACACTACATAAAGGGATGCTCCATTTTTGTTAAAAACACCCACAAAAACACCTAGAAAGTAAGTCTGGAAGGGCAGGCGTGCACCAGGGTAGTAATAGTGACTATCTTGGTATGGTGAGGGTTATAAATGACTCAAGTTCTCTCTGCTTCTCTGTACTTAACAATATATCTATGCTGAAAACACTACTGCATAATAAGGAAAAACCAAACCTTTTTTTTCTTTAGTAAGAGGAAGGCCACAGCAAGTCTTCCTGAAAAGGGAGGTATTTGAAAACCACATTATTTAATGACTTTATTTATTTATTTATTTATTTATTTATTTATTTATTTATTTATTTTTTCAACGTTTTATTTATTTTTGGGACAGAGAGAGAGACAGAACATGAACGGGGGAGGGGCAGAGAGAGAGGGAGACACAGAATCGGAAACAGGCTCCAGGCTCTGAGCGTCAGACACAGAATCGGAAACAGGCTCCAGGCTCTGAGCGTCAGCCCAGAGCCTGACGCGGGGCTCGAACTCACGGACCGCGAGATCATGACCTGGCTGAAGTCGGACGCTTAACCGACTGCGCCACCCAGGCGCCCCTGACTTTATATCATTTCATATTCAACTAAAATATAGCAAGATACACCTTTCCTTCATCTACTTTAAACGCCTCCATGGAAATGATAGTGTAAAGAAAAAAAAGGAAAAAAGGAAGACGAGGGGTCCCCACTGGCCCCTACACAGTGACCTCCAAGCATCTGTCTCTGACTTCTTCATCGTAAGATGTATCTGCTTGTAAAACACACCCTCGGAGAAGCCCCTTGAATCACTATGACCAGGCTACTCAAAAGAGAACTTCACTCTGTACTGTATTTATCACAACCAGAGATGTTTGATGCCAGAGTTCATGGGATGAAAATAAAAAAGAAAGAAACAACAACAAACTACACGGCATTGTGAAGTCCATTTTAAAAGGCTTAAACAAACGGGGAGGTATACTATGCTCATGGATCAGAAGCCTCAGGGTAGTGCAGACGGTATTTCTTGAATTGATGTGCACATTCGGTGCAATCACAGTAACAGTCTCAGCAGGCTGGCCGGAAACCGATGAGCTGTTTCTAAAATTTACATGGAAATGCAAGGAGTTAGAACAGCAAAACCATTTAGAAAAGGAACAGATTTACCATAAAGCTACAAGAATCATGGCACTGGCATAAATACCAATGTAACAGGACAGGGCAAAAGAATTCCACAATTACGGTTAAATGCTTTTTGTCAAAGGCATTTTTTCAATGGGGAAAAGACAGCCTTTCTACAACGGTGCCGAAACAACTAGAACCGGAAATCCATATGGAAAAAAATGACCCTTGACTCTCACTGCTCACCACGTGCAAAAATTAACCTGAAATGGACCACAAACTTAGACATAAAAGTTAAAACCATAGGGGCGCCTGGCTGGCTCAGTTGGTGGAGCATGCAATTCTTGATCTCAGGATTTTCAGTTTGAGCCCCATGCCGGGTGTGGAGATTATGAAAAAAACAAAGCCTGTTTTGTTTTGTTTTTTTTTTTTTTTTTTAAAGTTAAAACTGTAGGGGCGCCTGGGTGGCGCAGTCGGTTAAGCGTCCGACTTCAGCCAGGTCACGATCTCACAGTCCGGGAGTTCGAGCCCCGCGTCAGGCTCTGGGCTGATGGCTCAGAGCCTGGAGCCTGTTTCCGATTCTGTGTCTCCCTCTCTCTCTGCCCCTCCCCCGTTCATGCTCTCTCTCTGTCCCCAAAAAAATAAATAAACGTTGAAAAAAAAAAATTAAAAAAAAAAAAAAAAAAGTTAAAACTGTAAAAGTTTCAGAAAAAAAAATAGGAGAAAATCGTCACAACCCTGGGACAGGCACAGTTTTGTTAGGCGCAACATAGAAAATATAAATCGTAAAAGAAAAAAACTATTAGATCAGATTTCATCAAAATGAAAGGTTTCTGGTCTCAGAAGACTGTTGTGAAAATGGAAACCCAAGTCAGATGGACCAAAGACAGAAACCTGATGATGACTCATCTAACACATATAAAGGGCTCTTGAAGATAAACAACACAATTAAAAAATGGGAGACATAAACATATGTTTTATTAAACAATACAAATTAATGGCCACAGCGCGTGTTCGGCTTCATTAGGCAAATGCAGATTAAAATCACGAGGACACAGTGCCACACATCCAGCAGAACAGCTGAAGTTGAGAGACGAGGTTGGTTCACAACCAAGTGTTGTTCTGAACGTGGAGCGGCTGGTGCACTCACACGTTACTGGTGGGAACGCGATCACTGTGGGAAACGGCTGGGAAGTTTCTGACTCAGGCCAAACGTACACCTGCCAGACGACGCGGCCATTCTGCCCTTGTCCCGGGGAAGCGAACACATAGTGACACACACACCGGTGCGTGAGTATCTCTGGCAGGTCTGCTCACTGCCACCAACGCGGAGAAACCCAGATTTCCATCAACAGGAGAACGGATCGAGACTCTGATACGCGCAGCGGAGTACGACTCACAACAAGAAGGGAGTGAACTGCTGATTCGCTCGGCACGGGTAAATCTCAAAGGCACCACACTGAGAGGAAGAGGCCGGACACGAAAGAATCCGTTACAATTTTCTATTTACACGACGCTCTAGGAAAGACAAACCTAAGGAACGACAGGACAAAGCCGATCAGTGTTTGCCTGGGTTTGGGAGTGTGGTGGGGATTCACCGGAACAAGGTACAAGGGAAATTCTGGGCTATGCTTTGAGTGAAGGGGGTTGCACAGGTGTATAAACCTGCCAAAACGCATCAAACTGTACAAAGTGAGTTCACCTTATTGAATGTAAGCTGCCGTTCAACAATGATGATTTTAAAGTGAAAAATCAAATGAAGGGGAAAACTAGGGCATTTTCAAACAATAAGAACAGAATTTTTCACCTGCAAACCTGCTGTAAAGGGAGTTCTTTCGGGAAAGAGAAGTGATCTCAGAACGATGCTCTGAGACGCAGGAAGGAGTGGAGGCCAACGGAAGGTGTAAAGCACAGCTGAGCATTAACTACTGAATATTAGTATGGAGATACTTACGGAGATAAGAACGTACAGAGAAAAGATGTGGCGATACCTGTGCCCGTGTAAGTGGAGTTAATGTGCTCTCATGTCCTTGTGTTGTCTGGGAAGTGGTAAAAGCACTAATCAACATTCAACTTTAATAAGCTGGGGGCCCCCAAGGCTATGGTCTGAGGCCAAATGCAGCCAGTAGCCCGTTTTTTTTTTGCTTTTGTTTTTGTTTTGCTCTGGCCCATGAACTGATAACGTTCTTTACGATTTCAAGTTGACACTAAGAATACAAGACAGAGACTTTGTGTCTTGCGAAGCCTGACGTGTGTATTATTTGGCCCCTTACAGAAAACACACTGAGGCCACTGCTCTGGAAAGGAAAAGAACGTATAATCAATAAGGTGATAGAAGGGGAGAAAGGAGTAGTAAAATTGCTAGATCAATCCAAAAGAGGACAATAGAGGAGGAGACAGGAAGATAGAAAAAGAAGGAATGGAAAAGAACGTGTGGGTAGCTCAGCTGGTTGAGCATCTGACTCTTCATTTCGGTTCAGGTCGCGATCTTAGGGTTGTGAGACTGAGCCCCACATTGGGTTCTGCAGCTGGCAGCGTGAAGCCTGCTTGGGATTCTCTCCCTCTCTCTCTCTGCCCTCCCCCTGCCTGCACTCATGCACACACACTCTCTCAAAAAAAAAAAAAAAAAAAAAAAAAAAATGGAGGAAAACAAAATGAACAGATTTCAATTCAAACATGTCAATTATTACACTAACTATAAAAAGACTAGATACTTCAATTGAAGTCAATGATTTTCAGACTGGATTTAAAAACAAAAGTCAGCTATGTCCTAAAAAAGTGGGGGGGGGATACACACCTTAAATAAATATATATAAACATTCAGAAACACATATATTAGGATACCTGCTTAAATATAGATATGGATGAGGGGCGCCTGGGTGGCTCAGTCGGTTGAGCGGCCGACTTCAGCTCAGGTCACGATCTCGCGGTCCGTGAGTTCGAGCCCTGTGTCGGGCTCTGTGCTGACAGCCCGGAGCCTGGAGCCTGTTTCAGATTCTGTGTCTCCCTCTCTCTGACCCTCCCCTGTTCATGCTCTGTCTCTCTCTATCTCAAAAATAAATAAAACGTTAAAAAAATTTTTTTAAATACAGACACGGATGAAAAACATACACTCTTGCAAACATGAATCAACTGTCCCGCAAAGTGGACTTTATGGCAAAGGCATTATTGGAGATGGAGAGACGTTTTTCAACGATAAAAGTTTCCATTCATTCCACCAGGAAGGGGGAGTCAGTTATGGCTAATTTGTCCTTCTGCAGTTCTGAAGGGCAAAGCATGCGGTCAAAAGGGGGAACAGGCTTTTAATTTAGAGTAAAATGGCCATGAATTGTCAAAATTAGTTTTTGAAGGAGAGGAGGGAGTTGAGATGCATGCATCAGCAACTCCTCTAGGAACGCAGCAGGTTATAGGGAACCCTAACAGTGTCAGGGAACGGCAGAGCAAGGGTGTGGGATTACAGACAGAAAGGGACGACCTCGGTAGCCCTAAGGACAACCCAAAAGCTGGACAAGTAGAGACCACTATGTCAAGTCTCCAGTGAACCCGACACACTTCCAGACTTGCACGCACGACCCCCAGTAAGAAATGTGTTATGCACGGTGACGCCACGTGCACTCATAGACAACCACGGGTAAATGTACACACTCAAACGATACAAGCAAAGAACATTCGTGTCACTAGGAAAACACTGATATTTTCTCTCCGTTTCTTTTTTTAACAGAGGCTGTGGCCCACCAGACTGGTTTAACCACTAATAAAACATGACCTGCAGTTCTAAAAAACACTGACTTCATGAAGCTCTTGTTAATTTCTCCAGGAGGGCATTGGCTCAGGGTTATCAAAAATGTTGATGGTCAACATAGCTCTCGAGGGACGTCAGAGATTAGAAAACCACATGATTCTACCTCTAAATAGCTGGCTGATTTTTTTTTTTTTTTTTAACCCACACAGGCAGCTTGTTTTCTAATGATTTTTCAAACTCTGTACTGAGTCTCTAAATCAGCTCGTTTATGCGCGCAGTGCTGCTACCCTCGGCCCCCTTTCGTTCTGCGCTTAACAGCTCCCACAGATTAGAAAACTGCTAATCTTTACTTGGGAAGCAACTGGCATTGATGAAAAATGTATTTTCAGATTCCAGAGGAAAAGGAGTGACGGTTTCCGTGGCTCAGTGCTGAGCAGGAGTTAATACAACACTGGAGATGATCTACCTTTCACTGAATTTATTACAGAATGATAAACTACCGCCCATCCCTGGAGCAGCCAACAACAGCACCAAGTACTGGGACGCGTCCCTCTGGAGGCTGCAGACAAAAATCAAAGGGAGACATGGGATCAAAGAGAGGAAAAAAGCAGTTTCCCATTTGCTTATTCAACATGTTTATCTCACACAATGAAAACAGATTGTTTTTTATTAAGCAGTGCAGATTCCAAAACCCGTAAGAAATAAACCTGAGCCTAAGTTTATTTTTGAAGCATTTCTGGAAAAGCTGATTTTCTTTGGACTTCCCACTGCCAAGACTGATCTTAAGAGGAACTCTTTCCTGAGAGCTACAGACGCGGGAACAGTGTCTAAGCTGAGCTCTCTGGGAAGCTGCTAAGAAGCCTGTCGTGCTCGGGAAAAGCAGCCTTTTTCTTTCTCTTTTTTTAAATTAAGGTTTTCTTTATTTATTTTGAGAGAGAGAAAGAATGAGTGAAGCAGGGGAGGGGCAGAGAGCAGGGGTGGGGGAGGAGAGAATCCCAAGCAGGCTCCATGCTGTCAGTGCAGAGCCTGATCTGATGCGGGGCTTGAACCCGTAACTGTGACTTCATGACCTGACCCGAAATCAAGAGTAGGACGCTTAACTGACTGAGCCACCCGAGTGCCCCAGGAAAGGCGGCTTCTAAACTGACAGAATTCAGGGGACAGAATTCACACAAATTCCCTCCTGATCCAGACAAATCCTAAGGAACACTTGCCTCTGAGCCAGATGAATCCTGGGGAACCCTTCCTCCCTGATCCTGATGAATCCCAGGGAGCACTTCCCTCCTGATCCAAATGAAATCCAGGGAACGCACGCCCCTGGTCCAGATGGATCCTGGGGGGCAGTCTCCCCTTGAGGCACTCAGCTACTTTCTGGCTCGGTCTCTCCAGATGTCTCTTCTGGAACATGCGGAGGCATCCTCACCAGTGACCTTCTTTGTAAAAATCTGGCCTACAGGTCTACAGAAGGGGAAAGAGAGGCGATGGGTGTGGGGTGGAGGGGTGGGCCTTGCCTCCTCAGCATGTAACACATCTGCTGTTTAACAGAGATTGCTACCAGCCTCCCCCGGTGGGTCCTTAGCTGGCCAGAACGAACCTTTCCAGTCCACGTGGGGACCAAAACGCCAAGGTCACTCCAAGCTGGTGCTCGGAAGGACTACCGGGTGGCTCGGTCAGTTGAGCGTCTGGCTCTTGGTTTCGGCTCAGGTCGTGGTCTCACAGTTTGTGGGTTCAAGCCCCACATTGGGCTCTGCAGCTGGTAGCGTGGAGCCTGCTTGGGATTCTCCCTCTCTCCTTCTCTCCCTCTCTCTCTCTCTCTCCCTGTCTCTCTCTGTCCCTCCCCGGCTCAAGCTGTCTCTGTCTCTCTCAAAATAAATAAATGTAAAAAAAAAAAAAAATTTATTTTTATTTTTTTAAAATTCTGTCTCTTTCTGTTTGTTAAACAAATAAAAGTCTCCAACACACGATCCAGTTGTGTTTGTTGTTCTTGGAACTTCTAGGCCGTTTTCCTCTCAGGTTTCTGGCAGAGGTGTTCCAGCTCCTCCCCCTCCCCCTTCCCCTTCCAGGAACCTGTGCCCCGGCCGAGCTGACCGGTCACTTCTTCCACACGACAGACATTCCCTCATTTCATTTTGACCATGTCTAATCTACCCTCGGAGACCAGAAACCTTGACACATACAACTCATGCCACCTCCTTAATAAGACCTTTCCTGATATGTCCCTAACCAAACCGAACCTTTCCTGCCTCTGAAACACCTGCGCATGAACCTGTGGGACATTAGACAATTCTTCAACATTATGCGCAGTCCAGAGACAAGGGACAGACCTGGGTGCATTCGTCAGGCTCTGCCACTTGTAGCTGTGTGACTGCCGGCCGGTTACTTGACCTCCCTGAGACTCTGTCTCCTGCTCTATACCGCCTACCTCTACGGCGAGACGGAAAAGTGGAATGAATTAACACATGACAAGTTAGCACAGACCCTGGAA
Source organism: Leopardus geoffroyi (assembly GCF_018350155.1). Lineage (NCBI taxonomy): Eukaryota > Metazoa > Chordata > Mammalia > Carnivora > Felidae > Leopardus > Leopardus geoffroyi. Next base: position 59,615,314 of record NC_059330.1, on the reverse strand, counting down.
CACAGCAAGTGCCCAGGAAATACAGCTGCTCCTATATATTTATCACAAAAAATCCCAATAGTTTTAAAGTAAATTAAATCCAAGATGTTGGAACTGCCCCAATAAACTGAACTCCTAAGATTAATATAAAAAAACACGGTAATTTTACGAACGTGCCGCATGTTCATGTTTGGGACTTAAAGGTGGCCTCGGAGAGAATATTTGCATTTCCTGTATCTGAGAAGAGCTTACACGTGAGGCCTACGTGCCATGAGGAGACAAAGACCCAGAGAAAGCACAGGGGAAAGGCTCTGACATGACACTGGGGAGGCACACAGTGGCCAGTGGGCAGAGGAGACGATGCTCGCTGTGACGAGCCCCCAGTGAGACACCTGTCACAACCACCGCGTCACGCCCACGACCATGGCGACGGTTGCGGGCCAATGGCGATGAACGCGGCGGGGACAGTCACGTGCTGATGGGGACGCAGGTGGTACAGCCGCTCCGGGAGACGGCGTGGCAATTTCTCAGAAGTTAAACACGAAGGCACCGTGAGCCCCGACCAACACGCATGTGCACACGAAGGCTGGCACCGGGCGTTCGCAGCAAGCCCGTCCCCCGCGGCCAGTGAATGACGACGGGGACGCAGACGGACAGGCCAGTGATGGGGGGGGGCTACTCAGCAATGAAGAGAGCAGCACGGAAGCACCCCACAACGCGAATGAACTTTGGAAACATGCTAAGCGGGGAAAACAAGAAAACAAAACCCCGCCGGACCCAAAAGACCACGTTGTAGGATTCCATTCCTAGCAAATGTCCGGAAGAGACGAATCCACAGGGACAGAAGGACTGGTGGTGTCGGGAGCGGGGGCAGGGGTGGAATTAGCCGTGGGCGGCACGAGGGGTGTCACGAGAGCGACGGGAATCCAGCCACTGTGGTGACGGCGGCTCGGGTTGGTGGACTTTCTGGAGCCCATCGAACACGTGGACGGGTCTGTAAATAACACCCAGTAAAGCTGCCGAGCAGATACAGAAGGAGCAACCCTCCAAAGCCTTCCTTGGTTATATAAACGATGCTACAGAAAACACCACTGCGTACGTTTTACTTCCCTTGTGAAACATCATGCTTTCTGCACGGACTCGATGCAGAGGCAGGAGGGGACCGAACCGTTTACTGTCGTCTTCGTCCTAAATCAAACTAAATTAAAATTCTACCTTTCGGATGCAGAATTCTCTCCCTTCCCCTTCCCCTTTCGCTCCCCTAATAAATCAATGAGTGTTTTCCACTGGGAAAGCCAGTGATTTCTCGCTTCTCCCCACGTGACGGAGTGCTGTGTGGGCGGGAGGTGCGTCGTGAGCCTCGCTTGCCGTGGCCCGGCTCTCAGGGGGGCGGCTCTGACCCCGAGGGCCACTTCACTGCGCTAAGACCGCCGTCTCTGAAGCTTCCGCCGGTGGCCCTGGGGCTGGCACCTGGCACCCTGCAGAAACGTGTCACACGCAGCAGCCGTGTCACGACTCCTGAATGATCTGAAGACACTCACGTGTCGTCCAGAGTCTCCTCCCCTCCCCTGCGGGTCCCCGAAGGTGCCCCTCGCCCAATGCGCCATTCTGCGCCCTGCCGCATCCCCAAGGCATCCCTCCTCTGGGACCCTTCTGGTTTGGGAGCAGTTACTCGGAAGAGCTGACTCAAATCAAGTTCAGTTTACTACAACCCTGACCGTCCCCACACGGGCTGGCGTTCTGTCGAATCGCCCCAATTCCGCGCTCGTAGGTGTGAGTTCTTAGGACACCGTGAGGTTAATACACGGAATTCTGTGTTCTGGTATTGGGTCCACGAGCAAATTCTCTCACTACCTCACATAACAGTATTGCTCTTGTGTATCCGAGCTTCCGAAGGCTTCTCCATCGTTTTCCCCTACTTCCTGCAGTTGCTAGGGCGGGAGCACAGTGCTGTCACGAAGATGGGGGGGGGGGGGTGGCTGGCGTCACATGCCGCACAGGCTCCTGCTACCTGCGAGAGGAGGAGGAGCCTCCCGGACGCCCCAGGTGTCCCTGCAGAAGGCCGGGCTGACCGCCTTCCTCAGGGAAAAGCAGCGACGGCCCTCCCCGCGGCTCTGTGCCACCGGCTCCCTCTGCTGGACGCTGCGGTGAAGGCAGACTCAGGAGCCCGCGTCACCTGTGCTCCTCGCCCAGACCCAGCGGCCCCTCCCCTCGGAAGCCAGCCGGGCTCCTGCTCCCGGGGGTGGGCCCAGGTCTCCAGACGGCGAGGGCCTCCTGCTCACTGAACCACCACCCGCTCATGGGCGTCCACTGACTGCCCACGGCACGCTGGCCTCGCAGGGGAGGAGGCTGACCTCTAGCCGGGCGTCCGACCCTCGGCTCCGAGTACGCGACCCGCGGGCTGGTGAGCCCAGGCCATCCTTGTGAACGGTTCCACAGACGGTGCCCGGAGCTGCCCGGTCGCACGGTGACCTCTCATGTCGAGCTGCCAGCCGGCAGGGGGCAGGAGGCATCTCCTCGCAGCCACGCGGCACCCCGGAAGTGAGGCCGGGGCAATCCGGGCCCACCCCCACGCCTCGGTCGCATCTGACACAGTGATCTGGGCCCGGCTCCGAGAGGCGGCTCGAGCGGGGTGGGTGCGTTCTGAGCACTGACCCTGTGAAACCCTCTTTCCGAGCTCAGATTGTCCGGTGCAGCTCTGAGGCTGGTGTCCTCGGGTCAGAGAGGGCAGGCACGTCCTCCATGCAGGCAACAGGGGGCAGGGACCCCAGGACACAGGGCGGATGTGGGCTCTGCCACCCGAGAATGACCCCCAGCGAGTCCCCTGTCCACCCGCGAGTGACCCTCACCGAGTCCCCTGACCACCCGCGAGTGACCCTAAGTCCCCTGTCCATCTGCGAGTGACCCCCAGTAAGTCCCCATATCCCTTCCTCTCGGCATCCAGTGTCTGACCCCGTGGACTACACCCGCCAGGGCGTCTCACACGTCCAGGCAGAGCAAGGCCCGCGGAGGTGTCACTGGTTCCCAGTGGGCTGGCCGTGTGGTGCCCAGTCCTGTGTCAGGGGCGCACCTCCGGGAGAGCTGCTTAGCGCCACTGCGCCCCCCTCTGCCCGATGCCACGGCGCCAGCGGCTGCGAGAGTGGGGCCTCGAGCGGCCAGCCCTCAGAGGAAGGCTGACGGGAAGATCGGGCGAGGGAAGGACGGGAGTGTGCCCGCCCGGACACGGGCAGAAACGGCCTGGGCGCTGGCTTGGGCACGTTGGGCAGAAGCCCACGCCTCCCCCTCCATGCCCTCTGGCCCCACGCGGCCGTGGCGACCCGTCGGGTCACCTACCCGGCCCGCCGTGGCCCTGGACCTCGGCCGCGAGGGCCTCCCTTAGGCACGGGCGCATGTTTTGTTCAGGACGCTGGAGGGCACAGAGGCACAGGTGGGCGGGAGGGCCTTGAAAGGCGCCACGCTGTTTTGTCCGTTTTGATGACGAGGCCAGGACGCTGGTGTCAGAGAGAAGGAAATGAGGCCCTGAGTGGCCAGTGCAGGTGCCCCAGGGAGGCCTGGGGCACTGCTCATGCTCCCCCCTTGGTGGCTCGGCACAAACTCATCCCAGGGCCCGGCCTCCGTCAGGCCGGCCAATCCCAACAGACAGGGAGGCGTGACGGGGTGTGTCCCACACACAGGGGACCCGGCGTCCCCGCTTCCCCTTACTGGCCTCAGAGGGCTCTGAGCGGGAGGCCCCAGCGGCGGTGCTCCGGGGCGCGGCTGACTCACGATGCTCCGGTGGGGGCGCGGGGGGCCTGCTGCTCTCTTAGCTCACAGTGTCCCCGCGTCCCCGCCAGCGACCCCCGCTCCGCCTCCAGATTAGCTTCCAGTGAGTCATTCCTCATCCCGCCCGTGACTGGCAGGCGTTCGTGAATTACTGATTTTCCACCTCCACCAGCCGGCACGATATATTCACATTGGAAAGAACGGTACTTTGTGAATGAAGACTGGTGTCTTTCGGTCGCTTTCCTTCCAGACACCATATACGTGCACGATTGCGACCTGATGGCCGAGAAAACTCTAATCGCAACCACCGAGCCCACGCAGTGACCCTGCAGACCCTCTGCCCGTGGGGGCCTCGGAGGACGCTGGCTTGCAGGGTGACGGCGAGGCTCGGCGCACGGGCTCCAGGCAGCCTGCCTGGCAAACCCCTGCTCCCACCCACCCCTGCGGAGAGACCCTGAGCAGATGACCTGCCCACCCTGTGCCTCAGTTTCCCCTCCTTAGAGCGTGGGCAGCACCAGCGACTCCTTTAGAGGGTTCTAGCAAGGACTGTGAGAGTTGACACACAGAGAGCCCTTGATATGGCACCTGGCACAGAGCAAGTGCTCAATAAATGTTCCCGGCTATCCTTCCCGACTCTCAGCCAGAAGGACCATGGTTGCCTTGTGTTCCCAAGCAACAGCTCACGACATCCTCTTACACCCTCCACCCCCCGCCCCCCCACAGGGCGCAGCCAAGACAGGGGCTCTTACACATGGAGATTGCAGCAAAGCTGACAAATCGCTCAAGGGGTCAGAGCAGAACCGCCCCCTGGATCCAGGCTTTGGCCTCAGCCTGGCGTCCCTGGGCTCGGCAGCGGCCACACGGCTGCACGTGCCCCGGGGCGGGGAGCGGGGCACGACAGCTCATTGTACCCTAGACACAGGGCTGTTAGCTCCTGAAAATATGCTGCTGACACAATAGATGTTAATTATGAATAATTTTCAGTGCGCTCTGTGCCTGCAGTGATCAGAATGCTAACTCACAGCCCCGCGGGTGAGGCTCACCGTCTCCCGGGCTCCCCTGTGCTTCCTGAGCGCCCTAACATTTCCAGTGTCGTTTAAGCGTTTCATTACTTGATCTCAGGGCTGAAAAATGTCCCTGAGTTTCCAGGCATGGATCTCATTGCCGCTCTCTCTGAGGACTCGGAATATAAATACGTGCCCCAGAGGCAGCGAGCTTATTTATCAGGCTGCCGGGTTCACGTAGATAATTAGAAATTGGGGGTGCTCAAGGAAGGTTCGCTCTAATTTACTTCCCGACACGGCAGCTTAATGAGAAAACAAATTCCTTCCCCGGCTTTAAAGATCGCTAAGTAATTACAAGACACACACACCGCCTGTATCCCCTCTCCGCTCTTGTGTTGAGACCCCCAACAACACATGTTCTGCACACCTGACAAAGGTGGCAGGGGCTGGGAAGGGGTTAACCCTCGCTATCCAAGGGAGGCTTGTGCGGAGGAGGAGTCGGTGGCAGCTGCTTGAAACAAACCACGTTTGTTACAGAATTACCATGCAGCAATTTGGCGACACCTGTCCATCCATCTCCCCAGGGATGGCAAAGAGGACCACGACACGACGACACAACAGGGTTCAGGCCGGGTTTCTGACTCGCGGCGGCAGGGGAAGGCGCTGCCCCCCGCCCCCAGGACGGTGCTAGCGAGGTGAGGCTCACCGCCCCCACCAGCCTCCACGCCCGCCGCCTGGGGTCCTGTGACATGGGAGTCACCCGCCGTCCAGCCGGCAGGGCAGGACATCGGCTGAGCTCAGAGCCTAATAAGCCGTGGCCCTGGAGACCTCCCCTCACTCAAGCCATCCACGGAGGAAGGACAGCTTCCAGGGGATGGCAGGCGAGGGCGTGTGGGCGTGGGACACGTACGTCAGGCGTGGCCACTCACCGGACCTGTGTCAGGAAGATCCTTCAGAGCAAGGGCGCCGGGAGGGAAGCAGGGGGCAGAGACGGACGCTATTCTTATTTTCTGTAGGTCATTAAATTAAGGAAATAAAACCCAGTAACTCAGGCCCGTTTTCTCCGTTTCATCTCTGTGTCATGACTTGTCACTCTCGTCGGAGGGGTGTAGTGACCAGGGTCACGGTCACACTCAGAGGTGACAGGTTCTCGAGTACAGGCACTACCCCGTGGCGAGGGGAAACGAGAGAGTAAAACCAGATGCACAATGAAAGGGCTCAGAATCCTTAAAAGGCAAGATCGATGTCAAGTCCCGGCCCAGCGGACCTCACGTCTGCGTGTGGCCAGGAGTTCCACGGCCACGGCACAGTCCACGTGGCTCATGCCGTCTGCCACAACACTCTGCAGAGCCTACGACTTTGTTCAGAACGCACTGCTGACGAATGAACGAAACGGGACCAAGGGGCTGAGAAAACAGCCGACTCCTGTTTGGTGGTACGAGTGTCACGAAAAGAAGTCGTCTCACCGACTGACCGGGGCCGTGATCGGGTCACCCGGTGAGCTGCACTGGATGCCCACGCTGAGGGCCTCACAGCAAGGCGGGTGACGGCCACACACGTCCCACGCGGGGGCGACGGGGACGGGGTCGGCTACACAACCACCCCAGGGAGTCCACGCCGGCCCGGGAGCCCCAGCGACGGATACCCCCCGCCAGCTTGCGCGCGGATGTGACCCCGGGGCCCTGGAGCCCCACGGTCTCGGGAGGAGAGCCGGCCACGGGAAGTGTTGCCCAGCCGGCCGCCCGGCTCTCCGAGGCCTCGCCAGCCACCACCCCACCAGCGTCGGCAACAGTGTGTAACCATCTTATTACGGTTTCTCACACTCCTCGGAACTCATGTGTCTGGGGAGGCCCGGGTGGTTCAGGCAGTCAAGCGTCCAGCTCTCCATTTCGGCTCAGGTCACGATCTCATGGTTTATGAGGGCTCACGCCCTGCCTCCGGCCCTGCGTTGGCTACGCGGGGCCTGCCTGGGATTCTCTCTCTCTCTGTCAAAGTAAAGAAACTTCAAAGAAACTTAAAAAATTAAAATTTGTATGTTTGAAACACCCCGTGTCTTCTCCAAATATAAGCTACTTATAAGTGACAATGACTTCGGGTCCCAGCCGAGGTTGAGGCTGGTGCACAGACGGTGTCCGTGTCCCCACGCTGCTTGGTCACGTGGTCGGGAAGGCTCACGTGGAGTGGACGTGTGTCACAGGATGCCTCCCGACAGCCCTCGGACCCCCAGACAGTCTGAGGCAGGGGACGTTCCACACCCAACCCGGAGTCGGAACGATGTCTGTGAGCCGACCCGCTGACCCACCCAGGCGAGTAGGAGCGGTGAACTCACCGTCCGCTACTCCATTTTAGGAAGGTTTTGAAAAATATGACAACCCCACCCCCCCAAATCAGCTGTCGCCCCAGGAGCGTGGGGTTTTCACGCTTGGAACGCTGGAAAGAAGGAACGTGGCTGTAGGTCTCACCCTTAGAGACCAATCTCTGGGCTTCTGTGTCAGGGTGGTGACAACAACGCTCACCCCGGGGCATACTGGTGACAACTTCGCCCTAGAATGTGATGGGGAGAGCTCGTCCTCAGGCACAGTGGCCCCGTGGCACGTCGAGGCCGGCGGGGACGGCGCACGGGGGCCCGGCTGGGCTGAGGCTTCCGGAATGACCAGACTGGCCAGGGGCCTGCCCAGCCTCTGTCTGCACCGCCAGGCCCACCACAGGAGAGGCGGCCCCACATTGTGCGTGTTCGGAAATGCCCACCTTCTGTCCGCTCCAAGACCCGGTTCTGTTTTCTGTAGTCTCTCACATCTCGATGAAAGGATTTCACCTCGTACTTGAATTAAAACACAACACGACAAAACAGAAGCTCGCTCTGAGTCTGGACCGGTTTTCAGCTGTATGACCGCAGACCGCGTCTCTTCACATCCCAAAGGCTCCGGGGTGGAGGGTGGAGACAGGCAGACCGCGCGAGAAAAGGCGCTCTGGCAGGAGAGCACCACATGGGGCGTGATGAGGCACTTGGCACGTCGAGGGTGAGCTCCAGGTCAAGCGTCCCATGACAGTGGGACTCGCACACAGGAAGGGCCTCCGAATGGCCGAAGGGCACCGACGTGTCAGAAAGTGGCGACCACGCCAACACGTGGCCCACGCAGTGAGCAGAGGGCAGCGCAGGTGTCTCTCTCCTGGCCCGGCCGCAGCACGGACCATTCGTGTTCAGCATCCCACATCGCATGCTCGGTTCTAAGCCACATACAGGACAGCCATGGGCACGGACATGTCCCGCTGACGTGTGGTCGACGCCAGCCCCGGGCCAGGGCAGTGGCGGGAGACGGACACAGCCCCAGAGGGGGAGAGCCGTACGGCCCCTGTAACCAAGAGCTACGATTCATGAGAAAAACCGGAGACGCTTTTCCAGGAACATTCTCTGAACGTAGAATCCAGTCGAGGGACCTGGACGGCCCCATCAAACATAAACGTGCCAAGTTTCTGCCTAGGCTGGGAGCTGCAAACTCAAATCTGCTTATTGAAAATGCTTCTGATAGACTAAGCGCCACTGGGGTAAAAAAAATCTAAAAGTTAAAACAATAGGTTAACAGCATTTTCTTGTAAACGGAGAAACCTCTGAGGCAAAGCTGCAGAAGCTAAAAACCCGTATTTCCTCGGAAACAGGTCCGGCGGCTGTGTCTCCTGGAGCCTCCCGTCCAGGTATTTCCCCGGCGCTGCGGAATCCCGAAGTCTGGAACCCGTCCTGGCACAGCATAAACACAGCCGTTGCAACACTCACACGCAGCCTCGCCGTAGCCAGGTGACCGGGGGGGCGCAGCGTCTCAGGTGGGGAGGGGCCCGGTGCGCCTCCGCTCAACCACGCGGGGTTGTGTCCGGAGGGCAGTGACTCAGGCCCAAGCCCACGCACCGCGAACAGTTGCTGCAGTGGAGGCCTGGTCTGCCCTCTCCCGTCCCCGCCACGACCCCCAAACGAAGCCCCGTCCTCGATGCCCCGGGGAAAAGTGAGGTTCGCTCTGGACGCACGCAGCCTGTCCCGGTCACTCTGGACGGTGAGCTTGTCCGAAACCGGGATCACCTCTCCTCCACTGCACAGAGCTCCCCCAGAGTCACCAGCGGTAGCCACTGATCGTGACCAGGGTAGCCGCGTGAGAACACTCTCCTCCTCCAGGCTTTACCCGAAACCCAGATGATATCCAGAAACCCGCGGCTCCCGGAAGGCGGGGCGAAGACCTGTGTTCGAGGGGCTGGGTTGGTGCCAAGGGAGAGCCGCCGTGGAGGCTGGAGGGCCATCCTGTGAGCCTCGCCCTCAGAGCCGCGGCTGACCGCTCCGGGTCCGCATTCCTTCCACCGCCCCCGGAGGCGCTCAGGAAGCAGCGTGGAAGGTGCTGCTGGCGACACTGACGATGCTTTTCTTCTTAAATTAAAAGAAAAAGAAAAACCACACACCCAGCCTGCCCACACTTAACCGACCGTGAAGCACCCCTCGGCACAGTAGGATGGGGAGGAGAGGGGAGCACGGTGCGTGCTGGCCTCCGGAAGCACGGGGCTGCACGGACGCCCACAGCAGGCTTTCCGGGAAGGACGCCGGCGGTCACAAACCCTGACACCATGACTTCGGAAAATAATGCTCGACGAAAAATACCAAAATCTTCGTGATTAAGGGTGTTCGCTTCCACTTTTCAACCCTCATTAGCCAGCCTTCGTGAAGCGAGTGAAGCCTCCTCCCCGGGGAACAGCAGGCACGTCTCACAGAAGAAAAGCCACTTCTCCAAGTCCTGGTCTCAGTTCCTTCCGCCCCGGCTCCTCCAGCCGGGCCGCGCCTGCCGGGCCTTCCCGGAGTCACTCCGACCTGTGCTCCCCTATGGAGTTCTGACTTCCCCATGTGACATGTCAATTTTATTAACCGTACTGTCGTAGAGTAAGCTGGGTTTTGTGGGCGTGCAGATCTGAGCGGCCACCCCCACAATCAGGACGCCCAACATCCCATCACCCCACATTCCCTCACACTCCTAACCCTACAACCAGCGACCCGTTCTCCGACCCGATCGTTTTGTCTTTTCCAGATGGTCACGTGGATGGAATTAGACCAGGTGTCGCCCCCCCACCCCCGAGCTGCTGTTTGTGACCCCACAGTGCTTCTGGGGCCACCATGTGTCACGTATGAAATGTTCCCCCCGTTTCCTGCTGGCTGCGCCTGCTAGACGATGCACATTCTGCTCATTCCTTCACCCCCGAGGACATTTGGTTGTTATCAGTTTGGGGCGATGACGGTACGTCGCACAGACACTGGCATACAGGTTCCGTGCGGACAGATGCCTGGGAATGGGGCCCCGGGCCCCGTGGGAGGCCCACCTACAGCATGGCGGTACCACCTCGCCTCCCGCAAGGGCGCGTGGGATTTCCGGTCGTCCCGCACCCCCGCCAGCACCACGTGTCGTCGGCCTTTTGTTTTACTAACCCTGTGGTTTCAATGTGCGTCTCCCTAACGGTTAATGGTGTCGAGCATCTTTGCGCGGGCTTCCTGGCCGTCCTTCAATTCTCGTTGGCAAAGTCTCTTTTCAGGCCCTTTGTCCAGTTTTGAGGGTTTTTTTTCTTACTTTTGTTTTGAGAGATCTTCATATACTCTGGATACAAGTCCCTTGTTGGCTGTGTGATTTGCAAACATTCTCCCCGAGTCGGCGGCTTGTCTCTCCACGGTCTGAGCTGTGTCTTTCAGGGAGTAAACATTTTAAATTTTTATGAGGTTGAATTCAACAATTTTTTTCTTTTGTGGGTCGTTGCTGAGGGTGTCAAGCTGCCACACGCATTTTACGTCTGGGAGAGTGACAGGACGGGAGCTGGCTGTCCCGACGCGGTCTGGGTACAGGGAGGCCTGCCTGGAGGAAAAGGGTCCCTCCAGGGCCTGGTTGCCCCGCCGGCCGTGCCACGGGCTGGAAGATGCCAGCCAGGAAGCAGAGCTGAACTGAACGCCAGCTTCCTCCCAGTAAAAAAAAAAGAGAGGTTTAACTCAATAACTTAAGAAATTCGTATTTTTACTTAAGCGTTGGTAGCTCCTCTCCTCTGGAGAACTCAGAACATGCGACGCTCATGCGTCCACGTGACTCATCTGGAGTGGAGTTTGGTCAAGAGCAGCCACGACCGTGCCGGGCGACGGGACGGGACAGGGCGGCGCGCACGGGGCTCCCCGGCCGGAGGGCGCGCGGGACACTGGCCACCACACAGAGACGTTGGACGGCTGGCTCCCGCCCTGCCTGAGGGAGAGGAGCGCACGAGTCTGCCCCAGGCACAGGGGGGCAGGGAGGGAAACCACCTCAGGAAAGCGGAAGCCGAGACCTCTCTGAACGGGCCACAGGAAGCAACCAACCCGTGGATAAAACGTGACTGCTGAGAACTTGCCGGAAGCGGTCTGCATGTGGCAGCACGAGCTCGGGTACCGGCCCACACCGCCCAGCCCACGTGTGCCACGGTGCGGCCCTCGCTTCCCGACCACGAGTGCGGGAGAGCCGGCAGGGACCGCACAGCGCAGCCTGGGAGAGGGGAGTGCACCGAGCAGACGAACCGGCCTCGAGCACCATCACGACAGCTGGACATCACCGCCTCCCGCCAGGTTGCAGCCCTGCGCACGTGGGGAGAGCAGGTGCACTGAGCAGCTGTGACAGGACGACAGACACCGGCCCGCCCGTGTGCACAGCACTGTGCACGAGGCCCAGCTGCTCGCGCCCTCGCTGACCCCTGCGAACCGATGGCACCCCTCTGCGGTCCCGGCTCCGGGACCCTGTCCTGCCCGACGACGGGACACGTTTGGCTCTCCCACTTGTGGCCACACCCCTGGTTCTCCTGCTCTGGTGACTCCAGCTCGCCCTCACCCTGCGCCCCTGCCGTGGCCTCCCTAACGGAGGCTTCTGGGTCGCTGTCCGCCGTGGGCTGGTTTCGCAATAACCAAGACCTGCTCTTCAGCAGAACAGCTGCAGACCTTCCCGTCCGCCCTGATGGCGCCGAGCGGTGTTCCGCCGCCCCTGCTGCCATGATCGTCCTGCTCACTCACCCCTGCCCCCATCACCGTCCTGCTCACTCACCCCTGCCGCCATCACCGTCCTGCTCACTCACCCCTGCCGCCATCACCGTCCTGCTCACTCACCCCTGCCCCCATCATCGTCCTGCTCACTCACCCCTGCCGCCATCACCGTCCTGCTCACTCACCCCTGCCCCCATCACCGTCCTGCTCATTCACCCCTGCCCCCATCACCGTCCTGCTGACTCGCCCCTGACGCCATCACCGTCCTGCTCACTCACCCCTGCCGCCATCACCGTCCTGCTCACTCACCCCTGCCCCCATGACCGTCTTGCTCACTCACCCCTGCCGCCATCACCGTCCTGCTCACTCACCCCTGCCGCCATCACCGTCCTGCTCACTCACCCCTGCCGCCATCACCGTCCTGCTCACTCACCCCTGCCACCATCACCGTTCTGCTCACTACCCCCTGCCCCCATCACCGTCCTGCTCACTCCCCCCTGCCCCCGTCACCGTCCTGCTCACTCCCCCCTGCCCCTGTCACCGTCCTGCTCACTCACCCCTGCCCCCATCACCGTCCTGTTCGTGAACAAAGTTCCCAAAGGGAAGCAGGCCAGTCACGTGCCCTTAGACACTCACTCAAAACCTACGAGGAGTAATTATATTCACTGAATTGTTTGCGGGCGACCTAATTTTTCTCCACTTATGTTCATGTGCATTCTGCGTAGAAAATTCAGACGATGGGCAGGAAGCCACGCCCGCCAGCACAGCTGCTCCCCCAGACCCCGCACGGTGAGGGACTGTCTTACCTGGACTCCCACCTGCAGACGGACATGCGGTCGTGAAAATGCCCTCGGCGGCCTCCTGTGCACACTGTTCACTTGCTTTTCTGCCCACAGAGCTGGGCACACTGTCTGTGCCGGTTCGAGCGGCACTGCCGTGGCCTTTCTGCTGCCACAGAGTGCCCGCGATCCCCGGCAGGACCGTGCCCTTCGTGTCCCTGATGGGGACGTTTACACCTAACATTCCTGTCTGTTTCCCCTGACACACAGGCAAGGAGTTTTCCAGGAAAAAACCCAGAGGTATATTTGCCTTTCCTGCCTGACTTGATTAAACTCAGGCCCTCGCTGTTCTCGCACACACTTTTCTCTATCAGGACTTAGAGAACTATTATCTTGTAGTTAATTCCGGAAGAAACGGTGTCCAGAGTGGAAGGTTTCAGCACAACCAGTAGGTGAATCAGGACGAGCCAAGGTGAGTCGACACACACACGCACGCGCAGAGCAGACACAAGAGTGTCCACGACAGGAGGGAGACGGGCCGCCGTCGGCCTGGAAGGGCAGGGAGAGGCCACGCGACCGGGGCGCGCCCGCCTGGACCTCAGCCTTTCCCGAGACAGCACACAGGATGGGGGCGCCGGAGTTCAGCACGTGAAAGGGGGGCCGAGGGACAGGGGGTCAGCGCTAGGCCATGACCTCACTAACCCACTCGGGGAGCAGAGAGACCTCTGGGAGCAGCCTCTGCTTTGGCGTTGTGTTGGGAGTATCCGCAAATGTTCACGCTTTTCAAATGGTTCCGTGTTTCCTCCGTCGCGGCCCCACACTTAGTCGTGTGCCACGCCGACCACCAGTGCCACCGTCGGCACACGGCCCTCCCCGAGGGGCAGACGTCCGCACCCGCAGGCTGACAGCAAGCACCTCCGGGAACCCCGCGGGCCCCAGAGCCGCACAGCGCCAATATCTTACTTACTTTTCTATTAAATCCAGTGTGACCCCGGGCACCAGACTCACGCACTTCTGCATGCAAAACCTGCAGAGAGAGGAGAGACAGTCAGTCACAGCGCAGGGACAGAGGACACGGAGTCCCATCACGGGGACATTTAACGAGAAGTACCATGGGCCCCCAATAAGCAAGGGGATAAAGGGGGAGGCTGAAAATATAAACCCAGACTTTCTTAATTCTGGACCTTTCAGATTTACGAAGAAATCCTCACTGCCCCCTCCCCCACCATCAGCGGAAGGAGAGAAACAGGACGCGGGGGCCAGGTGAGACAGGAAAGGAGGCATCCACCCAAATAGTGGACAGACCGGGTTCCCTTTCTTTTTCTCCTTGGTAAGAAAGCAAGCTGGGGAGAGTGCCGGAAGGAGTGCGAGTGATCTCCGGACACCCCAGAGAAAAACGTGGGAGGAGACACAGAAAAGCGAATTCAATCGTATCACTTTGTTGCCATGAACTCGAGCGTCACAGTGAGACTGGACCCCGCAGGCCCCGTCTGCCGTGCGTGCACAAACGGGGGGCGGGGCAGGGGGCAGGGAGCCACCCTTCCTGCCTCCTGTCCCGGCCGCTGGCACCCAGCAGGGCAGAAGCAACACTCAGTAACAAGGGCAACGTGCAGCGCTTAGTGGGAGACACGGGAAACGCCTGCTTTACAAGTTAAGCTCAAATGGCCCTCCAACAAGCCGAGCAGACAAATGGCAAACACGCGCACCTCCAAGAAGCATTTCTGTGCATCACTAGCTGCACACGAGACGTGGGGGAAGGTCGGAGAGCAGTGGGCCCACGGGGAGGGACGGGCCCCAGGGCCAGGCACACGAGGCCTGACACGTCCGAGGTGGCCGGGGGGGAAGGGCGAGAGGGAGACAGGGAGGGTCGGAGAGCAGCAGGGACGGAGGCTGGGAGGACACACGGCTCCCGAGGGCGGCCTCCAGGGTGGGGGCACGTGCAGTCGGCTGCCGGGGACCCCTGGGCACCTCTGGGGGCCGAGCCTCGCCCGCCAGCATTCAGGAAGTCGTTTTCCTGGTAGTGGCTGCCGTAGCCGGTGTTGTCCCGTTCAGAGGGAAGCCGCACAAGTGAGGGTCTCTGCCTGGCGGAGAGGGCGGCCCCTCCCACGGGCACAAAGGGCTCGCGGCCTAGATGCTCCATCCGCCGGCCAGTTCCATTCCACGCAAATCCTGTTTCCTCGGCTTCCGATGGCTCTGCCCGCACCCCCAGGCACCACCGCCCCCGCCGGCAGGTTCAGAGCAATCAGGATCTCTCGTCGTGGGACAGAAAGCATCTTCGGGAAAGACGTCTTCGTTCTCATCCTGGGTCCTATGCAAACCGTGCCAATCTGTTGTTTGTCTTTTTACCTATAATGTACTTCTTGATTGGCACTTCTGGATTCCGGTGATGACAGAATAATTTGTATCCCGCTAGTCCTTTTACCAATAATGGTAATCAGTTCTGGACAAAATGCAAAACACAGCCACGTAAAGGCACCAAGAAGCGGACAGATACAGACAGAAAGGGAAGGGATGTGACCCCCGACGGAGCAAGTCTGGGTGAGTCTGCTCCACCCGGAGAGCCCCGCGGGCACAGCCCAAGCCACGCAGCACGCGGGGGCCACGCTCAGGGGAGAAGCAGCCGCCTCGGCTGAGCAGTGTCTCGGAGCCCCTGGCTGACCTTGCCCCAGACACGCGTGGGGCGGGACTCCAAGGGGCCCCGGGGGGACAGCGGCCGAAAGGACGGACGGAGATTTCGACACCGCCCGCCGGCGTGCACACAGGCAGGGAGCGCCGGCACGCCACATTAAAGGGCCGGATTCACACCTGGACTTCCCACAGGACTCCCGGGGAGGCGATCATGTTCCAGGATTCAGAGCCACATCCCAGCACCAAGAGCAAAGCCAAAGGAGACCAGTCCTACCACCAAGAGACCACAAGATCACGCAAACGGCCCGCGAGCAGAGAGCCAGACGCTCCTCAGAGGTTCCTAACCGTGGCGCCCACGATGGAGTATCCTACCTAGAATCTGGAGAAAAAACAGGCCACAGAACCAGACTCACGGTTGGCCAGATGCTGGGGTTAGCACACAAAGACTTTGAAATTGTAAAAAACAACTGAAGCGTCCTCTGGGAAGTAAGCATTTTAATACACCTGCTGAAAACACGAAGTTCTACTAAGCAGAAAATTAAGCACACGTTCACCCTGTGGTTCTTCGTGGGAGCGCGGCGTGGACGGATCCGTCACGGAGGCGCCACGAGTGTTACCTTGGCCAATGATACCGAGGCCCTTTGCGCCAGAACCGTCAACGACTTGCTTCTTTTTCACACTGTTCTCTCCTCCCCAGTGTGACACTGTTGCTGGCCCACGAAAGGCCAAAGAGCAGGCAAAATCAGAGGCGGTGACAATGGCTCAGAAGCCCTAAGATCAGATGCCAGTGATTCTAAATTTTTTTTTTTTTTCAACGTTTATTTATTTTTGGGACAGAGAGAGACAGAGCATGAACGGGGGAGGGGCAGAGAGAGAGGGAGACACAGAGTCGGAAACAGGCTCCAGGCTCTGAGCCATCAGCCCAGAGCCCGACGCGGGGCTCGAACTCACGGACCGCGAGATCGTGACCTGGCTGAAGTCGGACGCTTAACCGATTGCGCCACCCAGGCGCCCCAGATGCCAGTGATTCTAAAACACAGCCAGTGGTGCCGTTCAGTGCGTGACGGAGCTCAGAAACGGGCTCGGGCCACTTGTGACGCCTCTTTGTCAGACGCGCCAACCCCAGACTGTCGGCGAGTCCTGTCTGCCCTGCTAGTTGCACAGCACCTGACCCGACCCCTGCTCACCTCCTACCCGCTGACCTCCCAGGCCAGGGTGCCCAGCCGGGCACTAGGGCGCTTGGGGCCGGATCGTTCTTTGTCAGCAGGCGGCATCCTCACCGCGGCCCAGGGGATGCCAGCAGCACCCGGGCCCCAACCGTGACAACCGAAGACGTCTCCCACTGTTGCCGAATGGGCCCTGGGGGGCACAACCACCACGGCTGGGGGCCACAGCCCCAGGCCAGGCACCCGTATCTCACACATTTTCCAGACCAGTCTCTCTGCTTCCACTCTTGCCTGCCCTCCCTACCCCTCTACCCAGCAGCCCGAGCAAGCCTTCTAGGAGGGAACGTGAAGAAGAAACGTTGAAGTAAGTCGTTTCACCTGCTTCACAGCTCTCCAGAGGCTTCCTGCCCCTCAGAATAAAAGGTAAAGTCCTCACAGAGACCCACCGAGGAAGGTCCTGCGGGACACGGCTCCCGGCCACTGCTCTGACTGGAGCTCCCCACACTCACCCTTGCTCACCCGGCTCCATTCACCCGGACACGTCCTGTTCCTCCAACACACCAGGCAGAGACCCGCCTCAGGGCCTTTGCACTCGTGGTTCCCAAGGCCTGCCGCATCCTTGGCCCGGAAAACTGTGAGATTTACTCCTTTTTTTATCTAGATTTTGACCTCCACTCTCTACCCCTTCACTCTGCTTTTTAACACCGGTATTTCTCACTCCCTGATGTTGTATTAGATAGCTGTTTACAGCTCACCTTTACTGCAGAAGGTAAGTTTGGGGAGTAAAAGGACTTGTGTCACCCTGTTCATCAGTACGTCCCAGTGCTTGATGGTGCCCAACACATAGTTCTGCTAACCGACAAATACACGTGAGCCCCCGAACACGGCAGGAGACTGATTTGGTGGTTTTCATGGATTTCTAGCATTTCACCTATATTCTGCTCTTCCTGTCACTCTTGAAAGCAGGTAGCTTCCAGATTGTATGCAGAACAAATTCATTAATATTAAAAAAGAAATAAAGACAAAACCTAGTTCTGTAACCTCAAAAAGTATCATGTAAGTGCTTGGTGTTGTTTCTGAGAATGGGAATACAGTAAATATTTTTCTGACTAAAATAAAAACCAACAAAAGAAAACATATACATGCCATAAAAAAACATAAAAATACAGCAAATTGCAAGTGAAAATTACCCCAAATCCTAAGGTAACTGCTAACATTTTCACTTTTGCCTTTTGCAAAAAATCGAATCCTGATTTAGTTTGTCGTAGGACGACGGGAAATCACGGTCACTGTGAAGTCCCAAACAGCGCAGACGTGCGTGACGGGCGTGCAAAGCCTGTGGTCCGGCCCCCACCCTCCTGCGCAGACGTGGCCACCGTTAACACTGCTTCCACCCTGCGCTTCCAGACCGTGCCCAGCCTGTGCACGCAACCGGTGTCTACGACTGGGCTTGTTTCCTTCTACCAGAGAATACTGTCATACACATGACAGCTATTTCTTAAAAACATTTGTCCCCTAATATTTTCAAACCTTCAGCAAAGTTGGAAGAATCTGCCAGGAAGTGCCTGGGGTCCAGCATTAGCGTCTGAGGTCATCACATCTCCGTCTCTCCCTCGGTTGATTCACTTTACTTTCGGGGCAGGCACCGCACCCCTCCCCCCTCTGCACTCTTCGGCACGCACGCCTAAATCCCCAGATTTGCTCGGTGCTTTCGCCTGCTGATGCTAATGTAAGATCACACGCAATGAGAGCACACCTCTTACCGCACATTCACGGAATTTTGACAAAGGCATACACCTGCGTTTTTTCAGTAAATACGGTAAGTCCTGTAAATCTCAACAATCTTCATAATAACGTTTTCTCTTCTCTAGTTCTATCGTAAGAATACCACATATAACACACACACAAAATATGTTTTGATGAGCTGTTATCGGGAAGGTCTCCTACAGAGACCACTACCAACAACCCAGAAACTTCCCTCCGGCCTTCCCGGGCAACTCCCACTTCTTCCCACTGCCCACAGAGACAAACCTTGCTCTGATTCTCCCGGTGACTTACTCACAAGCGTCGGGTGTGTACTTTTATACCAGGCCCTTTTCAGCCAGCGTGACTTTGAGGTTTATCCGTGGTCTTGTCTGGATCATGAGTTTATTCTGCTTTGCCGCTAACTGGTGTCCCATCATCCCATCACTGGAATAGACCGCAGGTTACCAGGCTGTTTCCTAACCCGCCCTTGTGTGTCTTGGGACGGTACGAAAGCCGACACGTAGAACATCACCTTCTTCAACGTCTGAATGAACCCTGTTTGTATGAACACTGAGTCTGTTGTCCTCAGGACGCATTCTTAGAAGCAAACCTGCCTGATGAATGGGTGCACTTGTGCTGAGTTACTCCCCATTGTCTGAGGGCTTTCCAGACAGGAAGAGTCATTTACTGTCACATCAAGGCTGAACGTGCTCAGTTTTTCACTTCCTGCCAATACAGGGTTTATCACCATAAAAAACAAAACAAGCGTCTGCCCGACTGATAAGTGGGCATGCCAATGTCTTTGATTAATATTGAGGTTTAATGCCGGTTAATAATTTTTTAATTGTTTTTCTTTTGCTTGTTGCCTGTTCATGCCCTTTGCGTTTTTGTATCGAGGTACTCATCATTTTACTGATCTTTGTGTTTCCTACATTAAAAGAATCAACCTTTTGTTATATGCTGCACAATCTTCCCTCATTTATAAACGTACAGTTGACCCAAAACCAACACAGGGGCGAGGGGCACCACCTCTCCCGTAGAGAAAAATCCACGTGGAACTTTGGACTCCCTGAAACTTAGCTACTAATTTAGCCTGCTGCTGACTGGACACCTTACCGATAACAGCTAACTGAAACATATTTTGCACGTGTATCACATATGGCATTCTTACAATAAAGCAAACTAGAGAAGAGAAAATGTTGTTATGAAAATCGCAAGAAAAAGTGCATTTACAGCACGTACTGTATTTACTGAAAACAGTCTGCATGTAAGTGGACCCGTGCGGTTCATACCCGAGTTGCTCAAAGGCCGACCGTATTTTGAATTTTGTTTTCTTTGCCATACAAAACTTAAGATTTGTGTTTGATAAAATCTACCACTCCCTTTATGGCTTTTTAATTCTCCCAGCTGATATTCTTCCTAGCACTTTTTTGAGTTTTCTTTTTCACATTTAAATCTTCATTATGTTTGGAATTTTTTTATTAAGAAAGGGGGATTAAAGATTTTCAAATGGTAAGCCACGTGCCCCGGATACTAGATGCTGAGTGGTTTATTCTTTTTCTAAATTACAAATTCCGACACACGTAGATTCTGTTTCTGGAGCTCTCTATCCTGTCCCACTGACTCGAACGTCCACTCTTATTCTGACTGTACCTTGAAGTGGCACTGATAACTGGTAGGATGAGGTTTCTTTCAGAAACCTGTTTTCTTCTCTTTTTTAAAAATTTTCACGGCTATTCTCAAACATTTATTCTTCCAGTTGACCTTTAAAAAAATCAATTTGTCAACACTGTGCTAAATTTATGGTTTAATTTATGGAGAATTTATGTCCTTAATTTACTGGGTCTCACCCTGTAATGGTGTGGCCACCTCCTCCCTTTATCAAACTGTGTTTTGTTTCAATCAGTCAAGTTTTATGGGATTTTCTATACACACATGCGGTGTTCTGGGCCAGCTCATTCTTGTCATTGTCTGTTGCTGTCACTGCCGTGAATCAGATTTCCTTTCCTTCCCAGGATTTCCTTGCTGGCTATGTTTTTAATATATAAAAAAGGTAACACGTTGCAAACAATTATCGTGAAGTCTACCATATGTGAAAAGCGTGAGACACAGAAGTGAGTTTAAGCAATAATAACGTAAATACAACCACTGCCCAGGTAAAGAAATGGTGCAGCCCCACATCCACAGGACCGTGGGGACCCCAGGCACCTGCCGCGCCCCCTCAGAGGCTGTGCTCGCCCGCGGTGCTTGGCCAGCGGCCGGCCACTGCTAATCGTTTTCCAAAGCATTTTTTTTTTTTTTTGTTGCAAAGCTGAAATTCAGATCACACGTAAATAATGCAAATGTGCCTTCTCTTTAGAAGACGTACACCTTTCATTTTGATTTCTCATCTAATTGCGATACAGAGTAGCACTTCTGGAATGGTTTGTTGAATGAATTAGAGTCAGCACACACACCCTTCTCCTGGTGCTACTCACACTGATGGAGACGCAGAGTGACGGTGGCAGCTGGTGTGGAAGAGATTTCTCTCATGTGAAGGAAGCAGCCTTCTATTTTTATTACAAGTTTTTATTAAAATTCATTTTTAATTTGATCAAATAACTTTCCTACTTGCACCTATTAAGATGATGAATTATATTAATAGGTGGCCTAATAGAAAGCAATCAAAGCAGTCCCGGGATGGATCTCACGTGGCCAAACTTTATTGTTCTCTTACTGTCTGTAGGCTCCTAGTTGCTAATGGTTTATTTTGAACTCAACTGTAGCAGCTCTGAGTGTGTGTGTGTGTGTGTGTGTGTGCGTGTGTGTGTGCGTGCGCGTGTGCATGCCTGCATGTGTCTGTGTATTGCCCTGTGTCTCTGTGCGCGCACACGGAGTCGTGGTAACCTCTGGAAAAGCGCGTGCCGTGGTGAAGTGCACAGTGAGCTCACACTCCACTGTATTAAGATCTCTCTCCCGGGTTTCTAGAATCATCATCTGTATGCTGAATCTTCATTCTCTTATTTGTTGTACTTCTCATTTTTTATTGCTTTCCATTTCCTGGAACACCTACTCACTGGTAACGGATTTTAAGGTCACTTAAATTTTGGAATTAAATTTTATTTCTTAAATCTTTTCCTTCTCTTTGCTGGTTCTCTTTTATTTTGTCATCTTAATATTTATCTCTTTCTTTTTTTTTTTTTCTACTGAGACTGTTTTTACATCATTTCACCGCAGGCACAAAGCAGCTGCTGTGTCCTCTGCCCAGGCACAGGAGAGCCTCTGGTTATTCACAAGGACCCTTCTGGCCACAGCCGAGGCTACGATGATGAGGGGACTCAGGGAGGGGGCCGCTCACCAGAAAGAGCAAACACTGGACAGAAGGTGGGCACCTTCAACACTCCAGGAGGCGGGCAGGGGGCTGGAGACCGAGCTCCATAAAACCTCTTGAACCAGGAGGTGTGGAGAGCTTCCCAGCTCAGGAAGACACCGGCACTGCCTGGAGGGGGCGCACCTCCCCCCCCCCAACACCCCCAGGCGGGAGCCCCTCTCTCTAGAAGCTGCTCCTATGCCTGGTGGCAGCTGGGGGACAGAGGACGGCCCTGGCAGGCTGCTCTTCAAGTCTCACTTGCACGATGTTCCCACCGAGGTTGTGCTCGGCCAGAGAGACCGGCTGGGAGCTCTCTTCCACAGGCGGCACCGGGCGCCTCCCGGAGCCCACGAATGACATGCCCAGAAGCTTCCCCAGACCGGACTGTGTTCACGGAGGCCTCCCCAGTGTGAAGCACTCCCACAAGACGTCGGGCTTGGAATATTCCCTTCTTAAAAGGAACTTGGGGAGACAACTCAAAGGGGCGATAAACACACTTCAAGTAAAACAAGGAAATTCTTTGGCATTTCATTTACTCCAGCAGGTTTCGAAAAACAAACCCCCATTTGAAACCAGTGCGTCAATTACCTGGAATTTGTAACGAAATTAAAAGTCTGTGGTTTGGTACCGTTAGGTCCTAATTTGCTAACTTTAAATAGCTGCCCCTTCTAACGATGCCTCGCAGCATACTCTCCCGAGGGGCGTCCAGCCCGGAATGAGGACACGACTCCAGGGCTCAGGAGCTCGCTATTTCGGGGCCGCCCCGCCTCAGGAGCCAGCCGGCTCAAAGAAAAGCCGATGATCCCATCGGTCAGAGGAGGACAGACACCCCTTCATCTGCGCTTTCTTCCGTGCGAGGCAGCGAGCTGACCCGTCTGTCTCTGGGCCACAGCCCCAGGGCCGGGCGCTGGCGGGTGTCCCTGGGGCCCCAATAGCACCTGCCTGGAGCGTGAGCCTGGACGCCTGTGGACAGGTTTTTCAAGGGAATGGTGTGAGCTTCGTGAGGGTTCTGTCCTTTTAGTTCAGAAGAGATTAAAATGTCTTTAAAAAAATGCATGTTGAAGTATCGGGGAGTTAATATCAGAATGTCTATAATTTACTTAAATTAGGCATATAAACAACACAACGAAGCAAACAGTTGTAAAAGAGGGGGGATGAGTACACAGGGGTTCATCTTACTACTCTCTCAACCATTTGTGAGAACGGCTGGAAACATCCCACGATAAAGAGTAAACAGAGACGAAGAGACAGACGGACTCAGTACAGACGTTCCTGTGTTGATGAGCCAATGTCAGGAAAATATTTAAGGGACATATGTACGTTTTTCAAACGTCAGTCGTCTGGTTCCGCTTTTGAAGACTGCTGACACCTCGAGGGAGGCCCCAGCCTCTCCCACCACTGCGCTAACGTGCAAACGCAGAAAACCAGCTCCTTCCTACAAAGCAAGCCTCTTCCTTCAGGTGGCTGTCATGGCCCACAGCCAACGAAGGAAGCCTCGAACACCTGGCCAGCCCTGCCGGCCTGTTCCCACAGAGGCCGCCCGGTAAAGTGAGATCCGGCTTGTTCGAGACCACTTCAGACTCTCCAGCCTCCTCGGCCCGGTGCAGACCCTGGCTGAGAAGGGAAAAGAACACGGCCTCCTGCCAGAGAGGAGAGGTGAGCAAACCCCAAACCTCCCCGAGGAAGCCCAGCCGGGTCAGGAAGGCGCAGCTGTGCAGGGCGGGGACTCCTCCTGTGACAGGCACGTGGCGCTCCGGCCTGCTCACCCAGGACCCCACGAGAGCCCCCCCTGCAGTCTGACTTAGCAGGCTTCTTCTGGCACTATTAAAAATCAGCCAGTGGTGGGGCGCCTGGGTGGCTCAGTCGGTGAAGCGGCCGACTTCGGCTCAGGTCATGATCTCGCGGTCCGTGGGTTCGAGCCCCGAGTCAGGCTCTCTGCTGACAGCTCGGAGCCTGGAGCCTGCTTCGGATTCTGGGTCTCCCTCTCTCTGATCCTCCCCTGTTCATGCTCTGTCTCTCTCTGTCTCAAAAGTAAATAAACATTAAGAAAAAAAATTTTTTTTTTTAAAATCTGCCAGTGGTGCAGAGAAAGGGGGCAGGGGGCGGTGGCTGAGGCTGTGACCCCAAGGGAGCCCCGGCGCTCGAGCACCAGGACAAAGTGGTGCTCAGGGGCAGAGAGGGAAGGCTCACCCCTAAATATACACCTGTTTATGCTCACAGGTGGCAGCCGGCCTCCATCCGTCTTTGTCTAGGACACAAGGTGGCCTTAGGGCAGACGCATGAAGTTAAATTTAGGTAGAAATTAAGTGGTTCTTTCAAATGGAAGGACCACACACTCGCATTATAAGTGTCTGCCACGGTCATGCTTTTACTTCTCTCGGGCCCCCTGATGTGCTCTTTTAAGAAGCTTCGCCCTTGACCCCGGTCTGTGCTCTGCATCGCGGAGTTCGGTCTCGGATGTGTGTGGCCTGTGTCCATAGGCAGGAGGCGCCAGCCACCCGGCCTCGGAGCCTGAGGAGGACGGTGCTGCGTAGCGCCCGATGCCTTCCCACTTACTCAAATGACAGCGTCAGGAGAGCTGACCCCGCCTGACCCCGCAGCCTCTGAGGTGCTGAGACGGGCAGGGCTCGCGAGCTGCTCCCGCACAGACCGCTTCAGAGCAGTCAGTCCCCGGCACAGCAAACCGAAGCCGATGTCCCCGTACGACTCCACGACTGCCGTGCGTCCATCCAGCGGCCCCGAGCCAGGCCGGGTTCTACTCCACAGAACACGTGGGAGAAGAAATGGGCCGGCAGGAATCTGAAACAGGACTAGAGACCAACACAGGACACGCAAGACCTCGGCTCCTTCCGCAGCCGAGGCCAGCGGAAGCCCTCGGAGCATTACGGAGGCCTGACTGGGGTCACGTGCACGTGACCTTCTCCTTGTTCCCTGGGGCCAAAACTCCTGTCCCTGTAAAGAAGGCGGGGAGTCGGGCCAGGAGTCCCGTCCACTGGGCTGTGCGGGCCCGGGCGGCTTGGAGCGTGCTGCCCACATCGGCCGCAGGCCAGGCTGCTCTGTGTCTCGGAGGGAAGGCCGAACTTCCAAACTTCTCCGGCAGTGCCAACCCTCCCGCCTGAGCCCGCGCGGGCTGAGTTCACTCTTCACACACCCACGAGTAGGAGTCTCCTTTGAGTAAGTCCTCCCTCTCTCACATGTGGCAGCCGGGCCTCCGTCCATCTTTGTCTAGGATAAAAGGTGGCCTTGGGGCGGATGCATGAAGTTAAATTTAGGTAAAAGTTAAGTGATTAAACCTGCGTAGTCCTTCCTATTTAAAAAACCTGACTACGTTCCAGCAGCACCAGGTTGACTCCCGGAGAGGGGTGTGCGGTGTGGGGACGCGACTCCACGTGGAGAGCGGCTGTGGTTCCCCAGTGGCAGCCGCGAGCTGACCCACGGTGACACGACCACAGACAACCCGGGATGTGCTCTCCTGGCCGCCGCACCCGCCCAGGACCACAGGAGGCCGGGGGCTGTGGCCACACCACCTCCTACACGTCCCCTGCGGCCTACTTACACGCCTGCTGTTATCATCCTATCTCGCGGGAGGAGAAGGCTGAGGTTCGGGAGGTCCTGAAACTACCCAGCCAGCCAGCCAGCCCGCCCGCTGATTGCAGGGCCCTCCTCTGGACCCACATGCCACGTGTGCCCACGTGGGGCCAAGGTGATCAGACCCAAACTCAGAAAGAGCACCCGCCGATTTCTCTTGGCAATCCTAGAACGTGTCCAATGTGTCACCCCAGACCCGACCCGGGAAAGCAGGGGAAATGAGGAAAGAGGGAGGGTGGCAGCTTATGAGCAAGGACCCCCCCGCTGCACGAGGGAGGCCCAGGGGCCGGGAGCCCCCAGACCCGAGGCAGCGTGACCAGGAGAGACACGGAAAGTGCGCTCGACCCGTTCGTCTTTGCCAGGAGCCTTGCAGGACTCTCCATCCCAGTCTCCTTGTGGCCTGGACCACGGCTGACGTGCCGCCTGGCCAACAGCTGAGCGCTGGGCCGCACACCCTCGTCCACTCGCCTTCCTCGGGACTGAAGTCTCAGTGGTTTTCACGCCTGGTGTTCACGGCGAACCCCCTGCCGAGCCCCGCGGTCCCGGCCCCCGACACCAAGCTCTCCCTACGTGCTTTCCCTCCACTCACACCTCCAGTTACGCTTCGGGAAGCCAGAATGCCCAGGGTATGTCTCCAAACGTTAATAGCAGCAACATGATTTTAATTTCTTGCAAGTGAAACATTTATCAATTAAGTGCACCGGTAAGTACCAGATATCTCGGCTGCTTTATGAACCGCGAGTCTGTGCCTATTAACTTAATACAAGCAGATGGACGTGACGGTAACATCGCCGGGGATTTCGGGGGGGGGGTGGGGGGGGTGGATCAGCCAGAGGCACGCGGAGCTTACACGAGACAGCGAGTTTTCCACAGCGGACGAGAACTGCACAGACAGCAGGCGGAGCCGGGGAAATGAAGTCCAGACGCCCCACCCGCTTCTCCGTGCTCGCGACCAGCGCAGCCACCAGGAAGCGGTTCCCGAGGGCCGGGGCGGGAAGAGCGTGACTGGGAGACTGGGCTCCCTGCTGGCGTGCTGGTGGCGACCGGGTGAGTTCACGTCGATCTTTGGCGTCCGCTGTGTTCCTTAACATGCACGGTACACGTTCTGTCCTCGAGCCCTGGGGCTCCTTAAGCGGGCAGGGGGCTTGGGGACCACGCCGAGGGTGGTCGCGTTGCCATACTTGCCGATCTCATCTGGCCATGCTCCTCGTCCATGCTTTGGATATCATCAGGTCAGCGGCCCCTGACATCACCCTCCGTGGCGATTCTCTCCGACCCTGCCCTGCTGGCTCCAGGAGCAGACGGACCCCATGGTCAGCAAGGGGCAGCCTCTGAGCCCACAGAATTTCCAACTTCCCTGTTCACACCGCAAGATCCTGGTTACGTCACGACTGCACCCCCCTCTACCAACCACGCACACGCGAGCACCGAAGAACGAGTAAACACAGGTGCTGCCTCTCCGATGAGTCCTCGTCGACCCGGAGTCTCCCTTCTGCGCCACCAGGAAGCCGAGCGCATGTCTGCTCACCACAGGACACAAGAGTGCCCGTGCCCGTGGCCGCGAGAACCAGACCCCAGACGACCCCAGGACATGACAGCGTCCCGTATCTAGCATCAGTAATTGTTTGTGTGTAATTTTGGCATTTTTATAGGAAGAAATTTACATCCACAAATGGAAAGCCAGTCCACTGTGACACACACACACACACACACACACACACACACACACACACACACGCAAACAAGACTCCAAGTGCTTTGTCTGGTCCTGTGTGGTCACTCAGGCCGTGATCCGTGCAGGGCTGGCGGTGGCCGTGGGGATGCAATGTGTCCCCGCATAAACCCATGGCCCTGCTTCTCCAGAGACGACGGGGACAGAGCGGAAAGCTTATTTCCATGCTGAGGGACGAGAACGTGGCCCAAGCCATAGACAGCAGCCCATCCAAGGCTGGCTCACCACCGTCTGGCTTGTCCCCAAGATGAGGAAGAGAAGCACGTCCACCCGCCTCACGAGCTGCACACCCTGCAGGTCCGAGTGTGCATTCTCCTCCCCTCAAGTCCGAATCCTGAAGGAACGTTCTTTCCATCCTTTGCAGTATGTGGAAGGATGTGATGGAGAAAGAAAAAAACCCACAGTAACACCAAAATGGAAAAAAGGAAGCATTAAAAAGGTGGCACCGTCTCAATTTTTCTAACTGCTACTTTCTGGCGAGCTGGGCGGGTCACGACCCCCAGGAGGCAGCAGGCGCACGGGGACCCGTGACCCTCCTCCTCACACGTCTACATCACGCGGTTTGCCCAGGAAGAACCTTCCCGTCACCTAAAGAAGGCTGGTTTTCTGACACCAATTTTCACCTGCCAGTAAAAAACAAGACCCTAATAGCTACTAGCGATATAAACCTCAGAGAAGTGGCTGGCCCGGACATCCTGTGACACAGAAAAAGCGTGATTCTGTGTGGTTTTTGAAAGCACGTTGGCAATTTGATTAATCCAGACGAGAAGAGATATTTTCCAGAGTTGTTATATAACCATCGTACTAACACTGCAAACACTGACGGAGGAGGTACGAATGGCATCAGGCTCTGTCCTTTCCCAGCGTGATAAGCTGCATAATGAATTAATGTTTTACGTTCCTACAGAATCAGCTAACCCACGGTCTATCGAGGGACGCCCTCCGCAGAACCACGCAAAACAAAGAGCTCCTCAGCCTGCAGAAGGTAACTTTTCTTTACACGGTTCCCAAGCCGTTTCGGTGACGCACCTGCTATCCTGTGAGGCTGCTCTCGATGCACAAAACAGCCTCAGGGTCCAAGCATGCTTCTTCAAGACGTCACCAACCCGTCTACAAAAACCTACTCGAGATCAATCAAAGACCTAAATGTACAAGCAAAAATGATAAAACTACAAAACTCTTAGAAGGAAACACAGGCGTATAAACCTTCATGACTCTGGAACATGACATCAAAAATATAAGCAACGAGAGAAGAAAAGCAGGTGAGGTGGAGAACTTTCCTGTGTCAAGGGACACTTTCAACAAGTAGAAAGATCACCCACAGATGGGGAGAAAATATTTGCAAATCCTACATACGTCTGATATGGGTCTAGGATCTAGAATAAAGAAGGACCTCCTACGACCCAACGAGAAAAAAGACAACACGATTAAAAAACAAGCAAAAGATGTGAGTAGATAGGTAATAAAAGAGACCTCAAGGCTGCAGGCAAACAGGATTTGTGCTAAGGGTGTGAAACGGCTCAGCTGCCGTGGAAGAGTCTGGCAGCCCAGCAAGAATTAAACATAGTTACCACGTGACGAGAGTATCTGTGCAAAGCAAGGATCGTGTTCTCTCTGGAAATCACAGAAGACTGAGCTGAAAGGGCACTTCCCAGGTAGATGAGATTTGGGGCGGCCTATTGGTACAGAAGTTTGGCAACTGGCATCCCAAGCCACACGCTTCGACCTACTGACCCCGTTCCCGGAAATGTGTTCTGAGAGCGCGTCCAAGCGAGGCGAGAGCTTGGGGACGCCCTGTGAGGACAAACGGGGGGCAAAGACACCTGCAAATACTTTAATTTTACGACTGTAGGGAAATGCTTTAAATGATATGTCTATAAACGCGATGGAATATTAAATTTGAGAATAAAATACTGGTTAACACTATAGAATGACAACCTTCAAATTAAAAAATAAAATACAAAACACGTAACTCTGCTTAAGCACGATTACGTGCCCGTGTGGACGGGGAGTGGGAAGGAACAGTGAACAGATCAGCCGGGGGAATTCCGGGTGACCGTCGTCGCCCCCTCCCTCCGCTGCGCACGTTACGACACTGCCCGCGAGGGGGCCCAGGACGACAAAGGCCCACCGGAGCCCCCACGACGACTGGCATCTCCGGGCAAACACAGGGCGAATGTGCCGATTTCACCTCCGAACCCGGTGATCCCGCCCTCGCGACCGGTCAGCGCCGAGGCTGACATTCTCTCTCGGGTTGAGAGCGAACGTGTTCTGTGCTGTTGTGGCTGCACGTGAGCTGCTCTCCACATTTGCAGCTCCCCCTGGAGAGGCAGAGAAGAAGGAGACAACGCCAGGGGCCCTAATTGAGGTAAAGAAAACAGGAGACTGAGAACAAGCAGAAAGGACTCAAAACAAGAAAGAGTCTACATACAGCCTGACAGGAAAATGGCTGAAAACCGACATAGAAGGTTTGCACACAGGCGATCTCGTCTCCTCCTCTGCAGAGGACACCTCCCAGTTTGGGACCGGCGCCCGTGGCGGGGTGTCACCATGCCTGGGTGTGGCGGGTGGCGGGGCACGGGTTCCAGGGAGGGCGGGGCACAGGCATGCCGCTGGCACATGGGCACCACAGGGGCGCAGGTGGCGAGAGAGCGACAGACAGGTGGACGCTGGGTCCGTGAGCCAGTGTGAGGACGGCCACAGAGAGGGACAGCGCACCAGAGGGTCTGGTCAAGGAGAGCCGAATGTGAAAGGACACAACCTACGAGCCCTTGAGCTTCTCATGGCGGGGGGGGGGGGGGGGGGGGGGGGGGGGAGGGGGCTTCTTGACGCCCTGGGGACATGACGTCCGGGCCCCTGTTGACTTCTCTGGGGCGCCGTATGTCCCCTGCAACCAAACACATGCCACACAGCTTCCCACAGGCTACACGTCGTTCTGCCAGGTACTGGGCAGTCTGCAACGCCCGTGGCAGAAAGCTGGTTCCCACGGGACTACAGAACAGTGTGGGTCAAAATGACACCGTCTGGCATAAAGCAGGCGGCGCGGGGCAGTGGCTAGACCCCCGGGCTGGGGTCTGAAGATCTGTGTTTCCGTTTGCTCCGCTGCAACCGAAGCGGTCAGCCTGGGCAGCCACAGGCCGCGCGTCTGGTTCCCTGCCCGCGGCACAGCCGTGTTCAGGCAGTGTCGGCTCTCCTGGCCCCCAGGCCTTTAGCACGAGCCAAGGTGAAGCCACATGGGAAAGCACCTGTAGTTGGAAACCGTTCTCACGCTTACAGCACAGAGCACCGGCCACGGGCGTGCCTGTCGCTCCGCAACAAGGGACGGAGAACACAGCCGCCACACGCTGCTGTTTCGGAACACAGAGACTCAGGGACACGGGGCTGGCCAACAGGAGGGGACGGGACCAGAGGGCTTTCAGGGTCCCGGAGCGCCTGATTCTTCAGGATATCCTGTGTCCTCCATCTACAGCGACAGGATCAAAGCCCTTCTAAAACCCGCGGTGTTTCCAATGAGCATGACCTCAGCGCTCCGGTGGGCGGACAGACAGACCCCCCCCCCCCGCCCCCGGAAGTCCTGTGTCCCCACACAGTGCTGGCCTCTTGGCCTCCCGCCACAGCTGCGTGGAAGGGCCCGGCCAGGCCAAACCGTCTGAAGGCGGGACCAGTGAACGAGAGCTCAGGACAGGCAACAGGCTGCCGCGCGTCTGTCTTCCAGGAAGAACAAGTTACGGGCAGCCCCACGTTGACCACGTGTCCCCGACGGGCGGCACATCCGTCCTGTCTGCTCAGAGCCCCCAGGGGGAAGGGTGACCGAGCCGGGCCTCACTGACTTCCAACGACGTCCTCGGTGCACAAAGTGCCCCCCGGCGCAGGCCTCCAGCAAAGCACCGGCATAAATCACAATAATGGGAGGCCCTTTCCAACAGGCTTCGCGCTCAACAACCGGCCAGGGAGCTCCTGTTCTTGAGAAAGAACAAGAAAAACCGGCCCATAAAAAGAAGAGACATTTGCAATGACTGTTCCTCCCGCATGCGCAGAAAATGCTGCCTCCACAACCAGCCCATACGCTGGACCCCACGCCCCACAGTCACCGTGTGCGACTCGGCCGCCGCCGCAGGGCCAGAAACACCTTCCGGTCTCGGTGTGGGCGGAACCCCCACGGGCCGCGTCTCTCACACGCCCCGGGGTTCGGGCGGCAGCACGCAGGCCACCCGTCCGGCCCCCGCTCCGCGCCCACGCCCGGGACGGGGGTGTCCTGCCAAGAAGGCGCTACCAAGAAATGCTTCCAGGCCCTGCATTTCTGAGGCCGCTGCAGGGTCATCGCGGCAGGAGACGGGAATAAAGAAGAGCCTCGGACAGAGCGCCTGGGCCTGTCTGCCGTGTGGCCGCCGTGCCCATCGGGCCGGCTCCCGAATCTGGGGTGCGGGTGAACGCTTGAGTGCTTCCCCCCGACAGGATACCGACCCCCATCCACAAATGCATGGGAAGAGCCAACAAACCACACAACCACCTTCCTTCAGTGTCGCGTCTTCCCTCACGGACAGCAGCCGACGGTCTCCCTTTCCCACTCAGCTTGTGTTAACGCGGCCCTTCCTGTCGACGGCGGCTCTGACAGGCCCTCTACAACTGGCACAGCTGACCACTGACTCCCTCCCTGTCAGCTACGGTGGCCTCTCGAGTGCTCAAGCTGAGCGCCCTCTCGTACCTGAGCGGGCGTGTGGCATCTCTGGGCTCCCGGTCCCCGGCTGCCTCCCTTCCTGCCCTCAGGATGTGCTCCTGCCCTCTTCTCCACTCGCGGCCTCTCTGCCATCATCCTAGCCCGGCGAAGCCGCGGTAACGCATCCCACTTCGGGCCCTCCCTCTCCTGAACCCCTTCCTCGCGTCGAACACACCCGCACAGCTCGTGTGCCTGAAAGAAAACAGCAGACAACCAGCGGCCCGTGTGATCTGGTAAGTCGTGCGTGCGCCGTTCCTTTCCTTCCTCCAGACTGAGCTAAGAATCTGTGTCGAAGGCCTGCCCCACCTCCCACTGGGCTCAGGCCTCCTGTGTCGGGACCCCCCTCCCGCCGGGGCCCAGGGCGCGGTGTTCTCCGGACCGGGAGAGTCTTGACTCACACCTGCAAAGCACACCCTGTACTGACTGTGGGCGGGGCTGCGGAGGGCCGGCCGGGAGCCCCCGCAGGCCATCAGAGCCACCGCCAAGGCCACTCGGCGCTGTGTCCGCACCGGGACGCTGCCCCGTGCCCACGCCGTGCTCGTTCCCAGCAGGGCCTGAGCCGCCCTACTGTGGATCCGCGCGCACGTCTTCTGAATGGGACCCCGGGTGGCACAGAACAGATGCTGTCTGCAGAATAAGACCCGCTCCTGAGCCTCACCTCCGTGGACCTCGCCCTCTTTCTGGGCTCACGGTCACCGTCCCTTCCCTCAGGCTGCGGGGTCTTGCCGTGCTGGACTACTCACAATGGGCCAAACCCGGGTTCGAGCCTAGGGCCCGGACAGGATCGTCTGCTCAGAATGCCGTGGCCACCTTCTCACTGATAGAACTGACAACACACAGCCAACACGATGCCGCCCGCTCCGAGGCAGGCAGAGGGACGCTGGTCCTTCTCTCTGTGCCAAGAGCAGCACGGATAAGGGAGCTGTCCCCCTGCAGACTCTCTCTGGCTGGCGGGCAGGGACTCCGTCTCCCAAACCTGTGCAATGCAAGGACTTCTACGGCCACCTGGAACCGAACAGGCATTCCAAAGACGCTGTTACTTCAACCGCAGAACACACAAGCGTCGGGGCTGTTCCAACGACCGACTGACAGTGCTGAACACCCGTGCCCGATGCCTGGCCTCGCGGCCACTTGAACGGGCCCTCTGTCTCTGGTTCAAACTGTTCCATGTCAAGTATATGCACACCAGGGGCACAAGGGACAAGGAGCAAGAAAACCAAAGAGGCTGACGTCCTGCGGCTTAATTCACACCACTGTAAACCCACATGCACGGGTTGCACATGGTCCCATGATTCTGAAATTCAAAAGATGCTAGTCAGGAGGGACCAGGAATCCCATCTAAGCACAAGAATGAGAAAGCAGTGGCTTCTGCAGGAAACCAAGTGACTGCTGCTCCGTGCCCACGGGAATCACGAGCGTCCACTATAAAATGTGCAGCCATACACATTAGCACCTTTGAAAGCGACGCGGCTTCGTATCCCCGATTACACACGGAGACATGTGCACACTTGGCCGCACATACCAGATAAGAAGTCAAAGCACCATTACAATGGCCCAGAGGTTTAGTAAGAAGATACACACAGGCAAATAAATAGTTAACAGGTCACTGTTCTCTCAAACGTGATGTTAATTCAGTTGCTCTGCAGGTAGGATGTCAAACAGGGATGAAAACTGATTTGGAACATAGTGACGATGGCATCTGAACATCAGAGGACAAAGGACTTTCCTCCCATTGGCCAAGGATGACCAGGAGGGCGTGGAGGGGTGGGGAGCGAGGCTGGCGGGGCAAATGCTGTTTTTAGAAGTATCATTTCAGCCCAAGCTGACTTCCTGGAACCACGTTGATAACTCTGTGGCACAGTGTGCTGAACTGCACATAATCTTTGTTATCTTCTGTACGTTCCTGTTCTGTTAAAAGAACACGCCGTTCGCGCCTGCTATGCCACGTCCTCCATCCACGCTCCACGCCGGCGCATCGAACTCTCACCAGACTCCTGGACTCACAGAGCTGCCTGGGGATCCCGCCTGAGACAACGCATCCCCTGGTTCTCTCGTTAGACAAACACTGGAGGAGAAGACAGGATGTGAGCCAACAGTCAATTGCCGTGAGCTAAATAAGCTCCGACATGAACCAAAATGAAAAAGGCAACCGCCCTTTAAAACAGAATTCGTTCCAGAAAACACTCCTCTCCAGGAAATAAGCCGATTTTCCAAATTTGGTCAAATAGGTCAATATTTAGGCAGTAGCTCTGAAAACATTATGTCTTAGCTTGTAGCATTATGGATCTCACTGAGCCTTGGGACAGTACTTGAATGTGGTCAGCTGATACTGAGGAGCGATCGAAGGAGACACGATTTGAATGCAGGTATTTCACAAAGGGCCGTCCAGCCAGCGTGGGTCACACGCGTGACCCTGTGAAGTGTCCTGAGGAACTGTTCAGAGCCCACGACTCGGGGAACGTGCTGTCGCTGGTGTGTACCTTCTCTTCTATTTCTCTCCCCTTCACCCCCAACCCTTCTCAACACCCCCCCCAGGCACCCATGTCTATTAAATGTACGTCCTTCCATATTTTTATTTAAGCATATGTGTAAACGTACGTTCATATGCCTATTTTGCATTTAATTCACCAAAGAGTACCGTGGCATAAATCTAAGCCTGTTTCTTATTTCTGCACTCCACACTATGCACTTAAAACCACTTAAAGCAACTTAATGCGATGCAATTTGCATACAGTGAGACGCCCCCGTTTTCAGATCGTGGTCTGAAGCAGCAGACAGATGTGTCTCACCTGCCATCACCCCCGCCCTGAATCTGCCCCAGCGAGCCCCACCTGCTTTATCTCGCTGTGGTCAGCCTTTCCGGGAATGTCTCGGAATCAGGAACTGGGCACTCCCCCTGTTCATCCGCCAGTCGTTACAAGGTTTCTGAGATTCACTCATTCTGTCTGTTATCAATAGCTTGTAATATTGCATGGACGAACAGCAATTTGATTATCTGTTCAGCTGCTGATGGACATTTGGGTCTTTTCAGGTTCTGGGTATCATCAGCGGAGCTGCTAGGAACATTCACGTGCACGCCCTTCTGCGGACACAGGTTTTCTTCCTCTCGGGTCACTGCGTAGGCATGGAACTGACGGGCTGTACATGTAACATTATTAGAAACGGCCAAACGGATCTCCGAAGTGGCTGTACTGTTTTGCGTTCCCGTTGGCAACACATACCACGCATCCTTCCTGTGTCCGTCAGCCATTCCCGTATCTTCTTTGTAGAACATCCATCCCAATCATTTGGCCATTTGTTTAAAATTTGGGTTGTTTTCTTGAGTTTTTAAAGGCCTTCCTATATTCTCTATGCAGGTCTCTGTCAGACAACGTATTGTAAATCTTTCCAACGAGGTGTCTTAACAGTGTCTATCAAACAGCACAAGTTTTTAATTTTAATGAGCTTCAACTGATCGATTTTTTTAATGGTCTGTGTTGTTCGGGTCACGTCTAGAAAATCGTCAATTTCTCCTATGTTTTCATCTACAAGTTTTATAGTTTCACCTTGTGTAAGATCAGAAGTTAATTGCTGTGTATAATGGAAAATAAGGTTGGGGATTTTGTTTTTCCTGAATGAACAGCCAATTATTCCAGTAGCATTTGTTAAAAAGACCATCCTTTCCCCATCAGACTACCTCGGTATCCTTGTCCCAACTCAACCGATCATATACGTGTGGGTCTACCTCTGCACTCTGTGGTCTGTTCCGTTGGTTTATGTGGCCGTCCGTAAGCCAATGCCACAGTCGTGATTACTGCGGCTTGATACGAAGTCCTGAAATAAACCAACGTGCCTCCTTTTCAAAACTGTTTTGGCTACACCCTTTGCGTTTCTACACAGAATTTAAAATCAACTTGTCGGGGTGCTCGGGGGGCCCAGTTGGTTGAGCATCTGACCCTTGAATTGTTGGCTCAGGTCATAATCCCACGGCTGTGGGACTGAGCCCCGAGTCAGGCTCCATGCTGAACGTGGAGCCCGCGTAAGACTCGCTCACTCTCTCTCTTTCCCCCCCTGCCACCCCCCCCTTCTCCCCTCCCCGCTCATGCTCGCTCGCTCTCTCTAAAAGAAACAAAACAGGAACTGTTAAAAATAAATAATGATAAAACCAAGTTGTCCATTTCTTTAAGAAATAGGATTCTAACTCGGATTGAACTGGATATACAGATCAAGTTGAGCAGATTTAAAACGCTCGTTGTTTTATTCTCTAAGCATAGTGTAATCCTCCACTTAGGCTGCGGTCATTCTCTGTGACGCTCCGTGGCTTCGGGCGCACGGGTCTGGCACGTGGTTTGTTACCTTCATCCTCAAGTCATTTCAAAACTTTGATGACACCGCAAATCATCTTTAAACTTCAACTTCCAAGCGTTTGTCAATAGTACACAGAAAGGCAACTGATGTGGGGTGGGGTATCCATCTGATGCCCTAGAACCATGCTAAAATGAATGAGTTCCAGCCACGTCTTTGTAGGCCACTCCTGAGTTTCTGGGTAGACAATCATGTTGTCTGTGAGTAAGCAGCTTTATTTCCTCGCCAATCTGTACGCCCTTTTATATTCTTCTGGCTTCGCTGCCCCGACTAGAACGTCTTCTAGCCCGATAATAAACAGCAGTGGTGAGAGTGAACATCTTTGTCTTGTTTGCAACCTTCTGGGGAAGACATTTAACCTTTCACCATTAAGTACAATGTCAGCTACAGGCTGAGATGCCTTTTATAAGCTTAAGAGCATTCACCTCCATTGCTAGTTTGCTGAACTGGTTTGTTTTGAATGGGTGTCAAATTCCGTCAAATGCTTTTATGCGTCTATTGAGATGATCATATGGTTTTTCTCTTTAACTCTGGAAAAGGAGAATGAATACATTTATAGTAAGTTGTACCTTACAATGGATCGCATGGAGTGATATGCATATGGTAAATAAACAAACAAACAAACCAACCCTGTGTTCCTGAGATAAACCTTACTGGATTCTTTCTGTATATTCACAGACTTCATCTGCTAATATTTTGTTAAGGATTTATTTATTTTGGAGAGAAAGAGAGAGAGATAGAGCATGGGTGGGGGAGGAGCAGAGAGAGAGGGAGACACAGAATCAGAAGCAGGCTCCAGGCCACGAGCTGTCAGCACAGAGCCGAACGCGGGGCTCAAACCCACAAACTGCGAGATCATGACCTGAGCTGAAGTCGGACTCCCAACCGACTGAGCCACCCAGGCGCCTCTTTGTTAAGGATTTTTATATCTGTGTTAATGAGGAATCTTGGTCTGTAAGTCCTCCTCCCCCCAGCCCCCGCTTTGTACAGTCTTTGTCTGACTCTGATCTTGGGGGTCAAGTTAGCCTCTGGAACGAGACAGGAGACGTTCCACTTCCTCTATTTTCTGAAAGCGTTCACAGAAGAATTGGTGTTATTTCTTTCTTAAACATTTAAGAATTTATCGGTAATAATATCTGGGCCTGGAGTTTTCTTGGTGAGGCTTTTATCTGTAATTCAATTTCTTTATGACATATAAACCCTCCAGATTTTCATTTCCTTCTGTGTCAGATTCAGTAATTTGTGTCTTTCACGGAATTCACCCACTTCATTTAAGATGTAGAATTTACTGGAATAAAGTCCCTCCTACTTAAAAGGATCCCCTTATAACCCTTTTAATGCTTGTGGTGATGTTCCCTTTTCTACTTCGGATATAGGTAATTTGTGCCTCTTTTCTGGTTTTCTTGACCATCCAAAGAGAGTTTCAACAATTTTATCGAGCTTTTCAAATTTATCAGGAATTCTAGATTGTTTCTGGAGTGTTTTCTGTTCATTATTACTCTTCTTTTTAAAAATTTCTTTTCTTCTACTTATGGTTAAATGTGCTTCTCTTTCTCTGGTCTTACAGAGAAAGACCATACGTTGTGTACGTTTCCAATTAAAATCTACAAACGTCGTTATGATTTTGAGATCAGTAATTGCTGGTGTATATAAACTAGTTCACTAACTACTTGCAGCTTACCTGATGTTTTACCCACGATTCCCGAGTGCTGAACCTTCACTTAGTTTATCCCACAA
Source organism: Leopardus geoffroyi (assembly GCF_018350155.1). Taxonomy (NCBI): domain Eukaryota; kingdom Metazoa; phylum Chordata; class Mammalia; order Carnivora; family Felidae; genus Leopardus; species Leopardus geoffroyi. The sequence continues at coordinate 59,577,774 of NC_059330.1, read as the reverse complement.
GCTGTGCAACAAGAAAGGCCCAGTGTACGTCTCTAAGCGGACTTCTGTAGGCATTTCCATGTACCGCTAAGAAGAAACGGCGCTGCAAATTAAAGGGGCGTGTAGTTTACCACGAGATGGGGGGGGGGGGGGGTGGTCTCAGATACGTTCGGGGGCGAAAATGTGCATCCCCCAATCAATGAAGTATGACAGATGACCCCTACTGTACGGGGATGATCACGCAGTTTCGTGTTTTCCCACTACTTATCTGCCTGGCCTTCCTGGCGGCCAGGGCTCCGGGGCCTGCAGGAGTGCCAGAGAGGGTCCTCGCCTGCTCCCGGCCTCGACGGGCAGCTGTCTCAAGTTTCTGCACCAAGCATGGTGTCTGCCGAAGAGCCTGGGGGAGCCCTTCCCCAGTTAAGTGAGGCCCGAGGACCTTTGCTGAAACGTGGATCTCCACTCCCTCCGTCATGGCCATCGAAGTGAAAGAGAAGAGCCAGACAGGCACGAGCACCGGGGACAGAATCACAGCAGAGGAGAGAGACAGGCAGGCGCCAGGCAGGCGGGCGGAGCAGGCGGCAGCCTGCAGCGCCCGTTGCGGTTTGAAGCCCGGCTCTCTCGTCCCCGCCCCTGCCCGGGGCCCGCCGCGAGGGCCGACGGAGACGGTTCCTGCGGTGGCCCGGATGCCGTGCCGTACCGCTGGCTGCTCTGGCCACCGCGACGGTGACGTTCCAGCCAAACATAAGAAAGAGCTGGACAAGTCGCAGCGACTCAGCAGGGGAGAGAGGGTGGACCCCTCAGCCCCGGATGGAGAAAAGCCAAAGAGAAGTCAGCCGACTTGTGGCGCAGAATTTCGGGACGCAGAGAGGCCCAGGCGCCGGGGCCGGAGCTGAAAATGAGAGTACTGGTCCGACTTCGTATGGAGGCGGGGGGAGCCCCCCAAGACGCCCCCTCCCGTCGTAGAATTCTGAGGCGTTAACCAGACGTGCTGGGGACGTGGAGACGCTATGACAGGTACCGGCTGCCTCCTCTCTGCAGACTGTGGCATCTCCCCCGGCTCTATAAGGGGGATGTTTGTTTTTCCTTAGATTTAATCGTTTTCTGACTGTATGTACTACATCTGAGCCTGCTTTAGCTGTATCCCACGGGCAGGAAAGGCTCTGCTAAACCGTCACTCAGCTTCGAGCATTTCACGATATTCTTTACCTTATATCCTCTTTAACGGTTTTAAGAGTAAGATTTTTTAGCTTTCAGGACTTTTTTCCCATCTATTTTTCCATTACTGAGCCCCAACCGCACTGCACAGTGGTCTGAGAACAGAGTGTACATGGTGCGGACTCTCCGGGGTTATTAAAGCTTCCTCTGTGGCCCAGCACACGGTTGTTTTTGTGACTTGTCCACACGTGCTAAAACGGTGTATCCTGTGTTTGCCTTTGTTACACCCAGTTAATCAATCCTGTCACTGAAATCTTATCTATCTGGCTTACTTTCCAACTCCTGGGCGCTCGGCCCCTTTATTCCCGAGTTGCTGCTTCCGTCCGTGGTTCTTTCCGTCCTCATCATACACGGCTCGGGGCCACACTGTCGGGTGGGTGCAGAGTCCCATCCGCGTGTCTCCTCGTCACCTGCGCTTTCCCGCCATAAAACACTGCTCTTTGTCCCTTTCGACGCATCTCATCTCGGGCTCCGCCCTGACTTACTAAAGCTGTCGCTTCAGCTTTCGTTCGGCTCATACTTCTCCTTTCATCCTGTGATTTTCAGCCTTTCAGATGTTGTGTTTTAAACACGTGTCCGGTGGACGAGGGGCTGCTTTGCCGTGTCACGGGGAACCTTATGGGGCACAGAACCGCTATCCTTTGAGAGACGCAGCTCATTCAGAGCACCGCTTTTAGCGCAAGACTTATTGTGGCCGCTTTATTTCACACTTTCTGTTCACCGTGCTTTTCTTTTCTCTTTCTTCTACCTTCCTTTAGAGGGAAGAAATGGTCTCTTCTTGTGTGAAAATGACACCTTCTATTTTCGTTATTCTGGTGGTTCTGTCTCCCATGTCAGACCAATTGCACGTGCAGTTTCCATGACTGATACCGTAGCCGTCTTCGATTTCCAACTCGCACTCTGACCTTCTGGCCTCTCCCTCTTCCTCTGTGTCTGGGGTGGGCCCAGCCCTCGCTGTCCTCCGCCGCGCCCGCCATGCTGCTGGTCAGCACACCTGCTACCTTCTTTAGCCCATCGGTTACACTCTGCACGCCCCGTATCTCCGCCTGAGCTGTGCCCCTAACTGCCTGCTTCCTCCTCACGTTCCCGGTGTCACCTTCGCTCTGAATTCTTCCTCTGCCTTCGACAGGTGCAGGCTACTCCCCAGAGGACAGCTGGTCACCTGTCCTTCCCTCCCTCCCTCCTTCTGTGCCCATGAGGGACGGTGTGGGGAGGAGTCACCGCACGGCCGGAACGCCTGCCCTCAGACTGCCCTCGCCTGCGCCCTCCCGTCCTCACCTACCCCGCCGTGTCCACCCAGCCTCCTGTCTCCTCTCCCAGTGGTCTCTACCGTCCCCAAGGGTCCCCATGTTTCTGGCTCGTTGCTGAATGGACTCCCCAAGGGACCCATCAGTGTTGGCCCCCGTGGCAGCCCAAGGACTAGGTCTGGGGTCGGAGCCAGGGAGGGGTCGGAAGGGCCGGGGGTCAGCAGCCCTGCCGTTCCCTCCCGTTCCGCCGTCTCTCCTAGCAGCATTCGCCAGGTTTCTGCATGTGGAGCTCTGTGACGACGCATTATGGCACTCACATTCACGAGCACGGCACCAGACCTCAACGGTGAGAATACGTGGTCCAGTCTGGAGGTGGGCACGGGACCAATCACGTAACCTGACGGTTTCTGGAAGCTCCCATGGGGCTTATGCAGCAGGACCAGAGTGTGGCTGAGGCCGTACTGTGAAGGCCTCCCGAGAAGAAAACCATTTCAACTAAACTTACCTACTACTAAGGCCCAACACACAGAGCGAGGCGTTTTACTCCCTGATGTGTCTCCGGGGCTCTGACTGTCTGGGAGGGGCTCTGACTGTCTCCGCCTTCAGACATGAGAAGTAAGGCAGAGCCATCGTACCCAGTTTTTTAAAAGGAACTAAAAACCTGATAACACACGAGCACTGAATGCTCAGGCAGGAAGTTTGTTCTCCAGCAAAGAAGCTGTATTTTAGAAAATTCTAGAGAGAACCGTTAACCCCATCGTCAAAAACCAGCAAGGATTTTTGTCTGTAAAGGTAACTCTGACTGAGTCTTGGCCGAGTCTTTAAGAAAGATACAAAGCAAACGTCACAGGCAGGGTCTGCGATGGGACAGGCACTGCCCTCTGCTCAGCCCGGCCGGACACACAACGGGGGCCTGGCGCCTGGGCCTCTCTGCGTCCCGAAATTCTGCTCCGTGAGTCAGCTGACTTGTCTTTGGCTTTTCTCCATCCTGGGGCTGAGGTGTCAGCCCTCTCTCCTCTGCCGAGTCATCACGACTTGTCCGACTCTTTCTTACGTTTGGCTGGAACGTCACCATCACGGTGGCGAGAGCAGCTAGTGTGACGGCACGGCGTCCGGGCCACCGCAAACTGCCGCGTGCTGAGCTCCGCCCGCCTGCCTGGGGCCTGCCTGTCTCCTCTGCCTCCCTCACTGGGTAAACACAGGAGGGCAAGACTTCCCATGCGGAGGAATATACATTAATCTGGTGTCATTAACATTTAAACTCCCTGAAATTCCTCAATTTAATTGAAAGGAGAGAAACACGTTCCTTGACCTCTATTCAAACCAAAATAACGTCTATCATTTTCTTTAATAAACAATACGATTACATGCTGCACAATGCAATAGGGCATCAATCTAGTTTATAGCAAATTAAGTGCCACTGGGTTATAATTTTCAGTAGTACACAAATATAGCCACAATAAATTTAAAATGGAATTCTGCCACCAAAGACGCAGAAAAAGCCAAAAGAAAACCTGTATTTTAGACTCTTGTACTACGTTGATATACATGCTGAGTAAGGTAATCACTTATATAGGGAATAATGTACTGGCTCGTTTCAGAATTACTGACATTATCAATTTCTGAAAATAAGAAATACTGAAGCAAAACACGAAAAGAAAATCCAAAACCCAGGTTTCCCAACAACGACTTCATCATCAAGTAAGATTCACAAATACACTTGCCACCAAATACGACCACACACACGTTTCGTACGTACAAACCAAGGCTGTGGTACGTTCATAAACCACACGGTATTCTTCTCCACTTGTGCCTTATATAATGAGTGAGTGCTGCTAAAAACCATCGTCCTACTCACACAAGAAGGGAGGAGGGAGGGAGGGTATTTCCTGACCAGTAGATGAGGACAGTGGTCTCACGCACACTAAGATTCTGGTTCCATTTTCAAAAGCACGAGCTGGCTAAGTAGGGTCCAGTGGCTGTTTTCACAAAAAACAGTTTTCCGGGAACACAGCTCCTCTCATCTGTCCACGTCCGTACGGCTCCCCCACACTACCAGCAGAGCTGGGGTCTCGGGCACCCAAGGCCTCAACTATTCACTATCTGGCCCTTTACAGAAAAGCGTGGCAGACCCCTATCCTTGGGTTACTGTGAGCTCTCCTACCTTTGCTGACTAGCATCCTAAATCCCAAAGCCTAGGCTTTGGTTAAATAAAACAGGGAACGTGAATAAAGTGAAATCTTATGCAGTCACAACAAATGGTGTTTACTAACAGTTTCTAATGGTCTGGGATAAATTTATTATAATGCTAAAGATTAAGTAGCAGAAACTGCAAATTTTAGCCTCATTACATCCGTGCAGAAATGTACAAGCATAGAAGTAGAGACTAACAGGCAATACAGCAAACAGGTAACACCGAGTGTGTTAAAGTTGGTAAAATCTTGAATAATCATTCTCTTCTTTTTGCATTTTTTAGAAATGTGTTTACTTCTTTTGAGAGAGAGTGAGCGAGCACACACGCGCCTGCATGAGCAGGGGAGGCACAGGATGGGGGGCAGGGTGGGGGAGACAATCCCAAGAAGGCTCTGTGCTGTGAGCGCAGAGCCTGACGCAGGGCCGGATCCCACGGACCGTGACGGCATGAGCTGAGCCAGTCAGGCGCCCTTCTTTTTACTTTTTGTAAGTTTCCTGCAAGGAATGTACACCCTGCTTTAAGTTGGAAAATACTGACTTTGCAAATGAAAAACCAAACCTTAACCCTGGAAAGACAAGTGAGCACTACCCCCCAGGCTGTTTTCCTTTCTCCATTTAAGACAAGCTGGTGGTTTTTGACCGGTTGTTACAAACGAGCACACATTTCACCTGACGAGTCTTCCAAGGACCGTGGTCTGTCGCCGTCACAGGCTAAGGACCGCGCAGCCACAATCTGATTCATCCGTTAGGCAGAGAGTGGCTTACCGCGAAGACAGACCCGCCGGGCAGTGCCCGACGGTTCCAGACGCACCCTTCTGATGACCACCGCCTGCAACTCTGGCGCGCTGATTCCGAAGCCCCCGACGGGAACCATGTTAGTTGGAGCTGCTTCTCACTGTGTTTCCCACCAGACGCTTACTTTTACAAGCTTTAGTTACATCCTCACTCCCGACAGGATTTCAGGCAGCTCCCGAGACAACGCGTCCTGTCGCGGCGGAGTGAAGCCCGCTCCCCGATCAGAGGCGGGCTCGACGGCACCCAGCTGTGAGTGAGGGGCGCCAAGTCCTTCCCGACCAGGGTGGAAGGGAGCACGTCGGGGACATGGGCGACGACATCCGCCTGCTGCGGGGGCGGCGACATGGGCAGGTGTGGGGGCCAAGGATTCCCGCTCAGGCCCTTCTTGCCTTCTTTTCCTTCCTCCCTCCCTGCATGCATCTCCACTCGCCCGCCCGAAAACCCGCACAAATGCCCCGTGCCAGGCCCAGCAAACAGCCCCGGCCCAGGGCGGGCGGAGGCCTGGGCACACCTGGCTCCCGGCGTCATTCGGGAGTCAGCGCGCAGAGGCAGCAAGGGCAGGAGACCCTGGGGGGAGAGGCGGGACAGAGAGTGGAAACGAGGCCCGCCCCCGGGAGAGTCCAGGCGCACGTGTGGGGCTACTGCCCGCAGACCTCCGCCTGCCCGCTTTTGCCTTGGAGCGGACGGGGAGGGATCGGACTGGGAGAGTAGCTGCCTCGGCGCTCTTATGAAGTCACGCTGCCATGCAAACACCCCCCCCCCCCCCTGCCCAGGCTGTCCCTGTCAGTCCTCCGCGTCAAGGTCAGGGGCTCGGCATTCAAAGCAACCCACGTCCGACGCCGGTCCACCCCTGACCTCACCTACACCTCTTCAGCTTCCTAGGCCGATGACCTGCTCTTCTCAGAGACGCGCGTCACCCCGGAGCCGGCGGGGCTGTGAGCCGCCTGTCCGCGATGCCCCTCTGCTCCTCTTCAAACCCGGCCCCCTGCGGGGACTCCCAGGGGGCTGCGTCTCCCCCAGGACGCTTTCCCTCGTCCCCTTGGCCCTCAGAGATTCTCTGTCCCCTGGGCACACGAGAGCCCCGGCCACGCTTGTCCGCAACACTCAGGCGCCCTCGGCAGCTTGTGTCCTCGGCCAGACTGAAAATCTGTGAGGACAACTTCGCGTCTCCTATGGCTCTTAGTGCGGGTATTCAGGACACAGCGGAGCTCAGTTAATTATTTCCTGGATGATGAACAGAATCACGTTAAGCGGCCCTTCCTCCTCTCCTGGCGACCGCCAAACAGCACCGACATTTGCGGAGAAAAACTCAGGACCGGCCTCGTGAATAAAAAGCCACGTTGAGAGAGTTGCGCCCACAGGGGGGTGGGTGACGGTGCGGAGCCCGCGTGTCCTCCTGGCCTGAGCTTCCGCTTCTTTCCACGTTCGGAGAACGTGTCCGTGTCACCCTCAGGAAGCGGCACCTCTGCTGACCTCTCCCTGCACACGGGAGCACCCGTTTCTCTCTGTGTCGCCTGCCCTCTCTGTCCCCTCCTGCGGCCGCCCTTCCAGCTGATGCGGGCTGCGGCCCCCTCTCCTGCCACGGATCCCACCTGCCGTGTTCCTCCTTCCAAACATCATCGTTTTCCTACCTCTGCCCCCACCGGGCTCTTCCTTAGATTCCCGCTTCGCAGTCCTGCCTCCTGCTTCTAGCGTCTTCCTTCCTTCAGCCCCGTCACGTGCACACAACTTGCTTGGGGCCGTTCCACAGCTCTGTCCCGCGCTGGCCATGCCCCTCAGGGTCGACCTCTGCTTCTCGGGGCGCAGCGGGGGACCTGTCAGCTGGCGGTTGAGCTGCGCGGCTAGGAGCCCCTCTGGGCAGCTCCCCCTAACTGCTGACTCCTCACGGGGAAGTCACCCTGCAGGAGGCTCTCCCTGGAGCAACCCCCAGCCCTGGGATGTGGGGGGCGGGGTTCGGGGGGGCAGAGGGGAGCTGCTCCGCCAGCCCAGCATTGTCCACCTCACTGGGGGGCCTGGGCGGACTGGGAACACTGCTCTAGCTTCTGTCCAACCAAGCAGCTCCGGCCCTCAGGGGTCTCCCCAGGGGCCTGTTGCTGAGCTATTATATCAGCCCCCAGGGTCCACACGTGTCTCAGCTGCTTCTCTGAGCTCGTGGGAAGGACCGGGGGGTCTGTGGGTTCGTGTGCCGGGCTGCCCTCGGAGAAAGCCCTGGAAAGGGCCCCCCCAGCACACAGTGAACACCACCCACCAGCTGTGTGCTTCCCCTATGCCTCCCGGACGTGTGTCCCTCTCCCGGCTAGACAACAGCTAGACAAACTTCTCCGCAAGACATAAAATGGAAAATGGAAAAAGAGCAACGGGACGGCCGGCAGCAGAAAACTGGAAAACTGGGTCCGGGGCCAGAGCACCCGTGTCCCGCGGCAGGTCCCGCGTCACCGGTGGGACTTAAGTGCAGGCTCCACCGTTTGGAAGGCCCACCCATGTCCTCAGCCGTGCTCTGGAAAGTCCTGGACTTCTACAAAGACCAGAGGCAGGAAAGAATTTGGATTTCCTGAATCAACTGAAAGACTAGACTCCGACTCTAGCCTGGGGCGAAATGGCTCCTCTCGTCACGACGGCCTTCCCTGCGTTCAAACGCAAGCCTGTGTTCCAGAGCGACCGGTGTGCAAAGCTCACTCCCTCGGGTGTCGGGTGTGGAGAGGGCGCACCCGGAAACCACAGAGCGGCCAGCCGCACGCGCAACCCGCCCGCTGCTTCAGCCTCGGGAGGCTGAGTTCACACCTGTCTCGGGACCCCCATGGGAACCCCAGGACGCGGCGGGAGCCACTTACTTACCAGCGCAGGGCAATTTTGATGGGGGTGGTGAGGCAGGACGTGAACAGGTCGGCCGGGAGGTCGGGGATCATGGGCAGGAGCTCGTTGGCCTCACAGGCTGCCAGCTGAATGCAGTTTTTCATGGACGGGGGCAGGGGCATCTGCGCGAGCGGGTGGTTCGGGTTAATGGCAGCAACCTGCAGGGGGAACATTAAAGGCAAAGAGCGGCTTAGGGGTCGTGGATAAGTGCAGGGTCAGCTGGAAATGTGGCCCCAGACGAGACGCGAGGCAGGCTGCACACCCTGGGTGTTCCTGAGGCCCTGCAGAGAGGCCGCCGTGGAGTCCCCTGGGGCGGTGCGGCCTCGCGCTCGTTACCAAGGTCCCTCCCCCGACACTGCGAGGCCGGGTCCCTGGCACGTCAGTTCTCTACGGTTTTCCGTGCGCAGGTCCTTCCTTACTCTGATCGTACCAACGTCCAAGCATGGTTCCCTCCAGGGCTCTTTCAGTGTCTTGTCTGTTTTAAAACTCAGTCTCTTGTCCAGCATCACTTACTTTGGTGTGTTTACTGACACGGGGTGACGTCCAGCCTACGGGGCGAGCACCGCCACCACCCAAGTGCAGAGGGCGAATCTGAGCGCGGCGGACCCACTGACCCGGCACAGCCGGAAGCCTGGGGAGCACAGGGCTCGTTGCCCGGCGGTGGGCCGGCTGGTCTCACGCTCCCCTAGCCTCATGTGACGCCTCAAAGTCCTTCTGACAGGCGTGTTAACTCTGCAGTCAGGGAAGAGGGCTTTTCTGTTTTGTTTTGTTTCGTTTTAATGCAGAATTTAATTTCTCTTTAGGGCAGGGAAAGTAATATCTGCTTGATATTTCCTTCGATGAGGTTCTGGAAGGCAGGGGCACCGGAAGAGGGGCCTCCAGCTCGCTGAAGTTTTAGGAAGAAAGGCTCCAGGCTAATTACTGCCGATGGTGAGGGTGCACGCATTTCACTTTTGACTAAATGAAATCTAATTAAAAGTGTCAATCTAAAATGATGTGACGCAGTAAAAAGTTTTCTTAAAAATCACACACAGGACCATCAGACGCGAGGCGTCCGCGCACCCTCATGAGAAGCAGCAGAATTCACCGACGTCTGGGACCCTCACTCAACCGAACCCGCTCCCTCCGCCACGGCCTGGGAGACCCTTCCCGGCCGCACCTCTGTGCGGCCCGCTCACCCACCGCGGGTCCTGCTGCCATTCTGAGGGACGCGGCCGGCCGAATGTGCGAGGGCTCCCACGGCTCACCGCGTGGAGCCGGGGCACGGAAGCAGAGGGCGGCCCTCCCTGGGGCTGGGCGCAGGGGACAAGGAAGGTGCGGACAAAACGTGCCCACTCAGGGCCGCTGGAGGGGCTTCACGTCTCCCGGGCTTCAGCGGCCCTGAGTGATGATGTGGGCCCAAAATGCCGGTTCTGTGGACCAGCACAACGTCCAGTACCTGGACACTCACTCACCAACAGCCCCGACCTGCGCGGAATGAAAGCTATTTACCGCGGGTCATAACCCAGCCTGTCTGCAATCCAGGAAGTGAAGCGGGGTGACAGCTCCCAGGCGCCTTCTGACCCCGCCCCGCCGTGAGGACTGGGAGCACGCGGGCCCCACAGCCTCCTGCCACCTGCGGGGGTCCTTGGGTGACCACCCCAGAGCGGCAGGACTCCTTCCTGTCCCCACAGACCACGGCTGTGCGTCGTGCCTTGCTCAGACGGGCTGAGCGTGAATCTCAGTGTTTGCTCCTCGCGGCTGCACAGTTGTTGACCGTTCTCAAGGCTCTGTCACGTTCACTATTTCATTTGCTTTTTGAAACGCCCCCCATGAGGTAAGCCTTATATTTCCATTTTTAGAGATCTTCCGCGATGAGGACACGGAGCCCCCAAGGACTCGGTCAGCGCCTGGGTCGCGCAAGCACGAGGCTACTCCTGGTCCCCGTGCTGCGTTGGCCCCCCCGGGACCCTGTGGAACCCCCAACCCCGGGGCACAGACGGGGCGCCCCGCAGGCTTTGCCCACCAGCCCCCGCGCACTCAGATCCCACGCCCGCGAAGCCGCACTCACTCACTGGTACGCGACACAGTGCCGAGGACGTGGGCCGTTGTGATTGCTGCTGGTCAAACCTTGTTTCTAATCTCAACGTTTCTCAGATGGGAGGTGGTGAAGGTTGTGGTTTCATCAACAACCCAGTCCGAAACAGGAGCATTAAGCCCAGAATCCGTGAAATTCTACTAGACCTCATAATTAGTGCAATTACAATTTTTTAATTAAAATACAACTTTCAGAAGAATGGGTTTTTTCCCTTATTTGTGGTAAGACACAGATAACATGAGATCGACCACTTTAACCATTTTGAGCTCGCGGTTCAGCAGCACCGAGTACCTGTCACCAGGCTGCAGCCACCAGGCACTGGGTTTTTAAAGCGTAGATGGCAGAGTCGGCAGACCCACGCCCCAAATCCTCTCCTTGGCTCCCGCTCTCAGCTCAGCGCGATGGGGCACCTGCTTCCCAGGGGAGACGGGCTCCCCGGGGCCGCTGTGACAACCCCGCCCGGAAGGGCGACGGGTCCGGGTGCCAGGTGGGTCGGCAGCCCCTCAGGCCCGAGTCTCGGGGAAACGTCAGAGGCTGGGGCAGGGACGTGGGGACGCTCTGGGCGTCGGCACTGGGTGCGAGCGCCCCCTCCCCGGTCCCGGAACCGGGCGGCCAGGCTCAGGCGGGCCGGGCAAACCTCCGTGGAGTCCGGCGCGGAGAAGGGCGAGCACAGCGGAACTTCGGCGGGAAGATGCGGCTGTTACGTACAAACTAGATTCCACGCTCTTATTTTCCTTTGCAGAGAGCGGTCCATTTTCACAGCGGAGACGCTGGAGGTCCGCGGGTTTGAGCTTTCTGGTTCACGATCTGATTCCCCGTTAAGCTTCCTCTCTACCGGTGCTGGGAATGGACGCACAGGCCCTTCAGCCACAAGTGCGGACACCGGGGCTCTCCCACGCTTGCTTTTCCGTTGAGCACCTGATCTAATGCCTCTCGGGAGGGGAGCACTTAGTCACGCCAACGCCACCCACGGGGAGCTCAGGAGGTGGGTGTGCGCATGCCGGCAGCCGTGGCGGAGCTCGGTGGGCTTCGCGAGGCCTCCGCGAGGTGTGCACAAGTCTGTTCGGTCTGGTCGACAGGCGGTGCTCCCACCGCGCTGCCGGGTGGCGAGGCACAGCAGGGCCTCCGTGCGACGCTGTTTGCTCTGCACCTCGTGCCCCCCCCCGCACCCCCCAGCATTTGGCTCAAAGCCCGGAAAGTCCTGAGGCTCAGGAGGCGCTCCGTGGACGCCAAAGATGGACGGGAGGCAGGTACACGGAGAAACGTCTTTATCCCAAGTACATCTACTAGAAATGAAATTTCCCAATTAAAAATGGGCATTGATAGAAAGCCCGACCCCTTCACAGGCCCCGTGCAGCGCGGTGTAAACGGGGACCACGTGGCAGGTCTAGCCGCTGATGGTCTCAAGCAACCTGTCACAGCTGTTCAGCGGGAATCCAGCGGGAAGTGCGCCGTCACGGCCCCTTCCTCCCCACCACGCCGCCGGGCGCACAGAAGGCACATGAAAGCTCTAGTTTGGGGATAATTAGGATCTGAAACATTCTTTTTAAATGACACTCAAGGCAAAGGATTCCACCAACGAATCATCATTTCTCAGGCTCGCTGACCTATCTTAGTGCAGGGGTCATTTCCCACACATCGTGTTGCTTTTGTATTTATCCAAGATGGTGACCTTTTAATCGAACTTAGTCTTTGCAAACAGCCCGCGTGCAAGGGAACGACTCCCTCAGAGAACCCGAAGAGCCGCCCAGGCGTGGACGTGAACAGCGCCCGCTGGGAGCCGGCGCTCACCGAAGGGCACGCCCGACACGCACCTTCACCCAAAGGGGTTTCTCCTGGGGAACCTCGAGACTCGAACACAAGAAAAGTCTTCGACTTTCAGAGCTCACTGGAGCCTTCTGGAGGATTCGGGAAGGGTCCAGAAAAGTCCTCGGATGGGATGCACGGCAAGCAGACCCAGCAGAAGCATCTGTTCCACACGTGTGGGTCGCCTGGCGCTCGGGAGGGCCGGGAACCGTTCCCTCTGCTCGGTGTGGCTGCTGGGGGCCGCGGCGGGGGGAGGGGGGTGGCGGGGGGGAGGGGGCTTCTCTCGTTTTCTAAATAAAACTCTGACATCGTGCAGCTTCTTTCTCCACGTACAGATGCTCACACGAGACAGGAGTGAGCGCACTGGTAATTCCTGGCCTCTAACAAGGGAAGTTCTGAGAATAACATCTACCCGGCGACAACGCCGTTTCTGGCTCGCAGCACTTCTCAACTCAGCGACGCCCACTTCCTAGGGACGCGCAGGGTTCAGAGAGAGACAGATCTCTAGAGGACTCTGTGTGCTGCTGGCCCAGCTCCCTGCGGACAGGAACGGGGCCTCTATCACGGGACAGACACTGCACTGAAGACGGCAGGGAAAAGTAGCGGCCGTCACTTTCTATAAGTGACTTACGGGAGTTTACGCGTAGCAGGCAGTAAGTAATAACTTCACAACCAAGCGGTACCTGTGGCTGCGGGCTACCTGTTCCCCAGAACGGGAGTCGCTTTCACTGGAGGAAGGCCACGGAGGAGCCCTCGGGGCTGCCCTTCGAAGGGCAGAGGAAGAGCCCCTTCACAGCAGGCTTCTCACAGTTGCCCCGAGAGCTCGCCCGAACGAACCACCAGAGCTTGAGGCCATTTAGCTGTTAGCCACCGAACAGTTTGGAAGGTGCTCCGGACTCATTCTATGCCTCAGTGAGGATGCTTCATCAGAACGAAAAACCAAATTCCACTCCCAGAGAGTCAGCAACCAAAGAAAAGGAGATACTGAGAAATTCCGCACCCTTCCACTTCAAGAAGAGAACTTCTGTTTTTTGGCTTTATGAACACTGCCTGTGTGAACATATGTTTTCAGTTCTCTTGGGTACGAGCCTGCAGGGGAATCACTGGGTCACACAGCGGCTCTAAGTTTAACATCCGAGGAGCCGCCGGGCTGTCGTCCAAAGTGGCTGTGTCACTGCACATTCCCGCCAGCAGCGTGCGGGCTCCCAGTCCGCCACCTCCTTGCCAGCACTTAGAATTACCCACCTTTGTTCTAGCCGGCGTGGTAGATGTGAAGCACGCCTCGCTGTGGTTTGGACTTCATCTCCCTGGCGGGTGTCGGCGTCCCTGTCCTGCCTTCTGGTGAAGTGAGGACAGAGGGAGCGGACACCCCACCCAGCCCGGCTTCTCATCCTGGCGGGGAAACGGTCTCCTGCCAGAAGTATGATGACAGCGGCCGGTTCATCACAGACGCTCTTTAGCCAGCTGAAGACGTTCCCCTCCAATCCTGGTTTGCTAAGAGGTTTGCCTTTTTTAACATAAAAGCATGCTGCATTCTGTCAAGTACTTTTTTTTTTTTTTGCATCAATTGATCTGACCATACGGCTTTTCTTCTCCAGTCTGCCGGTGCGCCGGATCACATTAATTGATTTTTTTAACTATTAAGCCAGGCTTGCACAGCTGGAATGAATCCCCCCACTCCCCCAGTCGTCGAGTGTAGCTTTTTATAGGTTGCTAGAACCGATCTGCTATTATTTGCTGGAGGCTTTCTGCATCTAAGTGTGTGAGAGATAGGGTTTAAGTGTTTTGTTTTTGTTTTTTTTTCCACTTGTACCGAGTGTCCCTTTCGACATCAGGGAATAAAATGCCCTCCCCTTTCCACCTTCTGGATGAGCTCTGCATACAACTGGTGTGAATGCTTCTTTATAAACGCTTGGCAGAACTCTCCAGTGAAACTACCTGGACCCGGAGACTTCCTTCTCAGGAACTTTTAAATGACAAGGTCAACGTCTTCAGTGGTTATTGGACTATTCACATTATCTACTTCATCTTGGTCGGGCGTGTGGATTTAGAGGAAACGGCCCACGGCTCGAAGTCGTCAAACTTATGAGTGTAGCGTTACCCACATATTCCCTTATTATTCTTTTAATGGCGGCAGCATCCCGACTCCGCTCTCCTTCCCTGTTCGTCGGCCTGGCTGTAGGTTACTGATGACTCCTGAGAAGCAGGCTTTTGCTTCATGGATTTTCGCTGTTTTCACTTTCCATCATTTCTGCCCCTACGGCCGGTATTTTCTTTCTCCTGGTTACCTTGGGTTTATTTGGTTCTCCTTTGATAGCTTCTTGAGGCAGTGCTGCGGTCTGAATGTGTGTGCTCCCCCAAAATGCTGCTGAAATCCTAACCCAGAGTGATGGCACTAGCAGGTGTGGCCTCGGGAGGGGGACACGTGCCTGAGTTAGGGAAGCCCCTTCCCCCGCCTGAGGACACAGCAAGGGGCCCCCGCCAGCCCACGCCGGACCCCTTGTCTTGGGCTCCGGCCTCCAGAGCTATGAGGAACGCACTGCTGTTGTTCACAAGCCCTTCCGGAGTCCCGATGGACTAACACAGGTAGGAACTTCTGACCTGTTGTTAATTTTGCTCCGACGTGTTTCTGTTGTGTTTCTATCACTGACTTCGGGTTGATTCTACTCTGGTCAAAGAACGTACTGTCTGATTTCAATTACTTCACGTGTGTCGGGGCCTGTTTTACGACCCAGGACATGCTGTACCTTGAGGAATGCTCCCCGGACGCTTGAAAAGGATGTGTATTTGCTGCCGCTGGGTGCGGGGCTCAGTAAGTGGCAATTCGATCCTTACGACTGACACTGCAACACAGACAATCGTTTTGTCTCCAAAAGGAGACAGTTTAATTTTCTCTTCTGCAGCCGCACGCCTCCTGTGTCTTCCCTGTGCTGTGCTGCACACATCGGGCTACCATACACAGCCGGAGAGGAACAGGGACGGTGACCTGGCCTCTGACCTGCGTGTGAAGAGACCACCTGTCTGCTCGCCCCCCAACCCCCGGGTGGGCCGGCAGCCTCCCACCTGCCCTTCTCCTCCAGCACGGCTCTGTGCTCGGCCTGTTTAATGCAGCCATTTTTCTGGCTGCCAGAGAAGGCCCACTGCCCCGGGCCGCCGAGGTCTCTGCGAGAGATGCCTGGCCATTACCTGGGTTCCTCGGGCTCCAGCCCAGTGGGTGGTCGGGAGATCCCGGGGGAGGGAGCAGGTCAGGAACAGGGTCCTGCACTGCATCCCAGGGTGCGGCCAGGAGCTGAAAGGATTAAACTCTAGATTTACCTTCGGAGAAGCTCCCTGTTTTATGATGGCTGCAAAGAGTATATTATATTCATGAATCTGGATTATCATTTGTTTTTTTTTGTTTCATGCACGCCATTCCAAGACCAAGCATATCTGATGAATCATGAACGTATCAAAAGAAAATAACTAAAGGGAGTTTATTCAGATGTACGTTTACTTACGAGGCCACATCTGTAAATATTTCCTGAACATCTACCTCAAACGAGGCAACCCTGACAGGTTTACATAATAGATGTAACTTACAGCCGACAATGCCAACAGAAGAGACACTGCAAAATGACATATAATTAATTGTCAAATTATCCGTGTAACACACTGCTGCATGCAGTCAGGCCTGGGGAGCGTCCAGGCCGGGGGGCGGGGGGGAGTGTGCAGACCTGGGGACTACCTAGGTTGGGGGAGCATCCAGACGTGGGGAGCATCCAGATCCCGGGGAGCGTCCAGGCCAGGGGGGCGTCCAGGCCAGGGGAGCATCCAGATCCAGGGGAGCATCCAGATCTAGGGGGGCATCCAGGCTGGGGGAACGTCCAGACCCGGGGAGCGTCCAGGCCAGGGGAGCGTCCAGACCCGGGGAGCGTCCAGGCCAGGGGAGTGCCCACGAGGGAAGCAGAACTGGAGCTGCACCCTGAAAGGTGAGTGACCACAGACACACTCGCTCGCCCAGGGGGAGGCCTGACACCCTCAGCCGTGAGGGCTCCGAAACTCTTCGCGCAGAGAAATCACTTCCCTTTTTCCCCAGACCTTCACATTACGGGTGAGGAACGTAAAAGCTGCCGAGTGAGAAGTCCAGGGACGGGGCATGGGTCCCAGCCCCGGGGAGCTCCTCCTGCCACACAGGCTGTCGACAGGATGGCATACACAACACTCTGCAAACAGCACACGTGGCCCGAGTGAACGGGAGCCGTATCCACCGGCCAGCAACCGCGGCCTCGGCACGGGGAGCCCAGCTCTGCTCAGCGCCTCCCCAGACAGCCCTCCCCACCCTACACGGCCCCTCGTTTCCCGGGCCTGGCAGCGACCGTCCGATGCCCTTGAGGCTGCCTCACCACGAGCCTTCCCCACTTCTGGGCAGCAGGGCAGCCCCCCAGAGCCAGAGGGCCGGCCTGCCCCACTGGGTCCTTTATGTCCATAATGGAGGGCACTCGTCTCCCCAGTCAGGTGAGAATCCCAATTAAAGGGGCCTCTGCTGGATTTCTTTTTAGATGAGCCCCTCCTCACCCTCCTGTAAACAGTTGAAATGGCAGAATTTCTTTTTAAGTTACAAGTGAAATTCTCTTCTGTTCTGTGAGAGCGAATACCAGGTATATATTCGTTTCTTTAACACCTTGTTTTGAAAACCTTTGCTGTTGTGAATTCTTACTGCTTACCGTGCATAAAGTACAAGGCACAGAGGAGAGGGTGAACTTGGCCAGCTGTCATTAGGAAAAGGGCATGAAACCGTCCAGAGTGTGTGCAGAGACGCAGAGGGGAAGGGGGATCACCGGCCACAGCCTCGCGTGGCATGGGCTGGAAATGCGGGCTCACCGGAACACCTGTCATCAGGACAGCCTGGGGCTCAGCTGTGTGCTGAGCAGCCGCACCGGCCCTTGACAGAAAGCGCTGGCACCTTCTTCGCTAGACAGAGTTACTGGCGAGTCTGGGGTGAAGCAGGGCAGAGCCGCGAGTGTGGCCCACGGCAGCCCAGGAATGTAACGCCCCCACACAGTGACCTCGCCCCACAGACAGCCCAGTCCCAGCCGCTTCCCCTGATGATTTCCGCCCATGAACACGAACACACGGGGGTTTCTCTCCATTCTTCCTGGCAGAGGGCACAGAGTCCTCTCAAGCCTGTAGCATCGAACACAACAGTCCACGTAAACCTAACAGAAAAGTTAGCACCTGGGGAAACGGAGGCAACTGAGAAAAGAAGGGGACGCCGTTTACAAACCCACAAATCAGCATCATTTTAAGCCTAAAGGACAACGTTGACACAGTTAGGTAACCGCCTTCTGGTTCCTCTGCAGCCGGACTGGGGGCGACGGGGGCGACTGGAGCCTTGGAGCCGGACGCGCCCCGAGCCACGCGGAAGCTACGTGGCGGGGCCGTATCCCGAAGCGCCCGGCGTGCCTGTGGCAAGTGCCTGGAGAGCAGATTCCAGGCAGCGAATGGCAGTCACGACACGTGCCTCTCTCCAGGCAAGCTGGGAACTAACCTGTGGTTTTGGGGGGTCACCCGCGGGCGCCACGAGTATGACCCTGGCACGGACCGCAGACTTGGCTGGGGAGGCCACGGGCATCCACACAATGTCTGTTCCTTTGCAGCAGCAAAGGAACCGTGAGACCTTGGGACAGGATGCATCAGTTGTGCGGATGCACACGTAACTAACGTGTCCTGAGGAGACGTGAAGATTCTGACGTTAGTCGCTTTTCGTCAGAATCACTTAGTTTAGCTGCCTGACGTGAGGTTTAGTCGCAGCGATGGATACGTGAGGCTGATGTTCACACGCGGGGTTTCGAATGGAAAATCGTCGGGCGGTTCCGTCACCGTGGACTCGGTGACGCTGTAGGAGCAAGTCTGTTCCTCGCCACGAACATGAGCGTCCGTGTGGCAGGTCTCCGCGGGCCGGTGGCAGCCGGCGGCACGGGTCGCACAGACCGTGCGGAGAACGGAGGGCAGAATCAGGGTTTACTCGGAGGCGTCGCGGTAAGAGCCTTGCAGGGCGCCGGCGAGTGGGAAGACAAGACGCGGCGCCGCCGAGCGCCGCACCGATTGGTGCGGGAAGCGTCCCGGGGAAACGCTCGCAGCCCCCGCCGCGGCCACCACCTAGAACCACCCGAGCGGCGGTCCCACGCCGAGGAGGACAGGCGGTCGGGACCGAGGCGGGCACGCGGCTGAGCCCCACCTGTCCCCGGGAGAAGGCGCGCTGCGGCTCCCGCCACCGGACGCCCGTGCACTCACCTGCCTCCCGGGCGTCTTCCGGGCCGAGCGGGAACAGGCCTCCCGCACACGACAGCGCTGCAGACGCTCGTCCCCCACTCCGTTCCCGCCCACCGCCCCCAACCACGGCGGGGGCCGGGCACCCAGCGCCAGCCACGGACAGAAGGGAGGTCCGCTGCGCAGGGGTGCCCCGCCTCTTCCCGCCTCACGCACCGCACGCCGCAACCGTCAGGAGAAAACACCACCGGCCGAGGGTGCCAGAGCGGAGGGTGAGAGCGGCCCGGGCCCCCGACCGCACATGAGTAACGATGTTGCGGGCCTCCCAGGCCCTCCCAACCACGACCAAGCGCTACGTGTTTGCAAACCAACAGTGAGCTGCTTTTGCCTTCCCACCGGAAGCATCCAGACGCGGACACTGAAGGGCTGGGAAAGCTCACCCCGCACATCCTTCCTCAGGTTGTGACCTGAGAGTCGGCCCTACCAGAAGGAAGGAGAAAAACCAAGGAAGAGGCGGGGGGGGGGGGGGGTGGGGTTTGGAAAACAGTGGCTGCTCCCAATTAAGGGAGGCCCAGGACGGCGGCTCCGGGAGGCGCCTTCGAGGAGCAGGGGGCCGGGGAGGAAGACCCTCCGGGCAAGGCACATTCCGAGACGCGACGCAATCCCAGCCAATCTGGGAACCCGGGAAACACTAAAGAGCTAAGTCAAGAAGAAAAGAGAAAGCCTCCAGGAAGATCCAAGAAGCAAACAAAAACCGTTACGCAAACGGAAACCACAGCACCCGATTTAGCCACCGAATGAGGTGTTTACGTGGATGCGATCAAGGAGTCAAGGCTTGACGTCGGTCACGTTTTAGAAGCGGCCGACACACAAAGCCCGGGGCTCCGTCACAGGCAGGGAACGGAGGGCTGCCGTAAAAGTCAACGTTGCAGAGCTACGAAACCATAGATGTGACTGATTCCTGATGAAACCAGAAGCAAAAACATACAGCTGTTGTTTCAATCTGCAAAGGCTACGAAGCACAGAAAACCCCAAACCGGGACGTAACGCGAGGGCCGTGGGGAGACGGCCGGGGGGGGGGGGGCGGGGGCGGTGGTGGTTGGTGGTCCACGCCCTGCTGGAGCTCTTTAGAACTCACTCCTGCACACAGCAAACGGGACTTAGAGCTACCACGCGTCTTTGCCACCAAAACTCAACATAATTTCTCCACTTCTTTAAATAGAAGTGACGGCAGCTCTGTTTTGGTTTGTAGGATAGCAGAAAGCCCACAGATAACCTCAAATCTGTGAATCAAGCAGTGCCAACACAAGCATACCATCTGCATCGACAGAGATGCTCGCTGGAGGCACCAGAAGGCCACGGGCGCAGGGCCCTGGCCGGGAGGTGTGGCGCCAGGCTCGGTTCCCCCACCACTGGGCTCTGGACCGTCTGATCTTCCAAGTCCTGCCATACGCTAATCTGGCAATCCTAGAAATACTTGTCGTGAAGAGACATTGAAAGGAGAGGGGTCTGAAGACTTCCTCTAACTTCCAAGTCACAGAGCAACGTGACCCAATGACACGTGCGGAAGATGCCTGAGTGACGGAGGATGCGTCCCCCAGGCTGTGACCAGCCTCCGGCTCTGAGCCGCGCTGGTGCTGTGCTCTCCCGGGAGGTGCCGCCCCCTGAACCTGCCGCACTCCTCGGGGGGGGGGTCTCCCCGTCCCGCCACGAGATGGGGCCACGGCCAGCGTGAGAGCCGACGACCGCCCTCCCCTCCCCACGCGTGCCCTCCCCCCTGCACCACTGCGTGCACCGCCGAGGCGCCCCGGCCCGAGCTGCCATCTCTCCCTGCCTTCTGTGCGATCGTCTGACCCTCTGCCTTTTCAACACTGGCACAAACCACTTTACCTGCCAACGTCTCTTAGCTCACACATCACCATCTACCCACTAAAACGCCTGCCGCGTGCTTACTGTAAGTTGACGGCACTTGACCCACGGAAGAGGAGGTAAGAATTTCTCAGAAGAATAAAGCAAAGCGGCTACAGAGGACTTCTGTTTGTCCAGCATCCGATGAAACGGCTAAAACAAACATTAAGATATGAGGTGGGAGCCAATTTTATCATTTTACTTTCTGCTGTTTACGCGAGAGGCCAGCTGGACAGCGGCCAGCCGTAGTAGGTGTGGCGGCAACACACGAGACTCAGCACGCGGTCGTTAGAGGAGAGAAGACACATAAGAGAGCTGATCGCAAGGCACGCGGCGCGACTCGGTGCTGCCACGGATCCAGCACCTCAGATAGCGTATTTCTCATTTGCTCTCCCCCGGGGAGGAGTGAGTCAATTAAACACTTTTCCCCCCCAAAAAGACGCGTGGACATCTTTTTTGTCGCGCTCAACCAGATGAACGGTTTCTGAGGCTGCGTGAGCCGTGGCGACACGCAGAGAACACGACAGAACTGGCAGAGGGGACCCGCACGGTGCGGCGAGGTCCGCGCCCAGGCTGCGCCCGCCACGCCGCGATGGGCTGTGGCCGGCGGTCCGTCCCTCCTTAACCACCCTGAAGCTCGTGAGTTGGGATAAAAATCGGGCAGCCTTCTCTGGCATTTTTACTTACATATGTTAAATGTAAAAAGAAAACCTTTTATTGCCATATTCATTACCTGACGAGACTTTAGCGCTCATGGGAGAAGCCGTCCCTTGGGTAGACGTGGGCGAAAGGCCTAAACACAAGGTAACGATCAGACAACACGAGACGCGGTCCCCCCCGCTCTTATCGCAGAATGCAAGTTCAGGACTTGAGGGGCGGGACTCTACCTTCGAGGTCAAAGGGCGCTGCATTTACCAGTCTCTCTTCTGCGATGCCCTGCACAGGGACTCGATTGACAAATATAAAATATTCAAGTGTGTGACATGTTCATTTTAAATCCTACCACGCAGAATTTCAGATGTTACTGCTGATTACTTCTGCCACATCCTCTGATGAAGCACAAAAAGCACAACAATACATTGAAACTGAATCGACCCAAAAAGGCTGGAGGAAACATGTACTCAGGACCATTTTTGCTCCGGAACTGAGAATTTCCTGCACCGCAACCAATCAGAATTCATGACCCCCTCGAGGCTGCAGAATATTCTATTCCTACACTCGCATGCAGGCCACGGGATGAAGGTCTCTTAATTGAAAATGCCTCCACAATTTCCCTTCAGAATTCGCTGTTTGGTTCCAACATCAAATATTAACTAAAACAACCAAGTGAAATGTCTGCTCGTGAGCAGAGCGCTGTACTGGCTCTCCCAGCTCCTCTGCGCGCGCACACACACACACGCGCGTGCGCGCGCACACAAACACAACATGCACACACACGCACATGCGCGCACAAACACAACATGCACACACACACGTGAGCACACACAAACACAACATGCACACACACGCACACACACAACATGCACACACACGCGTGCACAAACAACATGCACACACACACGTGCGCACACACAAACACAACATGCACACATGCACACGCGCACACAAACACAACATGCACACACACACAAACAATATGCACACGTGTGCACACACACAGCCATGCACACACGCAAACAACCCCGCACAAACACAATCACGAACACGCATGCACACACATGCACATACGTGCACAAACATATGCACGCACACGCACACACACACAACATGCACACACGTGCACACACACAAACAACATGCACACACACGCACACGTGCGCACACACACAACATGCACACACACATGAGCACACACAAACACAACATGCACACACGCACACACACGCGCGCGCACAAACACAACATGCACACACACGTGAGCACACACAAACACAACATGCACACACACGCACACACACACGTGCGCACAAACACAACATGCACACACACAACATACACACACGTGCACACACAACATGCACACACACACGTGTGCACACACAAACACAACATGCACACGTGTGCACAAACACAACATGCACACACGCACACGCGCGCACAAACACAACATGCACACACACACAATATGCACACGTGTGCACACACACAGCCATGCACACATGCAAACAACCCCGCACAAACACAATCACGAACACGCATGCACACACATGCACATACGTGCACAAACATATGCACACACACGTGAGCACACACAAACACAACATGCACACACGCACACGCGCACACAAACACAACATGCACACACGCACACGCGCGCACACACGTGCACACACACAAACAACATGCACACACACGCACACGCGCGCACACACAACACGCACACACACATGAGCACACACAAACACAACATGCACACACGCACACACGCACACACACACGTGCGCACAAACACAACATGCACACACACACGTGCACAAACATGCACACACACGCGCACGCGCACAAACACAATATGAACACACACGCACACGCACATGTGCGCACAAACACAACATGCACACACGCACACGCGTGCACAAACACAACATACACACACGCACACGCGCACGCGCACACAAACACAACATGCACACACGCACACGCGCACACACAAACACAACATGCACACGTGCGCACACACAAACACAATATGCACACACACAGCCATGCACACACGCAAACAACCCCGCACAAACACAATCACGAACACGCATGCACACACATGCACATATGTGCACAAACGTGTGCGCACATGCAACCACAACTGTGCATGCGCACACACACACACACACACACACACACACACACACACACACCAGGGACAATAACAAAGACGTAGAACTGATGGCAATGCCCAGATATGGGGCCGTTTCTCCTAAAATCTGCTTTATTTTAACATTTATCCCAGAGGCAGAGGCCACTGGAGCACAAACCAGCTCTAGTCATGTCAGCACTTAACTAATGGTCACATTCGAAATGACACTAAGCAGGGCGCCTGGGTGGCTCAGTTGGTTGAGCGTCCGACTTCGGCTCAGCTCATGATCTCACGATTCGTGAGTTCGAGCCCCGCATCCGGCTCTGTGCTGACAGCTCGGGGCCTGGAGCCTGCTTTGGACTCTGTGTCTCCCTCTCTCTCAGCCCCTCCCCTGCTCACTCTGTCTCTGTCTCTCTCAAAAATAAAATAAACATTAAAAAAATTTTTTAAATGACACCAAGTAAAACGAGATGTTAAAAACAGGCCCGTAAGTTTGTGCCGAGTACCTCCCGAGCTCTGTCATCGAATGTCCCACGTTGCCCGGAGCGCTGGGACAGCCCTCCCAGTGGGAGAATGAGGGGAGCCCTGCGGAGAGTCCGGCCCCCACCTCCACAGGCGCCCCGGCCTGCAGCGGACACCCGTCGGGGGCGCGAGGGCCTCACCTCCAGCTCCTGCTCCCTCTGCAGGGCGAACTGTTTGAAGGACTTGACGATCAAGCCGGCGTTGGAGCAGTCGTAGACGAATATCGAGGGGCTGCCCATCCACGTCTGCAGGTCATAGATAGACAGAGGGATGTACTGCGTGTAGTTCTGGAAAACAAAACACGGGGCGCGTGGGAGTTAGGCCTCCTGGACTGGACCGCCAACCCACGCCCGCACCACGAGGAAGGTAGGACACGTGGGGCCTGGTGGTCGGGGCGGTCTCGAGCTGCTGCTTCTACACGCTGCAAGTAACAGCCGCCCGCCACCTGCCCGGGGGCGCGAGTGCAGGGCGGCCGTCACGGTCTAGGGCCCCGCCCCGGAGCTCCCCTGCAGGTGCCAGCGGCTGGCCGTGTCCTGGGAACGCGAGTCCCTCCCCGCAGCGGGACTCCCCTGCATGTGTCCCACCGCACCGGCTCCAGCGTTTACCTTCTGCTCCCACCCCTGGGACCCAAACCACAGCCTCCTCTTACAAACTCAAAGGATGTGCGTGCACACCAGTTGCCTCTGTAGCTTCCGGGTGGGCTTATGGAACTGCCGAGCGCCCCGCCTGTCAGGGGGATGAGCTCTGGGGAGCCGCCGAGGCCCCTCCGATGTGCGTGTTTTCCCCACGGCACCTTCTACTTCAGAGACGCCCGTAAGCGCTTAAACCTCCAGATGATTTAAACAATCACACTGAGGGGATACAAGTGGATTCGGCCCTCTGATTTTGCAAAATCACAAACAGTAACTTATTAACGTGAATCCGCTAAGAGCAATATTTTTCTGGACAGCCTGTACCGCTCAGTACTCGAAAACACTCCAGTGATTACTGGTAAACGCAGACAAGGACGTTCCTCATCTTTAGAGAGACGGTCACAAGTCTCACTCAAAGGCAACCCGTTTAAGCAATTCTTCTGCACGGAACACCTTCGCTGATTCGCCCTTCCTCGGCACGGACAGGTGAGTGGTGACGCCGGCAGGAATCAACTCTGCACGCTGACAGCGAAGGTGGCCGTGTTTCCTACAGTGGAGCCACAAACGTGGCCTCTGGTGGCGCCAGGAGGATTGTTTAAGCGCAACAGGAAAACAGGATGGAGGGCAGAGAACCAAAGAGGCCCGAGGGAAGTCTGTCACGAGGGTGGCCGGCGGAGGCTTTCTCGACACACACAGCGCAGCACCAGATCTGTTGATCGCAGGATGAGGCCACGTCCAGGGACACGGGTGTGTGTGCGCGAGGGAGCAGACACCTGTACCCCGGGAGGGGCACACACATCCTGTGCCACGTCGCCTCGCCACCCCGCCCTCCTCTGCTGGCCTGCCGGTCGTCACTGCACTACGTGAGAGAACGCTGGAAACGCCGTCTCTAAATACTCTCACCGGAGGATGCTACGGATGTCAGCGCTTCCCTAATGAATCTATGCAGCGAGTGCATGCCCGATCAAAATACCAGCGGGAGTGTTCCTTGATGGAATTTGACAAGCTGGTTCTTAAGTTAGTGCAGAAGAGAAATGCACAAGAATAGCGCAAAAAAACAAACAAACAAACAAACAAAAAAAACCCACCATTTTTAAAGGAAGAATAATGAGTAGGGACTCGCACTGGCAGATATTAAATATACTATAAATCTATGGTAATTACAGGATGGTATTAGGGAGGACGAGAAAAACAAATCAACAGAGAAAGTCCAGAAATAGACCCACATATATAATTATAACGAAGGTGGCATTTTAACTCCGTGAAGAATGAACGATTCAGTATGCGATACTATAAAATCTAACTAGCCATTCAATATTGCTGAGATTCTATGTACAAAAAAAATCTAGATAGATTTTTCTTTTTTTTTTAATGTTTATTTATTTTTGAGAGAGAGAGAGCGTGAGTGGGGGAGAGGCAGAGAGACAGGGAGACACAGAATCCAAAGCAGGCTCCAGGCTCTGAGCCCAACATGGGGCTCAAACTCATGAGCCACGAGGTCATGACCAGAGCCGAAGTCGGACACCCAACTGACTGAGCCACCCAGGCACCCCTAGATAGATTTTAAAACTAAACATAAAAACAGAATAAAAGGTTTTTATTTATTTTGGTGCAAGAAAGGCCTCTTAATTCACAAAACTTAGAAGACTTAAAGAGAAATACAGTAAGATAAAAATTACATAAATCTGATAAGCCACACACCAATGACAAGCAACTCGAGAACACAGTGGGCACCGCGCACGTGACAGGATGTTTGGAGGGTGCGTGTGTGTGAGCTTCTGCTCGGACCAGTGAAGACGAAACAAGAGACACGCAAACAGGCAAAGGATACAAACGTGCAACCCGCAGAAGCGGCGGGTATGATGGAGGACTGGGGAGAGAGCTTCACGCTCTGGATGGATCGTGGAAACACAGATTACAACGAGAACCATCTATCTGCCTCTGCGTTTGTCTTCATCCAGCAGAGCGGAAAGAAATGTAAAAGATGAACAGATCAGCAGGTGTTCCACAGGGCATCGGTTTATTGTTGGCAGGCGTGTAAATAAGGAAGCTTTTTCAGAAAGCCGTTCGCTAGCACGTGCAGGCTTCAAACGTACATGCCTTTGACTCGCACGTGTCCATCCCACAGGAAAAGCTGCATCCGCACGGAGAAACGTACGTGCGAGGACGTACGGTACTCTTGCTGGTAAAAACCTGCCAGCTATCTAAATGCCAGCAGGGAGGACGCGGCTGGCCTGAGCTCTGTCTCCTCCTCCTCCTCACCAGGTAAGCGCAGGAGCGACCCACATACGTCCACACTGTGGCACACGGCACTCCAAGCCGCGCGGCGCTTGGAGACTGAGCTGGCTGGTGGGTGCTGACACGGAGGGACACCCCAGGCTTGCCATGATTTCGAAGGTGCAAGTCTTAGAACATTGCGCAGACGACAGTCCCATCTTGTGGGAAGAAAAGGAAAGGGTTGTGTGTGTGACGCACAAATGGCTAGCACCTGAGCGCTGCCCCGCCCACGAGAACTCTGTGTCCGTGGGACGGGTGGCCCAGATCAGTGGCACCGACAGGACAGCACTGAACCACGAAGGGTGGTCTTCTCGGGCCGGGCGGTGCAGGTGCGCGTTTAGGGACAGGGCTGTGTTACTCCTGCTCCTTTGGTACCTGTGTGCTCTTGGAATCTTTCACAACAGAAATTACTTGTGTTTTCTGAGAAGACAAGACGCACTCAAACTGTTAAGAGGAAGGAAAAGGGTCATCTCCAGGGTTTACGATAATACACTCCCACATCCTTCTAATATTTATAACCAGCAGGCATCACGCGCCACCTGCAGAAGAAGGCTTCCGCAAGCTCTCCGACAGGCAGAGCGGAAAGGGCGTAAGGGCCTCCGGGGACGGTGGGGAAGAGAGAGCCTCTCTGCGCCCACTCCCCAGCACCCACCCTGCCCCTGCTGACGTGCAGCCCCCGCTGCTGGGGTGGGGGGAGAAGGGCAAAGAGAACCCTTTAACTGGGCAGGGACATCCCCACACCCCTGGGAATTCATCGCGTTTTTACCTGCTGGCAACACGCTGTGTGCGGGTTATTTGCTGCCCACAACGTCCTCGGCTCAGCGGGGAGTGGCCAAATACAGCTGGCAGGGTCCTGACCGCACTGCCGTCACCACTTCATCCGCCTGACCGTCGGGAAAGTGCCTTCCGGGGACAGGCCGACAAGGCCCCAACACAGCACAGAGGCGTGACATAAAATACATTTCAGCAGACTGTGTTCTCAGGCCTTGCCTTCTGAGCTAAAATCTAAACTTTATATTTCTCCCAAGTCAAAAGTTTCTTGAAAAATGTTTGAGATACAAAGTTAATTAGTGGCAATTCGCTAAAATACTGTAGCTCTAACGTACTAGGAAATCATGATTTTTCCTTCCACTCCCTGTGACCGCCGGCCGCCAATGACAGGCTTCCAGTGGGTCCTCGGCCACCCAGTCCCTCTGGCGGCCAGAACCTTCCCCATCTTCTGATGCTCATCCGAGGGGGGCAGCGTCGCAAGAAACCTCGGACTCTCCAAACTGCTTCCGCTTCACAACTGTTAGTTACGGAGGGACTCTCATCGGAGACAGGCCACGGGGATGCCCACCGCCGAGGGAGGCTTGCACGCGGCACACGCACCCACGCTGCCTCTGAGGAGGGGCCGGCTCCTACACGTTAGCTGTGTGTGCAGAAACGTGGAAGTGTGGACCCACCGGGAAGTAAGAAAATCAACGCTGTTCGATCGCATGGAGGAAAACGGCCTTTGGGAACCAAGTCTTACTAGTTCGTGAGCGTGCAGATCTCATTCCCATCTCAGAAAGACCCCGGGCGGCTGGTCAACCTTCAGGCCAGAGCTCCCGCCCTGCAAACCCCCGAAGGGCGGCCTGCACCATCGCAGACACAGCTGTGGAAGACCAGCATCCAGAGCACAACCGTTTCTCTGGTCCCACGGCACGTTCCCACGTCGTCTCGGTGGAACCACCCTGGACGGGCTACACAAGTGCAAGGCTCCCCACCCCCCCCACCCCGTGCACAGAGGGCGCCCGGAGCACCCCGAGGCTTTCAGGCAGGGGCTTGGCTCTCCACCCCCCATCAAAGCCACAAGCAGCGAGAATTCCTCACCAGAGCCTCTCTCCTTTCTCTTGAAAAAACGTATTCAAGGCCATGTTTCCATTTCAAACAAAGAAATACAAATAGGGTTCGGACAATTTATTCATTACAATCCATTTTATCTGTCAGGTTATATTAAACATTAAAAAAAAAAAAAAAGACTGTCTTCTCGGGCGAGTCAGTGGCAGAGGCAGCAGCAGAATAAGGGCCGGGAGAGAAGGGCGCGGGGTTTCTGGGGACAGCAGCGCGCCTCCAGAGAAGCCGTCCCCGTTTCGGAGAGGACGCTCGGTGCACCTTCTGCCAAAGTCTCCAAGTGTGGGACAGAAGTCCCAGCCACACTGACGTGGCCTCCTCCTGCGGGCCTTCCAGGATTGCTGCCGGGGCCGCACTTCCCCGTGAGCCCAGAGACAGAGCCGTGGCTGCATCTGGACGGTCATCCCGCGTCCCCGCCCTGTGGGGTAATGCGTGCGGCTGTCCTCCGAGGACAGGACTTCTTTCCAGAAGCCGCCCAGGAGTGGGAAGGGCTGGCCCGGGCGCAGCAGGGGCCGAAGAACAGGGCTTGACCACCGAGTGTGGCGGTCGGCAACTCCGGAGCCTGAGCCACAAGCAAACTTCCCGTCCCTCAGAATCCTTAAGGCCGAAGCCGCGGTGGCTTTGTTGTCACTTCCTCTGCCTTTCCTTGATTATAGTTAAATGACCGATCGCTCCCCGAGTAATTCTAAATAAGTATTATTTAAATAATAGAAGTCACTGGTTTTTGAACCTGCAAGTCTCCATCAAACAGTGACATTCTTATTCTGCCTAACGTGCAGTTCGTTACCGATCCTGCTGAAAAATGGACCACAAAGGCCTTTCAATGCATAATTATCAAAAACACACACTTGTAATTTGTAAAGAGCAACATTTGTGCCAGGTCCCCTGTAGCATTTGTTTTGTTACTTTATCCATATTGAGAGCAGCAAAGAAAAAAGAAAAAGAAAAAAACAAAGCTGTTAATTTCATGGTAAACTTGACTTGTCTTTTCTGAGGATTTCTGGCGCTTTCTGTTTGTCTGCAATAGTTGAAGGAAGACCGTCAGTAAAAATTCTGTTTCTTCCAAAGCGCTGGAAGACTTCGGACTATTTCTTTATAAGAGCTTGAAGGTTTAAAAAAAAAATACATGATTCCCTTGGTGTTAAGAGATATAAAATCTTAACTGATTTCTCTGCTGCCCTGTACCATTTGAAAACCAGATTTATGGAGCGTCTGGGGCCGATCGCCGGCATTTCTCCTAAGTTCCAAGGCCCGGCTGCTGCTGCTGCTGTGGGTCCGCGACCCGCACCTCACAGTCCCTGGCGTAGGCGGTGCGGGCACGCGGTACAGACACAGGGCACCCGCTCCTCAGTTCTGGCGCCACCCGTACACCTTACGCTTCACGAATCAGGAAACATTTTGCTAGTAAGATGATATTGAAAGAAAAATATCCAGGGGCGCCTGGGTGGCTCTGTCGGTTGAGCGTCCGACTTCGGCTCGGGTCATGATCTCGCGGTCCGTGGGTTCGAGCCCCGCGTCGGGCTCTGTGCTGACTGCTCAGAGCCTGGAGCCCACTTCTGTTTCTGTGTCTCCCTGTCTCTCTGACCCTCCCCCGTTCATGCTCTGTCTCTCTCTGTCTCAAAAATAAATAAACGTTAAAAAAAAAAAAAGAAAAAGAAAAAGAAAAATATCCATTCATCCAGGAGTCAATCTGTAAATAGAATTTCAACTACAAATTCAATTTCTTTGATCGATACAGGGCTACTCAGGCTTTCTAGTCCATTCTGGGATTTTGGGGTTTTTTTGAGAGAGAGAGCACACACGTACCTGTGCACATGCACGAGTGGGGGAGGTGCAGAGACAGAGAGATGGAGATGTGGGGGCAGAGCTGACGCGGGGTTCCATCTCACAACTGCGACCACCACCGCCCGAGCTGAAATCAAGAGTAACCGACTGGCCACCCAGGTGCCCCTGGGTCACTTTTGACAAGTCGCATTTTGTAAGGCATGTCCCCTCTAATTTAAGTT
Organism: Leopardus geoffroyi; assembly: GCF_018350155.1. Classification (NCBI taxonomy): domain Eukaryota; kingdom Metazoa; phylum Chordata; class Mammalia; order Carnivora; family Felidae; genus Leopardus; species Leopardus geoffroyi. The sequence goes on along the minus strand of NC_059330.1, from coordinate 59,547,346 downwards.
TAATGGTATAAAATGTTAGTATGTCCTCGTGTATTTGATATCTGTAGGATATGTGGGCACGTCTGGTCTTTCATTTCTAAGTGTGGATTGTGTCCTCTCTGTTCTCTTGATCTGTTTGCTGGAGACGTGTCAGTTTAAAAAAAAAAAAAAGTGAGCTACGTTAGCTCTCTCCACTGCTCGTTCTCTGTTTTACTGATTTGTGCTGTTACGTCCTTCCTTCTACTTGCTGGGAGTTTAGTGTGTTCATCATTTTCTCGTCTCTTAAAGGAGAGACTGAGATTTTAACTTTACACCTTTCTGCCTTTCTGCAAAAAGATTTAAGGGCACACGTCTCCATGCGTGCGCTGCGTTAACTGCATCCCGCAAATTCTGGCAAGTCTTATTTTCATTATTCTTCCATTTGGACTCTTCCTTCCTTTCCTTTGTCATATCTTTTTTTGACATGAGTCATTCAGTTTCCAAATGTTTGAGGATTTTCCAGATATGCTACGAGGCCAGCTTCTGTAGTCACAGAATAGATTCTGTATGATTTCAGTCCTTCAGACCTCATGGAGACATGCCGTTCTTGGAGGACACCCCCCTGCACCTGACATGTGCACCCTGCAGCCGTTGGGCACAGGCGTTACATTCACGGACTCACAGCGACTGACAGTACTGTTCCAGTCTTTTCTATCGGTAACTGATTTCTTCTCCACCAGAAAAAATACATCATGTCTGGAGTTTTCTTTGTGAGAAAACTATTAATCATCAATCTTAGTTTTAACCTATCAGTTACTGACAGACGGTTATCCAAAGCCCCAACCGGAATTATGGATTGGGTGCTTCCTCTCTTTGCTTCTGGCAATCTTGCTCTATGTATTTTGAACTCTCCTATCAAGCACATACATATCCAGGACAGTTTACGTCTTTCTGATGACCTAACCGTTTGTCATTGTGAAATGTCCCTCTTCACCTCTGGCAACACTCGTGTCTCAAAATCTGTTTCCTGATTAAGTACTTTGGCCCCCTCAGCGCTCTTACGACTAGTTATTTGCACGACACACAAAGTTTGGTCTTGCTTTCAATCCAGCGTGATATAAACTTATGAAAAAGCCAGATTAAACTAGAATGTGGGACACTGTAGAGAAAACGGGTCTGGGTTCACGGAAAACACAACAGGCACTGTTGAGTGAATGGAAACAGGAGTCAGTCACAGAGAGGGGGAGGAAGTCTTTACAAAACGCACATCTGATAAAGGACCTGTATCCAAACTGCAACACGAATTCTAAAAAGTGACTAAGAAAACAGCCCTGTTGAAAAGTGGGCCAAAGATACGGGTAAAGAAGGCTACAGATGGCCCCTAAGCACCTGGGAAGACTCCACACCAGGTCATTAAGCAAAGGCAAGTTGCAACAACAACGAGATGATAGCACTGCTGAGCTAGCAGCTGATGAGAAGGGCCGACATCCAACCGCTGGCAACAACACGCTGGAGGTGGGATGGGGAGGGCCAGGAACTCTCTTTCGTTGCTGCTGGGAAGGCGAACTGATGGAGCCCCTCCGAGGACAATTTGGCCATTTCTTAGAAAGCCGAACAGACCATCTGACCCAGCAATGGCACTCCTAGGTATTTGCTCGAATTAGCATAAACCTTCCATCTATGCAAAGACCCGCACACACAGGTTTATAACAGCATTATTCACAACAGCCAAGAAAAACCAGAAGTGAGCAAGATGTCCTTCAATCGTGGTCCATCCAAATAATGAAGCGTTACTCAGTGGTAAAAAGAAACGAGCTATCAAGACACAGAAACACACTCCTTGTTGAAAACAGCCAATCTTAGAAGGCTACACACTGTATGATCCCAACTAAATGTCACTCTGGAAAAGGTAAACCTACAGAGACAGTGGACGGCTGTGGTTGCCGGGGCGGGGAGGGGAGGCAGGAGGGGCGAACAGTAGAGCACGGGATTCTTAGGGCAGTCAGACTACCCTGCAGGGCACCGTAATGGTGAGTGCGTGCCATGACGTATCCGGCAAAACCCAGAGCACGTACGACGCAGAGTGATCTAACGTGAACTATGGGCATTAGCGAATGACACTGGATCAACGCTGCATTGGAAGCTAGTTAATAACACTGGACCGATACCGGATCACGAACTGCGGCAAATGTCCCACACCAAAGCCAGACCTTGACGATGGAAACCGAGGGCGGGGGAGGCAGGGAGAGTGCAGGCAAAGTCTCCTTCTCAATTCCTCTATAAAACTAAAACTGCTCCAAAAGCTGAAGTCTATTAGTAATAATAATTTATTAAAAGACCAATGTGTAACTATAGTAACCCACTACAAAAAGACAATAATAAAATAATTTCACTTGGAAAAAACGCAAAGAAGGACCTATATCCGCAGAGGCAGTATGTGAACCTGGGCTGGATCCTGGATCCCAAACAAAACCAACAAACAAACACTGCTTATTAAAACATAGCTTTGAGGGGCGCCTGGGCGGCTCAGTCGGTTGAGCGTCCGACTTCAGCTCAGGTCACGATCCCGCGATCCGTGAGTTCGAGCCTCGCGTCGGGCTCTGGGCTGATGGCTGAGAGCCTGGAGCCTCCTTCCGATTCTGTGTCTCCCTCTCTCTCTGACCCTCCCCCGTTCATGCTCTGTCTCTCTCTGTCTCAAAAATAAATAAACGTTAAAAAAAAATTTAAAAAAAAAAACCAGTTTTGAGATGGTCGGAAGCACGTGGACATGCTCTCTGTAGTAAATGACACTACAGAATCGATGCTAAGTTTCTTGTTATTTGTTATTTTATACCCACCAAATATCTACTAAGAAAACAAAAAAGTGTGTACAGATAAATTATAAGAAACAGTAAGAGAAGAGCAAAACTGATAAACATAAAATTAATGTACCAAAATCAACGGCCTTTCCATACTCCTTGGCAAAAACTTACAGAATACAGGTTTTATAGTAAACATTTATAACATCAAAAATATACAGAATCGGGGTGCCTGGGTGGCAGTCGGTTGAGCGTCCAACTTTGGCTCAGGTCATGGTCTCACAGTCCGTGAGTTTGAGCCCTGCGTCGGGCTCTGTGCTGACAGCTCAGAGCCTGGAGCTTGCTTTGGATTCTGTGTCTCCCTCTCTCTCTGCCCCTCCCCTGCTCATGCTCTGTCTCTCTCTGTCTCAAAAATAAATAAAAACATTTAAAAAAAATTTTTTTAATACACAGAATCTAGGAATATATCTAACAAATGATGCAAACTTGTATGAAATTATGAAATACTACTGAAAGACACCTAAAAAAGAACACAGTTTGGTAGACTCAACGTTGTAAAGACGCTGAGTCTCCTCCATCATTAATCCACTGATTTACAAGTTGGTTCAACAGTCTCCTGGATGATCAAAGCACCAAGAACAGCCGAGACGCGACTGAAGAAGAACAAAGAGGAGGAATTCGCTTTCCCAAACACCAGGAATCACTGGAAACCTACGCTCATTAAAATAGTTTCCTGACACAGAGGCAGGACCCATGGAGCAGAACAGAGCTCAGAAACACGCCCACACACTATGGAAACTCGATTTCGTTCAAAGACGGCATTAAATAGTAACGGAACAGGTAGGTATCCACTGGAGGGGGGAAAAGAATATGAACTCCTACATAACAGTATGTACAAAATCAGTTTCAGGTAGATTAGAGACCTAAATGTAATGGACGAAAATACAACCCTTGTGGAAGAACACAGAGAATCCTTTTGGGGGCGCCTGGGGGCTCGGGCAGGTGAGCGGCCGACTCTCGATTTTGGCTCAGGTCATGGTGCCGCGGTTTTGTGAGTTCGAGCCCCATGTTGGGTTCTGTGTGAACGCTGCAGAGCCTACTTGGGATATTCTCTCTCTCTCTCTCTCTCTCTCTCTCTCTCTCTCTCTGTCACCCTGCCCCTCCCCATTTTGCACTCTGTCTCTCTCAAAATAAAAAACGAAAACTTAAAAAAAGAAAAGAATACTTTTTAAATCTTGGCAGGAGGAAAGTCTTCTTAAAGACACAAAACGTCCGCACTGTAGTGAAAGACTGACCAAGCTGACCACTTGGACGTAAAGAGCTCCTGTCCGTTAAGGGACACCAAGCCATAATTCAGGGAGGACGTTCGCAATTCCTAACAGTGATAAAGGGCTGCCGTCCAGAAGACGAGGGATTCCTTCAAATCAGTGAGAAGAGGACGCAGCAACCCCGGTGACACATGGAGGGGCTGGCACTTCGAGCAGAGGAAGCCTCCACGGCCGGCACGCACGGCAGAGGGCGCTCGAGGGCACGGCCACAGGGGAGACCCGCGCTGGCCCCCACACCGAGCAGAAAGGACAAACCCTGACCACAGTCTGGGGAAGAAGGTGGGGAACGTTAGACACTTGGGCAGTGTGCGACAGGAAGACGACAGAACCACTCAGAAGCTTGTCTGCACAGGAGGCACCGAGCAGGTCCCGGGACGTCCCCACAGCCAGCGGCAGGGGACTGGGGGAAGGGGGAAGGGGCAGCAGGGACCGGTCTTCAGAGCGTGACACAGAGCGAGAGGGGCAGGCACAGAGGGATCCCAGTCTCGTCAACCAGAACGCTCCCAAAACCAACACGCCTGGACAGCCACACACGAGTGGGGACACCGTAAAGGAAAGCGCGGTCGCGGTAAACTCGAGAGCCCCTGGGATCCTGGCGGGGACAAGGGAGGCTGCGCTTGAGGAGGGCACAGGGGCTCTGAAGGCGCGTCTTCTGAACCGGCGGTGGCCACGTGGCATCGGACCCTGCACCCTTCCAGGCGCTGCCTTTCACACGGCCTGAGCCGAGAGGACGCAGCCGACGCCCCACCACAGGCCGGGCGCGACACTCGCCGCTCGCGGCCAGGAAGATGGCGGAAGGGGTGTCGCCTTGGAGGAGCCGGAGGCGGGAGCACCGCCCTGGGGAGGGCAGAGCAGAGGCCGCGTCCACAGGTGTCGTGGTGGGCGCTCTCCGGAACCCGTGCGCCGTTTTGTTTCGTCAGGAAATGGCGGGTTCTCTAAGGGAGACTCCGCCTGATCTGAGAAACCGTGTCGGCCGTGCGAGTCCTGCCTCCTGCGGGGAGAGCGCACCCGAGGGCCACACCGGACAGCGTGGCCCAGACAGCGCCCCGCCACACGGGCACGAGAGCTGGCACCTCGAGCCTGCTGCCCAGGCCTCGCCGCTGACACGGAGACGATCCCACGGGTCCCCGCCACACGGCGGGCCCGCCGCCCTGCCCAGCCCGACCACATCCGGGTCCGCAGAGGCAGGGTCTAGACGGCAGCGGAGCCGCGGGCGGATGGGACCCGTGGCCGAGCTCCCACGAGGAAACGTTCTGTGGCAGAGAGAGACACGGGCGGGGCTCCCAAGGGCCTCGGACGGAGCTCCTACCTTGTTGAAGACCCAGATCTCCCCGTTCACGGTGGGCCTGGGCACCCCGTGGCCGTTGTAGTGGAAGAGGACCCGCTCCTCCTTGGCGTTTCGGCGTAAAGACGTGCAGAGCTTTTTCACCTCATCCACGGTCGGGTCGAGGCTCTGCTTGTACCGGGCCTGTTGCGGGAGAAGAAATCGAGAAACTCACCGTGGATTCGTGGGAGCACCCGGGACACACCCCCCATTCCTGCTCTGAGCAGCGTGTGACCCCGCACACGCGAGCCTGAGCTTCTCCGCCCCTGAAAGCGGGCGATGGCTCTTTCAGAGGCTGCCGGGCACGTGCCCCCACCCGACAGACGCTCCTTGGGAGGCACTGTGACGGTCCCACGGGATGGAGAGGCCTGCTGCACGGCCACGCTGAGCAAGACGTACCGCCGCTGGGATGCCAGGTATTTCTCAGAAACACTCAATCCTTCCGGAAGAACTCTCTGCAGGAGGCTGCAGCATAAGGCAGCAAGAGAACCGCAGACAGAAAAGGAAGACAGAGGAAGGACCCCGACGGCCCCTCCCCCTCGCCACCTCGGCCCGGCTCAGCCCCCACCTGCTCCTGCCTGGACCCTCACCCATCGAGGCCAAGGGCCCCCCCGAATCAGCAGGGCCTAAGATGAACCTACAAACATCAACAGCCCTTATACACACGACAGGGAACAGTTACAGGACGTAAACGTACGGAACGCCCATTTCTAAAGCAGAAAAGAAGACTGCGCACACCGAAGTAAACGGCGTGAAACATGAAAAAACCCAGATGAGGAAATTTTTAAAAATTCTCCTGGAAAATATGAAGGAGGCTTGAAACACGGAAAGGTGTTCCCACTTGGGTAGATGCACCAACAGTCTTTTCTTATCGTTTTTTAAGCAAGTTCTACATGCGACACGGCACCGAACTCATGACCCCGAGACCAAGAGTGGCACACTTACCGAGCTGGCCGGGCGCCCTGGCACTAACAGTCTTAGTATATCTGTTCTCCCTGAGTTTACCGCCAAATCCAATGCATTTCCCATAAATATAACAGGCTATTTACTGCTTCCAAGAAACTGCCACTGACATTCTCATGGAGACACGACCACACAAGAAGGGCCAGGAACACAGAGAAATGGAAACCACGAGGGTTCAGCCCTCCCACGCCCCCAGACACCCTCCACTATCTGTCTGATTGGAATGGGGAGGCCGGAGGGTGGGGGAGCTACCCCACAAAGCCCACAGTCATACCCAGACACACATCTCCTGGATTTCTGATTTTATTTCATCAAAACCAGTTCTAATGCCCAGCCGACCTAAGCGCAGAAACGAAGCCATGTGGTGATGCTGAAGCTGGGAGACGGGCATGTGGGGCTCACCCGAGGGGCCTACTTCATATCTGTTCGGTGGTGAATTCCCAGTGAAGACTGACTGAGCAAATCTAGAACCACACCGGAAGACGGAGTGGACGTGACGTGCATGGAATCTCTAACGCCACACGAGGACGTCAAAACAATGCCCCAAATTGGTAAGTCAATAAAGAGTAGGGTAAGAATGCCCCATAAAAAGATGGCCGTATCTCCTAGAAAAACACAGCTAAAAGGGTTTGCTGCTAGGTAGGGATTACGCGCCGACTTTAAAAAATAACATGTGTGTTTATTACTTGGATGAACTTTTAAAACTTTACTTAAAAAGCTAAATAAAAAGTAACACAGTGACGTCACCCGAAGAAAGCAGCGGTCAGAACGCGGAGCACACACAGTGCCGGGGCCGGGCCGGTGCCACCCGTGCCCGCACGGCACTCCGCACACCTGCTGCCGGGGAAGCATCCCCGTTGTGTGCGAAGGGCAGCGGGGAGAGAGCAGCAGAGACGGGAAGCAGCTAGAAGGCCTGAGGACCGTGTGCGGCTTCCAAGGACAAGAGGCTTCCCGATCCTTCAAAGGAAAATGAGGCGTCGAGGTGAAGAAACCAGCGGGGACACGCGGCCTGTTGCACACGGGAGTGGTCTGTAATCAACCACACGAGACCCTTGGAGACAGGCTATATCTCGCAGTCCAAAGTTATCAGCGGATGCATAAATATGAAAGCTTCGGGATGGTGAAATTCACGACACAAGTTTTTCCAGATTGTCCACATTTCCCACGCCTGTAAGCAAACTAACCCAAGGGGAGCGACCCTGTTCTTCCGCAGACAGTTTGAGAACCCTGTGCTGAGGCGCAGGTCAGGGTCCAGCCACGTGGCCTTCCCCTCCCACGTCTCCTCCATACGGGCCAGGATGCTCCTCGTAAAGTAAGGGTGTCACAGAGGAGGCTCGAGACAAGGCTCACATGTACACGAGGTTTCCAAGTTCACTTTCACCACCAAGGCAGCGTGAACTAATCTGACGCTGACAGAGGCTGTGGGTCCCCCGTGTGGGGGTCTGAGGGGCTGGCCCGCACGGAGATGGCCCACGTGGGAGCAGGGGCTCGGGACGCAGAGGGCAGCATCCTCACCCACGTGTTCTGGAAGCACCCCAGCTCTTGCGCACGACTCCTGCCGGGACCCTCGGGGCAGGGGCGCCTGTGTCTTCTTTCTCTGGCTCACACACACCGTTTGTTACACGTGGTTCCCCCCGGGACCGTGAGGCCAGGCAGCATGGGGCTCTGTCTTTACGTCCCTCCCACGGCTGCACGCAACACACTCAGGTATTAGGGACTGATGTGACGGGCACTGACCTCTATCGTTAGTAATGAAACAAGGAAAACGGAGAGTCCTTCCTGCTACTGATGTGACACGAGTGAATCCCAGTGAACTGCTAGGAAGTCCGTACGTAGACGTCTTTGGGCACTTACCTGTTCGCCTTAATTCCTGCTACTCTGCTATTTGCAATCTGCATGTTTAACAGTGAAGAAAATAATAAACGTCAACGTTCCTGATTTGTCATCGGTGAACCGTGGATTTGTGCTCAGAGTGAGACAGAGCCAGGGTCCTGGGTCCTAACGCTCTAATCAGCTGAATTCTCGTTGGCCCCGTAAAACAAGATGAGGGTAACCGATAAATGGAAATCCAGTTCTGGGGCAGACAGGGAACATCTTATCGAGGTAACTTGGACACATCCCCCAAAACCGCATCCACACAAGCACGCCGTGCCATCGGAAAGTGAGTTACAAGCACAACTATCTAGAAGTTCAGTCTGCAAACGAACAGGATGAAAACAACCGCAGACCAGGTAGGAATGGGGTCAATCTGTGGAGCCTACTTTCAAATCCCCCAAATCCCCACCCCCAGAAGAAACCCCCAATGGAGCACAGGACCCCGGTGAACACCCAAGTCACTGTGACGCGACCAGCGTGGCCCCGAGTTTGGACCACCCAGTGACTGAGGGCTGCTGTGACGACCACACTGGGCAGCAAACCCCTCTTCATCTTGGTAGACGCTTTGATCGGGGCCTTTTCATAAATTAAATACCCGCACGTGTGTTACAGCTGTACTTTAAAAGTGCGTCCTGGGGGCGCCTGGGTGGCGCAGTCGGTTAGGCATCCGACTTCAGCCAGGTCACGATCTCGCGGTCCGGGAGTTCGAGCCCCGCGTCGGGCTCTGGGCTGATGGCTCAGAGCCTGGAGCCTGTTTCTGATTCTGTGTCTCCCTCTCTCTCTGCCCCTCCCCCGTTCATGCTCTGTCTCTCTCTGTCCCAAAAATAAATAAACGTTGAAAAAAAAAAAAAAATTTTAAAAGTGCGTCCTGGCCGGATAGGCAGAAGTAGCTAGAGGTACTGCGAACATTTCAGCTCCAGGAGCCACAGCGGCGGGCCCGCGGGCTGAAGGGGAGGGAGCGGCCTTGGGCGGGAGCCGACCTCACGGAGTCCCGCTCCGGGCCGTGCGGATCGGGCACTTAGTTTTCCTATTTCCAGGAAGGCTTTCGGGCGGCTCACGTAGGGAAGAGTAAAGATGGAGGCTGAGTCACAAAACAACTTCAACAGGTGCTGAAAGGAGTTCTGAATTCGCGATTTATTATCCCTGTGAGCACAAGGCGACTGAAAACATTTCCATTCACTACCAAGAGCAGTAACGGGGCATCGCCCTGGAGGGAAGCCCAGTCGTGTGTGCACAGAGCCACCCCCCTGGGGGCCGGGGCCATGCATGCCGCAGGGGCGCTGCCTTTAGATGCGCGAGACCCTCTCCCCAGCAGCAGCATTTCCACAGCAGGGGGGAGAAAACGGCTGTCGGATCGAACCGAAGGAAGAGTTCCCAAATTCGCAGGAGGCTGTGCGCGGGGACAGACGTCCTGTCCGACCACAGCGAGGACCAGGTGCCAGTGGTGAGGAGCTTCCGGGGAGCGCAGGGTCTGCTGGGAGAGCAAGGGCAGGGGTGCGGTGGTGGGCGCCGTACCCCTCCCACACCGCCCCTTCTGCCGGGCTACGTTATGAGGACACTGACCGAGATTGCGGCGGTTTCATTAGACGATGTGAAGAAAACAGGAAATCAATCTCACCGCACGTACGTCTATCCCCCCGACCCACGGGCACTTCTCTCCTGAGGCCTCCTGCCACCACACGCGGAACAGTAATCCCCGCTGCCGACCATCACGCCCAGCGAGGACACCTCTGCCCCCACTTCGAACTGTCACAGGCGCACGGCGACGGCAGCACACGCACAGCCCCGACGGGCCCCCAACGGGCTTCCTGAGCACCGTCCCGCCAGAGAGCCGAGCCTCGCGGAGCCGCAGGCAGAAGGGGGAGAGGGTGGGATGCCTCGTGCCCACAGCCCGGCCAGGCGGGCGGGTCCCCGGAGGTCACGCTCACACGCGCCGTGCGCCCCCTGGTTCAGGAGCGCGGCTCGCCACCCTGGACGCCTGACTCTGCTCACGCGCATCAAAGCCACCGACCCTTAAAGAGAACAGGACACGCTGCAGGGTCAGAAAGGCTTCTGAAGTCGCGGCCGCGGGCGCAAGAGCACGGCACTGGCCAGGCAGCCGGCCCGTGCGAGGCAGAGACAACCAGAGGGGCAGGGCCCACACTAAACCCCAGGTATCGGGGAGCCTCCAAATTTGTGAATTCTTCCTCAGTGGCTCCCTCGCTCCTCGGGCTACAGAAAGCCCCACGCGCAGAGGTGAAGAGTTGCTCAAAGACAAGGCACCCCAACACAGGACCAGGCCACACCCGGAGACCTCACACCAGGTCCCAGGAGCAGCAGGCTGCCGGCTCTGTGGGGCCTGCGCCCGCTTCACAGCCCCAGGCCACTGGGCGCCTTCCGAGGGGACGGGACAAGTGCTTCCCGCTGCAGCCCCCGCGTCACTCCTGCTGCCACAGCACGCAGCCTTCCTCAGTCTGCCCTCCCCCACGCGGCGACCGAACCGGGGTTCGGCTCCAGGGCAGGACCACCCACCCCTCCCGAGATCAGTTCCACGGGGCAGTGCTGTTCCCCCAAGCCACGCACGAGGCCACGGCTGACGTTCCTCGGAGGCGTCCATAGAATCAGGGACTCGTTATCGCTGACCTTGGCTCCACCAAGGTCTTCTCCTGCGGGGTCGCAAACAGATGATTTAGCCTCGCTTTCCACCTAGGCACAAAAAGGACCATTAACAGACGAGCATGAAAGGCACCACAGAGATGAATAATATGCCTCCTGGGGTTTTATGCGAATTAATTAGTCTTTTTAAGGGATCTGAAATGAGAAGCACTAAATTAAATGTCACCACGCCATAGTGTGGTGGCAAAACCACAATGCCTGGATCCCGGCCACAGGGTCTGAGGGCAGGAGCGGCAGAGAAAGCATCACGTCACACACGAGGTGACAGGCAGTCCCTGCAAGGCGGCCCGCGGTGGCCGGCATCCTGGCTCCAAGTCCAACCCTCAGGACGCAGCCAGGCACGTGTGTGGAGCTTCTGCGGGAGGCGGGCGAGGAAGAGAAAAGAAAGGCTGCCCTGTGGCTGGACGAAAGGGGAGCGTGGCCCCGAACCCCTCGCCCCCGCGCCGTCCGCCTGCCCCTCGGTGACACCGGGCAGCCGCCTGTGCTACGGAGGCCCGAGCAGGGCGTGTGCCGCGTGCCCGCCTTCTCGTCAGGCTCCTCCTTGCGCAAGGACAGACCCCGGGGGTCACCAGTGTGCCTGGAGCATGGGGGGTCGGGGGCTGCACTTGAGGGTCCCGTCCCCTGACAGATCCCGCAGCAAGGAGGCCCCGGGCAGCGCCAGCGCCGCCCTCTCCTCTCCAGGGTGTCGAGCAGAGACCACGCGGCCTCGCCCGGCCAGGCGTGAGGGTATCAGCGATGTTGTTTCCGCTCTCCCATCCTTCCTCGGCAGCAGAGAAGGAAGGGGTGAGCGAACATAATGTTAGAATTTGGGCCGGTTTCGTCCCTGGTCTGGGGTCTTGAAAATGTCTCACCGTCTGCCCCTTTCCAAGTAGGAAGCACGGACTTCCGGGAGATGCTGGGCAGGAGGAAGGTCAGGTCTGCTCACAGGACAGCTGTCCTAGGCGGTAGCCCCACATGGAAGGCTCCAGGCCCTGGCAGTTCAGGGACTTTGTGCTCCTGCCTCTCAAAAAGCCCTTCTTGCTGCTACAGCCCCTTCCATTCGCACTAACACCACCTAAGCCAAGCCACTGCACGCACGGTCACCACCATCATGGTCACCGCCACCCTCACCCTCATCCCAACCACCCCCAGTATCATCACCACCGTCCTCAATGCCACTGCCAACAACACCGCCATCAGCCACAACCGTGACCGTCATCTGTTTCTTACGTTACTACAACTTCCTGAGGAACCTGCCCGGCTCGTTTTGCTCGATCCAAATCCATTCCTCAAAACTCGGTATGTCTCACTTGCTGAAACCCTTTGATGGCTTCCCACGGACCCCAAAAACTCTTCAGAATGGCCCTTCAGTCCCTGCAAAACCTCGTCTGCAGAGCCTCTGAGAGTCTACGCTCCAGGCACGAGGAAGTATCTTCCAAGTCTTATGTTCTCACCCACCTCCTAGCCCTTGTCCGGACCCTCTTCCTACTTTTCCTCGACCCCCAGTTCCAAGTCTTGCCTGGGCATCTCCTCTTCCTTCTTCAAACATCAAGTTAAATGTTAATTCTCGAGAACTCACTCTCAGCTACTCCCAGAGACGGGTTAGGCTCCCCGTGCCAAACGCTCCCATAGCACACGTAGGTCCCCGACCGCAGCATTTATGAGCCTTGACTCCGCCTGCTTCTTACCCCTCTGTCTGCCCTCCCTCCACCTTCTTCCTGCCCCGACTGGTAAAAGTCCTATGAAGGCAGGGACCAGCACTTCCCTGGTCACTGCGGCCACCCTGCGGAAGCACAATACCTGACATGTAGTTGGCACTTAATAAATGTTTGTGTGTGGACAAATGATAAAGACTCACTGCTAGAGTTCGCAAAGCCCGGCGAGCTTCTCCCAAAAGAGCTGTTCTACTGGAGTACTGGAGTATCCCATTTGCTTAGGATTTCAAAACCTCCAGTTCTGCTGGGACGGAGGACGGCGGTAAAGCCGGTGCCTGCGCCACAGAACCCAGGCCCCGTGGCAGATGATGTCCTGCCTTCGCGGGCTGGCCTGCCGCCCCAAACAAGCTCAGGGCGGACGCTGGGGGCAACGTGAGCGCCCGCGGACGCGCCCAGCTAATGCAGCACGGCGACACGCGGCTGGCACTTTCTATAAGCAGGCACTCCTGGGTGGACAGATGACCCTCCCGAGAGCCACGCCGTCTGTCTGGTGTGAAAAGCCAGGAGTGCTGTCCGCGAGCAGAGACAGAAGGAAAGAAGATTTACTTTGTCACTGGCAAATGTACATGTCTTCCAAGGTTTATAATGGCATGAAAAGTAACGAAAAGACCTCTCCCTTGTCCGGACAGCTCCGTGGAGATGAGAGGACAGAGGAGCAGCGGGGCACCGAGACAGACACCTGACTGCAGGCTGCAGGGGGGCCTCCCTAAGGCAAAGACAAAGCAGACAAGAGCAAACGCAGGAAATTAGATGGCAGCGGGGCAGGAGTGGGGCGGACGGCTGACTGGGTGATCCCACTCCGCCGCCTTGGCTGCAGGACCAGCGTGAGGAACGGCACGGCGTCCGCAGGGGCAGGAGTGCACACGTGGTCATGACCTCGGCACGGATGACCTCTCCTTTTCAAGCCATTCCGACACATCACTGCTGTACTTAGACCGTCCTGTGGAGTCATGAGGCCTTCGCGGCCAAGTGCTCTGAGGCTCCCGTCGACAGCCAGGTCCCGAGCGTCCGACGAGGCTCCTCACTCCCCCAAGGGTCAATCTCCACCCTGCGTTCCGTGGCTCTCCTCCCCAGCCTCCTCCCTCCTACCCCGGGCGTGGCTGTAACTCAGCCTCCTTTGTCTCACACCACAAGCTCCCCGTGGGTGCAGCACAAACCTACGATGGAAGAATCCCTTGCCTTGCTCCTCGCGGGCCCACGCCCCCGGGCTCCCCACCTGAATCGCTGGCGTCAGCTGGCTCTGAGTCACTGAGACCACACACCTCGATCCCGTCCCTCCCTCCGCAATCCCCCTCACACCCCCTTCGTCCGGGGCTCCCCAGGCCTGGCTCAGTGTGCCCGGGGCACGTCCCTCACACATGGCTGTCCTGCCTCTGCTTCATCGGGGTCAAAGGCCCCCGACTGTCCTCAGGCCTCCTGGCCAGCCTCTCTCCACGTCCTTCCAGTCTGGCAGAACTTTCCTTCCCAAGCACACCATCAGGCCACTCGCGTCCTAAAAGCGGATCCTCGGTGGTGGGGTCCACTGCACTGCCCCCACGCGAGCACCGCCACGCCCGGGCATGGACCGCAGCTCCGTCAGCCACCTGCCCCCACCGGTCCTCCACGGGTCTGGCTGCGCTGGGCCCCTTCGCCACCCTGGCCGGGCCTGAGCAAGCTCTTACCTCCTCCCGAGGCTCCTTGCAGCTCTCGGCCCACAGGGGCCACCTCTCACTTCTCTGTGAGAACGACGTGGTACGCCTCGCCTTCCGACACCAAGCTGGTGAGGACAGGACCCTGTGAAGTTCCCCGAGTCCCCGTCTCTGGACACACAACAGTCACACAGGGAAACTGCAGGGCACGAATTCACGGGTGTCTGAGCAATGCTGACTTTACTGACCTATCGTTTACCTGAAATTAACCACAGCACAACTGCATTATCCCGACGGAACTTTGCTCATCCCAACATGGACCTCGGAGCCAATCCGTGCAGTACAAATTCAATCTCCCGCTCGATTTGCACATTTTCTTTCCTCTTTCAGTGTTTCCGTTATCTCCTAGTAAGATGCTATGTGTCTCATTTTTTCTTGATGGTACGGTGACACTGGGCTTTGCCCCCAATCCCTAAATTTAAAAACCAAAAACAAAAACAAGCTACCACTTCTCTTATGACTTTAAATGGAGCACCTGAGTAGTTGAAGTATAAGCAGGAGGTGGGAAGTGATGTTTCAGTCAATAACCCTCCTTGAGAATCTCTGCTGACCCAAAGGACTCACCCCCCACCCCCCCAAGGGCTCAGGCTGATGGCTGACGCAGCGCTGGCTCCCAGCACCACACACGCACACGGCTGTGGTCTGCATCTAACACGGAACCGGTGTCCTTGCAAACTCGCCACGGAAAGACGGATCTCAGACAAATTAAAACCGCCTCACAAACAAACCAACCAACCAACCCCCAAAACCACACAAGCAGCCACAGCCCGTGGCAGGGCGGAAGGCGGAGGCGTCCCGAACCGGCCCGGCCGCTCAGGCAGCAGCCACTCCTGGTCCTTCACGCCCTCGAGTTGCACCTGTGCAAGCCGAGTTCTGGTCACCTGAGGGCACAACCGAGGTCACTTGTTTTCAGAAGCCAAAGGAGCAAACTTCAGAAGAAGTCTAGAGACACAGAAGTCACCGACCACCTTCCGGCAATTTCTAGTACCCTTTCATATTATTCTGGAATTTTCGCTAATGGAAACGGAACGCATAAGGTTGCCCCCTCTGTGTCATTGTAAATGACCTCTCAGGGGGACCTGGCTCTGCGAATGGCCAACAGTAATGGGCATCTCCACCTGTAAGGGACATCGCTCGGGTAAAAGGCTGTTCAGCTTCAGGCCTCGCTGCCCTGCATCTGCCCAGAGAGCTGACTGGACTTGGGATTCACGTTTGGTCCGACAACCCAGGGCTCCCTTCTACTAAGCAACAGGTTATCTCTAAGACGTAGTTTTGCTTTTTCACAGACTCTCCCCTCCACTCACGGTGCACGGTCAAAGCCCCAGCACGTCCTGTGCCAGCGGTCGGCCCCGCCTACCTCAGGGGTCAGCTCAGCAGCCGACGGGCACGTTTTCAGGTGTCCCGCCCCACAAGCCCCACCCCGACTGGCCAAGGGCAGGGGCGTCTCCGAGGAGGCTCACTGGCGCCAGACGCGGGTCTGCACCACCCGCCCCAGACGTAAGATCCGGGTCACTTTCGGGGGCCGACGTGGGCTGCTCGCCGTGAACCCCACGTCACACCTCTGGACAGGCTGCAAGCAAACCGAGTGCCACCGAGGCCTCTCTGGGGGGTCTCCCGCTCCTCCTCCCTCTGCACCCCGGGGGTCAGCTCTGCTAGGGGTTCCTCACCCCTTGGGCACAGTCTCTGTTGGGGCTCCCAGCCCTCGCCGCCTGATGCCAGACGGGAGCTGCCGAGGGGAGGCTCTGCTGTGCCCACTGGAGAGGCCCACCCCTCTGCCAGAGTTAGGGTCCCCGAGACGGAAGACCTGGGATCTGGCCACACATCGGTGACCTATTTGTCAACATTCCACCCGGGACTGTCTGGGAACCACCCCGAACCTCCACTCCCTCCTGAAATAACTAGAACGGTCCTGCCCCTGCCCACTTCACAGGCTGTGAGGACGACGTGAGCAAACGCGTGGCGGGGTGCCTGGAAAACACAGCCAGCGAGGAGAGGAGGGCAGAGGACGCGCCAGCTACCGTCCCGAGCCCTCACTTACGCCCGCTCGCCCACCCGCACGAGCACCACGCCAGCCAGGCATCAGGAGCACCCCCGCTTTACAGACAGGGAGCTGAGACACAGAGAGGTGCAGTAACCACCACAGGTCACACAGCTGGCGTGTGGCAGGGCCCGTTTCAAGTCAGGCAGCCCGGCTCCGGACTCCCGGGTTTTAGCAGTCAGTCAGCGGAGCCCCGGGACACTGACGGAGAGCCTTCCCACGTGTTGGCAAACTGGGGACAAGCAGGGGACAGGAAGACATAGGGGACAGGTCTGCCATCGTAACGTGATGGCCCTGCCTTGGTTCCGCGGCCTCTGGGCTCCGGCACGGCAGCGCCCCCCCAAAACCCCTCCACCCCTCCCACCCCCCACCCCCGCCGCCTCGAGAGGGGCCGGAACCCCTGCAGATCCTGAGGGCCGAGCCAGCCGCGTGCAGGCCAGCCGGGCTCTCGCGGAGCCCCGGGACCCAGCAGCCGAAGCCTCTCACGGCTACTGAGTTTTGCCCAGGTCCACCCACCACATTAGCACTGAAAACACTGCTCCCTCCTAACGTTAACGCCCGACGACCCCCAAGCAAAACCTGCCTGGTGGGGAGACAAAGAGAATCCAGAATTTCATAAGCCGTGCGGAGTGGATGGGAGAGGGCGGGGGTAGGGGCAGAGGAGACTGGACTCCGGGCCCCGGGGCTACAGCATCCAGTGGACGCGGGGACACGGGCGTTCCACATCTGCAACCTTGTTCTGGCCACTGATGCGGCTGGCGGAGCGCTTCTGAACAGGGCGCTCTCTCTACCACAGGACGTGTTCTCTCTGACAGTAACAAGACGAGGAAGGAAACAAATCGACACTGAGAGGCCTCACGCCGAGGAGGAAACAGGTACTTGTTAAATGGCTGCCAAAGCGGGCCAGCCAAGCAGTGGACTAAGGCCGTGCCCCCAGGCGTGCCCATCACCCGGAAGCTGGCTCCGTGCATCCAAAGAAACAGCCACCAAAGCGATTCGTGACAAAGTGATGCCCGACGCCTCTCACCAGCCAAGTCTGTTCTGAGCAAGGCCCCAAGCAGGGCTGCCCGCGGGCCCAGCAGCAGCCACAGGAGAGCCAGACTGTTGGGAGTCCCTGGTCCTAAGGTACAGCCGTAAACGTCTCAGAAGCATGCTCGCTGGTCCCAATTATTTACTTTTCAAAGAAAGTTCTGATTTCATGTTCGGTTCCTGATGTTCGTGATGACGCTCTCTGTCGGGCTAATCCGATTTCCATGCGGAGGGAGCATCGGAGACCCGGGAGAGACATGTGGGAGCGAGCTGGGGGCCCCGCGGGAGGTGTCGAGGCCCCGGTGACCTCCCACCGGCCCCCTGCCTCCGCCTCCGCGCTCCACGTTTGCGGAGTCCGCCTTCCGGGCTCACGCTCGTCCGCTCCGCCCTTGGTTGCGAGGGCGCTACTGGAGACGGTTTCACCGGCCCTTGACGGGACGCCCTGGCTCCTTCCCGCGGCTGGACCCACGAGCGCACGCGTGGCAGGGAACCAAAAGCCCTCGGGGAAGGGCCCCGGCACAAGCTCCCCATCCGTGAACCCCTGTTCGAGGCCAAAGGAACTCCTCAGGTTTCCGACACACATCTTCCCAGCGTGAGCAGTTTCACACAGACTTGGTAACATCCTTGCCTCTCTTTACTTTGTGCCTCAGCCAGTGACAACCCTTCCTTCCTTCCTGAATGTGCTAAGGAGGCAGGAGAGAACCACGACAGCTGGCTTTCTTGCAAAATCCACAAAGTCGAGGCTTCTCGACGGGGTCCAAATCCACTTCTGGAACAGGGGCTCGCCTGGTGTGAACAGACCTGCCCAGAACACGCCGCCCTCCCACGTTCGGTGAGGCCCGGGGACAGGCTCGGCGGGCACGGGTGGGGAGGGGGCTCCTGGCACCTGACCGATAAATGCCAGGGAAGCTGCCGAACACGGCCCCACTGTCCTCACACGTGTGGGGACACCTACAGCCACAGAGACGGACTATCCAGCCCTGATGTGAGCACTGCCAGTGTGGGAAACGCTGCTCTCAGGGAAAGAACGAAGGTCTGATTCTAATGAGGACCTCCAGATTCTAATCCAGTAAGATGGAAACCAGCACGGTGGAGAGACGGCCAGTCTTACCTAACGTGTGAGTACACACGTGTTCACAGACACGCCTGTCATGAGAACGTTTATGTGGCTGCTGCAGACGGGAGGATGCAGGGTGAAGAAGACAGGAAGAGAAACCAGATTTTTTAAAAATGTTTTATTATTCATCTTTGAGAAAGAGACAGAGACACAGACAGAACCCAAGCAGGCTCCAGGCTCCAGGCTCCGAGCTGTCAGCACAGAGCGGGGCTCGAACCCACGAACGAGATCATGACCTGAGCTGAAGTTGGACGCTTAACCGACTGAGCCCCCCAGGCACCCCTAAAGCCAGACTTCTCGTTTTGTGTACGTGACTTGGGATCCACTAAATATTTTACGTAACTGTAGAGCAGAATTAAAATTTTTAGAAAGCATTTCTTAAACATCTTAAGTGAAAGGACACCAACGAACACAGCTGTGCACCTGGCTGGCTGTACTGCTGGACGGGGAGGAACGCATCCACGTGACTTTAAAACAGGGTGACCTGGGGCACCTGGGTGGCTCGGTCGGTTGAACATCCGGCCCCTAATTTGGGTTAGGGTCGTGATCTCAGTATCGCGGGATGGAGCCCCACTTTGGGCTTCATCTCAGCGTGGAGTCTGCTTGGGACTCTCTCTCTCTCTCTCTCTCTCTCTCTCTCTCTCTCTCTCTCAAATTTATAAAATAAAGAAAAAACAAAAAGGAAAACAGGGTAACCTCACTCTCTATCTGTGGCCTGGTGCCAGAGAGAACCGCAAATGCCTGGTGAACAGTTTTTGGTAAAACAACACTGGTGCTATGTTGGTTGTTGCTTTCTGAACGTGCTGATGTGATGTGGGACGCAAGAAATGAGTGATTGTGTTGGTGCCCATGAAAATCTCAATGGTCGGTGTGGGAGAAGGCAGATACGTGGGATTAAATAAAAACCTTGCAGTCCCGAAACTTAATCAGTAAGCACTCATAATACATTCTACCTTCATTTACTTATTTATTTTCCTGAGAGAGGGAAAGTGCTCATGCCTGTGTGAGCAGACAAGGGGCAGAAGGAGAGAGAATCCCAAGCAGGCTCCACACTGTCAGCACAGAGCCCAACATGGGGCTCAGTCTCAAGACCCTGGGATCGTGACCTGAGCCAAAATCAAGAGTCGGACACTCAACTGACTGAGCCACCTGGGTGTCTGTCCCTTATAACGCATTCTACCATTAAAACAGAGAGGCAGCGGGGAGAGAAAAGTCTGAGTGTGGGCAATGGGCACCCCCGGGACCCAGATTAAGCTCTCTGAATCCCATTCCCACTCAGCTGACTGAAGACCTGGGCAGAGAACGTACAGAATGAGAACGGAGCATCCTGCCTGGTCACACCAGCTACGAAGGAAGTGATCACAAGCTACCAGGCCCATATCAGACGGACTCGGGAGCCAAATCACAGAGCCCCCCGCCCCCCGCCCCCACCGGCCAAAGAGGAAACAAGGCCAAGGAGGAAACAACGTGCACGCCAACGTTTAACAAGTGTAACCGTTAGCTTTTACTGCACGCCGACTGGGACAAACACACACCCTGCAGGTTACCTTAGGAGACGCCCAGTCATTATTCTGAAATCTGCTAAACAAAGGAAAGTAAGTATTGGTATTGGCTTTCCTACACGAACTCTACCTTGAGATACCCAAATAATCGGTGAGAGGTAGTTTCTCTTTACGGCAATCAATATCCCAGTTAACAGGCAAGGGGGGGGGGGTGGTGACAGAATTACATCATCACCATTTTACAATTTCTAATGGATGGATCCAGGTATGAACATCAATGTCTGCTAACCTCACTGAGAGAACACAACCAGTCATCACACACATCCTAGGGGAAGTACCCACCACCGCCTCTGAAACGCCATGCCCCCCGAGCACCCCTGCAATTCGACCGAATCTGCCGAAGCCTCCAGATCGACCTATCACGTAGAGGACAGTCAAGGGCAGGTGAGCGTGGCTTACCTGGAGCCAGGCGGGGAGGAGCAACGCGCAAAGCCCAGACCGCAAGGACCTCCACAGGAGCACATGGCCCGGTGTCTTCAACCAATAAATGGCAGGAAGAGACAGACACACGGAGCAGGATGGGGGCAGGGTTCTGACTTGCAGAGATTCTACGGATTAAGAGGGCACATCGACCAACCACAATGTATTCACCTTACTTGAACCCTGATCCGAATAAATTCCACGTGTGTGTGTTTTTTTAAGTCATGACTATCTTTACTTTTATTTACTTATTTACTTATTTATTTATTTATTTTGAGCCAGAGGGGGGTGGGGAGCTGGGAGCAGAGAAAGGGAGAGAGAGGATCCTAAGCACAGCGGGGCCCAATGTCATTAACCACAAAGTCACGGACCTGAGCCGAAATCAAGAGTCAGCCGCTCAACCGACTGAGCCACCCAGGTACCCCAAGTCATGCTTACCTTTAGAACTACACTGAAGTATTTACAGATAGAATTATACGTGTCTGGAGTTTGCTTTAAAGTGAGCGGGGGGAGTGGGTGAGAGAGGGGAGCGGGGGCAGCAGAGATGAAAAAAGGCTGGGAACAGGTTGATAACTATCGAAGACAGATGACAGCAGATGTAGACTATTTCCATGATAAAAAGTTTAAAAATTAACACGAAGAGGCCACAAAAAACAAATGAAGAGACAGACAAGCAAACAGTATCTCCAAGTGTTCCCATGATGAACACGAACTCCCCTAGAGTCACTTGTACACATAACGATAAAGTCAACATTGGCCATCTTTTTTAAAATTGGCTTACACGAAGCCATTTGTCCAAGGCTTAGCCAGGCATTTTATGGTGTCCAGACAGATGAAAGTCTGAAATGTGTTGTAAGCACAGGTAAGACATATGTGCCAATGGCATGAGAGATTGGCACATCTGGACAAAACCTGCTTCACGAACGTAACACGGAAAAGCCCCAAGTCCTGTACACAAAAGAAGGAGCAATGACAGAGTCTTCGGCTCAGCCCTAACTGGGAAACGCGTCCGCGAGTAAGCGTGCCGCTTCCCCACGGGGCTCGCTGCCCTTCCCGGGCTGAACGGATGCCAGATCCTCCTGACCGGGCCATCTCTGCGCCTCAGTCAGCGCTCTGGCCACACCGTCTTCTCTGACCGGCAGTCCTGCGCCAGAGGCCAGATTCCCGCCAGGGAGGCCTCGGGGAGGGGCCCCGGCCCAGCCTTGTAGGGACACAAAACAGTGGGGTACGGGGTCCTCTGCTTCTGCTCCTGGCACGTGCTCCTCCCGCCAGGCCGCTCTGTGGTTTCCAGGAGGAAATACGTGATTTATCGAGCAGACCGGGAGACGCGTCAACTTCTCTAAGACTAACGCTGACGTGGGGAACGTGGGCATCGACGTGTGCGTCCGCTCACCGGCCTCTGCCGTCTGGAGGCCCCCAGAGTGTCGGCCAGCCTCGGAAGGCAATCCTGCTCGCGGGTGAGACTCCAAAACGTGAAATGATCTGATAAAAGTTTAGAAACACTCGAAGCAACATTTCAAGGCAAAGTCCTACCCAAATCGGAAATGCCACCTTCTAGTACTTGATTTCTTGCAATCCCTCAGAACTGCAACAGGCTGGCCGCTGTTTTGCTTAAGAGGCCACCCCAGGGCCACCTCTGTCCCTCAAGGCGCGGTTTCGGGGCCGTTTTTGTCAATCAGGGTCAGTTAGGCGGCCCACTCACCCGCCAGGGCTCGAGGCTGGGGACAGAGGCTGGACTTCGTCCCTGTGTGCCCTGGGCAGGAGGCGGCCTGAGGGTGGCAAGCCCACAGTCCGTTCCTGCCTCTGCTCTGGAGAGACATCTAGTCTCAGTAACAGAGATGGCAAAGCTCATAAAAAAGGGGGGGGGCGCCTCCCACGCCCTTCACCCCTGCAGCAGAGCTCTCCTCGTCCTGGAGGAGACGTCCTCGTCCCACGAGAGCCGCCCCTCGTGCTGGAGGGGCAGAGGGTCTCCCGGCAGCAAGCTGAGCAGACAGGCTGGAGGGAAGCCAGCCAGAAGCTCCGGGACATCGTTCTCCTTGACAAGAGAGCGGTTGTCCCTCCTTTCTCTCTCTGAACACAACTCTAAGGTTTGGGCCTGCAGCGGCTACTTTGCCATCATGAGAGCAGAGTCCAGAAAACAGAGACTCATCCAGAATCCTGACAGTACTGAGCCACGTTCAAAACCAGTCCCGGAACCACGTACCGTCAGTCCACCATGAGCTGGAGAAGCGGCCCGGTGTGACGGCTGAGGGCCAGAGCTCCGGGCGGACGGGGCCCAGCCCATCCCAGCCCTGCGGTCCTGGCAGAGTGCTGGCCTCCCCAGCGCTCCACTCCCTCGGCTGTGAGTCGGAGGGGCCGGCGGGGGGGCCCACCTCAGTTTTTGTGCAGCGTGAACGACCCAACACAAGAAAGCGCTCAGAACAGGGCCCGGCACACGGCGCCCGCCACGTGATGGTGACCAGCGGCATCGGGTAGGCGGCTGACAGGACCGTCCCCGGCGCGGGGCCTGCCCTCAGCGCGCAGCCCTCTGTACGTGCTCAGTCCCCGAGACCACCACTCCCACGGTGTCCCTCCCACTTTCCCGTGGATGTCTCTAAACCAGAGGCCACCGGCCCCACCTCTCCTCCCCGTCATCTGCACGCCATCGCACGGCCCTAATCCCACGCGACCGCACCCTCGCAACTGCCCCACCTGTTTGCGCTTACGGTGTGGACCACGCGGACGCACACACCCTAAACGGCCACTTACTGTGAACATGCGTAAATGAGCGAGTACTGCGGGCTGCACATACGTCAGTAAAATCCTACAACGTCTGTTCATCTTCCTCAAGGTTACAACTTTCCGATAGGCAACGTTTAGGACCAGAGGGTAACGAAGAACCGAAACGGTGCATCCGACCCAGACGACCGGTCCCTGCGACGCAGTCAGTCCCTACGGACCTCGGCTTGAGCTCCGGGCCCTGACTGCGCCCCAGGGTGGGCACCGGCTGCCAAGTCGGGGGCTTAGTGTGCAGAATCCGAAGCAAACGGCACCGACGGTGAAGCCGCAGGAAGCCGTGACGTGAAGCCGGGCACACCTGTCAGGCGGCCAGGCCCTCCCAGGCCATGAGCGGCGACGGATGCTGGGGACGGGAGAGGGTGCCTGCCTCCCATCTCTGGGCTTCCTAGAACCCGCTGTTCACTCACTTGCTTCCTGTCACGCGGTGAAGCCAGTCCTTCGTTCCAGGGAAGGGATGTGCTCACAGGACTCAGGACTCGTCCACATGAACCACGTGGCCTGTCCCCATTCCCCTCTTCCTAAACCACTGACAGCCTTGTGGCTCCACTGTGGCTGCTCGTCTGCACAATTCTCACACACGCACAGACACCGGGCACTGAGTGCCCCCCAGGTGCACAGTCCCGTGTGCACAGGGACGGGGTCGGGCCCCCGCTGCGGTGAGCCCTGCGTGTGCTGGGGCGCTGTGGTTCCAGAAGATGCAGACAGGCAGGTGGGCTCCCCGGGTACTGACATGACAAAACGGGAGTTGGCCATCGGCTCCAGCTAGAATGGGTCTGAATCGATCGCCATGCGATTTGAACCCTCACAGTCTCCACTTTTAAGGCTCCCATTAAAACGAATCTCACTCGAGATTTAAAGTAAGACAGATCTAAGAGCCCAAAGTAGAATGGCCCAACTCCGAACCGCGGGAGACAGGGATCACCTGGCTTGGCGGGGGTGGGGGGGTAGTTAGCATCTGATTTCATAGAAGCCAGACAAGTATCTCCAGAGGAGAGCACTCCAGACAGCGTCCTCATTAGCGGAAAATCGTGGTCCCCAGCCTTCCCAGGAGGAGCACTTTCCAGGAGACTGATTCACTGCAGAGAAACTGAATCATGTAAATGATTCCGGAAAGAAGCCTGGGGAGCTGAGTCTCTTCAATTCTTGTTGCTGCAAGCACTGGGGGGGGGGGGGCGGACCCACACCAGGTAAGGAGGCATGCAGGCTGTCTCCTGATCCTGGGGGGGCCTCAAGCCTGGGCACAAGCTGTCCGTGACCACCATGCCACCATCCAGCCAACCACTTCTTTATCTCGGAGACACAGGACCTCAAGAGCAAGCAGTGGGGACAGTTCAGGTGGCCCGACAGAGCCCAGAGGTTTGAATCTTCCCATGATACCCCAACAAACAGTGTCCAGGACGACCCTACTGGTCTACCTTCCCTCGCTAGAAGGGGTCTGGCGGCCAAAGGCAGCTGGGAGT
Source organism: Leopardus geoffroyi (assembly GCF_018350155.1). NCBI lineage: Eukaryota > Metazoa > Chordata > Mammalia > Carnivora > Felidae > Leopardus > Leopardus geoffroyi. Next base: position 59,522,659 of record NC_059330.1, on the reverse strand, counting down.
TTACAGAGCATAGCAGCTATCACCCAGGAACTTAAAACATTACGGAAATAAAACATATTCTATGAGAAAAATGGGCTGAAGACTTGAACAGACAATTCACAGCCAAAGATTTGGAGATGGCCCTGAAGGATACAAAACTGCTCAAGTTGACTTAAATGACACGGACAAAAGCAGCCCGAGACAGCATCTCCCACCTACCAGACCACACACACCGACGAACATCAAAAAAGCCCACCGGGCACTCTGAGGTCAAGTGCTTCACGTGTTGCCAGTTGGGACAGAACGTGGGACCCGAACCCCATGCAGGGGAATTTGCCAATGACCAGGAAAAGGCTCCCCGGGCACTTGTTTGATCCAGAGACACTATTACTAGGAATCTGCCTTGAAGACACATCTTTAACAACACAAAACACATCTGAACAATGCTATTCAATGCAGCAGGGGTGGGGGTGGGGGTGGGGGCCTGGCTCCCACATACCACTCCCAGCAGGGGGCAGCGGGCCCCTGGGGATGCGGGTCACACCAGGGCTCGCCAGGGAAGGAAGGAAGCGGGGTACGAGCCGAGCCGAGGCTGGAAGGGCCACCGGCAGCCAAACCTGGGCGACAGAATACTCGCCAGAGCAGAGCATCCTCGGAACGAAGGGAGAGCTTTCTGCTTTATGATGGTGTAAAAGGATGAGCGCGTGAATGAACAAGGGCGAAGAGAAAGGTTTTCTGACAGTGGAATCCCAGTAGATACAGAAGGAACCGTGGAATTCGGAAGTCTGCATCTGTCACCGTCACAGCAGCGACCGACTCGGGCCGGGACGGTCAGTGGAAGCAACACCACTACAAGGAACAGGGTGTTTCCATAGCCCCAAGTGCCCCCCACGAGGAGAGAAGTACTAACTAGACTCTCACTGCAGGAAGCTGCAGGCAGTGTCCTCGCCAGCAGCGGGGCGAGGGGCAGAAGCGCCTGGGGCGGCGCCTGAGCGCAGGGGCCCGTCTGCGGCACAAACGCTCGGCCCAGCGCCAGCCGTAAGGAAGCGACGGGGAGGTGCAGCCTGAGCGCGCGACGAGGACGTCCGGACGTGAAAGCAAGACGTCGTGAGGGGAGTCAGTGGCGGCAGAAGGCGATGTGTGAGCCTGGGCCGGAGCCCAGACGGGGAGACGTTCCTGGAACAAGCAGGAGGTCCGGTTACGAAACCAAGGAGCTCATACTATGGGACTTCGTTACATGTGCAGTCCTTATGTAAGCAGTCCTTGTTCTGGAAAACCACACACCGAAGTAATTACGGATGACGCGACGTTTGCAAACTTCAATTGGTTCAGGAAAAAAAATATACGTACGTATACACGTATATATAGGAGAGCACGAAAGCTAAAGAAAACAGGCGAGTAGGACAGTTTGAAGCCCTCCTCCCGGTGCAGCACACAAGGAAGCTGATGGATCCCAGCCCCGGGAGCGCCTGGCACACAGCAGGTGGGCAGGCCTGTTTGTTTACGTGCAAATAACGAATATGTATGAAGAGAGAAAATGCGCACCTCCAGCAGGGCGACCCGGTTCCCACACTTGAGTGGAGCAGTGCGCCCGGCCGTGGGAGGGCGGGTGCCATACAGGGTGCCGGGAGGTCCCGGGTGCCGGGTGCGTGGCCTGGGGAGAGGCCGGACCGTGGGACCCGACGGACAGACGAGAGACTTAGGTGCGGAACCCACAGGAGCTGCAGGCGTGGGAGCGGGCACGGCAGCCAAGGGCGACCCCTGGGCTCCAGGCACGGGCTGGATTCCTCCTGCTCGTCACCTGCACTAAGCACACGGGGGAGGGGTCGGCCTGCCCGACCTCCACGGTCTCAGGTGTGAGGGCAACACAGCCAGCAGTGTGGAGAGCGAGTCATTAAGTCTACCCTGAGAACACACAGGTCTCCGGAACTCCGTTTCCCTCCACAGGCCTCAAAGGAGCCAGCGGCGGTGTCACGGGGAGGGGAGTCGCACCGAAACCGAGCTCTCAGCATCTCTGCAGCCTCGTTCACCGGCCGCGACGACGAGCAGGAAGCAAGCCCTCTTCCCAGCCCGCGTGCGTCAGTTTCCTGCGGCTGCGGCAACAGATCACCCTCGCGCTTAGTGGTTCCAGCTAACAGACACCCATCCTCTCGTAGTTGCGGGGGCCGCAGATGCAAAACCCGTATGTCCGCGGGGCCACACCCCTGAGGCTCTGGGGACGAATCCTCTCCCTGCCTCTTCCGGCTCCTGGAGGCGGATGGCGTGCCTGGGCATTCCTCGGCCCGTGGCCACCTCGCTCCACGTCCGGCTCCGTGTTCACACGTCCTTCTCTGCGGGGTCTGTCGCCAGGAGCCCGGCAGGATAAGGATCCACATTCCAGTGAAGGCCGCCCAGGTGAGCCAGAGTAAGTTCTTCCCCTCATGATCCTTAACTTTTGCCATCAAAGGTGACGCTCGCAGGTTCTGGGGATTAGGACGTGGGCGAAAATCTTTTAGGGACCAACCAGCCTACCACACGTCGTAAATGCCTGGTGTAATTATGTCACGGTAGCCACAGGAAGATCTCACGTCATTTGCCGATATTTTAACACCCTGACGTAATGATAAAAAATGGTAAAAATAGTAATAATAGACAATAAAAAGTTCATTCTTTACTACTGTTTGTGTAACACGGGAAAAAAAGATCACAACACAAGAAATTTTTGGTCATCTTACTGTTTGGCCACGTATTTCAAGCAAAGGAGGAGGTAAAATCTAAGCACATACGATACACGCACTCGGCACGACGGCGTGAGACGCCACACGGAGTCTGCGCTGGGCAGCACGAAGCCTGCAGGCCCGGCCGAGAAATGGTGTCTGCACACGCACACTCATTGTGACACAAGTCTCCCGGGCGTTGTTTCCCTAGAAAGACGTGGACCTGAGTCCAGTCACGAGAGCAGTCACTCTGCGGCTAGCATTTGGAGACCACGTGTCCCGGGTGACGTCACCCGGCCTTGCATAGAGTCCACGCTCCCGCGGGCCACGATCTGCGGTGAGGCACTCACCCGGCTTGCCCACACGCGCACCCGCACCTGGCGAGCAGGGCTGTGCCCGGTACTCTTCCTGTTTTGCCGTGTCTGAACGGGAAATCGCGGCCAAAAGCAAGTGAACATGGGAAAGCCACACTTCTCACCCCACTCGTCGAGTTTAGAACGCCGCTGCTCTCCCACAGAGGTATGACGTGGGACCTCGACGTGGACCTTCAGATCCAAGACTGTTCCCAGGGGAGGCGAGTTGTTGCCGCATCACCAACCAAAGCCCCGCAGGCGGCACAAAGTGGGAACGACCTCGACCGCTGAGCGAGCCAACGACTCAGCCGACAGACGCCGTGGCTCCCAGTAGTTTACGGGCATCGTTCGGAGTATCTTCAAGTAACAGCACCATCGCATCGTTCCCTGGAGGGCATGGTCAGAGTACGTCTACAGATGCGGCCCGGGCGCCTGGAGGTGCCCGACACTGTGCCGAGCGAGGGTTCACACATCAAGAACCGGCTGGGCCACTGCCTTCCAGTCTCGCCAGGGCCACGTGACAAGGGCAGACGGCGGGGGCTCTATTTCAACACCAGTCAGAGGAGGGGTGCCATGGGCCCTTGTGCCACGGGGTGAGCTGGGACCCGCGTCGTTCACACGGAGCTCCATCGGGAATAACCGTGGGACCTGGGGGAACGCGAACCGCTTCTCACGAGGGAAAGGTCACGGACCCCTGTGCAGTCAGGACAGGAAATGAAGACCGAGCCTCGGCAAAGGACGGGGATTCCCAGGAGAGGGAGAAAGAAGGCTGAGAAACGGGGGCTGAAAGACAAAGCCACGAACTCAACTCAGAAGTCCCTACGCGGGAGGGCAGCCCGCACCCCTCAGGCGGTGGCGCCCCCGGCAGGAAGACATCACGGGGCGAGACACATGCCACAACGCAGCAGGGTTTGGCTTCTGGCCTGGAAGCGGAGATGGCCCGCGATGCCGGCCAGCACCCCAAGATGGGGCACAGGGCCCGCCGGGAGACAGGACCCCTCCTGGGCACGGGGCGTCTTTCCAAGAATAACTAGAGGTCTCTAACTCGAGGACGGTGACCATTTTACCTCCTGGTCTCTGGAGTTTGGGGAAAACAACCAGGATAGACCGGCCAAGCTTTCTTGCTCCCTGTCCCGATAACTTCAGGGCTAACCTCTCCTCCCAACAGGCGGGAGAGGGAGGAAGAGGGAGATCTATGCGTGCCTGGCGTGCAACACTGAGCTCCAAAAAAGTCAACATTAATCCTGAAGACACTTTAATTCCTAATAAACTACCCTGCCTTTTTCAAAATGGTTAATAAATAAGTTATTTTCACCACAGCGAAAATTAACAACTTGCAGACTCAGAAATGAGGCTAAGAGAAACAAAAGGGAGAAGGAGAGAAATCTTTATTGTAAAGGCATCTTAATATTCCTCGGCCCTAAACTGAGGGAAAAGGAAATACAAACACGATAACATCATTAGCCACTACCCAGCCCCCGCAAAATCTTAACTCCGGTGGAAAAACAAAACAAAACAAAACATGAAGGCAGGAAAATCATGACGCTGGGTGGGCCTAGGGTCAGCCGTGACTTCGTCCGGGAAGCACGTCCCCTGGATATCTTTGCCAGCGTCAGCTCCGGAGACCTCAAGCCCTCATCTGGGGCAAAGAGACAGGGAAGAGGAGTGATCGGCAGGGGACACGGTGAATAGTCAGAAGGAGCGGAGGCCACTTCCCAGGAAGTGAGAGAGAAACGTGCTGGCAGATGAACAAAGCCTCGGCAGCAGAGAAGCGATCAAAGGAAATCGCCCACCGAAGTGGCAATAAAACCACAGACTGTGAGCAGGCGAGCAGAGGGCTGCAACGACACGCACGAACAGAAAATGTCTCTGGAAGGTTCCGGCCCATCCAGAGGGAGGGCTCGCTGCACCTCGTGACGCTGGAGGTCCATGGGGACCCCCACCTGCAATTCCGGCTCCCCGCCCGTTACTTGTGCAACCCTCTCTGTGCGTTTTTTAAGTGCACGTATCTTGAGGCAGAAAACACGAATCTGCTCTGTGTCAGACACAGTGCAAAGCACAGCTACACACAGGCACGATTCTTGCTTTCTTTCCCTTTGTTTTTTTTTTTTTTTACTCTTTATTTTGAAATCATTGTAAACACTCAGAAACTGAAAAACTAGCCCAGAACTCCCCACTGGCCTTCACACAGCCTCCCAAGGTTGGCATCGCGCACAAGGGCCGTGCAGTCCCTGAAATCAGGAACGTGGGCTGGGTCTGCAGCGCCAGTGTGGGCACCGGCCCGCCTCGAATTTCGGCGGTCAGGCCCGCGGCCCCCTCCCGCCTGGGAACCCACACGGGGTCCCACGTGGTGTCTGGCCCTTACCCCTTATCTCCCCCCAGCTGTGACAGGTCCTGGGTCTTTCTCCCGCGTGAATGTCAGTTTTGAGTAACACTGGGCAGTTGCCTCGTAGAATGTTCCCCAGCTCGGGGCTCTCTAGTGGCCAGTCATCACCAGATCGACAGGACATATTTTTACGAAGAACAGGACAGAAGCAAGGAACGTCCTCCTCGGTGCCTCGTGAGGCAGGCCAGTATATTTGCTTACCAGCGATGACCATCTCCAACCCTCGCTTAAGGTCAAGCGGGCCAGGTTTCTATACTGTAAAGTTGCTGCTTTCCCCTTTGCCATTAACCAGTATCTTCTGGGGAGAGACCCCAAGACAGTTCGGTTCTCCTGCTTCCCGACGTCCCTCCCAGGACTGATTCCAGCATCTGTCAGCGAGGCCGCCTGTGCCCAGCGGGGCTGCCCTCCGTGACCTCGTGCACGCGTGTGTCCTCTGCAGCTGTATCTTCGGGGCCAGTTCCCGGAAGCAGTCCACAGGCCCCGGGTGCGTGCCTGTCTAACCTCGCCCACGGGGAGAGGCCAGTTTGCACCCTGCCGGCAACAGAGGAGGGCCGGTCCCCCCACAGCCTTGGTGGCAGGCGGTGTCACCCCTTCGACTCCCGCTGCCTGAGAAGTGGGTGACTTCCTGTGCTGGCTGACTCTGCACTTCCCCCGTTCTCCTGATCTACCCACCCGCGGCACTCCCCTGCGCCCGACCCTGGTCCGCATCGCCAGCTGGGTGTCCGTGCTCTGAGCGCTCTCCGCCAGCTGGCAGTCCGAAAGCCTTCCCTACACGGAGATGGGGGGACTTCACGCGGCTTTCCTTCCAGTGTTCATACGGTTTCACCTTTCACATTTGGATCCCTGATCCGTTTGTAGCTTACTCTACTATGCATGTGAGGTACGGTTCGAATTTCATCTCGTTCCAGATGGTGACCAGCTGTCCCAGCGCCACTTATGTAAAAGTCCGTCCTGTCTCCGCTGACCTGTCATATTTAGGATAGACCGTACCTCCACGGGCACTTGGGTCCACCTTCCAGGATCTGCGTTCTACTAAGACCTGTTCTATTTGTCTCTCTGGGAGCCAGTGGCACGCTGCTGTTTTCCTCGCTGTGGTTCCTGTTTGTTCCCCCACAGAAACTTTAATACCAACTTGTGTAACTCTGTTTGTTTGTTTGTTTTCCGAAAACTCTGGTATTTTTGCTGGATTGCATAGAATGTATTGACGAACGGAGGGAGAACGGGAGCCTGTCTAAAGCCGAGTCACGCTCACCAAGAACAGGGGAAGCCCCTCTGTGGGCTCAGGTCAGCGTCCCCGGTTTTCAGGGGTGTGTTCAAGTCTACCTCATAGAGTTCTGCGCATTTCTCGTCTACTTTCTTCCTAAGGCTCTGTTGTAGCACAAAACAATCACAGACAACATTTAAAGAGATGGGTGTGGCCAAGTTCTAACAAAACTTTATTTGCAAGAAAGTGACAGGCTCAGGGGCCTTTGTCTGGCGACCACTGCTTCCACGGATGGTTTGGGTGGTGAGAGTTAGTTATGTGCCCTCAAATTCGGGGGTTCTCTTTCACTTACAAGACCCTGAGTCTTTCCCTTCTGCTTCTGCTCCACTCACTGTGCAAATGCCAAATCCCCCCGTCCTGTCTCTTCTGCAGATTCTCACTAACACCCACTAAGCCCACCACCTGCACAGCCCATTCTCTGCTCTGCTGGGACTCGTTTCTGTATTTTCACACTCGGGCTGGACCTGGTCTTCCTTCCTGGTTTCAGATAAGCCACAGGCCCCGTCACTTGCTCCTTTCTCATGTCCCCGTGGTCCTCTTGGCCTGCCTTTGCAGAGCCGTGCAGTGGGGCAGGAATGGGGAGGGAATATCGAAGACCACATGGAGGGACTTGGGTCTTTCCTTATTTTCAAGTTTGGGCACATTGTGTCTTTTATGCTAATGGCCTGGTTTTTACATAGTTTAATTCCCCCCTCTTATTCTTCTGTATTGTTTCTGGGGGATATGTTTGGAGACAGAGAAGTAAGAAACCACCACTGGCAACAGCTACCTGGAAGTCCCTAGAGACCAGAGAGCATCACTGACATCGAGATGAGAAGGCTAAGAAATCTCACGATGCAGAACATCGTGGAGCCAGAAGAGCATCCCGTGGGAGAACAAAGGAGCGGGCGCCTTCCTAGGATTTGCTTATTTTCTAAGGTGGTAAGGACAGGGGCGTCTGGGTGGCTCAGTCGGGTGAGCGTCTGACTCTGGGTTTCGCTTCAGGTCACGATCTCACGGTTTGTGAATTCGAGCCAACAGTGCAGAGCCTTCTTGGGATTCTCTGTCCCTCTCTCTCTGCCCTTCCCCTGCCCCAAAATAAAGTAATTAATTTTTTTTTTAATTTTTTTTTTAACGTTTATTTATTTTTGAGACAGAGAGAGACAGAGCATGAACAGGGGAGGGGCAGAGAGAGAGGGAGACACAGAAGCTGAAACAGGCTCCAGGCTCTGAGCTGTCGGCACAGAGCCCGACGCGGGGCTTGAACTCACGGACCGTGAGATCATGACCTGAGCCAAAGTCGGACGCTTAACCGACCGAGCCACCCAGGCGCCCCAAAAGTAACTAATTTTTAAAAATTAAGGTGGTAAGGATTAAGGATTCAGGGATGGTGCCAAAGAAAATGTCATCAAAGAGGAGACATGAAGCGTGAACAGAGTCTAACGGGCAGAGGCAGAAAACCCCAGCCGGCAGAAGGCGGGAGGGAAGTTCGGGCGCACCGAGGCACCGAGGCCCTGGCGGTCGGCTGTGGCCGCTGCACAGGGCAGGGGCGAGACCAAGAGCCCCTTGTCGGCCCAGCTGAAGAGCTCGCACTTTGTACAAGGGCCACGAAAAGCCGTCACGATGCTTTGAGCCAAGGTCCCTCTGAAACAAAACCCACGATGTGCCCAGAGTGGGAGTCAGCGTGCAGCGTTAGGGTTATGCTTCCTTCCTCGCACGTCACAATCACAAGTTGTGATAGTTTGAAAAGCACAGGATTTCTAAATATCTCTAAGGGCACGAAGTAAAAAGCAAACGTTCAGGTGACCTGAGGCATGTCTGCTGCTCGTCTTCTTAGCACAGTAAGAGCTTCTCACGGCAAGGCCTCGTCACACAAACACACATGTGGCAACTTGCTCCCTAGGGCTGGGTGAGCAGCCTCGGACGGGCCGGCCCTGTGACCTGAGAGGGTGCCTAGGGGGCGGTCCCCTAGCGCCGCCGTCTGTCCGCTGGTCTGGTGTTCAAGATCGGCCTTAAACCCTGCAGTGGTTATTGGATAAAAGCCTTCCCTGCAGTGTTGACTTTAACCGCATAACAGGAGGTGTCGTGACGTAGAGACCCCCGACGACAGTAAACCAGGACACCCAGTCCTGGCTCTGCCCCTGCACCTCGTGGGCCTCCAGTCTTCCTGAGATCTGGAGGGGACCAAGCCAGAGGCCCCAGCAGCCCGTCCGGCCGTGCCGCTCTGGGGCCCCTCACTCCAGCAGCCGAGTAGGCACCCACCGGAGGCCCCCCACCCCCACCCTCACCCCCTGCTTCCACACGTTCTCGCGCACTTAACCAGCTACTGCTCTGCCCCCAGATGCGGCTCTACTGAAACCTCCCCCCCCCCCACCCTGCTGATCTCCCACTCTTCACGCCTAGCCCGGCGCAGGGGCGCACAGCCCAGAAGGCAGCGCCTAAGGCGGCTGTCTCGCTGCCCTCCTGACGCTTCGATTCAATGGCCGGGGGTCTCGCTCTCCAGAAACCCTACGGGTGCCCGGGCTTGTTCCCACAGAACTGGAGAGCTGCCGGGTCCCCCACCGGCCACCTTCTCTTTCGTCCGACACCGTCTCCTACCATCTACATCGACGCTGGAGGCGAGGCCATCTCCACAGGACTCACTGCCCTCACAAATACTTCCGTCTCATCCAATTCCACTCACCACTCACCTGTACATAGCACTCAGCCTGCTGGAACCTTCCGTCAACAAGCAGAAGCAGGACACCGCAAGGTTTGCACAGACACAGCACAAACCGCCTTGCCTCTCACCAACACAAGTCCCACTGACCCGTAAATTTCCAGAATTACCTTCAATTCTTGGGTGAACTTAAGACCATCCACCTACCGTGTATAGTAGTTTATCACTGAAAATGCCTACACTTGATGTTAGGGGCTCGGCTACATTTTCTATTTCTTTCAGAACTGTCAGGCTGCGCCATTCAGACCCGGTGATTTAGTGCAATTCACGTTCTCGCAAGTATTTCATCGCACCGCTCAATTTTTTTTTTTTTTCCAACGTTTATTTTTATTTCTGGGACAAAGAGAGACAGAGCATGAACGGGGGAGGGGCAGAGAGAGGGAGACACAGAATCGGAAACAGGCTCCAGGCTCTGAGCCATCAGCCCAGAGCCCAACGCGGGGCTCGAACTCACGAACCGCGAGATCGTGACCTGGCTGAAGTCGGACACTTAACCGACTGCGCCACCCAGGAGCCCCCGTACCGCTCAATTTTAAGATCAGGTGCCAGCACTGTTACGCACCTTGAAGAAACACAAAGGGACATCACGTCTGCAGTGCTGGAAAGGCCACAGGTGATGCCCTGCGGGCCTGGGCCCCGGGCCCCGCTGCTGCGCAAGGGCACCTTTTTTTGTTTTTTTTAATGTTTGTTTATTTTTGAGAGAGAGAGACAGAGCGTGAGCAGGGGAGGGGCAGAGAGAGACACAGAATCCGAAGCAGGCTCCAGGCTCTGAGCTGTCAGCACAGAGTCCGACGCGGGGCTCGAACTCATGAACCGCGAGATCATGACCTGAGCTGAAGTCGGATGCTCAACCAACTGAGCCACCCAGGGGCCCCAAGTAGGGCACCTTCTTAACGACAAGGATGGGGGGGGGGGGGCGGTGCCTGGGTGGCTCAGTCGGTTGAGCGTCTGACTTCGGCTCAGGTCATGATCTCGTGGTTCGTGACCTAGAGCCCCGTGTCAGGCTCTGTGCAGACAGCTCGGAGCCTGGAGCCTGCTTCGGATTCTGTGTCTCCCTCACTCTCTGCCCCTCCCCTGCTCACGCTCTGTCTCTCTCCGCCTCTCAAAAATAAATAAAACATTAAAAAAAATTTTAAGACAAGGACAAGTGGGCGTAAAAGAATGCTCAGTCTGTACGCTACAGTCAGGAGCTGACACACGTGGACAGAAGGCAGCCAGATTTCATCTGAACGGCAGCAGCCAAGCCCTGAACAGACACACCGGGCTGGAGGGACAGGGGACAAGGCCCAAGGCCAGGTCGGGGGTCCAAGAGAAGGTGCCCCTTCAGAAACGTCCCTTCCCCAGGCTGCAGAAGCCTGGGACTCATGGTAAACTTTACCCCAAAAGTAAAACCACCTGCCAGGGACTGCCAAGAAACCCACTCGTCTCTAACCCTGACACGGGAAGTGGAGAGAGGGAAAAGCTGGACTTGACAAGGGCTTGCTAAGTCATACTGCTCGGATGGGACATAAAAACTTTAAGCCAGGATTTTAAATAACCTTGACCAGCAGGGCCCCTAAGTGCTGGACATAAGCAAACCCAAACAACTTGAAAAGAAAAGAAAAGAAAGCAACTTCGTCTCAAGCTTCAAAGATTTTACATAGTTAAATTTCAAAGGGAAATCGTTCATTGTCCAAAAGTTTAAGGTACATTGGGAAACAGGCACCAAGACAGAAAGTCAAGTAAAAAACAGCTGAAGCACAAAGATTTCAGGCACCAAAATCATTAGAAATAAACTAGAGTAGCTTTGTTTAAAGCTCTTCGAGAAACAGAATTGAAAATAGGGCCCAAGGACTAACAGATACGACGAATAACCACAAGGACTTTTTGTCCTATTAGAATGTAAAGTAGAAACGGAAAGGCTTCTGGACAGAAGACTGGACAGACACAAACACAGAGGTGTGAACGGGACAGACCCGAGACTCAGCACAGAGCCGACAGAATGGAGCGTAGCGGGGAGAGGGTCGGTGGGGAAAGCATGCAGAGTGAGGAGTCCCGGGATCTGTAAACAAGAGGGATCGGGACTTGGGGCTCAGGCAGTTTCAGAGCAGAGAACAGCTGAGAATCAAGTACCAGAACTTACAAAGATGCAAACACCTGAGTTTTGGAAGGCCACTTAATATGGACAAGAATGGACAAAATGATATATTTACATTGTGCACACATCAATAAATCTGCAAAGCCCTAAGGAAAGGGAAGCCCCCCAAAGCAGACAGGTTGGACAAGAGACAGACCTCCTGAAAAGAGAGGCACTCAGACTGGCTGCTGGTGCCTCGAAAGCAATGCTAGAATCGAAAAGATGTACAGAGAGAGCGTCAAGGTCAGACAACTCTATCCCCAGTAAAAATACTTGCCTAAAACAAACATATTGAGATCACTGAAACTGAGAATGCATACCCCAAAAAGAGAGAATATAAACAAGGAAACTCTAAAGGACAAGCTTCAAAGGGGAGGGGGACCGCAGTCAAAGGAGTGAGGTGCGGAGAAGCTGGTGAGTGCTTCGGGGGGGGGCGGGGGGGCGGGGGGGGTTGTCACCACCTAGGTGCAACCGCTCAACTCCAGCCGTACCCTCCAAAAAGGCCAAGAAAGCGTCACCATGCAATAACAATAAAGACCCAGGCTCCGAGCATACAGGCTCCACAGTCACATTTCTCACTGGAGGAAACAGAAACTCACTGGAAAAATGGCTTTTTCCAGGTCTGGGACATGAAATGTGCAGGATGGGCCCGGATCACCTCGCCAAGGCAGAGCTCGGCCAATCAAAAGAAGCCCCTCCAGCTAACAACGGGACACTTCAAGCTTCAATAACAACGATACCTTGACGCCTTCCTGCATCCCCGTCCTGTGTGCACCCTGGCCTTGGCCATGTGACTCGCAAGCGCGATGCAAACAGGGGCATGCTAATAAGCACTTGCACGGGGGCTCTTCCCCCCAGAACACGCCCTCCTCCACGCCCGGGCCACCAGGTACACACAGAGACACCCAGCTACCTGCTGCAGAGAACAGCTGGAGGGCTGGAGAGGGGGCGATGGACGCCCATGTGCAGCGTCCCAGCCGTCTCAGCTGGTGCCCCGGGCACAGAAGTGATGCCACCGCGGATTTCCAGCCCAGCCAAGCCTCCAGATGTCGGCAGCCACCCCGAAGACCTCAGGAGAAACCAGCAGAACTGTCCAGCTGGGCCCAGCCCCGCTGCACAACTGTAAGCAAATGAACACTTATGGCTTTCAGCCACCACGTTCCAGGGCACTCAATTATGCAGCCGTGGTAAAGGGGAACAAATGCCTTCGGAATTCTTTATCCAAAGAAAACAAGTAATTCTTAGCATTTATACGGAGCCAAGTCAGCAGAATTAGCAAATAACAGAAAACTCCTAAAACACAACTTTCTGCTCCTGGCAATGGCGGTCTCCTGGCTCTCAGGAAAAAGGCTGGGGTGCCTGGGTGGCTCAGTCCGTGAGGCGGCCGACTCTTGGTCTCGGCTCAGGTCATAATCTCACGGTTTCCTGGGATCGAGCCCTGCATTGGGCTCGGTGCTGACGGTGCGGAACCCACTTGGGATTCTCTCTCTCCCTCGCTCTCTGCCCCTCTCCTGCTTGTTCTCCCCCTGCCCCCAACCAGAATAAATAAACTTTAAAAGAAGTAAAAAAGAAAAAAAGGCGAGGAGTATCCTATGTGTACTGTTTGTTATCTGGAACTGATTGTCCAAAGAACACGGTTGGGCTTCCCTGGCATTTGCCAAGAGTCAAAGGCGCGATTCGAAGGTGCTCAACAGTCTCCAAAGTGCTTGCCTTACCTACGCCTCACCATTGGGAACCCCAGTATTCAACCCGAAGTTCAACAGAAAATTCCACACAGAGATTATAAACTACATGCATATGAAGAGGAAAAAGAAAAATTAGCAGAAATTCTAAAACCACTTCCTTAGTAAATCATGCTCCTTTCAAGTTTTAAACAAATGAGTCCCAGAACTACGAGTACATCCACAGCAGTAAGAAAATCCGGGACAGAACCTGACAAAGCCTAAAGCAAACAAGCAAACCCTGTAACACAAATCTGAAAATCTAAAAAGAAGTAAAAAAATAAAAAGAGCACCAGGACAGAAGTGAGGCTTCACCCTCCCTTCCCCAAACGGAGAAACAAACGATGGTGTGAGACGCCTTGCTAACCGCCATGGGACTGACTGCCTGGGAACAGAGCTGTGCCAGGCCGCTCTGCTGGACACCCCAAGAGGCTGGGTCGCTCCCGGAGCCGCAGCGGGGCGGGAACCCTCGCCTGTGGGGCGCGGGGCCACAGCCTCTTATCCTCAACCCTGGGGCCAGACCTGGTCTAGAATTCCACATGTTTGTATTTTATGATTTTTCTTAATGTTGATTCATTTATTTTTGAGAAAGACAGCATGAGCAGGGGAGGCACAGAGAGAGAGAGAGAGAAACAGAATCCAAAGCAGACTCCAGGCTCTGAGCTCTCGGCACACAGCCCAACGCGGGGCTTGAACCCACAATCTGGGAGATCATGACCTGAGCCAAAGTCAGACACTTAACCAACTGAGCCACCCAGGTGCCCCTGTATCCTGTATTTTTTTTTTAAGTCTGTTTATTATTTTGAGAGAGAGAAAGGGAGAGAGAGAGAGAGAGAGAGGGAACCAGCGGGGGAGGGGTAGAGGAGGGGGAACAGAGAATCTGAAGCAGGCTCTGCGCTGACAACAGAGAGCCCAACACGGGGCTTGAAGTCAACATCCATGAGATCGTGACCTGAGCCAAAGTCGGATGCTGAACCGAGTGAGCCACCCAGGCGCCCCCCAAATGCTTGTATTTTAGACGGATGGTAATAGTGAATAAACAGATGATTTCTGCTAACAAACCTGTAAACGGCCATGTGAATGGGCTCTTTTCCCCTTTGCCGCCATAAACTGGTCCGTATCTCTCAGGTCTGGCTTGCTACTAAGTAAGCCTTGGGACCAAATATGGGAAAACTTTACATTCTCAGGACTTCCAAATTTCTGAATTTCAAAAGCGGGAAGTTACTGTGACCTAAGTCTCAATTTTACTGTTTTACAGGTTTGGGTTTTTTTTTAATTCCTGGGAAAACCTAAGCAAATATTAATGCAAAGGATTACTAGCTCTTACACACAAAGAGCACAAGTCAAGATATTAAGAGCTGACATCTGACGAATGTGCTCTGTGCACACGACGTCAGCAATGTCTGCGTCACCGCCTCTGTTACTGGCCTCATTTACAGATGCGTAAACTGGGGTACGATGAGGAAACACACTGCGTGGGGCCCCGTCGCAGGTGAGCCGTGGGGTCGCCCCGAGGGAAGTCTTTCTACCACGGGAGGGACCGTCAGCGCCACTCCTGACCCGTCACCCCGGAGGGTGCAGGCTGTGCGCCCCCAGCCGGGAGCATCCCGGTGGCCGCTGGCAGTCTCCCTCCTGAAGGAGTCCTCCCAGAAACGAAGTCAGGCCAACGCTTAGGTAACTTTCCCAAGTTTGCACTAGGATACAAAACGTCTACCAGCAACAAATAATCTTGCGGGGACCTAAATTAGAAACACGTAACGTCCCCTCAGCAGCGAAGAGTGCTTTTGAGTGTGGCCCCCGGTTCCACGCTGTGCCGGCGATCACCACGAGCCGCCCCCAAACTCCCACACCTCTCCTGTGTGGTTTCCCTGCCACAGCCGGGGGGTGGGGTCCTCACACACAGCCAGCCGGTCACCGGGTCGTTCCCCCTCCCGGTTCCCAGGCACTTGTCACCAGGATAATTCATCCTCCTATTCCATGGCACATTTGATGGTGGTTGAGACAGTTTGCGCTCAGAACCAACCCAGAGGGACTAACCAACACGCCGAGCCAAATCATGCTCTTCCTGGCGTGTTAAGCGGAGGCCAGGATGGTGCTTATGCCAGACACCACAGGTTTTCTCCGATATCCGTCCCACCTTTCTCTGAATAATAGAAACCCCATTTTTATGTGGCACAGGGCCACCCAGACAGTATTTCCCAGTCTCCCCATGAAAATTCTAAGTGTAACTTTTAAGAAACATCCTTAAAGGTAAAGAGGGGGGCCTCCCTCCCTACCTCTTCCGATCTGCAAGGTAAAATGCAGATGTAATAGCCGGAACCCCAGCAGCCGTCTTGGACAATGAGGCGACCCAAAAGCCTAGAATCCTTGCTAGGGGCCAGGGCCCCTGGTATTCCGGAGCACCTCACAGCCCTGAAGGACTACTTCTGAATAGCCTTCTGTGAGTGAACAAATGTCAACTTTATTACAATACCGTTTCTTTCATGCCCTGGAATTTAGTCCAACCGAATCCTAAAATGATGAGCCTAAGGAGACGGTAACGTGGCAGCCGGCAGTCATGGGGGGAGCACCTGGGGCCACCACTCTTCTGACTCAGAACAGATTTCTTAAGTCAAGTAAGGGTGTGCTCAGACACCTATTTTGTGACATCAGCCCTTTTACAGACAAGATAAACTCCTCTACCAACCCTGGCGTTTTAACCAGAAGCAGTGGGTTCAAGGCGCAGCGGGAGGAACCGCTGGAAGGGAGCGAGGGAAGAGGGGGTCACGGCAGCTACTCTGGAATTAAGCCTGCAGGTGAGCGCTAAGCAGCGACCGTTCCCGCCTCCTCCGTAAGTCACTGTCACCGCTGTGCGCAGTGCGCCCTGCACAGGACAGTGCCTTCCTCGTTTACACCGTCTTCCAAGCAGAGGAGGTGGGTTCCGTGGCCAAGTGGAATGACTAATGACGAAAAGGAGACCACGGATAAGCCTGGAAAGCAAATTAAAACCGTAAACGGAGAGCCTGAGACAACGCCAGCCACGCGGGCGCCACAGTCATCCAAACACGCGGCGCTGGCCTCCTACCAGTTTTCAGGGGCCGGAAGTTACCCCCTCATCCGTCCAGCCGGACCCTCCCCACCCCTTTCTTAACGCCTTCTCTAACGCTGTCCTAACCATTCGAAGTCACTGTGAACCGCTCCACCCCGCGACAGGCACAGCACAGGCAGGACGGGGGGCAGCTGGACCTGGAGGGAACTGTAGGGTCACCGGACGCCTCACAGGGGACGCACGCTCACACCCACACTCGCTCCCACACACGCACAGCTGGACACGCCCACACCGCCGCAGTCTCCCACAGGCGGACGCACGGGCCACACTCACAGCCTCACACACAGACGTGATCACACACACGCAGTCACACACGTTCAACACACACGATCCCACAATCACACGCACAGTCACACACTCACACACTCTCACCCCGCAAATGTGACCCTCACGGAGCCTGGGTACAGAGGAAGCCTAGGCAGTGGGGGAGGGGAGGGGAGAGAAGGGGAGGGAAGGGGAGGGGGAGGGGAGGGAGAGCGGGGTGGGACTCAGTCCCGCGGAGAGAGAGGAGGAGGGCAAGGGCCAAGAGCTGGGCCCCACAGCGTCTGCGGGAGGACAGGGCCTGGGCAGGGCTCACGGCGTGCGCCCCCAACTGAGGAGCCCCTCGCGGCCACGCAGGGGGTTGTGCTCAGGGGCAATGGAAGGCACGAGCAGGGGGCGAGGCCAGACCACGCAGGCTAAGAGCCGGGCCGTGGGCGCAGCAAAGCCAACGAGGACGGATGGGCGCGTCCTGCGTGCCAGGCCCCGTGCCAGGCGCCGGGCACACCCACGCCAAAGCAGAGAGACCCCGCCGCCCCGGAGCCCGTGCCTGGCGGACCCGCGGCCCTCTCTCCCAAAAATAAATGAGGAAGGTGGCCATGAAATTTATCATAAGCCTCTGAAACTGGGCACCCTTACCGCGCAAACGACACGCGCAGCGCGAGTCAAGTACAAAGACGTGAGGCACTCAACGGAGAGCCGAGGAGCCCGCGAACAGGGCCCCCCTGTGAGTCCCTTCCCCCGCAGTGCGCCAGGACGCCCCTGCGGGCTCCGTCCAGGAGAACGAGCGTGTGCCGTGGGTGACCGCCCGCCTGGGCACCGTCCCCGGTCGTGCCCGCACGCCTACGGCCGCCTCCGCTCCGCGCCCTGCCAGCAAAACCTCACAGCCGGCTCTACGGACTCAGGGTGTTCAGGAAGTGGCCTCGGGGCTTACGCGAATGACAGCAATTTGCCTCTGAGCTCACAAGGGCCGGCGGCTGGTGAAGCAGGGCCGGGGAGCACCCCGGAAGGCGTCGGTGCAGCCGAGCCCAGCCTGCCCGACGGGCCGCGGTCCCGGCCCCGCCTCCCCAGACCAGACCCGTATCACAGGCAAGTGCGGGAACTGCTCCTGCTCCCGTGCAGGAAAGCTGCGTTCGAGGACAGCCCCAGGTTCGAGCACCCATTTGAAAACCACACGTTTCTGCTGCGTGGTTTCCACACTGCGCTGACAGTAAAGCTCCCTCGGTTCCAGACTCCCGTCTAGGGTCACTCTGCCCGAGGCATGCAAGCTGCTGGCAAAACGGCAGATCCTCCGGGATTCTCCCATTACATCGGTATCACGAGAAGGTTCTCTTGTCTCAGAATATTGGGTCCCTGGCGGGAATCAAACAAACAAGGCTACCGACGGAGCAGAGCCACACGATGACAGTTCCGTCCCCGGTTCTGTCTCTGACATTCACCGGGTCCTGTGATCTCGTGCCGCCCCGTGAAGGGTGCAGAGCCGATCGAGGGGCCCCGTGTTTTACCACGAAGCCAGAGAGAGTATTAGCACCGTCTGCAGTTGTCAACAACCTGCTGTCCCCGGAGATAAGGGTGACAAGCTTGTGAAGGACACCGTACAGACGAACAAGTCAGGCACAGAACTGCCATAGAACATCCCTGAAATGGGAGAATGCGTTCTCCCACGCTGGCAGTTACCTCTGTGCACCTTGGTCAGAAGGGCTAAGAGGAAAACCTTCGGAAGCAGCAGAAGCTGGAGAACAGTGGGACGGCGGCCTCGTCCTTCTCTGCTGCCTCTCCCAGGACCTGGGGCTGCTCCGGGGACACAGGAACCACAGGCTGGGAGGGAGCACCCTGCCTGCACCGCAGCCACCTGGCCACGTCTGGGTCCCCGGCTCCCCAGGTCCCGGGCTCCGAGCCCAGACGCCGCAGACTCTGCGGTGTTTCCCTCAGTTGCCCGTCTCCCTGCCCCTGGAGGACAAGTAACCCCTGCAAGTCGGGGTGGCCCCACACGCCCTGCACACACTGGAGGCACCACGACAGGTATGGAGAGGTCAGCGGACGCCTAGGGAGGAACTGGGCAGAATGTTCTCCGGGCAGGCAGCCTAGTAAAGGTAAATGCGGATGGTCACCCCCATCTTCCGGGTTCCTGTGAACGTCACGCCCCAACCAGTCGGTGCCCTAGCGACACAGAGGGCGCTGGGCAAGTGGCAGGCACCGCCCCTCCTGAGTCTGGGTGCGCACGGCGACGGGGAGGTGCTGCCCGGCTCGGATCCCTCCTTTGGGACACGGCGGGGAGCACTCTGGCCCGGCAAGCACTCCGCCAGGAACACAATGTGCATGCCATGTGACTTCCGGTCAGGACGGCCCTCAGCCACGTGCACGGAACGTACTCCTCGTTTCGGGCACTTCTCGCGGTCTGCTGCTGTCTGTCCCTCGGTAGGACTGCGTGACTGCTCCCCGGTTCCCCCACGATACTCCACGCTCCACAACGGCAGGAACCATACCTGGTTTTGCTCAGAATCTGAGCCAAGTGTAATCCCGACGGATGAACGCGTGAATCAATGAATTAATGTCTACTTTCCCTGTAAGGCTTGGAGCTCTTGGCCAGGAGGAAGCATCTTATTTTCACACCCACAGCAACTAGCAAAGCGCCCCATATATGGCACACACTCCATAAAATTTTGTTGCACCGACTCGAGCAGGCATGATTCATGCTTTTGCCTCTCCCGTACCTTGACCAGTGCGATTCCGGATCACTCACATTCGCTACGAGCCTACGCCTTCTCATTTATCCTGAAGACGCCAGCAATCTGTCCTAGGACCTCCTCTACCGTCCATCTTTTTTGTCCCCAGGAGGCTGGGTGCGGGGGAGGGAAGAGTCCTCAAATTCGTACTAGGGAGAAGGAGAAAATAATGGAAATACTCTATTTTTGAGAGCCCAATTTGGAGAAAGGCAATTTTTAGGTAACGCCAGAGAGCCACATTTCTAATATGTCTTCCTGAAGGAGGCAGAAGACACGGTTCTTCTCTGGAGAGAACCACCAAAAATAAACCCGCGCCTGCCCGCGATCCCCATGCATGGGACGGTCACGGCGTCACAACAGACACAGGATTCACGGAGACAGGCCGGGGAGGGAGACAAGGAGCGGTCTGGGGGCCAGCAGACGAGCAAGACACCCTCCCGACTTCCCACGAAGATCTTCCTCGCGTTCCTGGCGCTTACACCACTTTCAAAGGGAAAGTCCTCAGAAGAAGTGAGAACAGTAGTCAGGATACACGGCAGTAATTAGGCAGTGTTTTCAAGTGGCTTCCGGGCCGTGGAGGTTCTCCTACGCGGGAGACCTGGGGGTCTCTGACGGGGAGCAGCCGGCACACGGCTAATTGGGGTGACGAGGAGGAACCCCAGGGAAAGGCAGGCCGGGCTCCCGCAGGAGCGTGCACCCCCACGGCCAACAGCAGCAAAGGTACTTCAGAGATTTCCTTCCAAGTGCTTTAACTGGCAGAGAAAATGAAGGAACACAAGGGGGGAAATGAGGAAAAGCACAAAGAAATAAAAGGAGGAAAAACCAAGAAGGCCTCCATAGCTCCGAAAAAAGACAAAACTTCATTCCTTTTGAGGAGTAATGCAGACTAAAACCGTATCAATATTCCGGACATAAAACGCATAAAACCATATTTCTCCTTGTCAAAAAAACTCTAGGTCTTTCTGAAGGAAATGAACGCTATAAATTTATCTCAGGCAGTTTACAGTTATCACAGCCCACGTTGTTAGGAATGTTCCCTCTTCTAATCGAGCAGCTCTGAAAAGGCAAGGACTTGGGCTCTTCCTTTCTTACCTCTTCGTTAAGGGCACTTCCCCAGCCTGCCGGTCAATAAGTGCTCCTTCGAAGACCAGAGGGGAGGAGAAGGGAGAGATGGGGCAGAGGGGAGAGGAGGGAAGGGGAGAGGAGAAGAGAAAGAAAGGGAGGGGAGAGAGGAGAGGGGAGGGGAGGGGAGGGAGGGGAGGGGAGGAAAGGAAGAGAGAGAGGAGAAGGGGAGATGAGGTAGAAGGGACAGTAGGGAAGCAGGAGAAGGGGGGAGGGAGGGGGAGGGGAGGGGAGGAGGGGAAGATAGGGCAGAGGGGTGAGTAGAGAAGAGGAGAGGAAGGAGAGGAGAGATGGGGTGAGGGGAGGGAAGAGGAGGGAAGGAGAGGAGAGGAGAGGAGAGGAGAGGAGAGGAGAGGAGAGGAGAGGAGAGGAGAGGAGGGGGAAATGGGGCAGAGGGGAGAGTAGGGAAGGGGGACAAGGGGAGGGAAGAAGGCGGGGGAGAGGAGGGCAGATAAAGAGAGGGGAGGAGGGGCACCTGGGTGGCTCAGCCGGTTGGGCGTCCGACTTCAGCTCAGGTCATGATCTCACGGTTCGTGGGTTCGAGCCCCACATCGGGCTCCGTGCTGACAGTTGGGAGCCTGGAACCTGCTTCTGATTCTGTGTCTCCCTCTCCCTCTGCCCACCCCCCTACTCATGCTCTGTCTCTCTCATTCTCAAAAATGAATAAATGTTAAAAAATATATTAAGAAAAAAGAGAGAGGGGAGGAGAGGGGAAAGGAAGCGGGGAGAGGAGGGAAACAGTGGGGCCCATTCTCCTGGATGGATTGTTTGTGACGACCCAGATTTCCACTCTGCTGTTAGCAGAAAGGCAGAGCAGCGGGGTCCTGACGACCAAAGTGGCCCCATGAGGCACCAAAGCAGCGCTGAGTGAAGGAACACGCGGGTGTCAGGAAGGGCCAGCTGCCCGGGGTCCCTTCGGGGTCTTGCTGGCCCGCACCCACCTGCGCGGTCAACCCTGCAGAGAACTAAGGGAAAGCACGGCACAGCGGGGACAGGGTGACCCCTGCAAGAGGAGGGGCTGCCGAAGCAGTTCACCTGACTCTCCTCTGAACTGGGCCGTGTTTCTCAGCACACGCGGCCCGCTCACGCCCCACCGCCGGGGACGGGTACTGCGGGAGAGGACGAGAACGTCCGCGACCCGAGCACTGCTTCAGAGCCAGCCGTCTCCTTAGCTCACGTGTGTGCGTGGAGTCAACTGCGAGTAAGAGCCCCCCGCAGACCGCCTGGCTCCGCACGGAGACGGGTGACCTCTGTCATCTTGCCAACTGAGAGCTGCTCGCAAAACAGAACAGCAAACATGCGAGGACCCCACGGCCCGCAAGCCCATTCCCAGGCGCCCGAGGGAAATGAAAACACGGGCCCACGCAAACATTTTCACGCCCACACTCACGGCGGCCTCCTTCACCAAGGCCACAACTGGAAATTACCCAACCGCACACCAGCGGGTGAACGATCGCGTCGTGGCCCAGACACACGGTGAGACGCGCCTGGGCCACGGAGGCAACGAGCCACGGGCACGCGCAGCAACACGACCGCGTCTCAGAAACCTCGTCGTGCGAGAGGAGGCAGGATGACCCAGCGTTGAGTCCCGCGTGCACACGTCAGGGTCGGGCAAAACCAATGCGGGGGGCGGACGGAAACGGACGGGGATGGTGAGGGACCTTCCTGGGTCACCGACGCCCCCACCTCCGGTTCGTCCTGAAGGGGGCACACCGTTCGCACGGCTCACCAGCCCCAAGACCGGATCTGGCCGCGCACCTGACCTCGCTAAACGACGTCCAAAATGACTTGTAAAAATCGTCTGCGCAATGGCATGAAGAGAAAAGGATGTTCTAAATTTTTAAAGATTTAAAGAGACGTGAAATCTATTGAACTGAAACCAGAACAGGCCCTCCTGCGCCCCCGCAAGTTTGTGCGCGGGACCGGACGCCGGCGGCCCGGGCCGGCAGGCGGCCAGTCTCCGGCGGGGCCGAGTGCCGGTCCTGGCGCCCCAAGGCCTGCACAGCGCCACCACATCGCCGCCTCGGCCCGCCCCAGGGCCGCCACAGCACCGTCACAGCCCGTCACAGCCGCGCGGGGCCGCAGAGGAAGGTGTCTGGGGACAGCATAACAACCAACAGGCAGCAGGAAGCCCTGTTCTAAAAACCCACTAGGGACCGCAGGGAAAAGGCCCCTTTCACGACGGCCACAGAAAGCCGTGAGAACCTTGACAGACGCGTCAGATCTCTGCGAGGAGCGTCTCGGGCCCTGAGGCCCAGGAAGAGAGCGCGGAGTGAAGAGGAAAGCAGGAGCTGTGGCTGCAAACGCCCAGCTCTTCCCAAGCTGAAGGATGAACTCAGCGCAGCGGCGGTGAGGAAGCAGACCTGAGGGGCCGTGCCGGGAGCAGGCTGGGCCCGGGGGCTCCCGCTGGGGTCCAACTCCGCCTCCAAGACGCCACCTTGCGTGTGGCCCTCGCCGTCTCCCTCGTGGGGTAAGGCGGAATGGCCGTGCCCTCTCAGTCTGCCCCGCAGAAGACCCCAGCATCCACACTGACTCTGACAAGTCACTTCCAACGTTTATTTATTTTTGGGACAGAGAGAGACAGAGCATGAACGGGGGAGGGGCAGAGAGAGAGGGAGACACAGAATCGGAAACAGGCTCCAGGCTCTGAGCCATCAGCCCAGAGCCCGACGCGGGGCTCGAACTCACGGACCGCGAGATCGTGACCTGGCTGAAGTCGGACGCTTAACCGACTGCGCCACCCAGGCGCCCCCTGACAAGTCACTTCCAATCGCCTCGAAGCTTAACCTAGGCCAGGCGGGCCACCCCCAGTGCCTAACGGGCAAGCCCACCTTCTATGCCTCCTTCCCTGGAAGTGGAAGGAGGGGACGCATCTGAGATGGTCCTGGGAGCGGAGATCACGGGGCGGCCGCATCCAGGATTTCAGGGCGACAGGACACTAACTCACATCTCTGGTCACTTACTAGGAGAGTGGCAAATACAGACCAATCACTGACCGCCTCTGTCTCCGTGTACTCGGTCCCTGCAAGCCCCTTGCCGAGGGAGATCAGAATATAAACAAAATGGGAAGGGGTGGGGGGCCACGGGGTGGAGAATGGGATTCTCTGCATTATTAAACCCCAAGGAGGATCGTTCTGTCCCCAGCTCTGCTCCTCAAAAAGTATGGCTACAATCTGTATAAAATAGATGCTATTTACTTCCTGAAATCCAAGATCCAAAGACTGTAAGACGCATTATTGCACCATGTGTCACCAAGGAAAACAACGCTGCCGACTAAGCTCTGACACGGTGCTTTTTCACCGGCTGGAATTTTTGTCTGACGCTTGGTAGCAGAGCCATCGTCAGCTCAATCAGACAAGTTCGTCACTCGACACGCTCTGGCCTAGGTGCCCCAGCACCTCCTCCGCACGCTCGGGGGTCCTCTCGGAGTCGACTTTACGGGTTCACTCAGCGTCGCCCCGCAGGCCCGGAGGGTGGGTGGTGTTCTTCCGGGCCACAGACCCCGTGCACAGACGCTTCACAGTCACGACTGACACCCGCCCCCCGACTGGCAGGCCGAAACACTGACCGTGCCCATCACACCACGGAGTTCGCCCCCGTGCACACAGGGCAACTCCAGCAATACACACAGCAGTCAGCGTGGTCAGAAACACGCCTCCCAGTCTCGGAGACGTAGTGTCAGAAGAACGGGCATCCTAGTGCTGAAAGCCCATGTGTTCAGGATCAGACGTAACAAGATGGAGATTTCCCCCAGAGACGGCAATCAACAGAGAGCCTAATGGAAATGATGGAACAGAAAAACACAATGAAAGAAAAAAAATGGTAGGTTGGCTAAACAGGAGATTGGCCACTACAGCAGAAGAGGGTTTGTGAGCTGCACAGCAGTCCCGGGAAAACATCCAGACAAAAGCACGGAAAGAAAAAACACAATGCTGAACAGAAGGTAAGACGTACTGGGGACACGAGGCCTCACATCCTCGAATCGGAGGGAACACACAGAGCAGGGTCTGTGGCGATGCTGATGAAAACCATCAGGCCCCACGCGGCAGAGCACCTAACAGGATAAACACAACGTAAACCACACCTACGGGCATCTCAGCGAGCGAGGAGAAGAGCTTTAAATCAGCCAGAGGGGGAAAACGGGGCACCTTGAAAAGATAAATATGAAGACTCACGGCCAACTTTCCAACAGGACAGACGCCCAGAGATGAGACAAACACGCTTTTCAACTGCTTTAAATGGCGGGGGCGGGGGGACCTTAAACTGAAAAGAAAAAAAAAATCACTATAAAATTGCACACCCAGCAAAACGATCTTTCAAAAACGAAACGAAGGAAAAATAAAAACATTCTCAGACAAAAACTAAATAATGTGTTGCCAGAAGATTCACACTAAAAGAAATATTTTAAAACTTCCAGACTGAAGGAAAATGATCCCAGAAGGGACAGAAATGCAGGAAGGAGTAAAGAGGGCAAAAGAACAATAACACAGCCTTGCACGCGGAGCAGAGCCGCTGGTGGGACCGCAGGGGAGGGCAGGGCAAGTACACGCTGAGGCGTATGCTGCCCAGCGTGGCCTCAGCTGAAGGACAGTGCACAGGACGCACACACAGTCACCTGCGGGGTCACCCCGCACCAGCACACGGCACTAAGGCAAGGGGACGTGCAAAAATGTTCTGAAACCTGGTTAACATAAAAGGCAAGGGAAAAGGCAGTAGAAACAGACGAGACGAAACTAAGATATAAAAGAAGCCAGACCCAGACATACATCCAGATGCGTCCACCGTCACGTCGGAGCCCGTAGCTCAGGGCCTCCTCTGGCACCTGTGCTCCTGGCCGTGCCCCGGACGGGCGAGCAGGGCGGCCTCAGGTCACCCAGTAAGTACACCAAGAGCCCTTCTCATCCTCTGTGCTTCATCTGAGCCCGTCCTCAGTGCTCTGGGGGAACAGAGGCGAGGCGGCCGACCACTCTGGCGACCAAAGCCAGACCCGACAGACAGGGGGGAGCCCAGGGGTGGAACGTGCGGTCCTAAGACCTGGAAACTCTGGCTGCCCCCCCCCCCCCGCCAGGCAGCCGCCCCCACCGAGGGCCGACGTCCACGTGGCAAAGCTGGAACCCGCTCTTCACTGAGCCTGCCCCTGCCGGCAAAGCAGCCCCGGCCCTGGGTGAGCCCACCAGCCTGAACCCCCCCGCCGACAGGTGTCCCAGGACCCGCGGAGCTCCCAAGGCCCCAGTACACCGTGCCCTGTTCCCCTCAACTTAAAAGGTGAAGGACTCTCGTCGGTGGGGCACGTGGAAACATAAGCACGTTAAAAGGAGCGACAGAGGGGCGCCTGGGTGGCGCAGTCGGTTAAGCGTCCGACTTCAGCCAGGTCACGATCTCGCGGTCCGTGAGTTCCAGCCCCGCGTCGGGCTCTGGGCTGATGGCTCAGAGCCTGGAGCCTGTTTCTGATTCTGTGTCTCCCTCTCTCTCTGCCCCTCCCCTGCTCATGCTCTGTCTCTCTCTCGGTCTCAAAAATAAATAAAACATTTAAAAAAAAAAAAAGAGGGCGCCTGGGTGGCGCAGTCGGTTGAGCGTCCGACTTCAGCCAGGTCACGATCTCGCGGTCCGTGAGTTCGAGCCCCGCGTGGGGCTCTGGGCTGATGGCTCAGAGCCTGGAGCCTGCTTCTGATTCTGTGTCTCCCTCTCTCTCTGCCCCTCCCCCGTTCATGCTCTGTCTCTCTCTGTCCCAAAAATAAATATAAACGTTGAAAAAAAAAAAAAATTTAAAAAAAGAGCGGCAGACCTGCGAAACGGAGACCCCTCCGATTTTCACAAAATGATAAACACGCAGAGAGGACGCCCCCCCCCCCGACCATGATCGCCATCTCCCGAGTCCTGTGCCCTGGACACAGCAGACCCGTGCTGTCCAAACTGCTCACCTCCGAGAGGATGATCTGGCTTTAGTGCGGTCTAGCTCAAGTACATTCTGGGGATTTGCCCGGGGTCACAGGTCTCCCTGCTCCCAGATGAACGCGGCCATCAAGTGCACTAATGAAAGGACAGTGTTTGTGAAACAAATTTCTTCAGGGTTACTAAGGCACAGAAAACCCTCTGGCCATACCTAACTATCCCAGACCGCTCCCTCCTAAGTCCCCTGTGCTCTTACCGGAGACTCTTAATAAGAATTTCATACGTGGGACAAATCAAACTGGCCGAAGACTATTTAGGACCTAAATGTTATTATGAGGTAATGTTATATATGTTGTGTGTTATGTTATATATGCTGTAATGTTATTATAACGTTATTATGAGACACCACATACATTATTTAGAAAGGACACAAGTCCTCATGACTAGAGTTATGGCTTACTTGATTTAAAAATCTCCATTATGGGGGTGCCTGGGTGGCTCAGCTGGTTAAGCATCCAACTTCGGCTCAGGTCATGATCTCACTGCTCGTGGGTTCAAGCCCCATGTCGGGCTCGGTGCTGACAGCTCAGAGCCTGGAGCCTGTTTCAGATTCTGTCTCTCCTCTCTCTACCCCTCCCCTGCTCACTTGCTCTCTGTCTCTCTCTCTCTCAAAAATAATCATTAAAAAAAACTGAAAATGTCCATTATGAAGTCTTACAACCCAACAATAAAGAAAAATAACCCAAGTAAAGAACGGTACAGGATTTGAAGAGACATTTTCCCAAAGATGTGCAAATAAATGGCCAACAAGTACATGAAAAGATGCTCAACATCCTTCGCTATTAGGGAAATGCTAACCAAAACCGGCATGGCCGTCACCGTAATAATTTTAAAACAAAAACACAGAAAAAAACAAGTGTTGGTGAGGACGGGGAGAAACTGAACCGTCAAATGTCGCCAGTAGGATGGAAAACGACCGGGGAAATCCTCCAAAAGGCAAACACAGAGGGGCGTCTGGGGGGGCTCAGTCAGTGAAGCATCTGACTTTGGCTCAGGTCATGATCTGACAGTCGTGAGTCTGAGTCCCACGTCAGGCTGACAGCTCAGAGCCTACTTGGGATTCTCTGTCCCTCTCTCTCTCGGCCCCGCCCCCGCGTGTGGGCGCACATGCGCGCTGTCTCTCTCTCTCTCTCTCTCTCAAAAATAAACAGACATTCAAAAAGAAAAGGTAAACAGAGTTACATACAAGCCAGCAATTCCTCCCCTAGGCATGTACCCAAAAGAACTGAAAACGTATGTCCGTGCAAGAACCCGTACACGAATGTCCACAGCAGCATCGTTCGTAACAGCCACAAGGTGGAAACAGGCCAAACGTCCACCCACAGATGGATAAACACGACGCAGAGCGTCTGTCCAGCGGCGTTTACTCAGCCGTGAAAAGCCCCAGACGCCGATCCATGCGACAACACGCACGCACACGAACGAGTCTCGGAAACGCGGTGCCGGGTGACGGCAGTCAGTCAGACACAGGCCAGGCGCTGCGCGGTTCCCGTCGTAATATCATGCTATGTGAATTTCATTTCCCCTTCCCACAGCTCCGTGACACGCCACACCTACAGCAAAACCCTGACATTTAAGACAGGGGCACCCAGAAGCTGTCGTGAACCCCCGATTCACAACTACCCCTGTGACAGATGCTTTCCCGGCGGAATGAAGTCAAGCCGAGCAGACGAGCAGACGGGGCCCCTCCCCTCCAGTCTGTTACCATCGCCCTGGAGCCACACTTTCTCCTCCGGCTGGAACCGGATTCGACAGCCCTTCGCAGTTGCGTATGGCGAGCATACGGTGGGCTCCTCGCGGCCACCCCCGATCCCGAGTCCCCTGCTTCAGGCTCTGTATCCGCTACTTTCCCAGCACTTCCTCAGACACCTTCGCTCCCGCCCCGGCAACCCCCCCCCCCCCCCCCCCCCCCGCCCCAGAGCCCGGTGCACAAGGCTCGGCATCGGGGCCTCCAGGTTAACCGGGGAAGCCGCCGCACCGGCGGTCTGGGCGCGTCCTCACAGAAGGCGACCGGTCCTCATTTGCCATGTGTCACACACGCGGCTGAGACCAGATCCCGGGTGGGCTTGTTAAGGACACGGTCCAGCCCTGTTTCGCTATTAAACACGATCCTTCGAGCAAGTCATGCGCGGGGGCGGGCGGGAGCGGGGTCCCAGCAGGAGGAGCACGGAGCTCTGTGCCAGGGGCTCGGGCCTCCCCACCACCGGCTCCACCGCATCCCCCCCCCGCCATCGAGCCTACATTTCACCTCATTTTCTCCTCCCTGTGAACCCTCCTTTGGCGCTTACAGACCCTACAAGTTCAGCGTAAACTCTCAACGTTCACGTCTAGGAAGCAAAACGACAGTTCACGTCTAGGCAAAGCGACAGTTCACGTCGAAGTTCTTCCCACGGCCCCCGGGCCACGGCCTCGCCCCCCCACCCCCCACCCCCCACCAGTGCAGTGGCAGCGGGGAGGCGGCCACCTGCTAGGCCCTCCCAGCCCAGGCCCACCTGCCAGCGGCCCACGGGGTGGGGGCAGGGGTGCAAAGGGCCACGCCTGCGGGGGGAGGGGTATCACAGCCACATAGACATGAGGGGCTACAGTGGAGACACCTCCCTGGCAGTGGCCCGAAATCCACGCTCGCCGGTGTACCGCTCAAAGCCGCGTGGGCCCAAATCCCAGGACTCTCCCGCGCCCACGCCAGCCGCCCTGTGACCGCAGAGGCAGGGGTCACCACGGGGGCCGCACGGCGGTGGCACCACACGAGGCGATGCGCACACGCCGCCCCAGACGGCCGGGACGTGTGGCCGGGGACGGGCTGCTCACCCCTCCGCGTGGCCTGCAGGGTCACCCCCTCCCCCTGCTTCAATGTGCTTGTCGTCTTCTGCCAAGAACCTATCGGCGGCGCCACGAAGCTGCTGGGCGGTGGCCGCCTCTCTGCTCTGCTGGACGCGGTGGCAGGCGGGCTCGGCAGGAAGAGCCGGGTAGAAACGGGTTTTCCGGAGACGGGGGTGGCGTGCGGGCCGGGCTGCACGACCGGAACCGTCCGTGAACGCTGTGCGTGGAGAGGCGGTCGGGCGAGCAGGGAGAGGGCGGGGTGAAGGGGAGTGCGGGACAGGAGGCTTTGTCCACACCGTCGTGCAAACGTCATGAGCACCTGATGCGAAGTGCTTCCCGCCGGGGGGAGTTGTATCGAGTGGGGGCCATCTCCCCAGCTCTCCCTTTGCTCGTGTGCCCTCACCGGCAATGTGTCACAGAAACACTGGCAAGGGGGACAGAGCCCAACCTTGGGACCAACAGAAAAGGAAGCCGGCTGCTGCAGGAAGAGGGAGAGGGGAGCTGGCTGGCCTGGGGGACAACAGGACGGGATGATGGTGTGACGGTGGCATCACGGATGACTCGTGGGGCATCTTCACTGCTGAGCCACCATGTCAGTTTGAGACTAAGGTCAAGCGTGACCGGCCCAACAGGAGTCACTACAAATGTCTCAGAGCACCCCCAGGCCGGGGAACACAGTCCCACGGCACGACTGGGCCCTCCCTCGAGAGTCCACATCGGACTCTGAAAATGCCACGACGAGGCAGAACCCACCCACGCACGAGTCTTGACCGCATCCCTGTAGGAACTTCATTCCGGAACACCCGAGGGAGTCGGGGGGAGAGCTGTCAGCGCGGACATACGCTGCCCTGCCCCTACTCCACCCCCAGCGAGGGACGAGCCACAGTCCGTGGGTCTCAAGCGCCGCGACCCACCCCAGGAAGGACACCACAGGCCAGGGGGGCAGGTCACCCAGCAGCGCAGCGGGCTTGGAGCCCGTCCCAGCAACCGGGCGGGCAGAGCCGCTTCCCTAGCACCCCCAGCACGAGGGCCAAGCCGTCAGCCCCGCTGCAGGGAGGAGGCAAGGACACAGCCTCACCACAGCCCCACCAGAACAGCATCGCACCGGAGCGCCAGGCTGGCAAACACCTGTGCCTCACACCTACAGGACAAGCCTGTGAGGCCCCAAGGAGGAACGAAGCTGTCCGCTGGCCTTCGGCCCCGTTCCCCCCAGACGCCCCCTCCCACCATACGGTACGGCGACGAGCCACGTTGGTCCAAGCACGCGCTCGGTGGCGTGCAGGCAACCCTGTGACCAACAGCAAAGTCGCTTCGGTTCAAGTGCAGCAGTGACTCCTACTTGGCCGATGACCAGGCGGTGGGGCCTTGCTCTGTCCCAGACAGACTTCCCGCCCGCACGCACTCCGCCGGGCGGGCAGCACTGTAAGAACGTGCCAGGCCACTCGCCCACTGCGAACAACCTGAGGAGCACGGTCCACTGAAGGGCGGGATGGAATTCAAGCCCGCGAACGGAGTCCACACCATGTCGTAAGCACGGTCCCGTGTGGCCCGAGACGTACCTGCAGGGCCCGCGGCCACACACAGGCGGGCCACCCCTGCACACCCTGACCTGGCTCCAGAAGGAGCTCCTACAAGCCAGGGGCGCTCGGGCGAGGCCCCAAAGGGCATTCTGCAAACTGGAACGTTCCCGGGACAAAATGGACTCAGTCAGGGTCAATGCAGATTCCGCCCGGGTGGAAACCTTCAAGTCCCTTCACCTTAGTGAGTTATAAACATGCCAGCATCAGGTGGCTTTCGGGTCCCCCCCACCGATAACAGAGGAGAGGGAGAGGGGCCGTGGTCCGCAGCGCTCTGGGGAAAGCACAACAGGAAGAGACCCCCGTTTGCCGCCCCCCCATCGGCTCCGGCCGTTACACCCTGTGCTAAACTGCCAGAAGCCCCCCAACTTGTTAGAAAAAGGCTGAGAAAGACGAATTCTTCATGGGATACGCAGTGCTTTGGATCCCCCAGTCCCGTCGCCCAGCTGTACGCTCGGCTGGGGCCCGACGAGGGGGCAGCGAGGCCTGGCAGGACCAGCAGCCGGCGGCAGCCGCGACAGCAGCTGGCACCCCTCCTTCCATCTCCCGCAGAACACAGATTTATGAACCCAAGAGGTAGTAAGGCACAGCCTTAAATTTAATCAAAAGAAATGTCTCACCAGTGGCAAACTGATAAATTATTTAGACAAGGGTTCAGTCGGCCTGGAAAGGAAATCTGGGCCTGAGAGTCTGGCCACCTCAGGAAAAAAAAAAAAAAAAAAAGCACCGTCCTGACTTCTCTAAATTCCTTCCTGAGCCCAAATCACCTTTATCAAGATGTTTTATCTTGAATAGTTAAAGCTAGAAAAACAAGGAGGAAAGAGGACGAGGAAGGACACCAACTCTCCAAGACGCGAGGTGGGCAGGTTTGCCGTGGTCAGTTCTCCGCTGCTCCCATGTGGCGTTGGGGTCGCGCGATCCCCCAGCCCGTCCCGCCCACGGCAACGCGGAGGCACGAATACACTAATGAACACGACCTTATGTCCCCACCTTTCTGAGTCTCGCAGTCCGGGGCACGGACAAAGAGAAAGCCAGATCTATGGGCATCCACACCAAAGGGCCAGAAATTTAATAATGTTCCCATTGTTTTATTGCGGACGGCACATCGACCTCTATTACGGCACAACACTCGAGGGCCCTGTAGAATGCAATAACGTGCTGTGTGTTTAGCTTTGCAATGTTTCAAAGGACCCTGATTTACAGCTAGGAACAGGCACCTTGTACACAAACATCGGAGCCTGGTAACTGCCTCATGTTTTGTGCAAACTCGATGAGGCGGCACGAGGCGGGCCTCCCTCCCTCTCCGGTGACCCACGGGAGGTTACAAAGAGCAGAGCAGCACCGCTCGCTCCGGGGCACGTACCATCATCACCCAGTGCACACGGCACAGCCCCACGGCCGACAGCAGCGAGCCCGTCAGGTCTCCTGCTGCCTCCATTACCTGAGGCTCGTTTCTGAAACAGAGGAAGCCACCAACAGATGGAAGCAGCAACATTTTAAACATTTTTATGGTACTTACAAATGAACGCAATCATCTTGACATTCAGAAAAGAAAACGCTAAGTATTCGCTGCTGTGGTTGTGCGTCCCGATTGCAGGCAAACCATCGCACTCCGTCGGCGCGGACTGCGTCTTTCCGGGGGTCGCTGGCCCGCATCCCAAGCCCACTCCATAGCCCCGCCCCGAGGGGGGTCCCGCCTGCACCGGTCCACGGGCGCTTTTCCTAAGTACCCTATGATCTAGAAACATCCTCCCTCGTCAGCCTTGTGAACTGAATCTCTCCTTCCAAACACTACCTTGCAGATCCGTTCTGGAAACCCCGCTCACTTCAAGCACGTTTCTCAGACTAACAACCGTCCACCCGGAGGACTCAGCCCCCCCCACCCCCCGCCCCCTCGGCTGGCCCTCCCGCCACCACGAGAAGGGAACTTCTCAACCCTACACTGATTCTATCATCATTTCTGGATCTGCGATCATTTCCTTATATATAAATGCTGCCTGCCTTACATGGTAATGCCTCTTCCAGATGCCATGGGAGAGATCTGCTCTTAGAAATTCAGATTAAAAACAATAATAGATCCTACTTTCGAAGATTCCACGTACTGCCAGCTAGCGTGAACTAGCCCATGCCTACCAAGCTAAACTAGTAAGAAAGCTGGCCGCAAATCAGCTTAGGACTCCAAAAAAAAACCAACACAAAACTGCAAATCATAGCAAATGGAATACACGTTGCAATACAATATCTTGAAATATCAGACACGCATTCTGAAGACCGTATCTTCTCATGTGGTATTTCTTTAACAGTTAATTAAAATGGCGGAGCCCCTCCTGTGAAGGACACGGCTGGCAGATCTGAATTCAAGGGGCTGCGCTCTCCTGTAGGTAAGTGCCCCCCGGGACAGGGTCAGGGGTAGGCAAGTCAGAAAGGCATTCTCTTACATCCAAACACTGCTGGTTCTCCACCTTCTGGATGCCGGTGGCGTGCCCCGTATGTGTGGTCACACGCGGCCTGAAAGCCTGTCTGCGCCACGCGTGCACCCTTGGGCGCCTGGGTGTCGTTGCTGAGGTCCCGGAGGGCCTTCCGAGTCCCCAAGGAAGCTACTTCCTAGTGGTAACAGCAGGCATCTCAGCTGTTTTCAAAGGGACGCACCATCGAAACCTCTCCCGAAGGCATCACACTCTCAAGAGAAAGGCTCCTGGGTTTTTATAGAACATCAAGAGGAGACAGCAAAGCCCTCAGGCACGGAACAAAACCATCCCTAAGAAACCGCCTTCTGAAGAATGAGAGTCTGCGGCTACTGAGTCGACAAGTCAGAAAGGGGGCACCGAGACGAGACGCACCCCCAGACACAGAGATGGTCACTACCGCTCAGCCATCCCAGGACTACGGGCGGCAGCGGAAGCCACCGGCACCAACAGACTCACTCTGGCTGTTCCCTTAGAATGTGAATGCAACGCAAAGACTCCCTAAACTCCGGATCACGCAAAGGGTCCACGGACAAAGACTCCTAGCAGGCAGGCCTCGCCGGGGCCCCTAAGCCACTTGCTTCCATGAAGCAGAGGCTCAAAACGGAGGACCGAGGATGGCAAAGCGTCCGGGGAGGCGCCCGCAAGGCCACGGGCCCCCCACCTTCCCCGTCAGGCCCTTTAGAGAATTCCAGAGCCCGCTACACAAAGCTGAACACAAAGGCACCTCCACAAACACCCCAAATTTCTAATCTTCTACTAAACCCATTAAATCTTCAAACCAGCTAAAGAGAAAGGCCAAAGGAAACGGGTCTCGGGGTGGCTTACGAATAACTTAAGATCTTAAAAGCGCCTTGTCACAGTCACCGCATCCCACGCCACTTTCCTTCAAAACAACAAAACCCCCAAACTGTAAGACACAAGCAGCGGAAGGCACAGTAAGTGGGAGTGGCTCCCTACGAACAGCCTTACCTTCTGAGTCAAAGACCAAGCATATAACAGGTCACCTTTTGAGTGTGGAGTGTTTTTCTCGACTGTCTGAAAACTGAAGAAGGGCTCTGACTAGTTGGGGCTGC
This sequence comes from Leopardus geoffroyi, assembly GCF_018350155.1. Taxonomy (NCBI): domain Eukaryota; kingdom Metazoa; phylum Chordata; class Mammalia; order Carnivora; family Felidae; genus Leopardus; species Leopardus geoffroyi. The sequence goes on along the minus strand of NC_059330.1, from coordinate 59,488,362 downwards.
AGAAAAGCTACCGAAAATGCATTTCCTGTGCAAAAGAAAAGCCATGATTTAAGAGTACCATGAAAAACGCTTTTCATTTGCTAAAGACTGTGGGGGAAACTCAGGCAAGAGAACGAGTCGGAGGGCGCGTGGCCCGGACCACCTGCACACACGGAGTGGGGGGGTGGGGCATGGGCGGCAGTGAGGGGTGTCCGGTCCCCCAGGGACGAGCGCACAGGGCTGTAAGGAGCCCTCACCTGGAAGGCTATGTGAACCCTGGAGGCGGTGCCCCCGTCAGGAGGAGAGAGGAGGGAGAGGAGAGAGGAGGGAGACGAGGGAGGAGGGAGGAGGGGGAGGAGGGAGGAGGGAGAGGAGGGAGAGGAGAGAGGAGGGAGACGAGGGAGGAGGGGGAGGAGGGGGAGGAGGGAGAGGAGAGAGGAGGGAGACGAGGGAGGAGGGAGGAGGGGGAGGAGGGAGAGGAGAGAGGAGGGAGACGAGGGAGGAGGGGGAGGAGGGAGACGAGGGAGGAGGGAGACGAGGGAGGAGGGAGACGGGGGAGGAGGGAGGAGGGAGACGAGGGAGGAGGGAGACGAGGGAGGAGGAGGAGGAGGGAGGAGGGAGAGGAGGGGGAGGAGAGAGGAGGGAGATGAGGGAGGAGGGAGAGGAGGGAGAGGAGAGAGGAGGGAGACGAGGGAGGAGGGGGAGGAGGGAGGAGGGAGACGAGGGAGAGGAGAGGATGGAGAGGAGGGAGGAGGGAGACGAGGGAGGAGGGAGACGGGGGAGGAGGGAGAAGGGAGAGAAGGGGGAGGAGAGAGGAGGGAGAGGAGGGAGGAGGGAGATGAGGGAGGAGGGAGACGAGGGAGGAGAGGGAGGAGGGAGGAGGGGGAGGAGAGAGGAGGGAGAGAAGGGGGAGGAGAGAGGAGGGAGACGAGGGAGGAGGGGGAGGAGGGAGGAGGGAGAGGAGGGAGAGGAGAGGAGGGAGAGGAGGGAGGAGGGAGACGAGGGAGGAGGGAGACGGGGGAGGAGGGAGAGAATGGGGAGGAGAGAGGAGGGAGAGGACGGAGGAGGGGGAGGAGAGAGGAGGGAGATGAGGGAGGAGGGGGAGGAGGGAGGAGGGAGAGGAGGGAGGAGGGAGATGAGGGAGGAGGGAGACGAGGGAGGAGGGGGAGGAGGGAGGAGGAAGAGGAGGGGGAGGAGAGAGGAGGGAGACGAGGGAGGAGGGGGAGGAGGGAGGAGGGAGAGGAGGGAGAGGAGAGGAGGGAGAGGAGGGAGGAGGGAGGAGGGAGACGAGGGAGGAGGGAGACGGGGGAGGAGGGAGAGAAGGGGGAGGAGAGAGGAGGGAGACGAGGGAGGAGGGGGAGGAGGGAGGAGGGAGACGAGGGAGGAGGGGGAGGAGGGACGAGGGAGGAGGGAGACGAGGGAGGAGGGGGAGGAGGGGGAGGAGGGAGGAGGGGGAGGAGGGAGGAGGGAGAGGAGGGAGGAGGGAGAGGAGGGAGGAGGGAGAGGAGGGAGAGGAGAGAGGAGGGAGACGAGGGAGGAGGGGGAGGAGGGAGAGGAGGGAGAGGAGAGGAGGGAGAGGAGGGAGGAGGGAGACGGGGGAGGAGGGAGGAGGGAGACGGGGGAGGAGGGAGGAGGGAGAGAAGGGGGAGGAGAGAGGAGGGAGAGGAGGGAGGAGGGAGATGAGGGAGGAGGGAGACGAGGGAGGAGGGGGAGGAGGGAGGAGGGAGAGGAGGGGGAGGAGAGAGGAGGGAGACGAGGGAGGAGGGGGAGGAAGGAGGAGGGGGAGGAGGGAGAGGAGAGGAGGGAGAGGAGGGAGGAGGGAGACGAGGGAGGAGGGAGACGGGGGAGGAGGGAGAGAAGGGGGAGGAGAGAGGAGGGAGACGAGGGAGGAGGGGGAGGAGGGAGGAGGGAGACGAGGGAGGAGGGGGAGGAAGGAAGAGGGGGAGGAGGGAGAGGAGAGGAGAGCGTAGGAAACGCGCTTACCCGTGGCTGCCAGTTCTCGTACTGCTTCTGTAAATTTGCACCGATGGTTTCCAGAGCTTTCTGAGGCCCCATCGACAGAGGATCTGAAGAAGCAATAAAAAGGGGAAAGTTCGTTATCCGTGCATCTCCTCGCCGCCAGGCCTGCCTCTCGCTGCGTCCTCCGCCATCACTCACTTCACGGCCACCTCGGACCCAAGACACAACTGGGGTTTTCTGCCATCACCAGACCTAGGGAGCTGCTACGCCCCCAAACAGGCCAGAAAGCACACCGTTCTAGAGAACAGCGCCTTCACCGGACCCACCGGCCCTGTGTCTTCCCGTCCCTGTGCTCACCATGCAGCCTCACGGTCTCCCTGCACCCCCACTGCCTCACCCCCACACTGCCCGCAGGCTGTGCAAAGGAGGGGCCGCAGGGAGGGCCACGCGGCAGTCCCCTCACCTTCTAACGACAGCCCTCACGCAACAGGACGGGGAGGAGGACAGAACGACCACGGTGACGCGTTCGTCTGCGAACTTTCGCCTACGCGCAAAAACCAGTTTCACAAGCACACCCGTGTGTTAGTGGCTCACCCGCCTGTTTCGGGAGTGGATTCTAGTGCAAATAACTCTAACCAGCAACTCCTCAAACTTACTTGGTCTCGGGACTCCTGTGCACCCTTGAAAATTATGCAGAACCCCAAACAATGTTTAAGCGGCGGTATCTATTGATTGGTATTGGCTGTATTCAAAATCAAACGAGAAATTTTAAACAGAGGTCTTCATTCATTCGTTTAAAAGTAATAACAACTCATTACATTTGAACATAGATACTTATGAAAAATGACTGTTTTGCAAAAAAAAAAAAAGGAATCAGGGAAAAGAGCAGGACTGCCTTACGATTTTTAGAAGTTTTCTTTAGCATCTGGTTTAACACACGACAGCTGGACTCCACTACCTGCTTCTGTGCTTATCTGTCACAAAACGTGGTCCTCGCCGACACAGAGGAGGAAAACCCCACCTCACGCACGGACACACAGACGCTGCCGGGAAGGAGAGGCTGGTTTAAATAGCCTTTGTAGGGGCGCCCGGGTGGCTCAGTCGGTGAAGCGTCCCACTTCGGCTCAGGTTGTGTTCTCGCGGTTCGTGAGTTCGGGCCCCGCGTCAGGCTCGGTGCTGACAGCTCAGCCTGGAACCTGCTTCGGATTCTGTGCCTCCCTCCCTCCCTCTCTCTCTCTCTCTCTCTCTCCCTGTCTCTCTCTCTCTCTCTCTCTCTCTGTGCCCCTCCCCCACTCACGCTCTCTCTCGAAAATAAACAAACATTAAGAAAATAACAAAAGAAGTAAAGAAATAAACAGCCTTTGCAGACAGTTGTGGCTATCTTCTTGGATGCTATACGACCCCACCGCGGCAGTGTCTTTAAGACTGCGTGACGTGGAGTCTGAAAGCACAGTGATGGCCCTGGATCTACGGCACTGAACCCGCTAGTCTGTCGTGCGCTTTGAATTTTTTTTTTTTTTTCAACGTTTATTTATTTTTGGGACAGAGAGAGACAGAGCATGAACGGGGGAGGGGCAGAGAGAGAGGGAGACACAGAATCGGAAACAGGCTCCAGGCTCTGAGCCATCAGCCCAGAGCCCGACGCGGGGCTCGAACTCACGGACCGCGAGATCGTGACCTGGCTGAAGTCGGACGCTTAACCGACTGCGCCACCCAGGCGCCCCTGTCGTGCGCTTTGAATGGACCCTCTACCGACGGATGACGTGTCGTCATCACTGGTCACTTGTAAAACCCTGGCTCACCGAGCCATGTGGATCTTCGGCATTTCGTTCCCTAATAGCTCAAATTTTACCACCGGCAACAAATACTTCCATGTCTACCTAAAGTGACGGCTCACTCTGTTCACCTTCCAGAAAACGCCTGCCAAATGCCCCAGGTCCGTCAGTCGCTTCTCCAGGCAAAGAGGATCTACCACGAAAAAAGCCACTAGTGTAGCTCAGGACTCACCCACCGCGTGAAGCCTTTCCTCCCTGCAACCAGGACCCGCCACCCGGCAGCCCCCGCCGTCACACAGCCTTACAGGTGTGCTGTAAGACTGTTCACTGCTGAGCCACAGTCCCCAACACAACACCTTTCCCGAACTGTTTGCAGTCTCCTCGTTTTCCGTGTATTAACGCTAAGTCTGCCCCAACGCCCCCAAGCATCCCTCTCAAATACCGTCTTGCACACAGTTAAGATGGCGGCTAATCTCCCCCGACCCCCGGCCGCCCCCCGTGCAACCCCTGCTTGGCAAGAACCTAACACTCCTCCCTGCAGAAGTGGGAATGGCTCCCAAGGACACAGCCTCACGGGACCGGGGACAACAGCACACACACGTGACCGGAGTCTCACAGGGAAGAGAAAATTAAGTGCAGAACTCAAAGAGCAGTTGAAGACACAATGCTGGACAACTTCCCACATCTGGCAGGAGACATAAACTTGCAGGTTCGAGAAGCTCAGTGAACCTCCAACAGGATTAACCCGAGGAAACTCATACCCAGACACATCAGAGTCAAATCGCCAAAAACAAAAGACCAAAAATAAAAGTCCTTGGAGAAAAATCCGTTCACAAAGGATCAGGAATGAGACAGTCTCTGGGTTTCCCAGCGACAATGAAAGCTGGACAGACAGAGCAACACCTCCAAGTCCGTCGCGAAGATAACGTCAGCCTGATGTTCAAGTCTGAGGGTAAAACAGAGGTCTTTTCAGACACGCAAACACTCACAAAATCTGTCCCGTGGTCTCCTCTTGAGAAATACAGCACCAAACAAGGCCATGAAGGATCCAGGAAAAGAAAGAGAGAGACCACAAGACGCCCACGAGCCAGCTCTAAGGATGAAACGGTTCAACAGGAGAGGGGTAGTTTTTAAAAAAACGAACAGATTATCTGAACACTGGAATGGCTACTGATAGCACCTGACAGATCTACTGGAGTGTATGTCAAAAAATGAACTCACAAGTTCACAGAAAATTTAGCAAATAAAAGTAACTGGCAAATTTGTAACTACTACAGGGAACAAATCGCTTACACAGACAAGAAAGGAATCAGAGTAGCCCCTCTGGGAAAGGCAGAGAGAAGAGACGGCTCTCTCTTAATATACTTTCTAGTATGATGGGACTCTAAAACTTGTATGCATGTACTACTTTGATTTTTAAATAAAAAAGAATTATAAAATTACGTAACGGGACTTCAGGATTGGCAAGGACCTTTAGCATCGGTGCGTCAAAGTCATCGAGGACTTTCTAAAACAGAGACGCCGGGCTCTAGCCTGGAGACCCCAATTCGACAGCTTCAGAAGAGCCCAGTCAGCTAACGGGCACATCCTGGCTGAGCGGAACCTAATGAAAATTGGGTCATAATTAACTTACCTGGAAGAACTGTGGTAGATTCGTTTCCATCTGTAACTAAAGACATTAGACGTTCATTTTCATCTCTCTGTCGTGGTAGGAACCGAGTGCTGAGGTCTCGAAGGAATTACGACGACCCCAGTCAACTCTGCTATAATCTGAATCACAAGACTGGCAAAGGGCCAGAATAAATCGGGATCGGAAAAATAAAAACTCAGGGCCACCGAAGAGCAAAGGGGAGCTGAAAACAGCATCAGCAAACGGCCAGGCCTGGGACAGGAGACCAGGGGTAAACACAAGAGCCGGCGTGAACCTTCCAGCCCGTGTGGCACCCGTGTGCCCGGTGCTCCGGCTGGATGGAGTCCACGGGCAAGAGAAGGACACGGTTTCCTCTGGACAAAGAGGAGAGGCCCAGCCGGGTGGCACCTGATGGGAGGCAGGTCGTACACGTGCCCTCTGCGAACCCCGAACCCCGTCGAAGGGAGGAAGGGAGGGAGTGCAGGAGGTGAAGGTACTCATGTCGGGGGAGGGGCCAGAGCTGGCCCTCCCCCCTGGACTTCTCCCCTTGGAAAGCCCAGGCCCTCCCGCCCCACACGGTCCTCTCCCATGTCCCCAGAGAGGGCCTGCCGCCCGTCTGCCAGAGCTGGAGGGCCTCTGCCCGCAGGCAGGCCGGCAGTCCCCTCGCGGTCGTGGCCCTCCTCCTCCTTCCCTGGTCTGGCTCAAAATTCCTGCCTTCCCGAGGGAGGGGCCGCGATCAACCAAGGCCGCCTGTCACATCCTCTGTACTGGGAACCCCGTGGCCAATTAACTGCATGGTTTCCTCCCAAGGGTATGACAGTGGGGGGAGGCGCGTGGGGGGAGGGAAAGACGAGGACAAGGAAAACGATGCTTTTACTACAATAAACCAAGTCGCTGTGTCAGCGAAACTAAGTTCCTCGTGGACAGCGTGGACAGTCTGGAAGTGTGGGCGCATCTCTCCTCTCCTGCCCTCACGGGTTCCTGTTCAGTGAACAAAGTGGGCGGGCAGGTGGGTGGAAGGGAGAGGGCGTAACTGGCATCTGTATAAAACGTGAGCTTTGCATCGACGTTCCTGCAAGGCTTTCAGGCTAAGCCCCGTACCTCGTTATGCGCAGACCTTCACGTCGGCAGGAACTGCAGTCAGCCTACGCCCCGACACAGGGGAGAAGCTGGAGTTCTGGGTGGTCAAAAAACCGGGTCACGGTCACAGAGGTCGGCGGTGGGGCTGGCACTCAGCCAGCCTGGAAAACCTCCTGTTCTGTCCACTCTTCCTTCGGGGGAGCCCGTGCACCATCAACTACCAACGTGCTGTTCCAGCCGCAGCACCTGGTGCCGGCACCGTGGCCGCTCTCCCTCCTCCTGGGAGGTTCTGGAAGGTCCTGAGAAGGGCAGGAGCCCGGGGAGCACGGCTCTGCTGACCCGGAGAGGAGCACTGGGGGCCTTCTCCTGTGACGTCACTCCTCCCCGGAAAAGCCTGCATGCTCCCTTTTGGGTAAGGTGAACGCGAGCACGACGAACTTAAGGGGCCGGGCTGGCCGGAAGGTGACGAGAGACCGGGCCGGACTTCGGGGCCGCTGCCTGCACTGCTCCTTGATCTGCGTTGGGTCAGTCTGGGAAAAGCTGCCAAACTATATGCTGGGGTCAGCCCACCTTCAGAACAGACTGAAAATTAAAAAAGCACACAGAGCTCGCTGCTCAAAGAACGTCTGTAGTCCTCTGTAGCTTGTATTGAAGTGGACGTTTCATAGGTATTTGTTAATTGACGTATTAACTGAGTACTGCCTATTAGATCAAGTGCAAATTTCTCTGTGTGGCGTTCGAGGACTCTGCCACTAATTAGCTGTGTAACCTCGAGCAGCTAATTTTCATTGAGAAATAATAATGGCAAAGGGGCCGCTTTGAAGTCAGAGATAGTTTCCCACGGCTCTGCGCCATCGGCCATGATGTCACCCACATACATGTTCTCATTAGAAGCATACACAGTGGGAGGCATTTCATCCTACTGAGTCGAGGACAGAGCAGGACACAGCCTGGCAGCAAGGCTCTGGCCAAGGGCCGGACGTGGCCCTCCCATGGCCTGAGGGTCCCAGGAAGGGAGCCACCATCCTCCAGGAGCCTCGTCTACACTGCAGCCGGGCCCGACCCTCAGTCTCACCGCCACTTAGCCGCAAAATAGACGAGGTCCTGGTGCCATCCCCCATGCCCTGCCCCTGCCCCGTGCAGGCACCAGGAGCCGTGGCCGCGATGCCCTTTTGTGACGTGCAAACCCTGTCGCTCGCACAAGGCACTCTGCTCACGGGGGTGGAGGCTCCACACGATTTACACTAACGCCTCCTTCAGGGGACACGGAGATACTGACGGGAGAGGCCAGTGTGACCGGACAGAGAAAAGAGGGCCTCACCGGGGAGCCCCCGAGAACAAGGGCTTCCACCGCAGGCCCAGTGGCGCTCCAGGCTCATGGCTGTGGGTGCCCCCTGCACCCCACAGCCGGGGGGCTCAGCCCCCACGGCTGGGCCCCTTCTCCTCCTCGCGGTCTTGGCTCTCACCTCCCCTGCAAAACCCCCTCCCTCCACACGGCCTGCCCCGAGTCCTCTAGCCACAGCATCTTCTGAGCTCCTGGGCCCCTCAGGGTGGACCCACCTCACTAAAGGCGCAAAGATGACCGCTCTCTTCTTAGCTCACCTGCACAGGGCCTCTCGGTGCCCGCGTGCATGGAGGGAAAAAGAAAAGGCCTGTCTCTAAGGAGTAAGAGAAAAACACAGGTGAGTGCCTCCTCGATATTTCCTTAGGACACTAGAATTTCCAAGCCCCTGACAAACCTTCAGCTTTCCTACCTCTTAAGATACACGGCTACCATTAACGAGCACATAAAAAAATCTCCCGGCAAAATTAGACTTCCTCCTGTTCAGCAGTCAACTCATCTGCACCCTGCTTTCAAACACAGACATCTCTCCAAGAGGGATGGGCACTCACCATCCTTCAGTGGGGATGCTTTTAGTATCGCTGCTGTAGCATTTAATGTCAGGCCATAAAACAAAACAGCCTCTCCCCTGCTTCTCTGAGAAGAGCTGAGTGTCACTTCTATGAAATAAAACAGCATCTTATTATCTGGCGGAGTGGGGGGGGGCAGGGGCGGGGAAAGACGCGTTGAAAGCCGTGAGGGAGCGCGGGAGGGCCTGTGAGCCCCCCGAGTCCGCACCTTCCCCACGAGCTGCAAGGGCCTGTGCGCCCAAGCCTTCCCTCCCTGCCTTCCCTGCGTCAGGGAGGCCGTGCACTGGCTTCAGAGCGGCACGCTGAGGCTCTACCTGTTTATTCTGGCAACGACGGTCCCTGTCACATCAGAAAGCCTAAAGGGCCGCTTCACGGACGAGGACAGGCCCGTTCTCCGAGCCTCCGGAAGCAGCGCTCTCTCCTACGCGGTGCTGGCAGCACATGCCCGGGGACAGCGACACGGACTGAGAAGTAAGAGTCGCCCACGTATCTCACCACTCAGAGCCCTCGGCCCCCAGGGCAGAGCGGCTCCAACCTGCACCGACCACCTCCCCTGGCCTGAGGTGGGTCTGTGGCCCAAAAGCAACCCACCTGCAATCGCTCCACCCCTGCACAGAGACCCCACGCTCACGGGCACACCGGAAAGCAAAGCAGTGGGGCTCTGGTCGTCACCTGACACGGCTAACGTCCACTTTGTAAAACAAAATGAGAAACGCGCAGCCCTTCGCTATCAAACATCTGCCGGAGGCCCCCAGAGCACGGAGCCGCTGTCCCACTGGGCTGGGGTGCACGACACACGCTCCGTTCTCCTCTCTCCGTGAGCACGCGGGGCCAGAGGAGAAGTGGACGCAGGAGGCGCCTGGGTCCCCGCTCAGTGCTGTGGCAGGCGGGGGGTCCAGGTGGCGGGCGAACAGGCATCGGGGGCCGCTCCTTGCCACAGGCGGTCTGCACTGAGCCGCGTTCCCCCTCCCAGGAGGGAGGCGCCCTCACTGCTCCATTTTACAGATGAGGAAACTAAGGCCCCGGTAATGGGTGATTCGCTGAAGGGAACAGCAGAGCCCTCTGACTTCCGGAGACACAGCACAGACCCCGAAGACCAGACACAGTGTGCAGACTGGCTGCCTTCCACACAGGAGGGCCCTGTGGGCTGTGTGGCTGCACCCGCCCCTGCAGGGGGCCGTCCCGGCAATGCCCTCCCCTCCCCAACCCCGCCACGACCCATTCTGGACGTCCGCATCCTGAAAGACGCAGGACCAACACTCCTCGGGCCTGGGTGTCCTTGCCCCGCCAGCCTAGCCGCTCTTCGGCTCTCACCACCTGACCCCCTCGTCCGGTGCTACCACTCATCCCCAGCAGCTCCCCTCCCCACTGACTCAGGACCCTGGCTCTGCTCCTCTTCCCCGGGTCACTGCTCGCCCCGGGCGGGTGACCTCCCCACCCCCTTGTCCACCAGCCAGGTCTTCCCAGCCGTCCGCAGATGCTGTTCTGCTCCGAATGCCCAGAAGCACTGGCCTTTCACACATCTCCAAGGCTGGGCCCCAACTCTCGGTCCCGGCTGCCACTATCATCACACCTGACACCGGCAAATGCCTGCACGAGCCAGCCTGGGGCCACTGGCTGGGGCTGGGCAAGGCTGGCAGCCCTCCGGGGCGGGGGCTCCCGGGGAGCTGTCCGTCCCATCAGGGGCTCAGAGGCCGCACAGGCGAAGAGAAGACAGTGTTCCTGGGGAGGGCTGGGGACTTGGCAGGGAGGAGCAGACACCCGTGTGGGGAGGGGCAGATAGCAGGGACGAGACGCTGGGTCGCACAGGGTAAGAGACACCGAGAAAATACATCAAGGCTGTTGGAGGAGGGAATCACAAAAACGGAAAATCCCACTGGGTTGGAGACGAGGCACAATGCATGGTTCTTAACGTGTACAGACAGCACGGAAATACAGATGTGAATGTGTGTACACAGGAAACACACCTGTGCACACGCGTGTGTCCCCTGCTCTGGCAAGGGGAGACGAGTGGCAAGACACTGCTTCTCATGACAACACCGGCCCCGGGGTCTCCGTTTCTAAATCCGGATGCCGCCGACAGCACCTGGGCTCGCAGGCGGTGTGGCCCATCGGGGGAAGGGCCAAAAGAACAAGCCGGAAGTAAGGAGGCACTCAACAGTGGCGCCAGACGAGGGCCACGTCAGCCAGTGGGAACAGGGCCGGCTGGCTAGCCCGGAAACGAGCAGAGCATCAACACAGTCAACGGTGACACTGGACCGTGACCCACTGGGTTCACACCGGAGACACAGTCTGATGAGGAGCACGCACTCAGCCGGCGCGCCTCCCCCCAGAACTGTCATTACTGACACGGCGGAGAGGGGGCGCTCGCAGCCTCGAGTTCTGGCGGCACCCGCCCTGTCGCGCCATAAGCGAGTCGTAAGCGGTAACGGGACACGTCAAAATCACGTGCCACCTGACAGATGCCGTGCGAGGAAGGCACATCTCTTCCGCGACACTCCCGAAGAGGCACTGCCAAAACTCGGTCCTGAGGAAACACGGGGACGGTGTCCTAAACACAGCCTGGGATCCTCCGGGCGTCAGGTCACGAGTGCCGAGCGAAGACTGAGGACCTGGTCCGGTTTGGATGAGATTAGATTAACGGCCGCGCACGATGCGGAGTCAGGCCCTTGTGCCACAAACGGCATCCGAGCCAGGTGGAGACCCACACACAGTCGAGGCCGACAAGGCAGCAGAGTGCCCACGTCCATCCCGATGGCGACGGCCGCACTGTGTCACGCTCCTGGGAACTGTGCACTGAAACTCCCAGGCAGTGGTCAGCAGGTCAACAGCTTACTCTCGTGTGAAGCACAAAAAAAGCCTTCTAGTTCTGTGTGCTTGCAACTTTGGGACCTTTTCTTCCTTTCTTTCCCCCAAAATAAAATCTTAACACACACTGCCCGTGCCCCTGCAAGTTTGCTGAATCAAATCTCCAGGATTCTGCTTTCTCTTAGGCCATATTGATACAATCACCATCAGAAGGGCCAACCCTACCCAAGTTTTAATAAAGGTCAATGCAAAGTTTTTAGCTTAGAAAAGGCAAACAAGTCCCCTTGGGAGGAGCACTGGGTGTTATATATAAGTGCTGAATCACCAGGTTCTATTCCTGAAATCGTTATTACGCTGTATGTTAACTAACTTGGATTTAAACTTTAAAAAATAACAATAATAAATAAAAATAATAATCATAAAAAACGGCAAATGCCCTTCTGAACTGAAAATCCACTGAAATTAGTACAGAGTAGATTACATTTCCTGAATTGCAGAAAAATTTTAAAAGCTCAATATAAAACATCTCTTTATTTGTTGGGCTTTTCATGGCAAGAAGGAACCAAGGAATGATTTTCTTTTCCACTGACATTGTCTCATAAACACCCATCAAAGAGCCTGTGTGAGGTAGGAAGGAGGGGCTCTTTTGGTTTCTTTCTTTGGGTGGGGGGAGCTTCCCCAGGGAATCTAATAAAAGCCAAGCATCCTCTCCTGGAAGGTGCATTTCTCTACTCAGACACCATCACCCACACAGTCCCGGGGAGTCCACCATCCCTGGGAGCTCACGGTGGGATCCAGGTTGAGAAGCTTTGCTTTCAAAGCCTAACGTAAGAGCAGTTAAAGAGGGAGAAAATAGAACACAACTGGCGAAATCCCACTCTGAGAAGGGGTAAGTGAAGGAAACAGTCAGTGGTGGCTAATAAGAAGTCAATTTCAGCGGCACAAGCACCAGGACGTGGCAGAGAGCCAAGAAGGCCTCGAGGGAAATCAGCTACGGAAACCGCAACTCTGTCCCTGAGCGCGGGGGACGAGAGGCCTGGGCCGCACGCGGGGAGGCTCTGAGACAAAGAGTGAGACAGGCAAGTAAAGTGGGAAAAAACAACTCCTTTTTCAATTCAGAATAGAATCTAGATCTCCCGGGCTACTGGAAGGTAGGACACCTCTCATCAGCCAAGGGTGGGGGGGACCTTTCCATTAGCAAAAACAGGCACTAAGAGAGACCTTTTGTCAAATCCAAGCGGCACAAAGCCAGCTTTCAAGTAGCAGAGGAAACCTGTCCTTTGTAATTTCTGTTATTTAAAGTAGATGAAGACAATTTCTGCTTTTGCTGAGGGATGCAGAAGGCTGGGGGAGGGGGGTGCTGCCCCCAATCTTAGCAAAAAGAGAAAGCCAAACACTCAAAGTGGAAACAAAGAAAAACCCACACTTCACTGTTAAATTATGCCAAAATTTAGAGAAGAAATAATACCCGATTCACTACCAGCTCTTCCGTAAAACAGGAAAGACGGGACTATTTCTCAACGCATTTATGGCCCCGGCATCACCTTGCTACCAAAACCGTGCAAGTGTGTTGCAAGAAAAGAAAACCAGGAACCAGTATCACTCATGAACACAGACGCAAAATTCCTCAACAGCAGCAATCGAATGCACCAATATATAAAAAAGATAACACAAGTGGGGTTTATTCCAGGAATTCAAGGTTGGCTCAACAACCAAAATTCCATCAACGCAACTCACCATATCAACAAACCAAAAAAAAAGAAAAGCCTGGTGATTATCTCAAAAGATGTCAGGAGAGCAGTTTGTAAGATTCAGCATTGGCTGTTGACAGAAACTCTGAGCAAACCAAGAAGGAGCATGAGGAATAGCGAGAGCCTACTGTTCTCTGCCCGCGAGGAGAGTGCGTGGAGGCTGCGGGGCTCCCATCTCCCTTCCACGCTGAGCCACGCGGCTCTGGCCACGCCCTCCGTCCTCGCCTAGATCTGCACACACATCACAGTCACTCCATTTTTTTTTTTTTTAATTTTTTTTTTTTTTTTTCAACGTTTATTTATTTTGGGGACAGAGAGAGACAGAGCATGAACGGGGGAGGGGCAGAGAGAGAGGGAGACACAGAATCCGAAACAGGCTCCAGGCTCTGAGCCATCAGCCCAGAGCCCGACGCGGGGCTCGAACCCACGGACCGCGAGATCGTGACCTGGCTGAAGTCGGGCGCTTAACCGACTGTGCCACCCAGGCACCCCACTCCATTTTTTTAAAAGTGTACGTAGCCGCTATCATGTGCCAGATATGGGCAAATTCAAGGGCGCCTGGGGGGCTCAGTCAGTTAAGCTCTGTGCTGACAGCTCAGAGCCTGGAGCCTGCTTCAGATTCCATGTCTCCCTCGCTCTCTGCCCCTCCCCTGCTCGCGCTCTCTCTCTCTCTCTCTCTCTCTCTCTGTCAAAGATAAATAAACATTAAAAATTTTTTTGTTTTAAAAGAAAGAAATGAAATGAAACCCTCAGATTCACACAAACCAGTGCCAGCCTTCCAGGGACCTGACCGGTGGAAGGCAAGGCCAGCCCAGCCCAGCCCAGAGCCCCTACAGGGATCTTACCCACGGGCCAGGAAGGAGGGTGAGGGGCACACTTACCGATCCAGCATTCTAAACGAGCACAAGGGGTGGTCTTCACCACGTCTGGAGGGTCCACACCGACATTCAGGCACAAAACTAAGGCAACACTGACTGTCTTCATCTAAAAACACAATAGAAACAACAAATATTTCAAAATGAGTCCCCTGGATGCACTTTTCCAGGCTTCAGAAATGTTCCCAGAACACATGAAGCCCTGTCCCCCACCACTGGCCTCTCCAGCCATCTTTCCATTCACCTATGACCTGTGCTGCCCCTGGGGGTGCTGCAGGAGTAACTGCCTTCTTCCAGAAGCTTCAGAGCAAAGTGGGCACTGGGGGGGGGGGGGGGGGGGGGCGGGCGGGTTGCAGCGGGAGAGGCTTCCACAGGCCTCCCTCCTTATGCTACATTTCCAGAAACAGAATTAGTTCACTAAAAAGTATCAAGGCATTTGATACATTCTGCCAAAATCCGTTCCAAAACTCTGCACAAATTTGTGCTGCGACCAGGTTACGCTATTCCCATTACTTGAAATCATTAATCATTTGATGAGAGAAAAATCATCGCACTGATTCAGTGAGCATTCTTTCAGTATTTGTAACACTATTTCAAAGGTGTATTCGTTATTTGTATCTTTTATCTTTTGTAGATTTTCTACTCACGCTTATGCTACTATACCGTCATTAGGCAACGGTTTCTGATTGATTTCATGTGCTCTTTCCATATTAAAGACCGCATCCACATTATTTGTTGCAAATACTTCTCTAGTCTGGCATTTACCCTCTGATTCATTCTCTGCTTCTTGACATGCAAGACCTTGGGTCTATCCTCTGATACGGCTTCCTGCACACCTGCTCCTTCTCCAGCAGCCCAGAATTGGAAACACCCCGCCCACCCAGCTGCTCAAGCCAGAAATCCAGAATTTGCCCTTCAAACATCTACTGAGCGCCTGCTAGGTGCCGATCGCTATTTGTAGGTGGTGAGGATCCAGCAGGAAACACAAATCCCAGCAGGGGCGGTGGGGTATCGTTTCAAAGAGGTGAGAGGGCTCCGAGTGGGGTCACCAGCCTTGACCCCCAGTGCTGAGCACCAGAGCCCACCCTCGACTCCCACCTGCTTCTCCACCAGCCCCGCTCCCAGCCACAGCTTCCCCGGCCTGGAAGGCGGCCCTTCCCGCTCCACCAACTCTGACTCTCCCTTGCGGTCTCAGTGCCCACAGTGGCCACTTCTCGGGGAGGTTTGCCCCCACATCCCAGCAGGGCAGCACCACCATGCACGGCGTTTCCTGCTGGCAGAGCTCTCTGACGAGGCTCCCCAACCCAAGAGGAGAGTGGACCCACGTGTGTGCCCGCACCTGGCCCAGACCGGGCGCTCAGGAACTCCCTGCTCAGTGAGGGCCTACGTGGATTTCTTCCAGTGTTTTACTGTGTTTTACATTTAACCCTTCAAGCCATCTGGACGTCACTGTGGTATATGATACAAGACGAGGATTAATTTTCTTCTCAAAATACTAGCCGATCATACCAATTCTCCCTGTTAAATAATGTCCCCCAGGAGCGCCCGGGTGGCTCTGTCGGTTAAGTGTCTGACTCAGGCGCAGGTCATGATCTCACAGTTCGTGGGTTCGAGCCCCGCGTCGGGCTGTCAGCCGGTCAGCACAGAGCCCACTGCGGATCCTCTGTCCCCCTCTCTCTGCCCCTCCCCAACTCACACTCTCTCCCTCTCTCAAAAACAAATAAACATTTTGGGACACCTGGACGGCTCGGTCAGTTAAGCATCTGACTTTGGCTCAGGTCATGATCTCACGGTTCGTGAATTTGAGCCCCGAGTCAAGCTCTGTGCTGACTGCTCGGAGCCTGGAGCTGCTTCGGATTCTGTGTCTCCCTCTCTTTCTGCCCCTCCCCTGCTCACGCTCTGTCTCTCTCTGTCTCTCAAAAATAAATAAATGTAAAAAAAGGTTTTTTTTAATAAATAAACAAACATCTTTAAAATAATAAATAAATAAAAACAAACAAGAATGTCTCCCAGACTCACAGGTTTGCATGATTCCCTTAGCATATATAAATTTCCAGACAGACCAAACCCTACTGCAGGCTAGCTAACTGAATTTATTCCCTTATCCCATCAATCAATACTTCTACTACACTGATTTAAATAATTTATCTTTGCAGCACTTTACAATACTTGGGAGGGCTAGGTTTCCTTCCTCACAATTTTTTTTAAACTTTTACTTAGTTATTACATCTATATTCATCGCTTTTCCCCCCCAAATTAATCAGTTACTCAATTTCTTAATCCCATAGATACTTTGATTAAAGTTGCATTAAACTGCATATTGGTAACATTGAGTATTTTAAATTGTCTTCTTTGATCCAATAACTCCACATGAGAATTTGTCATAGAAAATACAAAAAAGGATAATAAAGGGGAAATCTCTATGTGTAAAGATCTTCTTCACAGCATTTCTTATCACGGAGAACACGTGGTGGATATGACCTAAATTTTAAGCAAATAAGGGAATGTTTCAGCACACCATCATATTCTCCTAACCGAATGACTCTTAAATTCTTATAATGTTAAATGAACAAACATTCATTCAAGATGCCAGGGGTGCCAGGGTGGCTCAGTTGGTTAAGCGGCCGACTTCTCGGCTCAGGTCACGATCTCGCAGTTTGTGAGTTTGAGCCCCACGTCGGGCTCTGACAGATAGATATCTGATAGATATAAAAATATCTATTTATTTTTGAGGGAGACAGAGTGTGAGGGGGGCAGGGGCGGAGAGAAAGGCAGACAGAATCCGAAGCAGGCTCCAGGCTCCGAGCTGTCAGCACAGAGCCGGACGAGGGGCTCGAACTCACAGACCGCGAGATCATGATCTGAGCTGAAGTCGGCCGCTTAACCGACTGAGCCACCCAGGTGCCCCGACAAATCACTTCTTAAAGAGGCTGTACCCCTGCCTCCAGAGAGAGACATACTGAAGAGAGCAGTGTCTTCCTGGAGACACAGGCCAGAGAATCTTCTTGTTATGAACCTTAAAAAAAAAAAAAAAAGGTCCCTTTGTCTGTTGTCAGGAGAAAGGGCAGAAAATCAATCAGACGGTAACAATATTGTTTTTGTTAGTCATTTTCCAATACTTAAGTGATCAGCTTCAACAATCCCATACGGTTGATCAATTATCTTCTAGCAAACTCAGCCTTTGAGGACAAGCCGCTTAGAACCAGAAGTTCCACGGAGACATCACTGTGGCCTTCCTGCGGCCACGGTGACTCACACTGACGGCCGCCCCACAGTATCTTTAAACCCAGGGGCTCCCCCGTGCTCCCAGGGCCCGGCAAGGTGGGGACTCACACCCCGCAGCGAGTTCCCAGCTGCTTCGCTCAGTCAGCCCCGGGCCCGGCGGGAGGGAGGCCCTCCTCGCAGAAAACCATCTACCTCCACGGATCGGGTCCCCCCAACTTCCAGAAAGACTGTGTGCCCCACTGTGGCAGCCCAGCTGGTCCCCACAGTCTTATTGTGTCCTCAGTCTGCAAAGGGCACACACTCCTCAACCGTTAGTCCCTTTCACGAGGCCCAGCTGAGGGAACGACGCTCCGCGGGCTGCTTCAAGGGACAGCCAGCCCCGGGTGGGCACCCCTGGCAGCGGGCCTGCAGCCTTCCCCCCGCCCCTGGCCTCACGCCCCAGGAGGGCAGGGGAGAGCCCCTCTGGGACACGTGAGCCCGCACGCCTCCCTCGCACGGCGGGGACTCCGGGCAGGCCTCAGGCTCGGACACTTCTGACCGTTTCTGAGCGAGAGCTGCCTCCGCTTACTCACGCTCACCCCCTAACAGGCCGCGTCCAGTAGCCCGAGCTCTCCGGCCGCCCTGATCCTCTCCTCAAGGGCCCTGCGCTGGGTGCTCCTGTCCCCACCGGTCTTCCCGCTGGATGTCCCTGGGGGTCAGGAAGGGAGTGCAGGATGAGGCGGGGGGATTCGTGCGGCACCCAAACATCCCCGATCGCAGCCCACCTCTTCCTCCAGCTGACCCTCGGGACACATTACGTCCCCTCAACCTCTACACCTGCATTTAATGAGCTTCAAAACACAATTCTCGGTAAAATAATTGAACTTCATTATAAAATTATTACGTCTGACGCTCTCCAAGTGCTTATGCAGAAATAGTCGCGTAAGCCCAATCAACGGTCACCTTTTAGTCCCACGAGACACTAGATGGGCCCCCACGTCCGTCCCCATGCCTGCCACCAAGTACAGGCTTCATTAGTGAGCAGACGTCATTTCAAGCGACAACCTCCGTGAGGTCGCTTTACAGGTGACAGTGTGAAATTAATGAAGACACAGAAAGAAAGAACATGATTCGTCCTTGCACACCCAACCCTACATCCTGAGTTATGCCTTTTTAGGAAAATAAGAAAGAAAGGTCCCCAAAATATATTGACACGAATTAGAAAAACGTTTTTGACCTAACCGATTTAATTCCACAAGTGGGCACGAGACATTAGCAGTAAGTATCCTTAAGGCAATCAAACGTGTCTTCTGCTCCCCTGCAAATCTTAATAGTGTTCGCCTGATTCCAAATGTGGTTAAGTTCTAAGTTCTTAGCTATACCCCAAAGTGCCTTTTAGGTATTTTATTTCCATTTCCCATTCCAAAAGTTCCAGATTGATGTTTTTTAATAATACAGTTATAGCATTAAGAGAACGTAAGGGCTATTACATTTAATGTGCCAAAACTTGCATAACAGTATATAAAATAACCATGTTGAACTTTGAAACATTTCTTCTCCAATGCAATATAACTGAAGATGACCGTTCTATCCCCGGAGGCTAATTCTGAACTTGAAAAGTTATCCTTCTGAGAATCTGTAAAACATTAAGTGATCGTTGAAAGTGCGTGACCGCTGTTCATTCCAACCTGTCCTGAGCAACATCCTCACCCTTGCAGTGAGAGGTGGGACGGACGAGCTCGTAGGCCCGAGGATGTCTCCAGCCCTCAAGCTGCACTCCAGGACGAAGCTCGCCAGCCGTACAGAAGCACCCCTACAGGCACGGAGCAAGCTGCCGTATGATTCGGGGCCCAGCCCGAGGGCCTCAAGCACACCCTGGAAGTCAGGTGGGAGAGGCTGGGGACTCCCCGGCGATGGGGGCCGGTAGCCGGCACCACCTGTAAGGCCTGGGCAGTGCCCGTGCAGTCCTCTGGTGCCAGGTTTGTCTGGAACTTCAAAACTTCTCAGACTTACAAAAGAATAATATGGTACACAGCTCACGTCTCATGTAGCACACCCAGAAGAGTCTGGAACAACATTCAGTATCCAAACCGTTAAAATTTCTGCAGTGAAATGCCCAAATATCCACTATCTGTGCAATAAAGACTATCGACAACCTCACGCTAGGTCACATCCGCTTTGCCACAAGATGAGCTGTGAAAACCTTTGTGCTCAGAGCCTGCTGGATTCAGAAGCTCAGATAAGCGCCCGTGGACCCCGACGCCACCCCTGCTTGAAAGCCCCGGGTACACCCAAGGGCCTGTCACCTCACCGATTAAAAATACATGACTGCCTGCCACCACCCAAAGAACTCAAAACAAAATCACACGGGTTCCTTTATTTGTTTCCTCCTACTGAACTAACTCGATAAACCACATGTAATTTAAAAGATTCAGTGGATGGAGTGGTACAATCAAACCTGACTGTGGGTTCGCGGGCTCACGTGCAAGGACACCCAAGCTGTTCTGCAGAATGAAGAAAGCACGTCATGCTCCACTGGCCAATCCTGCTTTCCGCTCCCCCTACTGACAGCTGTGACTCACTGGTCCCCCCCCCCACAACCGGGCCCAATGGAAAGCAAACAGGAAGCAAGACTGAGGTTTGCCACAACATTCACTATCCCCAGCTCGTCTGAGGCAAAGCCACCCAATCCCCAGCAGTGCTCGTTAAGATTCAGAGCATCAAGGAAAACTTTGAGCAGAGCTGAAGCCGCACAAATTCATAATTTATAAAGGAAGTCAGTCAGAAACTGGAACGTAACAGCAAACAGAGCAGATACACCACAGGGCTGGGGGGTGGGGGGTGTCAAGTTGTTGAAAAAAAAGGAAAACAGCTTGCCTCCTAACTCCCGTCTGGAAGACCGCTAGAAAGAAGGAAGGGCCAACCTGGCAAGAAGCAGATCAAATGGACTTTCCGCAGCCCAAACCTGCAATACAGCACAAGAACCCCCACCCACCCCCCGCCGCCCAGCAGCAACCAGGAACCTGGGGGCCCCCGGCTGCACCCTCCTGTTTCAGCAGGAACCCGAGCCAGGGCGGCTCCTGAACTCAGGAGTCCGCTCGCTGCCCTCCTCCAGAAGCCTAATTGAGGCTTCAGCCCTCTCGTGTGAGGCTAAATTCTGTCCGAGTCTCCCTGCTTTTAAAGTCTGCGTCCACCACTACAGAGCAGGCTAATGCGAGGGGAAGAGACAACAGGTAGCTTTCCGACAGGGAACATCAGAAAGTCATGTCCGTACCCGCCCCCCCCCACCACCGGACCTTGAGCGCCAGAGCTCTCCCTCCCGGCCCCTCCCACCCCTGCAGACCGCCCACCCGGGGTTCTGGGAGCAAGCAGCCTCCCCACATCACAGGCCCCTACAAATCAGATAAAAGATCGGCACACAGAATAGATTTGCTGCAGAGATCTTAACGGCTTTAAACAAACTAGAGATGTTCACGTGACTCCTCCGTGAACAAGTGGGCTTCCTGGTACCACCTCAGCCGCCACCGGGGACACCTGCGTGTGGGTCTATGGGCGACGCACCCCGACCTAGTCTGGGAAGCCAACTTGAGGCACGAGGGAGCCAAGGGAGCGACAAGGACTTCCTGGCCCTTCTTGTAACCCTGCCCGGGGTGACATTTTAAAAAGAAAATCCAATTAACTACCCAGTCTCCTTATCTAAGAAGTGAAAACAAAAACACTTTGTCACAGAGATTTACCATGAAGACATATACGCTTACACATTAACTCCAAGTAACTCAACAGTGTAAAGTCTAAGTATGCCAAACTTAAGTCTATTGAAGCCCACGGGTCTGGCTTGAAGGGCATAATTAAAAGGCACGTGTTAAAGGATGTCATCTGTTACATGGTGGAACAGGACAATGCCTTTAAAAACGTATTTTCAGGTTGCACGACTCCGTTAGTGGGAAACGCTGGGGTTCGGAGCCAACGGCTAACAAATATTTCTAGAGAATTTGGTGCAAAATGGTGGTTTTACTAAAGCATGGGGACAGGACCTGTGGGCAGAAAAAGCTGCAGCGGGGCTGTGAGGAGTGACTGATTATACAACTTCAGGCTGGGAGAGGGTTAGGGACAGTCTCTAAGGTTATTTTGGAAGCAAGGTTCCCAGGACCTTGAGGGGCTAGCTGCTGTTAGGAAAAGGTCATTTATTACTGTTTGATAAACCTCAGCATGAGACGCTGTAGATGTATGTCAGGGGGCCATATGCTCGGAGGATGATTGCCAACATGTATCTTGGGGGTGGAGATAAAGGAAGTCTCGAAAGGAATTTTTATGTTAAAGGAGACTTATAGGATCTTGGGGAGGGCCAGGCTAATGTTAGGCTAAAATTGCCTTTTGCCCTGAGCAAATACTAACATGAAGGCAGCTGAGCTCCTGGAGGGAGGTCACTCTGCCCAGCTCATGGACTTGTCAATGGGGTGTGAGTTGTGAGGAAATGTTGTTTTTTCTTTTGCCTTTCTTTGTCTCCCACATCAGACTCCGTGGGTAAGAGGGTAAACTCTGTAGTGTGTGAATTATATTTCAATAAAGCTATTAAAAAAGACGTATTTTCAGGGCACCTGGGTGGCTCAGTCAGTTAAGCCTCCGACTTCAGCTCAGGTCATGATCTCTCATTTCGTGGGTTCGAGCCCCGCGTCGGGCTCTGTGCTGACAACTCAGAGCCTGGAGCTGGCTTTGGATTCCGTGTCTCCCTCTCTCCCTCTGTCCCTCTCCTGCTCGTGCTCTGTCTCTGCCTCTCAAAAATGAATAAATGTTTAAAAAAAAAAAAAAAGACCTATTTTCAAGGACCAGTAAGTGGCATGGGAGGCACCCAAACATAACTTGAGCAAAAAGAGGAAGGCACAAAACAGTGTCCATAATCACTGTTCGAAATGTGTGAATCCACAGACGCAAAGGACACAGAATGAAACATAAGATGTCACAGGCGGTTTTGATCTCCGAGGAGTGCAAAGTGGATGATTCCTCTTTTCTTCTCTGTGCCTGGCCCTTCTGTGTGTGTATTTCCAAATTTTCCATAAACACATTATTTCTATAAGCAGGAGGAAAGTTATAACAATGATTTAATACAATAGTCAAGGACTCTGTGTGTGTGTGTGCGTGTGTGTGTGTGTGTGTGTGCGCGTGCGTGCAATTTTCATTACATTCTGAAGACAGAGAGAATAGCTTGCTCAGCCAGCTGAAGCTTAGACTAGTATCCAAGGCAACGAGCGTGCTGGGATCTCGAGGGGAAATGCAAGGCAGGTGACAGGCGCTGAGCTCACGGAGATCCACGTTCTCAGTCTCGAGCATTCTTTTTTTGTTGTTTTTTGGGTTTTTTTTTTTTTTTTTTGAGCAGCAGGCAATGTTTATTAGAGCATAAGATTAGAAAGTAGAAAGTAAGAATAGTATGAAAGCTCTTCACAGAGAGGGGACATTCCAAAGTGAATGCCCCCCCACCCAGCATCCTAACCGGACCGAACACAGCCTCATAATCAATGAACACCTGCCCCACCAAGTAAGTGCAGCAACGGCTCTCGTCCATCTGTCTCCGCGCCTTCCCGGTTTAGGACACAAGATAAAGCTCACTGCTAAAATTTCTTTCTTGAGAATGAGACTGTCCTTTAATAAGTGGATTGATTTCAAGGCGATTTAGAGATTTCTTTTGTTTGACCAGACACTGGGTCACGGCCCTTCTCCTCCCAACGTAAACTAAAAGCGGCAGCATCGCCGTGGGAGCGAGCCGTTCGTTCAGGACGGACTCTGCTCCCGCTCTTCCTTACCCGGCACTTCCTAAAAACAATCCCGAGGCAGACCACACAGAGCCCCCACCCTGGCTGAGGACACACCCGTGGTGGGCACACCTCGACAACAGGCATTTCACAACAGCCACGGACGCGGCGCGGGGCCGTTTTCTTCCACTCCCATCCCGCTCACGGGCCCTGCAGCTCCTCGTGGAGGGCGGGGTGCACCTCGACGACAGGGGCCGGGGAGAGGGTCGCAACCCCGTGAACGCTGTCGGGCGGAACACAGCTCCTCGGGGCTCCAGGAAGGCTACTCGCGTCGATGGCCAACGCTGACTTGAGACGAAAGGGAGGTCAGCCAGGAAGCTGCTGCCATAAAAGAAGAAGGCCCGCCCTGGGCGCAGCAGGAAAGAACCAAAAAGGAAAAAAACACCGATGTCAACAGGGGCTGGCGTGTGCTGCTGAGGGGTACCAGAGAGGCACAGGTCAATCAAAGGTCCTGCACACAGACACTGAATACCATGGAGTCACGCCTACAGGGAGGGGCATCTGGGTGGCTTGAGCGTCCGGATCTTGGTTTCGGCTCAGGTCAAGATGCCAGGATTGTAGGACTGAGCCCTGTGTCGGTGCTAAGCAAGGAGCCTGCTTGGGATTCTGTCTGTCTCCCTCCTCCCTGCTCACACCCTCTCTCAAAATAAATAAATAGGGGCGCCTGGGGGGCTCAGTCGGTTGAGCGTCCGACTTCGGCTCAGGTCACGATCTCACAGCTCGTGGGTTCGAGCCCCACGTCGGGCTCTGTGCCGACAGCTCAGAGCCTGGAGCCTGCTTCCGATTCTGTGTCTCCCTCTCTCTCTGGCCCTAACCCACTCACATTCTGTCTCTGTCTCTCTCAAAAATAAATAAACATTAAAAAAAAAATTTTTTAATAAATAAATAAACTTAAAAAAAAAGACACTCCCACAGGGAAAGAATGTGGCAGGCATCTGCTATCTGTGGTTCCCCATAGTCTTTTTTTTTTTAAGTTACTTATTTATTTAAGAGGGGGAGAGAGAGTGTGTACAAGCAGGAGACAGAATCCCAAGTAGAATCTGCACTGTCAGAGCGGAGCCCTGGCTTTGTGAACCTCACCTTCAGAAAATTAATGTCGGAACTTCCTCCATGACCCAATGATTCAAAGGGATTCTAAGTGAGAAATGACCACAGGGCAGGGCCACCGGTGGAAAGCATCTAAGCAAAGGGGTGCCTGGGTGGCCTCCAAGCCTCGATTTTGGCTCAGGTCATGATCTCACCACGGTTCGTGGATCTGAGCACCGTGTCGGGTTCCACAATGGCAGCACGGAGCCTGCTTGGGATTCTCTCTCTCCCTCTGTCCGTCCCTTCCCTGCTCGCTCCCTCTCTTTCTCTCTCTCAAAATCAAAATAAACTTAAAAAAAAAAAATCATAAACACGAAGTAACAATTATCAACATCGCAACTTGTCTCCAAGCCCTGCTGGTAGAGCGCGGCACGAACGTCCTCGGGACCGCCGGTGCTCAGCCAGCTGACAGCCAGCCCGGCGTGCGGCCAGGCCCGCGGGCCGGGACCGCAAACCATGGACGCACGGCGCCACCCCTCCACCCGCTGCCCGAAAGCAGGCGCTGGGACCTGAGCGGTGAGGCGTCTGCCACAGCCTGCCGTTCTCTGTCTACATTCGTCCTCGACAAAATGTTTTGTCTCCAACACCCTCTGTCTGCTCTGCTCTCAGAAACCGTCGCAGAAACACACAACGCGCCCCAGCACCGAAGGGCCACGTCTCACCACCTCGGTGCCTATGGGAACAACGCAAAGCCTCACCTACAATGTGTCTGCAAACGCGGTGGGTTTTCTGCTGACAGCCAAGCCTAAGGGTCTGTCCTGAAGGAGTCATGAAAATCATTCATGATCCCAACAAATTTTATTATTCAGAAGCCAAGGAAGGCGCCTGGGGGGCTCAGTCGGTTGAGCGTCCGACTCTTGGTCTCAGCTCAGGTCATGATGTCACAGTTCGTGGGTTCCAGCCCTGCGTTCGGCTCTGCACTGACAGCGTGGAGCCTGCTTGGGACTTTCTCTCTCTCTCTCTCCTTCTCCAGCCCAACCCCACTTGTGCACGCACGTGTCTGCTTGCACACATGCACACACACACACTCTCTCTCTCTAAATAAATAAACAAACATAAAAAAAAACATAAAGCAAAACCAATTTCAAAAAGGAATGTGATCTTTCAGGGAACATTTCAAACATGAATCACAGCAAAGCCTCTGAGCCACTGAAGGCCAGTCCCTTCCCCAGGGAGGCCACCTCGCCGTCCCCCTGCCGACCGACCGGGCCACTCAGACCGCAGCACCGGGCTCACGAGCATTGATTCGTGGGTGGCCCCTCTGGACCGTGGGTGCATCCACCTCACCTGGTCACCTTTGAAGCCCGGGCCCTGGGGCCCCTGCTGACAAGAGGAAGGCCCTGGGTGAACACGGGAAAGAGAGAGGGAGTGGGAGGCTGTTTCAGAAACCAGACGGCAATCGCGGCCCACACAGGGCCCCAGCAGTGCCCCCGCGGACCCTCCATCAACACCGGGAAGAGAGCCAACGATCTCCTCAAGTCCTGGGCCAGGAAATCCACCTAGCACAGGCAGCCCTGGGGACAGACGAGCGTGGGGACGGACACCTCATCTCCTTCGCAGCCGCCGACACAGATCGCAGGGCCCCCCTGAAATCTTCCCGCCATTCCAAGAATGCTTCCTTCCCACTGTGAAACCACAGAGAATCACCTGGATCCAATCGTTGTCGGAAGCGTCCGTGCAGAGATGCTATCGCGTATTAAACGTAAGCACAAAAGGGAAGGCATGAGAGGCTGGAGTCTAAATATTCATTTCAAACGTCCTCCTCAAACATCTGGGGCATCAGAGGTAGTCAGGGGTCCAGGGGATGCCACAGGATAGGGCTTAGCCCTCGCCCTGTCTGACAGAAACAGAGACTTCAAAGGAATGGAGACACTCAGCCTGAGTCTGGACAGACAATTCACAGGCCAGCTGACGAGCCAGGCAGCACGGGGTCACAGGAGCAGAGCGGGGGAGACGCACGGGCTCCCCGGGGGGACAGAGCCCAGGCGAGCTGAGTGCCACACCGAGGGGGTGTGCTTCACTGCAAGAGTGGGGTACACAGGCAATCCCTGGCCCTGGGGTGCTGTCGTGAGGTTTCTGAGCTGCAAAATTTGAGGTGCTGTTAGTTCTTTTTATAAATACACATACGCCCTAATATACATTGTTTTGCCCTTAAAACTTCCACCCACATTTTGCAGCATTACATCTTTGACAATGATTTTCAAATCAGTTTAAAAAAAAATTTTTTTTTAAATGTTTATTTTATTTTTTGAGACAGAGAGAGACACAGCATGAGCAGGGAAGGGGCAGAGAGAGAGGGAGGTACAGAATGTGAAGCAGGCTCCAGGCTCCGAGCTGTCAGCACAGAGCCCGACATGGGGCTCGAACTCACGAACTGTGAGATCACGACCTGAGCCGAAGTCAGATGCTTAACCGACTGAGCCACCCAGGCGCCCCTAAAATTTTTTTTTAATGTTTATTTATTTTTGAGAGAGAGAGAGAGAGAGAGAGAGAGAGAGAGAGAGAGAGTGTGCGTTGGTGGGGGAGGGGCAGAGAGAGAGGGAGACACAGAATCCGAAGCAGGCTCCAGGCTCCGAGCTGTCAGCACAGAGCCCGACGCGGGGCTCGAACTCACGAACTGTGAGATCACGACCTGAGCCGAAGTCGGACGCTCAACCGACTGAGCCACCCAGGCGCCCCAATCAGTTTAAATTAAAAGTTCAAAGAAAAGCACTCCTATCATAACAGGACACAGGCTTCAGAGAAAAACAATCAGTCACAAAGAGAAAGCTAGGAATCAGAATGGCTTCAGAAATCTCAAGTGGAAGGAGAGCAAACCAGATTTCCAACCTAGAGTTTCGTAGCTAGACAATCGATTAAGTGTGATGACAGAATACAATTAAGACTCTCATAAACAACCCGCGCTCTTTTTAAATGATAGAGAATTGTGTACTAAGTTAAAAATTGACTCACTAATGCAATGGGACGTGAACAACAGCATCCTGGCATCCCACCAGACGACAGGCTTGACCCAAACATAACCGTGGTTCACTGTTGGACGCCTGGCTCCCGTGAAATGCAGGACACAGAGAAACAAGTGAAACGACGCCACGAAGAAACAATCAGCAAAACCTAAAGGGGAGGCATTCTCCAGCACAATGCCTGGACCCTTCTGCAAAATGTCAACGTTGTTCTAAAGAAAAAAGGTTCTTGATTTGAAAAGATAAGGGAGCCACAAACCCTTGTAACAGGTCACAGCGCGGCTGGAGGAACGTGGGCACAGAGCAGGCGCCCGACAACAAAGAGGACGCCGCACGGCGCACAGGAGTGACCACGGGGGCAGGGTGGGGCGGGAGGATGTAGGCGAAGAAGGGTGCCGAGTTCAGGAGGAAAGAGTCGTCGTGTGTCTGCTTTCAAACGACTCAAAACGCACAACAGTGTGAGGGAAAACAGCCAACACGGCAAGCTGGAAAGAACGGCTGAATCTAAGCGGAGGACACGGAGCCGTGCGTCACCCCGTTCTTTCGACTCTCCCGGCTGGATGACAGCCTTTCGGAAGAGAGGCCTGGAGAAAACGAGGCGGATCGCAAGAACCCAAGCAAAAATATACTCTGTTGTTTGATCCTCGTGTCCACGAAGGGACAGTTTCCAGACCGTTACGACGCCCAGACTGTGCACACTTCCGTGCCACACCAGACCTCAGCAGGTAGAGCAGAGGGGCCACAGCACCCCAACACCAGGAGTGTTTTCCGCCTTTCTTGCTAACCTGGGTCGTTGGCATGCTGGCACCTTCCGTCCAAAACCAAGCCTGTGTCCAAGAACCTTCTGGGTTTTCCTTCAGGAGTGAATTCTAACATGTCAACGAAGCAGTGTTCCCTCTGGCCTCCTCTTTCTCGGCGATACAGGATGCTCCTTCCGGGCGGTTCTGTCACTGGCCCGGTGACCCCCTCGGGAAGGTCCACCTCGGGCTCAGCCCTGTCAGTGACAGCTGCCAACAAGGACCCCCCAGGGGTGCAGCCCTGAGACCACCACCTGCCACCCTCTCCCCAGAGGCTTCCTGGCAGGCACCTGTTCCCTCCCCGCACCATCACCCGGCCACGCGGCCCACGGGGCAGCCGGCACTGCAGCCTGGCCACTTTTTCATTACTAGTCGAGTAAACGAAGCCCACCGAACCCTTCTTACTAACAACGACAGAAACGCTGGCTCACTTTAATGAGCTACGGTTACTGACAACAATGGGAACATTATACATCACAGGAACAGAATTCAGAAATGTTTTCTGTCTATACATCATTATGTTGTATAATTGAGCTTTTGCTGCACGTACCAGGAATAGTAAATGTTTTACATTTTGCTGAGCTGACTGTATAATGGAAGTAGTAAAACTGAACAGATACGCGGTGGGGAGCAGGAGGTGGGGAGCGGAGAAGGGTTGGAGGAAGGGAAGGGGGAGGAGTGGGGAAGGAGAAGGGGAGGAGGAAGTAGGGAAGGAGGAGGAGGAAGAGGAGAAGGGGGAGGGAGAAGGGGGAGGGAGAAGGGGGAGGGAGAAGGGGGAGGGGCAGGGAAGGAGGGGGAGGAGCAGAAAGGGGGAGGGGGAGGAGGAGGGGAAAGCGGGGGTTCGGAAGGTGAAAGGGGGGAGGAGCAGGGAGGAGCACAAAGGGGAGAAGGGGAGGGGAGGCCACCTCCCCCTCGCAGTGTCTCCTCCTGCCCTGCAGCCCTCTGGACTGTCTCTGTGTCATCCTCCCCTACCCGCACCGACCCCAAATCTGTCCTATGTGCATCACCCCTGCGCCAGCAAAAGGCACTGCCGATCACTCAGCTCTGAGACCTGGAGGCTTCACCCCAAGTCCTGCGCGTTGACCGTCAAACTGACGTCCACTTTGCACTTTCTTCACCCCCCTGTTGAGGCCTCAGCCTGTCCCTCCTCCAGGACAGCAGCGCATCAGCGACTGCCCCCCTCCAACCCGGCCTCCTCAGCCGTCTCCGCACGAACGCCACCCGTGCCCCGAACGGGGACATCTCTGGAGGAACCCTCGTGGTGGCCTCCAGCCAGCGTGGCGTGGCCCTGCCCGATCTGTCACCCACAGGCACCGCTGACCATCCCCGCCGCCTGGAATGCCCTTCGCTCCGCCGTCTGTGCCACTAACTCCTGAAAACCTCCGCACAGCCCGGCGACAGCTCTCGTCTGTCCTCCCGAAGCCCCCGGCGCCGTGGGAGCCCCACGTTGGATTCCACATGGAGCACCGCGTGCCCCACTAGAGCACGGGGGGCAGGGCACCTGCTGGAGACAGGGACTCTTTACAAAGGACACCCGAGAACCACTCTCTGGGCATGATGACGTCACAGCACGGGAGCCTCCGCAGCCATCGAGAGCACACACCGCAGATGCTAAGTGTGTGCCAGAGACAGAAGTTTGAGAATCGCTGGCAAGGCCAGGGCCCGGGCCCCATGGTGGAGAAGAGCTGCCAGGGCCCGGGGCTGCACGTCTGGGCACTCTGCACACAGAGCAGGCCCGTCCCAGGCTAGTTAGCATGACGACCGCGTCCCAGCTACCAACAGGGTGACGAGGGGTGGTTTCACATTTGTGTCCCATCTACTCCAAGACCCTATGCGTTTTAGAAAATTATGAAGATCAGGGGCTCCTGGGGGGCTCAGTTGGTTAAACGTCCGACTTCGGCTCAGGCCACCATCTCACAGTTTGTGGGTTCGAGCCCCGCGTCGGGCTCTGTGCTGACAGCTCGGGCCCCAGAGTCTGTTTTGGATTC
Organism: Leopardus geoffroyi; assembly: GCF_018350155.1. Classification (NCBI taxonomy): domain Eukaryota; kingdom Metazoa; phylum Chordata; class Mammalia; order Carnivora; family Felidae; genus Leopardus; species Leopardus geoffroyi. The sequence continues at coordinate 59,458,752 of NC_059330.1, read as the reverse complement.
TGCATCTCCCTCTCTCTCTGCCCCTCCCCCTCTCAAAAATAAATAAACATTAAAAAAATTTTTTTTAAGAAAATTATGAACCCTAGAAATACCCACAGGTGTGTGAGAAATTGGCGTGCGTGACAGAGGTGGCAACATAAGGCCAAGGGGGTGAGGGATGCTCAACAGGCCAGAAGGGTCTACAGTCACACAAAGGGCACAGGAGGGAAACATGATGAGGTCAAGCACATCAACCCGTGAATCTCTCTCTCTCTCTCTCTCTCTCACACACACACACACACACACACACACACACACACACACACACGTACACACCCTGAATGCAGGTTTAGGGGAAATGTCCACCCAGACAAAGTACTAGCATCAATTCTGGGGTTAAAAGAGAGAAGAAATACTAAGAAACAAGACGAAAATACGAAAAAGAACTACGATTTCCAACAGAAAAAACTTAGACGGCCAACACACACTCACACCAAGAAATGCGGGACCTCCTCATTTCTCAGGGAAATCCACATCATGGGACGGGAAGGCCAGCCGCAAGTCCGAGAACGCACAGTGTTAGCAAGGCTGTGGTCAGACGGGAGCCCTCGGACACTCCGGGACGCGGAGCGTCAGCGACCTTCCTCTCTGGAGAGAGTTCTGGCAACACGACCCACCTGGGGAACGCACACGCCCTACGACTCAATCCCACATGCAGGTAGACAGCCTAGACAAACCCTCTCACCTAGCTTCAAGTCCGACCTATTTAAGCAGCGTGATAAAAAAAACTGTTTTCTTCCGGTGAACAAGGGTTTAACTGACGGATGAATACGGGGGGCACTCAGACGTGAGGCATACGAACACACAGCAAGCAGCACCCACGCAGGGCCGCGTCTCCGAGAGACCCAGACCCGCCCCGAGACTGGTGCCAGGGGACAAAATGTTCCCCAGTTCCTGTAAACAAGCAAGGCCAAAACAAATTTAACTTTATATACGTGTGTGTGTGTATATAAATGCACGTTGTGTGTATGGATGGATATATATACGTGTGCACACGCACACACACGCTCCACAAGAAACTTCAGGAAACCGATGGGCAAACCACTGGTTTTGAAGTCAAGCATAATGAGTTTGAATCCTGATTCAACCATTAGAAAGCAGGAAAGGGCACAAAAATAATAACCAACCAGTAAACTAAAATACACAGCAATTAAAAAACACTTTGAGGGGCGCCTGGGTGGCTCGGTCGGTTGGGCGTCCGACTTTGGCTCAGGTCATGATCTCGCGGTCCGTGAGTTCGAGCCCCGCGTCGGGCTCTGTGCTGACGGCTCAGAGCCTGGAGCCTGTTTCGGAATCTGTGTCTCCCTCTCTCTGACCCTCCCCCGTTCACGCTCTGTCTCTCTCTGTCTCAAAAGTAAATAAACGTTAAAAAAAAAATTAAAAAAAAAAAAACACTTTGATGTCTATGTCTCCCTCTCTCTCTGCCCCTCCCCTGCTCATGCTCTGTCTCTCTCTCTCTCAAAAATAAACATTAGGGGCGCCTGGGTGGCGCAGTCGGTTAAGCGTCCGACTTCAGCCAGGTCACGATCTCGCGGTCCGTGAGTTCGAGCCCCGCGTCGGGCTCTGGGCTGATGGCTCAGAGCCTGGAGCCTGTTTCCAATTCTGTGTCTCCTTCTCTCTCTGCCCCTCCCCCGTTCATGCTCTGTCTCTCTCTGTCCCAAAAATAAATAAACGTTGAAAAAAAAAAATTTTTAAAAAATAAATAAATAAAAAAATAAACATTAAAAATTTTTTTAAAAAACACTATTGATACATGAGATTAGAACCATTAAAATATTTTTTAAACATTATTAAAACTCTAGTTTGGGGGCGCCTGGGTGGCGCAGTCGGTTAAGCGTCCGACTTCAGCCAGGTCACGATCTCGCGGTCCGTGAATTCGAGCCCCGCGTCAGGCTCTGGGCTGATGGCTCGGAGCCTGGAGCCTGTTTCCGATTCTGTGTCTCCCGCTCTCTCTGCCCCTCCCCCGTTCATGCTCTGTCTCTCTCTCTGTCCCAAAAATAAATAAAAAACGTTGAAAAAAAATTTTTTTTAAAAACTCTAGTTTGGGATCCAAAATTGCCTCCACATATAACTAAAATGTGATCGTGTCAACAGCCACACAGTAATAAAGTTTTCACACCGTTTTTACTCAGTAGGGAGTCGGAGAAAGCCCCAGGACCGTGCACACGCTCCCTCACTGTGCACACGCACCACACTCGGCTGCTAATACGGAATCTACGGCCACCTTTCACTCACTTCAGCGATAAGGTCTTTTCCTCACTGGAGAATGAATGAACGTGGAATCTGAGTAGCTCCCTCTAGAATTCCAGAGTGGGGTCTCATCAGAGGAGGTACGCACACACAACAGACCTTGGAATGAACGCACGAATGCACGAATGGGCTCACAGGTATGTGGGTAGGTAAACAGGCGTGCAGACAAGGAGATCACGAGTGAACACGTGGGCAGGTGTACAGGGAGTACACAGAGAGACACTTAGTGAGCAAATGGGCGGGTAGGCAGAACGTATAGTAGAAAGACTGATTGATTGATTGATTGATTGATTATGAGTGAATGAATTGTTAGGTAAATAGTTAAGGCAAAAGGAAACCGGTGGGCGGGCAGACAGAGAGACAGAAGCCTGAAGTCTGCCTCAGGGAAAGAATTTCCCACAGTGTCCCCTCTAAAAGAAAATCAGACAAATACAAGCGAAATGGCCAGGTGGCCCCAACCAGGACGGCAGCCCAGCCCCGTGAGCCCTGCAGCCGCACACCCCGTCTGGAACGGTTGAGAGCGGAGACTTAAGGGGTGCCGTCCAGGCAGGAGCGTCCACTCCAGCCGTCGCGCGAGGGCCCTGCCCGGGGCTCTCAGGCGCCACAGCCACATGGCGCGTCCTCTTGAAGCTCAGGAAGGGTTTCACGTGCCCTGTCGTCTCCCACCTCCCCACCCCAAGCTGTCGGTAATTGGACTCTGGCGCCGGGGTGGGGGGTGCTCAGGCGGCTGAGCGGCCAACTCTGGATCTTGGCTCAGGTCATGATCTCACAGTTCTTGGGACTGAGCCCGGGATCAGGCTCTGTGCTGACAACACGGAGCCTGCTTGGGATTCTCTCTCTCTCTCTCTCTCTCTCTCTCTGCCCCTACCACTCTCGCACTTTTTTTCTCTGTCAAACTGAATAAACTCTAAAAAAAAAAAAAAAGTGCTCAGTCTTTCTTTCCTCTTTGCCTGGCTACAAGCTTAATCTTGAGATTCAGCAAAACCTTCCCTTAAACCTCTAGCCCCAGGGCCACGGGAGGGTGTTGTGGGCTAGGACCAAGCCTTGAGACCCACGTTTTAAACCCTATTTAGCCATATTTTCCTTGAATCCCAAAGAAAGGGAGTCCACCAAAATCACGATTCTCTAGACCCGACACCAAGAGTGCGTCTGCTTCAGCACAGACAGGGGAGCGGGAGCGGGGAGGGGGGCAGAAGAGGCTCACGGGAGTCTGGCCGGCCAGCCCCGCCCCCACCCCAGGGCGTCCTCCGCAGGGAAGCCTGTGGCACCCCGGCCTCCACCTTCTGCGCCAACAGGCCCCTGGAGCAGCGCTCTCTGCTTCCCTCCCGTCCGCACACCAGCTCGTTACTCGGTCCGATGACAGTCCTGCATTTACAAAGACGGAGGAAATCACGTTAAACACTTTGGTAATGCAGTATTTTATAGGTAGTTAATATTCAGTTACAATTCAGCGCTGTTTTCACAAAAGCAACTCCCTGCCAGTATTCAGCACTTGCACAGAAGAGCAGCTCGGGAAAGTTCCATCTTCACCCAATACTTAACATGAAATTCTAAAAGCCTAAGTCTCGTCGTCTCCCAACATACCTGCAACTTCCCTTTTGTGGCTACGATTACATTTCAGAGCTCAGCTGAAAACGGCCTCGTTGGAACACCGCTTTTGCTTCTGGGAGCCCGGAAGTTTTGTGCCACGCACGGGTTGCCTAGTGGCCAGCCCCCAGTAGAAACCCCGGGTGCTGAATCCTTACTGGGCTTCCCTGGTGGCCACATTCCACGCACGCTGTCCTCACCCACTGCCAGGGGAGCCACGCGTGTGCGGGTACTCCCCCGGGAGAGGACGCTTGGAAGCCTGTGCCCACCCGCTAGACTCTGCCCTGTGCGCCTCCTCCCTTTGTGGCTTTGCTGTCTCACTGCGGTCACTGTGGCCGTGAACACTAGGGGCTGAGTCCCACCGTCCCCCCAGGGAGCCATCGAAGGAGGCGGTGGCCTTGGGGACCTCTGACCATATGCGCCCTATTTGTACAACAACAATCAGAAGGTGTCCTGTTCCCCAGTCCCCTCGATTTACTGCCTATCAGTACTTGATTACAAATCAGACCTTCAGTTAGATCTTAAGCTCTGAAAAACAATCACCATTTGTGCCGAATCCTCCTCATCCCGTGCTGTCACTGCTTTAACAGCTTCTCGGTACGTTTCTCTCGGCGTGACGGCAGAACGGTTAGATTAAAATCATTTTCAATTGACTCAACAAAGGCCCCAGGTGGATCGCCTGGGTAAAAGTGAGACTATTCTTATTAGGAGACGTGCTTTTTGCAACAAAAATAAATGGCATGACGGGCGACCACCGTGCTCGTCCCTACCGTCACCGGGCATCAGGAAGAAACCCAGGAACATACGAACACGGAAAAGCACAAGGCGCGAGGCCTCCGTGGGTGCTGATACAAATGGGCCCCCAGAAAAGTCAGCGGTCTCCACCGACGGCAGGAGAACTGGGGACGAGGCGCCAGACGAGGGAGAGCACGCGGGAGGGCACCACAGACACTGCGACGCTCCCCAGCCCGGTGGCCACCCCCACGGCACACATGGGCGCCTGCCACGACGCAGGGACGGGACGGTGGGCTCGACAAACTGCCCCACAGGGGGTGGGGGTGGGGGAGCTGCGGGTCAGGAATCCAGAAAGGGGCAGAGGGGACAGTTAGTTGGTCTCTGCTCTACAACGTCTGGGGCCTCGGCTGGCAAGACGCAAAGGCTGCTGACTTGCGCTGGAACCACCCAGAAGCTTCTTCTCTGACGTGTCGACGACAGGAACACCGGTGCATGGCCTCCCCATGTGGGCTCCCCAGGGGGGCTGGACCAAGCTTCCTCACGGCTGGTGGCCTGGGCCCAAGCACGGGTGTCCCTAAGAGAACCCGACAGAAGCCGTGCTGTCTGCTGTCCCCAAGACACAGAGCATCATTTCTACCATGGCCACGGGGGCCCAGACCCAAGGCGAGAGAAAAGGGACGTGGTCTCTCAATGGCAAGAGTGTCCCAGCGACGCCACAGGGATGGCACACGGGGTGGGAGTCGCCGAGCGGTCCTCTCCGGAAAACACAACCCGCCAGGCCACCCCACGGAACACGCCACACATTTCCATGTACACAAGGCACCAGACACCTGCCCCGGGCCCCACGGCCCACGGGATCACCACCCCAGCCCGGAGCCCAGGGTCCCCGGGCCCACATCACGGGCAGAGTGGGATGAGGCCCCTCACACGGCCCCTCCGGCTAGAGACCACGGCCACACGGGCCGCCCGGGAGGCCCCGATGGAGATGCTCCGTTTGCCCCAGAAAGCAGCGGTGTTCGCATCTAGGTGCGTTTCTCGGCCTGCCTCCTCCCCTTGGGAGCTCGGGGGGCCAGGCCTCTCACTGTGTGCCGTGTCCCTGCCTCCCCGTCCAGACACACGCAGCATTTCTTTACACACTTTGTGCGCTTTGGGGGCATCCATCGATAACCCTTGCCACCCCACTCCCGGGGACAGGCGGAGGACAGGGCCTGGGGACCGGGCCTGGGGAGCGTCAGGCGGGCCACGAGCCCTGGAGGCCCCTGTCCCCAAGGAGGCCGCGCCCCTTCATGTGAGGACCCTCTGCGTGGAGACCGGGCTGGGAATGAGGAGGGGGTTCATGCTTGAGCCCGGCAAGCCCTGTCTCCTCGTCCAAAGGCCAGCGCCACAGGCTTTAGGATTTCAACGTGGCAACACCAGCTTCCAGCTTCCAAAACGTGTCCCAGTTATGTACTGCTGTCCCACAGACTCCCCTGCCTAGTGGTGTCAGTCAGCCACGTTGCCACGTTCAAAGTCCGCCTGCCTCCACCCCGCACATCTGGGGCCTGAGGTGAGCATCGGCCGGGGGCAGCAAGGTGGCCGCTCCAGCAACGAGAAGCCCAGCGGACCCGAGGGAAGGCCATCCCGGACCCAGTCTCTGAGATGCCGCGGCCCCCGGCCACAGGGGCGGATCTACGAGGCGGGAACAGAGACCCCACCCCGCCTTTCAGCAGAAGTGTCAACATCGCTGTCTGTCTGGGGACAGCACGGTCCGCCAGAAGCAGGGCCCAGACTTCTCTCGCCTCTCCGTCCACCTCCAAATGCGGCCCCGGAGCAAGAGACCGGCCTGCATCACCACACCATGCCGGTTCCCAGTGACCACTCCACGAAAACAGCCTGGAAACCCAGCGTAGGGGCGGAAGTGCGAGGAGCTTCTTCCAACGTCCGACCGCCTCCCGGTGAGACCGCGCGCGGAACGGCTCTTCCGGGTTTCTGCTGCGGCCGCGCCAGCCCCTCGGCCGGTCCCTCCCCGCAGTCCCGTCCTCTGCTCCATGCCAGCGGTACACGAATCCCAGATGCAGAAAGGTCTCATTCTGTCAGCATGATCACCCAGCTCAAAGCATAAAAGGACCTCCAGAGATCGGGACTACCAAGATACGGGAGAGCCACCCTCGGAAAAGATGAGCGATCACTGAGTCAGCACCCCTAGACGCCCTGATGCAAAAGGGTCACTGAGGACTCTGTCACCCAACACACACAACAGCCTTAGAGTTCTTCAATTCCCTCCCCGCTCCCAGGAGGAAACAAGGACCACGGAACAGCACAATGTCCAAAACAGTTCAGCCCAGGAGTCTGAGTTTATTTTTCTCCCACTCACTGCCTTGGCCTCCCCCACACCCCATCGCTTCTACCGAATAAGCTGTCAAAGGCTCTGGTTTCGTCCAAAGGCCTCCCTACCTTAATCTCCTCGCCTCGATCCCCGCTTCTGATCCTCTGTTGTCAAAGGGCCACCATCCGGGGCCCACCGGCACCCAGCAAGCGCCGGCTGATAGCACCCACCGGCCCCACGGATCTCCACACGCCCGGCTCAGATTGATCTTTAGGAAACACGGCTTCTGTCTGCTCAAAAATCCCCACTGCCCCCCACTGCCTTTACGAGACCAGGCCCGAATTCCTCCACCTGGCCCTGGGGAAGCCTCAGGCTGGCCCTGCTCTACAACCCGTGTGACCCACACCCAGCCACGTGGAACCCCAGCTGTCCCACAAAAAAAGCCATGCCCTGTCTCCTCTGGGAATCACATCAACATCCTCCCTGCAACCAGAACCGGTCCCCCCGGGCCCCAGCCGGATGCATCGCCCGGCCTTCCGCTCTGCCCCTCCTGCTGGGCACCTGGGCCCCGCGCCCGCGGCAGACTCCAGGGCTCCGCCCAAGCAGTGTGCCATGCTTCTGCTGATTTGGATCCCAAGGTCACAAAACTACGTTTTAACCTCCTTTCAAACCCCCTCCAGCGTCAACCCACACAGGGCCAAAAAGAAGTTAGCAATCAGTAGCTGTCTGCTGATACAGCCTGTGGCTGTGGCTACGTGAGCATCCTCACAAGGAACCAGGGATACTGAGGCCTCCGGGCCCCAAACCAGAGCTGCTCAGACTCCTGTAGGAGCAAGCTGCAGTGGGCTCCGAAAACAAGCTCAGCGAACCTGGGACGCGGCGGCCAGGCTCCACGCCACTCCAGCGTGCACACTCCGCCTCCGCAAGAGTTCCATCGGCTCGCACCGGCAGAAGTGAAACCGCATCCAAATGCCCTCTCGACAGGAGTTCCTAAACACAACAGCGTCATCAAGGATAAAGGAATAAAGCCAAAAAGTTACACAATCTAAGAAATGAGCTAAACAAAATATAAGCCCCCCCCCCCCCACACACACACACACAGAGAAGCACCATGGATGGTTCCGTAACAACCAGTAAACCCAGGGTACCACATGTCCCTCCCAAAGACCACAAATGTGCCAGCCCATAAGTGGGCTCACAACTGCTAAGGCAAAACAAACAGTTGGAGCCTAATAGTGGCTGCCAGCCTTTGAAGAATTAGGGGAAGAGAGGGAAAAGGGGAATTCAAGAAAACTTTATAACTGATTAGCCAAAAAGATAAATATACTTCTTTTTCACTTTTTTTTTTTTTCCAAACCTTTACAAAGTACAGATAGGTCAGTCCTCTATTATTGGTTCCAATCCCAGCTAGGAAGGTGGGAGACCAAGGACACAGTGGGAATAATCAGATTTCCTTAAAATGAAATGCAAATACTTATGATACAAAATGTAAACAGAATAGCTGCCCCACAAAACTGCATCTGGGAGGGGCACCTGGGTGGCTCAGTCGGTTGGGCATCCGACTTCAGCTCAGGTCATGATCTCCCAGTTCGTGGGTTCGAGCCCTGCATCAGGCTCTGTGCTGACAGCTCAGAGCCTGGAGCCTGTTTTGGATTCTGTGTCTCCCTCTCTCTCTGCCCCTCCCCTGCTCCTGCTCTGTCGCTCTCTGTGTCTCAAAAATAAGTAAACATTAAAAAAAAAAAAAAAAAGGGGCGCCTGGGTGGCGCAGTCGGTTGAGCGTCCGACTTCAGCCAGGTCACGATCTCGCGGTCCGTGAGTTCGAGCCCCGCGTCGGGCTCTGGGCTGATGGCTCAGAGCCTGGAGCCTGCTTCCGATTCTGTGTCTCCCTCTCTCTCTGCCCCTCCCCCATTCATGCTCTGTCTCTCTCTGTCTCAAAAATAAATAAACGTTTAAAAAAAAAAAAAAAAAACTGCATCTGGGAGACCACGGTCTCCAGTGTGCTTTCCTTCACGGCACACATCCAAGCTAATAAACCCTTTCCAACCTGAGACCGCGTGAACGTTCACACCAGCCTCTCCGGCCTTGATTTTAAATGGTAATAAAACGAAAACTATAACAACCATAGACATGGTTATCAAGACATAAGCTTACGTCAGCCCAAAAGATAAGCAAATATTTTAGTTATATTTTAGTAAAGTTCCCAGCAAAATCTCCCAAAACGTGGCATCCCTACACAGCAGGGCAGCGGGCTGATGGCCAGAACCCTTATGAGAAAAGTCCAAATAGCTCGGTGATACTGGTAAAAACACGGAAACCGAAACCACGTCCCATACACCTTAGCACCAGGGGCTGCCCACGCTCACAAACGCTTCCCCTAGGACGCTGCTGCTCGCCGCGGCACCCCACCGCACCCCCACGCAGGAGCCGCTGGCCACGGCACTCCACGTCCTCCTGGCGGACATCGGGACTGTTACTGCAGGTGCAGAGGCTCCCACTGGTCCTCTTTGCTTTTTTCCCGAGCTCATAAACTAGATGTTTAAGAAAAAGTTGGGGGCTGGTGTCAGGGTCAGTTTCTTTTTATAGAATCAGAAAATCCAACTGAATCCCACTGCTGCACTGCAGTCAAAACCCCAAATCAGCCTATTAAGTTTTTAAAAATTTTAAAATTCTAGCATCCTCCCCCTAACCCGAGTCATTTTTAGCGTAAAATAACTACAAAGGCAGAAAAACCAGGCCATACACACACACACACACACACACACACACACACACGAACAGGAAAACAAAGAATCATGACGTTGAACCCTTTTGCCCGTTCCAACAGAACAATTCTGGGGGGAAACGGTCACGTTCTCAGAGGCAGAACGGTAGGTACAGAAAGGACTGCTTCTGCACAGCTGGGCGCCTCTCACACCCAGACAGCTGGGCAGTCCATCAGTTCAGACAGGGAAAAACCAAGTGTACAGAAAAGTCTACCAGCGAATTCACGCCTACTCGGGTATTTTCTCTCTCTCTCTGACTCCGAGGCCCACACCGGCACGGCAGGCGTTGACCGAGCTCTCCCCTCAGTTCTCACAGCCTCCTGGCTCTAACTTCTGAAATGCGCTTCAGCCAACACTGAAAAGGGACAGTTGTCACAAGACCAGATGCTGCAGACTTTTATCTATGAGTGTTTCACGGGAAGAAATCCCACTCGCCAACTGGCAATCTACCACGGCACCAAGCGCAACCCTGCTTATTAATGTTCACCACACTTGAGAAATAAAGGAAGAGAAGAGCCACCCTGTGATGGATATTTTTAATTAAAATGTTCAATTTTCAGTAATGGCTGGTTCTCTGCTGATTTTTAAAGGTTTCGTTCTTGTACTGTGCTCACAGCCCTCAGACAAGCTCTTTCACACACACAGAGGGCATAATACTTTTCTGATTTAGGCAGCAGAAGGAAAAATACTGCAAAGCATTGCTCCCGTGCTGGGTTTCCATGGCCAAGGAGCACAGTTTTGCCCAAACGCAAGCACTTCATGAAAAACATGATGCTGCAAGAACATTAACACCGAAAGCTGTCTCCTCCGATGGCAGGAAATGCTAGTGTCAAACTGAGAAGCCCAAGTTCACCTCCTACTTTCAGAAAGCCGAAAGATCGTGAAATGCATACCATTTTTGTTTACTTTTATTTTTTTTAATGTTTATTTATTTTTGAGAGAGACAGAGACAGAACGCAAGTGGGTTAGGGGCAGAGAGAGAGGGAGACACAGAATCCGAAGCAGGCTCCGGGCTCTGAGCCGTCAGCACGGAGCCCGATGTGGGGCTCGAACCCACAGAGCTGTGAGATCATGACCTGAGCCGAAGTCAGGCGCTCAACTGACTGAGCCACCCAGGCGGCCCCCATTTTTGTTTCTTTAAACCAGCAATTCTCAAACGTTTTGGTCTCAGAACCCCTTCATACTCCTAAAAATCAGAGAGGACCTCAAAAGCTTCTGCCGATTAAAACTACCGATTGACACGTCATGTCGCAAGTTAAAAGTGATGGTTTTTTCACCTTTGTTAATTCATTTAAAATTGATTATTGCAAACCGATTACATATTAAAATAAATGACGTATTTTTATTTAAAATACACTATCCTTCCAACAAAGAAACTTGAATGAGAAGAGCGGCAATGTTTATTTTCGTAAATGGTTTCAGCATCTCTCTCACTAGGCAGGATTCTCCATCTGCTTGTGTATTCAGTCTGTCTCAACATGTTCTTTAGATTTTAGTATATGAAGAAAACCCAGCCTCACGCAAGTATGTGTTGCACATCTACAAGTAATCTTCAAATAACTGTCAACTTCCTTTGATATTACACCAAAACTCAACAAGTAAGTGGCGATTTCTCAAAAGCTATTTGCAGTGTAGTATCTGAAACTGTTCCAAGACTCTTTCCAAACCCGCACGTTAAAATCTGAGGTTCCATCTTGTACTTTAAGTGGCTCTTGGGCGTTTGGTGACACTGCACCCTGGTCATCAAGAAGAAAAGACTGGGTTATGCAGACCTTGCAAATGCTGACGCGTTTCGTGCTGCAAGAGCAAACAGCCACACGCATTAATGTCATCACTAGTGTCATCAGAAATTGCTGTAGGCAGTGAGAACAGGTTCAAATAACCACTATCAAGAGTAAAAAAGCAAGCTCTACATACACTGAAAAGACAGGACAATTTGAGCACGTCAGGTCACTAAATTTTTTAACTTATTAGATAAAACGTCAAATTCCTAGAAAAATACAGCTCTCCAAAACCATGAAGGCATAGAAAACAGGAAAATTTCCATAACCACTTTAAAAAAAGTCACAATCAAAAACTTTTTCACAGAGATAACTCTAGACTCTGATGAGTAGCTAGAGAGTTCTATAAACCTTACTGAACGCCAGAGAATAAAAAAATAGAAAACATTCCCAAGCTCTTATTTTTTATATTAGCATAACCTTGGTCTTAAAACTCAACAACAAAAAAAAGTAGAAGAAAACAAATACAGATCATTCTCATCAAGAACACAGATTTTAAAAAATCACTAGTAAACCACAGACCTAGCAATGCATAAAAAGCGTAAGACATGATGCCCACATTGGATTTTACCTGAAACATAAGATAAGTTTCACCATTAAAAACACAGTGTGGGGGGTCACCTGGGTGGCTCAGTCGGTTAAGCATCTGATTTCAGCTCAGGTCATGAACTCGTAGTTGGTGGTTCGAGCCCCATGTCGGGCTCTGTGCTGACAGCTCACAGCTTGGAGCCTGCTTCCGATTCTGTGTCTCCCTCTCTCTCTGCCCCTCCCCTGCTTGTGCTCTGTCTTGTCTGTCTCTCTCTCTCTCTCAAAAATAAATAAACGTTAAAAAAAAAAAAACCAAAAACCCATGATTGTGTGTGTGTGTGCGCGCGCGCGTGCACTTCACCACATAAAGAAGAAAAAAACGTAATCATGTCAAAAGTTGCAGAATAAGTATTTAGTAAAATTCAATAGCCATTCATTATAAAAATAACTCTTATAGCAAGAAAAGGAAATTTCCTTAGTCCTATCAAAAATTATGGCAAAAATCATATTTAACAGCTAAAGGTTGAAAGCTCTCCCTTTGAGATGAGAAGCAAACTAAGAATGCCCCACGTCTGCACAACGCCAGTCTTAGTCAATGGAAAACAGTTAAAAACAGAAAAGGAAGGGGCACCTGGGTGGCTCAGTCAGTTGACCGTCTGAGTCTCGATCTCGGCGGGGTCACGCCCTGTGTTCATGCTGACAGTGCAGAGCCTGCTTTGGATTCTCTCTCTCCGTCCCTGTCTGCCCCTCCCCCAGTTGTGGGCGCACACATGCTTTCTCTGTCTCTCTCAAAAAAAATAAATAAACTTAAAAACATTTTTTTTAAAACAGAAAAGGAAAACTATAAGGATTGGAACAGAAAAAAAACAAATCTGTCATTACTTGCAGAAGACTATGACTATGTTTACAGAAATCCAAAAGAATATGTGGATAAACATTCAATAAGAGTGCTCAGCAAGGTGGCTGGGTACTAAATCAATATATAAAATCAACTGCAAACACTATAAAATGTGCATACTAGAACAAACAATACAAAATGTCTAAGGCAGCATCAAAATAGCATTTAAAAATTCAAGCATCTGGGGTGCCAGAGTGGTTCAGCTGGTTGAGCGTCTGACTCTTGATTTTGGGTCAGGTCCTGATCTCACAGTTCATGGAATCGAGCCCTGAATCGGGCTCTGCGCTGACAGCATGGAGCCTGCTAGGGATTCTCTCTCCCCCCTCTCTCTGTCCCTCCCCAGTTCACGCGTACACACATATGGATTCTCTCTCTCTCTCAAAGATAAATGAATAAACTTTAAAAAATTTCAAGTATCTAGGAATTCAACAAAAGTCACAAAAGACTTCTACATGGACAATTAGAAAACTTAATGTTGAAATATATACATCAATCCTCTGTTCAAATGATCCATTGACCTATAGATTTGATTAAACCACAACCAAAATCTCAACAGGTCCTTTTGCCCCTTCTATGGAATTTGACCAACTGATTCTAAAATTTATATGGAAATGTAAAGGGACAAGACAAGACAAGATGCTCTTGAGGAGGGTCAAGATGGGACCGTTGGCTTTTTCAGATTACACGAAGCCACAGAGAGTGATGCTGGCACAGAGACAAACCAATTCCCCCAGAACAGCACGGAGGGGTCAGAATCAGACCCAAGCACATGCCCCACAAAGACAGCACCACAGAGAAGTAATGAGAGCCCTTGGCAATACAAAGTGCCGGACCCCTTCACATATTCATACAGAACAAAACGAAAGTGGGCCCCTACCTCACACCATATGTAAGAACCAATGCGAGGTAGGCAAAACAGTCTGATCGTATAGTATAACTGATCATCCAAGCTGCACACTTTACAAAGTGAAAAAGGACACTATGAATAATTATGCCAGACAGCAGGTATAAACCTGAAGTTCCCTCCGCACTCTGGGACTTAGATCACTTTGGTTGTAGATCTAAATATAAACAACAAAACTATAAAGCTTTAGGATATGTTATAGAACAAAGTCGTGACCTCAGGGTAGAAAAAGACTTGAACACAAGCATGAACCACAGGAGAAGGGATTACACGTTCAACTACAATATAATTATCCAGAGAGTCCATAAAAAGATTGAGAAGTCACGTCACAGAGTAGGAAAAGAAATGTGTCATACCTCAAACACATTAAAAAAGGACTTAATCTACAATACAAAGGACACCTACAAACCAATGAGAAACAACCGAACAGAGAAATGGCCAAAAACCCGGGACAGCCATCTCACACAGAGGCTAACCAAACGGCCAGTTAAGTCTATGGAAAGGGGCTCGATTCCACTAGTCGCGGAGGAAGTGAAAATGAAAATCACAATGTAATACAAGCCAACAAAAACGTCTCCATGAAAACAAGTGCTGGCCAGAACACGGCGCAGCCAGATCGCACGCACACCGATGGAAGAATGGAACGACTCCTGTGAAAAGCCATCTGGCAGAATCGTCTAGAAATGACCATGTGCATGCCTGTGGCCTGTAATTCCACCCCTAGGCATCTGCCTCCCCCCAAAGGAAGTCCACCTATCTGCTAACTGAAAGACGTGCACAGACACGTCCATAGCAGCGCCGACCTAGACACACAAACTGCAGCCGCCTGCGTGTCCCCACAGCTGGGGGTGAGCGAGCAAGCTGCAGTCCGTTAGCGGTGCGCGCACCCGGCGACACCACGGACGGGCTCCTGCCACACGACGCGTGGGGCTCTGGCGCACGGCCGGCACACGGCACCAGGGTCGCGTCCTAGGTGCTCACTTCCCTCTGTATCTGTCTTGTGTAGCTTTCTGTATCGAGAGCACATCTGGAAAACTCAGAAAGGTTAAGAAAAACACTCACGAAGGGCTGCAGGACCGGCTCGTGTTTCTACCCCCGAGAAAACATTTTCTGAAGGCCAGGTACGACACATTCTGTTCAAGGACAGGGGAAGGAGGGCTTCCTCGCCATCGAGAATGTTCTGTATCCAGCGAGGGGATGTGAGCAACTATAACACACGGCAGACTGGTGAGGACGAGGGAAACGTGAACCTCAGCCAGGGAAAAGTCCGACACTTGAGCCTGGGGCAGACCTTCCCGCTATTCCCTGGGCCTGGTCTGTGTGACAGAGGGACAGAAGTCACCAAGGGGCTGCCCTCCTGTACCCGCCCGGGAGCCTGAAGGCTAATGGTGACAGTGAGGGCTCACAAAGCAGACACACTAGTTTGATCACAGTGACCGATCGACTCTCCAGAAACACAAAGGAGGGCCCCGTAGGCTGCACCTGCCCAAACATTTGGAAGGTTCTTTCTCCTTCTGATTCTTTAATTCTCACTTTCTCAAAAAGGAAACTTGAGGGCAGGATTTTGGCCACAAAGAAAGTGGAATGAAAGCAGACATCCGCGTCCTGGAAGGCAACTCCTCCCACTCTGCCAGCTGGGACCGCGACGCGGCTATCCCAGAAGGGAGCACCAGGGCAGGTGAGACGGCAGCCGGCCGGTCCCATGAGTCTCAGTTTAGCCAAATCTATGACAACCCAGGCACGGATTGCTGTCTCCCAGGCTCGATTTCAGAGAAAAACAGGCCTGTGGAAAGCCAGCATCTGTGGCACAGATCAGGACAGGTTGAAGCAGAACTTAACGTATGACTTCCCAGTCGAACCAAACAATCAAAGCTGTGCCAGGACCCGAGGACTCATCCCCCTCACAGGTTCTCAGCATCTTGCCTCTCGGCCCCTCCATCTGCCCAGCCGCTCGGCACCTCTGACAAACTGCAGACAACATTATGATGTGCGCTGGGGACGCTGGTTCACAACCACGACTGACGACGGGGGACCCTGCCACTTCAGAGCAGTACTGAATGCGCAGGGCTGAAGGATTCTGAGCAGACCGCGTGTGTGGCTGGAGCGTAAAGGGAGGCAGATTTAGAATGCATGGCATTCACAAATACTGCGGTGTCTGAACTCCTAGTCACTGAAGGATTGGTGTAACAGGCATCCAAATATTTTAAAACCCAGTCCAAAAATAACTTCCAGATTAAGTAAATCTCTAGTTCCTCTTCACAAGTATGTATCACAAAATGTCTCATTTCTACACTATATGCAAATAGTCCTAAATAAAATTCACTTTGAAACACCACCGTCCGAAGCCAAATAATGCTTCAGGGCGCACAGACCTGGGTGTCATTAGCCACGGGAACAGATGACGGCAAGGGTGCCCGCAGAGACGTGCGGCCGTGCTGGCCCTTCGGCTCTGGGCGCTTCAGAACGCAAAGGAAAAAAAATAATACGCTAGAGCCCTGGAACAATAACAAGACATCATAAAACTAAGAACAGTCTTACGTAATTTGGGTTTAATTCAGTTTCCAATTGACCCCCTTACCCAGCTTTCTATAACTATTCGCGCAAAAGCAAATTCTCTTTCTCTTTTGGGTTTGACGCTTTGTAAAGGAGCTGGGAGAAAGAACACAAAATCCAGCGAAGCCAGCCCGTGCTCCTTCTGTATTTTACGGGTTGGTATAAATAATGTGTGGCTCATTTTAAATGCCTGAACTTTGGAAGCATCTTGTCAGTAAATACCCAACACATCTGTGATCGTTTATTTTAATAAAGTGTCATGACTCACCAGCTACCAAAGATCTGATTTAATTCAAAGTTCAAAACATAATTCCCATCTTCCCACGATAAAAAATGTTCCCAAATAAATAACAGATCGAAGTAGCACCACAGTGAAGCACTTACGTCCCGGTACCCTGCGGTCAGCGGGCCCTCGGGAAGGGGGGAGTCACGAGGAGGTGGAGGAGGAGGGACGGGGAGAAACGCGAGCTGCCTCTGTCACGTCTGTCGCCGCGGCAAGTACAGGAACACCTGGGACACGCGCTCTTGCCGGACTCGGCTGCCTGCGAGGTCAGCCGGGGTCCCGCGGGGGGGCCCCTCGGTTCCGTGTGGGCAGGAGAACCCCTCGGTGCTCTTGCCACAGGGACCCCGATCCTCTTGGAAGGCAGTCATTTATGAGTCACCCTACAAAGTCTGAATGTTTACGCTTTTACACATCTTTCCTTCTACTTCCCACGAGTTCTGACCTTAAAAGCTCAAAGAAAACTTCAGCACTCCACAAGGCTTCTCTGAACCCCCAGGTGAGTAGCTTCTCTGCGGCCCTCGGTAAAATCCCAACCAACAAAACATAAGGTTCATTTAAGTGCAATTCAGGATGCTAATTTATTCCCCTTTAGAACTTGGAAAGAACACTGCATTCAGGACAAAAAGAAAAGTAAAGGATATGAAAACGCGCGTCTGCCCGGATGCGACCCGGCAGCAGGTGCGCGGCCCCCAGGCAGCCTCCTCCCCAGGCCCAGCGGGTACAAGAACCAAACTCTCCGCGGGAAGACCCCCGTGGCGGTTAACGTCACGTGCCTCGTCGGCAGGGCCACGGCACCCAGACGTGCGGTCCCGCATCCCTCTGTGAGCCTGTTTCCGGGCCGGACGAACACCCAACGTGGTGGATCCTGAGGAAGGCAGACGGCGCTTCCGAGCGTGGTGGGCCTCGTCCGATCAGCTGAAGGCCTGCGGACAAGGAGGAACCTGCCTTGTCCGGCCCACCTCCGAACGAGCCAGGGCCGTGTTCCAGAGGCGTTCGGAGTCAAAGGGGGGGACCGCACTCCTGGCAGGCAGCCGTGCCCAGCCGTGAAGGCTGAAGAGGTCGGTGGAGGCAGGGAGCGTGAGCCGCCCGGGCCCGGAGCGGAGGAAACATCCTCTCTGGCCGGTCCCTTCAACGAAACGGACACCCGGGCAAACATCCAAGGCCCCACACGACAGGGACCAGACGGGACAAGTCCAACGTCCCCTGCTCGCCATGAGCGACAACAAGCCGGAGCACATGCGGGCGTCCACGTCCTCGGGGGGCCTTTCCTCTGAGGGACTCGAAGCTCTTTCCGGACGACGCCTGACTATCGCCCCGCTTCTCCTCCCTTCAGACCGAGGCGGCCGGTTTTACCACCGCGGTCACAGACCCAGGTTCTGAAGACAGGGTAGGGAAGCCACCTGGCCCCGCGGGCACAGCGACAGGGCCCTGCGGGCTCCTCCCTGCGTACAAAGTGTGCCAGGCCCCAGAAAGGGGCAGTGGACCCGGCCGGTTCTCGCTGTTGCACGGACAGACGCTCTCACGTGCCCTGGAAGCGTACACGAAGCGAAAAATTCTGACAGATCTTCTAATAAAAAGGGCCCGCGTTCAAAACACCCCGTCTTCCCAGTCGCCGCGTGCGTCAGACGTGCGTACACATGCGTGCGCTCAGAGAGGCACAGGGTCGTGCGGTTCAGAGCCGCGGGATCGCCGGCCCCACACAGCCTCCCGGGAGGCACCAGCACGGCCTCTCCGGGGGCCTCGCATCCGTCGCCGGAAGCAGGTATCGGCACCCGGCTTGCGGGGACCCGATCCTCGGAGTGAGGGAAGAATCGATCGCTCTGAGTCAGCCGGCTGTGCTCCCAACTCAGCTCCACCTGGAGCCCCTTCTCCTCCACGGGAAGCTTCCTCCCAGCGACAGGGCCACGGTCCAATGACTCCTGGAGCCGCCCAGCAGGAGCAGATGACAAGGCCCGGGGGAAGGATTCCGTGGCCCCGGGGTCTGCTCCCTGGGGAGCCGCAGGCCAGTCCCTCCCTCGCAAATGCAAATGCCTTCTGGGTCCCCGCTCTTTCCAACTCTCCCTGAGGGGCCTCCGCTCCCAGAGACGGCTCAGGCTCTTAGCCACTAGCCTGCACCCACCCTGCATCTGGTCGGTTCTGTGAACGTCTCTCAAAATAGAGCATCCAGAATTAAATGAGATCCTCCAAATGTGGCCTCAAGTGCCGGGGTGAACGAGGCACGCGGGGCCCATGAATGGAAATCTATACAGCAGTCAAACATCCTTTGCACATAAATTGCTAAACATTTATCTGTGTTGGTACAATTAGTGGAAAAAACAGGAGTGGGTAAAAAGAGGGGGAGGAAGGGAAGGCAGGGGGGAGAGCAGGAGGGAGGGGAGGAGGGAAGGAGCCAAACGCAGGACTTGCAATGTGTCCCTGTTCCGTTTGGCACCTTCTACCAGCATTTCATCCTCGCGAGATGGCGCTCAATCCGGATGCTGTCATCCACATGACCACCTGTCCTTCCCAGTGCTGCATCATCAGTGACCTTGGAAAGCACACTTCCCAGATCTGTAGCCGAGGAGCTGACAGAAAGGTTTACGGGCCAGGGTCCATACCGGAGCACGGAGGGACACTTGCAAGGGGTCGTCCCCTGGCTGCGAGAGTTACAAAACAGTCCTCAGAGTAAGCGTAGTGCAGAGTCGCCCGGAACTGACGCCAGGCAGGCCACCTGTTCCACCGTCTTACTCCTACATGGGCCAAGGGCGTAAACCATGAAGGGAGCAATGCAACCCACCCACCGACGTGAAAAAATGTTCAACTGCGCTAGTAATCACAAAAGTGCAATCGAAAAACAATGCTCAGGCATCTCCTCACCTGCAAAGACACGTTCAGTGGCAATGCCGAGGGTTAGCAAGGCCAGGAAAGAAGCACGCAGACCCGCCCACCCGCGAGTGTGGAGATTCGGAAAACCCTCGGGGACCACGTCTGTTTTGTTCTCCCTACTGCGATGCTTCCTCAAGCGCCCAGAGGTCAGCCGGCACACAACCACACAACCGCCTTTCCGGTACGAACAGCCACAGGGCCTCCTCCACTGGCCTCCCACCTTGGGGGCCGCCATGGCCCTGCCCTGACCACAGGGGCCCAGGTACCTGACGAATCGGGGCGGCCCCTGAGCCCCACAGTCCAGCCAGTCCGAAAGCTGCTTACCCTGCCTGCCTGCCTGCCTGCCTCCCCCAGAAGAAACCCTAGTAAAAGCTCCGGCCCACCAATCCCCCACTCCTCTGGCCTCTCCCCTGCCCCACCCCCAGAGCCCCCCCCCCCCCCCCCCCCCACCTCACATGGCTCCCGAGGCAGGGCCTGCCCTCTTCCCTTGGGAACTGTGAGTAATAAAACTATCTTTTCAATGACAACTGTCTCCTGACCTGCTGGCCTGACTGCACCTTAAATTTTCTACCAATACTATTTTAAAACACACTCCTGAACAGCAATTTTGCAAAATATGTCAGTATCATTTACTATGTTTGTATCTTGCATATACACATGACTTCTAGAAATCTGAACTAGAAAACAACCAGAAATCGGGACAAAGATTTACATGCAGAGATCCTTAGCATGACGTTACTACTCACAGTACTGAAAGTCAGAAACGGCCCAAATACCTAACAGTAGAAAGGCGCTCATAAACAGTACAACTTCAAAGTCAAGTCTTCAAAGAATGTGTAAATGGTAAGGGTGACACACACCAGCTGATGTTAAGTGGAAAAAGCAGAATACAAACAGTTTCCAGAATACGATCTCAATTCTTTTTTTTTTTTAATTTTTTAGTGTTTACTTATTTATTTTGAGAAAGAGAAACAGAGAGCACAAGCAGGGGAGAGGCAGAGACAGACGGAGAGAGAGAATCCCCAGCAGGCTCCATGCCATCAGCGCAGAGCCTGATACGGGGCTCGAACTCAGGAACCGTGAGATCATGACCTGAGCTGAAATCAAGAATGGGACGCTTAACCGACTGAGCCCCCAGGAGCCCCTACGATCGCAATTCTTGTGTAAAAAGGGGTGGGGGAGGAAAATGTGTGCATGTGATTCCAGAGAAATTCTCCTGGAGAAGGAAACAATCAGGAAGCACGGCCTGCGGTAAGGACGCTATGTTCACACCGAGTGATCGATTCTTCTCTGAACATTTACAATTCAACTGCTTTAGAATCCCGGTTATCCCTCTAAAATAGAGAAAATATCCTTCTAAAATAGCCGATTACAGATGCACAGCGGTGGGCGCTCCTGCCGGGGGAGACTGAATCTTGGAATGAACAACCACGGACAGAAATAGCGTTAACAACCTGAGAACTTCAAACGCGAGGGTACGGAGATGCTCTAGATTCCGGCGGCGGGGTTTACAACAAGGCGGAAGCCGACGGCAGACCCATCTGCAAACAAGTCAGGGGCAAGGCTCATGCGGGGCGGGCCGTGACTCCCACCTCCTTGGGAGAAAAGGCTACGCTTCCTCCCCCGCACCACCCCATCCACAGTGACCACGTGGTTCCCGGGCTCTGGTCACACCGATGGCGTGTCGGGGCGGTGATGTGAAGGGGCCCACTAAGTTCTGGAAGCTCCTCATCTGGGCAAGGCTGAGAGGCTCACGACAATTAAGCAAGATGCTACAGCTCCAGGACAGCTCAGGGTCACAACGCTACTCCTGAAGCTGCTGGGAGCTGGGAGGAGCCTCAGGATGCGGATGCCGGCAGGGGGCTGCCAGCCCCACCTGTCCTTCCCCAGGGGGCTTTCTCGGGGCTCCACGGATGGGGACACTAGAGGGAGATGAGAAGGTGACAGGGGCAAGCCCGGCTCCTCTTTGCCCGGCAGAGGGGCCGGCCTCCCCCCACCCCCCGCGTCCCCACCTCAGTGGCCTGAACCCCAGCTCCCGCGGTCCTCCGCGAATCCTCTAGATTTTAGTGACTCCAACCCCTCCTCTCGGGTCCCCAGCCCCGGGGGGGGGGGGGGGGGCCTGCCTCCGGTCACGAATACCTCCAGGCTCCCCGTCTGCCCTCTCAGCTCCTCGGAAACCCATTCCCTACAGACCCTCCCTGTGGCCAGGATATGCTGTTTTCTCTGCCGGATCCTGACTGATACGCCTTCATCTCAAAGAGAAAAGACGCGTACACTCATATCAGAGCTACAGGAACCACGTGGAGTGCCCAAGTCTGTCCTGTCACCTGGATCAAAAACCCGGACTGGAGGACGCCCCTTTCCTCAGATCACCCCGCCACCTGGGAGGCAGGCCTGGGTTCAGGAGACCTTGCGCAAATCACTTCACGTCTCCCACCCGCGACTCCCTGTTCTGTAAACTCGGGTAAGAGCAGCGTCCACACCACACAAGACTGACGGCTACGAAAGCATCGCCCTGCCCCACTGTCCACGAAAGACCGTGCTCCAGGCCACAAAGCTCAGCCCCCGACTGAACCTCCCCTGCTGACATCGCCTTGACCCCCTCACAATCCTGGCCCAGCACCCTGGATAAATTCCAACTTGCGAGCATTCCTTTTAAAGATAATGCTTACAAAACACACACACACACACACACACACACACACACACACACACAGCCGATAAACAGAAAAGACGATCCCCTCCCTCATTCTGCACATCACACTCTATTAATGCAGCCACAAGATGACACACGAGCTTTGATTCGTTTGTTGCTGGCAGCACCTCACAGTGTTAAGTCACGTTTTGCCTTAATAACTAAACGCCTAAACCTGTTTTCAGAGGCAAGAAACGTGTTCAAATGGACGGTCTCTTCATTACCCGCACACCCTCCTGGCGATGAATGACAATCCGCCCTGCCCCTCCTGGGAGGACGCTCCTCCAGGGCCCTCGTAAGGATGACGCCAGAGCCAGGAGGGACTCTGAAACCCAGGCTGCGGGCGCACGCTGGCCCTGCCTCTACAGCTGCGCGACCCAGAGCGAGTCCCCTCGCTGCTCCAGTCCTCTGTGCCTCATCTGCAAGCTGGGTCTCCACCTCGCCGGGCTACTGGGGGGGGAAAGGGCTCAACCTACAGTTAGGTCCTGGCACACATGCACAGAAACGCTGGCTCTCCTTACCTAGAAAGAGAGCCACACTTCCACCGACATTTGGACAAGTTTGCTCCAACGAAGCTCGTGGACAAAACTTTAAAATTGAGACAGGGTGCTGCACGATTCTACTGGAACCCAGAGGCCGGGGACGGACAGGAGGGAGCTCCGAGGGTGCCATTCCTGGCCTCCCCGGTCACATCCTACACTCTGTTCTTATCTGTCACCTGACGAAAAGTTCCGAATGTTGCTCATCCAATTCTTGGACGGCGTCGCTGGAATGGGCTGTCAGCCGGCTAAAGGAACCGGGAATCAGAAACATTTCAGACGGGGGCGCCTGGGTGACTCGGGCGGTGGAGCATCCGGTTCTCAGTTTCCACTCAGGTCACGACCTGGCGGTTCCAGTTCCAGGGGTTCAAGCCCCACATCTGGCGCTGCATCTGGTGGTGTGGAGCCTACTTGGGATTCTCTCTCTCTCTCTGCTCCTCCCTGGCTCATGCTGTCCTGTCTCTCTATAGATAATAAACTTAAAAAAAAAAAAAAAAAAAAAAAAAGAGTCTGATAACCTTAAAAAAAAAAAAAAAAAAAACAATAACAGATCAGACGAGGCAACCAAATCTAAGGGGGTAACACTGAGGATTCAATCCTTGGTTCTGCCCTAGCGGGAACCAGCCTTCAGAGCAGGGCTGTGACAGTCTGGAAACCATGCTCAAGGAATCCTTTGATGGAGGACACATCATGAATCCACAGCAGGAAGGACCTCCCAGGCAGGTGGCCTGTCTAGGGTCTGCTTCAGGAGAACCTTCTCCCGCCTGATCCGGGATGAAGGGGCCGACAGCACCTCGACGTCGTCTTCGACCAACCAACCAACCCAGGAGCACGGCATTCAGTTCTGATCACCGTGTCCACAAATAAGTCTAAAATAATTCTGTAACCATGCTGGTTACAAAAGAAAAATCTTGTTTTCTCTACACCACATTATACAGGCAGGGTTTTTAATTTTTTTTTTTAATGTTTATTTATTTTTGAGAGAGAAAGAGAGAGCACGAGCAGGGGAGGAGCAGAGAGAGAGGGAGACACAGAATCCGAAGCAGGCTCCAGGCTCCGAGCAGTCGACACAGAGCCCGACGCGGGGCTCGAACCCATGAACTGTCAGATCACGACCTGAGCCGAAGTCGGACGCCCAACGGGCTGAGCCCCAGGCGCCCCGACACAGGTGGTTTTAGGCCCAACTTTTCTCAGTCATCTGTGAGCATCTTCCTATGTCATTAAAAGTAAAACAAAATACTTTTTTTTAAACTGGGAAAACTTATTTTCACCTTACAACTAACCTTTCCAGGCACCAGTTACAGTAAGACGGTGGTATGTAAATATAGTGCATATTAAAGAAAAATACACTATTCAATTTAGTGAGTAAACGCAGAGTTTCTGGTGTGGGTTAGATTAACGTGAAAACTGTGCCTCCATTGGAAAAGTGTCTCAAATCTGACCAGTAAAAACCGAACCGATGTAGGGGGGTGTGACAAGGATGCGAAGGCCACCAAAGTGCCAGCCCACAGGCCCCCAGCCGCGCCCATGCACGCACTGGCACACACACACACACCCACACACACCCACGCACTGCTGAAGTGACACAAAACACATTCCTCCGGTTTGCTGTCTTCACCTCAGGACTTACGGCAAACGTACAAATCGGCTTTGCACACCTCCCCTCTCCTAAAATACGCAAAATCCACAGCGATGGTATACGGCTGCCAGTCTGTCCATTTCACAGATGAAAAACTGAGGCTCGGGCAGCAGTTACGTCACAGATGCGAGATGTGAGGCCGGCCCCCAGCCCAGGCCGCCGGGACTTCGTATCATGCCGCCCCCCCTCCCCCCTACTTAGGAACAAAGCTAAGAGCAGAGCAAAGGGGACAAAAACGCCCACACCTCCGAACACTTCGTAAATATTCCCGCTAAGACCCAGCCAGAACCTTCCCCGGTAAAACCACGGACGTGGATATCCGCCGACAAGCGAGCGAACCTACAAGCCCAGCAGTTCGGGGCTGACATGCACGGGGCTCCCACGCCGTGGTGTCCGCAGGGCGAGCGGGAAAGGACCACTGTCTGCCCCCCCAGCTGCGAAGCCGCGGGGGACTCGGCCGGGGGACTCGGCAGGAAGCGGGAATCACAGCAGCTCGGCTGGCTGTCGTTCCGTGGAGAAAACATTTACCCAAAAATGGAAGGATCGATACTTTTTCTCACTGCAAACTCGGATGGGGGTACCTTGTCACGAATGGATTCTAGCCAAGTAAGGAGCCACCACCCCTGGAAAAAAAAGTGGCAGAAAAAGGGTACTAATGAGAACAGTGTGGCAGGCGAGGACCCGGTCCGGGCCGACCAGGCAGGGGCAGCGGAAAACGGAGGCGTGCACGTGGGGGCTGCGGACCCTCCACCCCACTCTCGCACCCCCAGGAATCTGACTTTTGGGGTCTGCAGTAATGAAATGATTCATGAGATGGGGGTTAGGGACTCACGCAAGACAAAACCCAAATACCCAACAACAGGTGAATAAACTATATACTAACAAGGGACCACTAAAAATTAGTGAAAAGAATGCTTAGCAATATGGAAAAAAGCAACATATGATAAGGTAAATACAATAAGGTAAAAAAATAAAACATAAGACTGTACGAATATCATTAAGGCAACAACGTAATCATATATGCATATACCTTGAAAAATGACAGAAAAGGAAACTGGAATCCATTCAAGTAGTTGTTAGCATTCTTCCATGATTGTTACTGATTTTTCAAATCTTCTGTTAAGTTTTTTTTTTTTTTTTTAAGGTAAAGATTACAAACTAGCAAACTACGTTATGAAGGTAATTTTTGCCGCAGGGCACAGAGAGGTACGAAATGCCGTGGGATCAGAGCGGGAGGCAGCGGAGACAAGGATTCAGTAAGAGGGTAGCATGTGAGACCCCTGCGAACGGTGGCACGGCGTCCCCGGGGCTGGGAGGCAGGTCCTGTCCCTTCTGAGATCAAATCTGTATGTGCTTTACCATTTCAAAGGGTGTGTGTGTGTGTGTGTGTGTGTGTGTGTGTGTGTGTCTATGTCAACAGCCACTGACCCTATGACCTTCTGCCACACAGGCTTATAAACCTGTGGAAATAACTGGAAACCCTGGAATCAAAAAGACTACAAACACACACAAAAAATGCCATTTTAGAAAACTGTGACTATTTATATTCAAATTAATACACTACAAATTTCGAACTCAATTATTTTATTGACCGGCACGCCTGGGTGGCTCAGTCGGTTAAGCGTCCGACTTCGGCTCAGGTCACGATCTCACGGTCGGTGGGTTCGAGCCCCGTGTCGGGCTCTGTGCTGACAGCTCGAGGCCTGGAGCCTGCTTCGGATTCTGTGCCTCCCTCTCTTTCTGCCCTTCCCCTGCTAGCACTCTCTCTCAAAAATAATAAACATTAAAAAAAATTTTTTTAATATCTTACTGACCTCATTCTAATCCACTAACTCAGTAAATTTAGCTTGTTTATACTTCTAATTTAGCCAAAGTGCTATTTAACAGACTTTATTATTAGTGTCTAAGATCCTTCTCTCTCTTTTTATACATCTGTGTCTTGTCTTTACTGAACTATGTCTTTTCCTTTCCTGCCCTTACCAAAAATAAAAACAAGGAATAATGAGCGATTCATAGAAACCTACACGTAACATATCTAAGCAAAAACTCTAAGAATGGGAATTGGGGAATTATGTTATCCACAATCATTACTGCAGTTGACCACTGAACAACACACGTTTGAACCGGGTGGGTCCTCTTTTGTGCAGACTCCTCTCAATAGGGGACTGTACATACATTTTCTCTTCCTTATGATCCTCTTAATGACCTTTTTCCAGCTGGCTTCATTGGAATAATACAGTATATGATACATACAACACAAGGAATGTTTACCAGTAAGGCTTCTAGTCAACAGTAAGCTATGGGTAATTGTGTTTTAGGGGAGCCAAAAGTTACACATGGATTTTTGACTGTGCTGGGGTGGACACCCCTAATCCCCATGTTGTCCAACTATCTACAATTATTTTCCTTACTAAAAAATTCTAGCAAACAAAGGTGATCAACTTGTTTCACACCCCTGCCCATTCTCTATCTCCCCAAATCAACTCAATTTCTAAAATTATTCTGGTGAAAATAAAATGCATGGGTTCAGAATTGTGTGGGTTACCTTTGACCCTTGGGGCCAACCGTCACCCCACGATCAAGACCCCCTGAGACTGCGGAACTAGTCTGTATCACTTGTTTGATTTAAAAACGACAGAGAAAGGGGCCCAAAAGCACTGGAGATATTTAATAGGAGTGCAGGAAACATGTGAGCAGAGGAAGACCCACACCACCCATGACAAGAGCAAGGGTCCCCAGGCCTGGCCTTCAGATGCTGGGCAGCAAGGACAGCAGTAGGTGAGGAGGAGGAGGAGGAAGAGGAGGAAGATGGGGAGGGGGTGAAGGAGGAGGGGGAGGGGGGGAAGGAGGGGAGGAGGGGGAGGAGGAGGAAGAGGGGGAGGAGGGGGAGGGGGACAAGGGGGACAAGGGGGACGAGGGGGAGGGGGAGGAGGAGGGGGAGGAGGCAGTGTTGCAACCTGGGTCAAGTGTTTTGCTTTCTTTTGATATGCAATCTGAAACTGCAAGATCAAAATCTAAAGGGCAGCGGGGACCCCCGAGACAGCAGCAGACCAGAGGGGATCTGCAAGTGGGGGGAAGGGGAGTCCAGGACCCCAGAGCAAGATGCAAAGCTCCCAGGTAAGCTGGGACCCCACGGGCCGTACCCTCAGGGCAAGAAAAGTACACGAGGCACCACCCCTCCTCACCCACCCCCGCAAGCACCACTGAGCACCTGGCAATGACTGGAGGAGGAAAGGAACAAAGGGTGGCCCTGAGGACGCACAGCCACAGTGCTGTCATGCATTTCTCACACAGCTTTCCTGAGCTGTACTTTAGATATCAAAAAATCCACCCACTTTAGGTGTACAACTGAGGGGGTAGAGCATTTAGGGAGTTTTGCCACCATCACCACCATCTAATTTCAGAACATTTCCATCACCGAAAAGAACTGTCACGCCCATCCCAAGTCAGTCTCCGACTCCCGCGCCCCACCCCAGCCTCATCTGGGCATTTTACACAGAATCAGACAACACGTCATCTTCTGTGTCCTTCGTGTGACCTTGCGAGCTGGGCGCCCAGCCCTTGATGGCCCAGGGAAGCTCGATCCATGAACATGGCTTAAAATTATCCCAGACTGGGGACCAAGTGCCTAGAAACACAAACAGGAACGCACCCCAGAGGGAAGCACCTTCCTCCTGCACCCAATCCCCACAAATCACTTCCCATGGCAGAAGCAGTAAATAACAAAGCATAACACAAAATGTAGCACACAAATCAACACATTAGCAGAGGCAATGGTTAACATAATCAACCAACAGAAGACCACTGGAATACCAGGCAAATAATAAAACGTTATACTGACACATTCGGATGAACAAAGAGGCAAATTAAAAATAACTGCAGAAGAGGAAAGCTTTAAAGTGAAGTAGTAATAAGCCGAATAAAGTTCTAAAACACGAAAATTACAAAAAACAAACAGTATTAAAAACTCAGTAGATTGAAAGAGTCGTTAAACAGAATACATAACGAGGGAAAATCCAGTGGATGACTGATAGCAGAGACGTAGCTTAAGAGAGACGGCGTGAACTTGATAAAAAAGAAAAGAAAAAAAAAGAAACAGCCCACAATGCAGCACAAAAGAACAAAACAGGAGGGAATGTGGAAGAGAAACACGGAAAAAAGAGGAGAGCATCTAATCAGCTTCAGGATGGAGGTGGGGGCGGGGGGAGCGGCAGCCGACTGCCCTGAGCCACAATGGAAGCCAGAGGCGTTGGAACGATGCCCCCATCATGCCGCAGGAGACCCTCAACAACCCCCCCCCCCAGACTCCGTGCCCAGGGAAAGTGTCCCAGTAAGAATGAGGATTAAATAAAGACGTTTTCAGGTTAACAAAGGGAAGGTGGCATCAGCAGGCCCTTGTGACTGGAAATTCTAAAATCCTTCAGCCAAAATAAAAGTGATCCCATACAAAAGGGCTGAGATACAAAAGGAAAAAGAACAAAGAGTCATAATTACGTGCACGAATGTGAAAGAACATTGACCGCGTAACGCAAGGATAAAAGCAATCACGCGTGGCACTGAAAGAGAAGAAACCAGACACAACAATACTGGCACATAAGAAACTACACGTTAAGTGGATTGTCCAAAGCCAAGTTGTCCAGGAAGCAGATATAACGGCCTTGATTATACTGTTTTCGAGTATTATTATTATTATCGTTTGTAGGGAACTATTACAAGACAAAAAAATGGTAAATTACTTCAAAAATAGTAAAGACAAAGAAATTAACAAATATTTTCATCCATAAAAAAAGTACATAAAAAAAAAAAAAGAAACAGTGCAGGAAAGACAAAAAAAAAAAAAAAAAAAAAACAAGATGGCAAATTTAAGCCCAAATAAAAGTAAACAGACTAAATGCTCCAATTAAAAGACAAAAGTTGTCAACTAGATTTGTTTTTACCCAACCTGCAAGTTGTTTACAAGAAATATGAAAAATATAAGGATACAGAAAGCTTGACATAAA
Source organism: Leopardus geoffroyi (assembly GCF_018350155.1). NCBI lineage: Eukaryota > Metazoa > Chordata > Mammalia > Carnivora > Felidae > Leopardus > Leopardus geoffroyi. The sequence goes on along the minus strand of NC_059330.1, from coordinate 59,429,389 downwards.
TAAAGAGACAAAAAGATAATCAGTGCACATACCAAACAGGAGAAAATGGTATGAGCATATTACTGAGACACAACAGACCCTACAGCAAAAAGTGTTACTGGGGACAGAGAGTGACTCTGTCACAACACAGCCTCCGATGCACTAGGAGACACAGTGTCGACCGTGTATGACATAATGACATCGCCTCGTAATATAAACAAACCACAAACAGGCAGGGTCATCAGCAGAATTCGACATATCTACAATCACGGTGTGAGGATTAGCTACACCCCTCTCAGTTACTGACAGGAGTCAAAAAAGTCGGTAAAGATGAACACCGGAAATGCACCCAAGTACTGCACACGTACAGACGATGGCACCACCCACCGCAGACAAACCTATGTCCGAGCACACAAGGAACATTTACAAGTACTGACCACGTACAAGTCTTTAAGGCAAAGCTCAACAAATCTCAAAGGACTAAAATTCAGAATACACACGCACAAGTGGGCAAACGCAGAGTTGTACAAGCCACATGATCCACAACACCAGGGGGCGCCATTCACATCAGTCAGTGAGGTAAGTGGCTTCCCTACACCTGTGCGGTGCACCTGTTACTTCCTTGATAACATCATACAGATGTTCTCTGATCGAAATGCAATTAAGCAAGAAATCAAACACCTATCCTAGGAAAATCCTCTATGCTTAAAAATCACAGGGGCGCCTGAGTGGCGCAGTCGGTTAAGCGTCCGACTTCAGCCAGGTCACGATCTCGCGGTCCGGGAGTTCGAGCCCCACGTCAGGCTCTGGGCTGATGGCTCAGAGCCTGGAGCCTGTTTCCGATTCTGTGTCTCCCTCTCTCTCTGCCCCTCCCCCGTTCATGCTCTGTCTCTCTCTGTCCCAAAAATAAACAAACGTTGAAAAAAAAAAATTTTTTAAATCACAAAGCACACCTCTAAATAATTCCTAAATCGATGGAGCCAAATTGAAATTTAGAAAATAATTTGGACTGAACAATAATAAAAACAATACATACCAAATTCATTGAATGCAGCTAATAAACTTTTAATTTATACATTTACATAATTTACTATTTAAATTTTTATAATAACGTGCCTACATTAGAAAAGTCAAATGAGTGGGAATTAGTAAGTATCCATCTCAAGAATTTCCTCCTCAAAAACAGGGGAAAAGGCAACAAAGTAAATCTAAGGAAATAAGATTTAAAGATAAATGAATGAAACGTTAACAAGCGTGCTACAGCATATCAACAAAGCCAAGAAATGCTTATCTGAAAGACTAATAAAACGGACAATCTCTGGCAAAAATGGGGAGAAACAGTGGACGCACATACACTCCATGTCGGGAGTATGAACAGAGCATTACCACAATCCACAGACTTTAAAAGATCACAGGATGAAACCATGAACAACCTTATGCCCGTAAACCTGAAACCTAGATGCAATGGGCAATGTCCTCTACAAAATGTAACTTCTCAAAACTGACTTAAAAAAATAAAATGCCATTTTAAAAACCTAAATCACAACCTTTAAAGACTCTTTTTACAAAGGAAACTTTAGGATTACGTGGCTTCATTGGCAGGTCCTACCAAGAGTTCCCGGAACAGACAGTTCCCACGTTGAGGGATCATTTTCTGTGGCTCAGGAGTTTCCATGAAGCCTGAACTGTCCCCAGAGCCGTGGGGGAAGGGTAGCATAGTGGGGCTGACTCCTCAAAGCACCGGCCCCCTGGGTACAGGCAGAAAGCTGGTGCTCAGTGCTGGCCGTGTGATCTGGGAAAGAGGACAGCTGTCCAGTGGCGCTGAGACGGGAACAGTCCTGAGCCAGGAGGGAGCCAAGGCCCGGCTCCTCTGTGTCCTCCCCACTCCCGCTCCAGCTCATGCCCAGCAGCCGTACACGCGTGGTGTGGGGGGCGGGGAGGGGCAGCTGCGTGCCTGGGCCACGCCACCAAGGCTGCTTATAAAACAATACGCGAAAATAATTTATGGGCCTGTATACCAGCAAGAAGAAATTTTTAATATAGCTGAACACTTCAATTTTTAAAAGATGCTATTTAGGACAGCATCACAACAATATCAAGCACCTAAAAGAGGTCCAACAAAAGACAGGCAACGCCCTACAGGGAGAAGTGTGTAACTTTATTCGGGGGAAATTAAAGACCTACCTAAATAACAAAGGCACGTGCTGTTCAGGGGCCGGAGCACTCAGTTTTGCAAGGACATCAAATCTCCCCAAACTGCAATACAGGCTCAATGCAATCTCCATCCACATCCAACAAATTTTCTTTCTCCAAACTTGCAAACGAATTCCTCGACTTACATGAAGAGCAGAAGGACAAGAAACCAAGCGTGAGGACCCCCCTCACACGGCGTTCCATAAAGCCCAGTAATTAATTAGGCGTTGACTAAGGAGAACCAACAGAAAGCCCCAGACAGACCTACACTGACACGGACGCCTGACGCATGACAGAGCCTGCAGCCAAGGGGAACGATGAGCTTCTCAGCAAAACTACCAAGGACAACTAGAAATCCAGGTGGAAAAATAAAGGAACCTGGGCCCCTGCCTCATATCACACACCACGTGTACAAAGGCCTATATGGGGGGCGCCTGGGCGGCTCAGTCAATTGGGCATCCGTCCGACTCTTGATTTCGGCTCAGGTCATGGTCCCAGGGTCGTGGGATCAAGCCCTGCATTGGGTTTAAGATTCTCTCTCTCCCTCTGTCCTTCTCTCCCTGCTTACAAACCTGTCTCTCTCTGAAAGAAAGAAAGAAAGAAAGAAAGAAAGAAAGAAAGAAAGAAAGAAAGAAAGAAAGAAAGAAAGAAAAAAGAGAGAGAGAGAGAAAGAAAGAAAGAAAGAAAGAGGGAGGAAGGAAGGAAGGAAGGAAGGAAGGAAGGAAGGAAGGCAGGCCACCCAAAAAAGAACAATGTCTGAGTCTTGGAAGGAAGAAGGAATCGTGATGAGGGCAGGACACTCAAAGACCCCCGAGGGGCTGCAGCGGTCTATTTCCTGACCTGGGTAGGGGGAGCACAGATGTTGGCTTTTATAAATGATGATTAAACTGTAAATAGATATTTCATACACTTTATTACCTTATAAGTTTTTTTTTAAAGAAAGAAAATCAAATCAAACCAGATGAGAAAAAAAAACCTTAAATTAAACCGCTAAATGGAAAGAGCAATTAGACAATTCCTTCCAGGGCTGTAATGATCATTAACACCAAAAGAGGATTTCTACAAGTAACTAAACGCTTAAGGTAGCAAGTCACATCCAGCACTCTAAGGCTGCATGATGAAGTGCCCAATTTAGATCCGTAACACCAAAACAGGAAAGGATTTTATTCTTAAATCCTCTTACATGTTAAACAATTATTTCCATTTCACCCGCTGACCTAGCTGGCTTTCTAAAGCCAAATGAAATGCACATGTTTCTATCAGGGAAAGGAGGAACTCTAAACGTGGCCCGAAAATTACATGTCTGGGGATCTGCAAGCTGAACTCTTACAAACTTTGGTCTGTACTATTAATTTGATACACCAACCAATGCAATCTTAAAATTTTAATGCCACATTTAAGCTGGAAAGTGAAATGCTACTGGAGGGGGGGGGGAATCAGGTTCAGTGAAAGAACAATGCTGACACATAACAGTTTATTAATGGCAAAGGGTCAACTACCAACTAATCTATTTAATAAAAAGTGATCTAGTTGCGCAACATTCAAACTTCCTGTCTCCCGTGGCTCATGCGTGGCTCGTTCATGTCACACTGAGGAAGATTTCCACCTCCAGGAGGAAATAGGGACTAACTAGTACCAGACTAGTCCTCCCACCATACACAACCAGAAAACTAAACAAAACATATAAAACACTTTTTCAGACATCAAACAACAGGCAGCACAAGAATGTGGTCCTGAGAGAAAGCAAATGAGGTGAGCCCCGAGATCACCAGGCTCTCTGTGTGGGCATTCAGGGCTCCAAGCAGAGCAGGGTAGGATCACTGAGCTGAGGACGCAGAGAGGACAGTTCGTGGAGGCTGAGGCAGCTGGGCCAGATGGGCCAGAGTACCAAAGGGGGGACAGCTGCACAGAGGGGGAGCTCCAGAAATCTACATGGGGTCCCTCGCGTTCTCGGCCAAGCACCTGCCCGAGCGGGCGGCCAGCAAGACGGCAGGAGGCCGCGCAAAGAACAGCTACCGGGTGAGGCTGGGCGTCCACGCTCCAACGAGTCAGAATGAAGAGCCCTCACTGAACACCCCGAACATTCAGCAGAAAGCCCAGAAGGGCCACACCTTCGGCCCAGGACTAACCGAGACCCAGAGCAAAGCCTTCTCTAGACCGAGAGCCATCCCACTTTTCCTGTGCAGAGCCACTAGCAAATATTTCAGTCTTGCGGGCCACGCGGTCTCTGTCTCGACTACTCAACTCTGCCGCTGCAGCGTGACAACAACCCAGTCAATGATGCGGCTGTGTTCCCAAGGGCTCTATTTACAAAACCAAGCCATCGGCCAGAGAAGGCCTACGGGCCACAGCTTGCCGGCCCCTGCTCTAGACCCGCTTTCACAAAGCTAGAAAAGAAGGCTTGCAAAAATGAAGCTGATCCCAGGTCCATTAACTTCCTGACCAAACAAAACCCAACACCGTGTAAACGAGGACAACAATACCAGGGGTGCCGGGGTGGCTCAGTCAGTTGGGCGTCCGACTTTGGCTCAGGTCACGACCTCACAGTTTGAGTTCGAGCCCCGCGTCGGGCTCTGTGCTGACAGCTCGGAGCCTGGAGCCTGCTTCGGATTCTGTGTCTCCCTCTCTCTGCCCTTCCCCTGCCCGCTCGCGCTCACTCTCTTTTCTCTCTCACAAAAATAAACATTAAAAAAGGTAAAAATATAATAAATGAAGACAACAATACCAGACACTCCCCCATGCAACATTCACCGTATCCAGCATTCAACCAAAATTACTAGATGTGAGGAAAAGCAGGACACTGGAACCCACAAACAGAAGAAAAGCGGTTAATAGAAACAGACCCAGAAACGACAGTGATGATGGAAATAACAGATAAGAGTGTGAAGAGGGTGTTACAAATTTGTGCAAGGATTTAAAGGAAAACGTGAACATAAAGGAGAGAAATATAAACCGTGAAAAGAACCAAGTAGAATTTCTCGAGACTGAAAGTGCAGTATCCGACGCTGGCTGGGCGTGACAACATATGACCCGCTGCGGAAGAGGAAGTGAGAGAAGCTGAAGACAGCAGTAGACACGATCCACCCGGAACAAAGCGGGGAGGGAGCCTCCGTGGAGCCACACCGAGCGTGTCAAACAGCTGTAACGGGAGCGCCAGCAGATCGAAGGCAGAAGGGGGAGGAATAGGAAGAAACATCGAAACGTTTTCCAAAACTTGGGGGAAAACTATGATCCGGAGATCCAAGAATCTCCGTCGACCACGAGCAGGCTCCTCACAAAGAAAACTGCACCGAGGTACGTCGTCATGAAACGGCTGAATCCCGATGAGAAAGAAAGATCTTGTAAGCAGCCGGGGGAACAGCAGACACATGACCCGTAGAGGGGACAAAGCCAAGGCCGACAGCACACTTCCCACGAGGACGAGAGAAGCCTGAAGTGCCGAAGGGAGAAAGTCAAAGCAGGACTGCACACACGGGGAAAACAGCCCGCAGAAATGACACTGAGACGGACGCTCCCGGACAGACAGAAGCTCAGGAAACCGAGGAGCCCGCTGCCGGCAGACCAGGGCGACGCGAAGAGAGATGATACCAGATTCAAACGCGGAGCCACACAAAGTAACGAACGCTGGAAAGCGAAACATGTGCGTAGACAGGAAAGAGGGTTTTTCTCAGTTTTTAAATGTCTTTAAAAGGTTGGTGGCTATTTGAAGAAATAACAGCAATGCAGTGTGGGGTCTATAACACATAGAACTAGGGGCGCCTGGGTGACTCCGTCGGTGAAGCGGCCGACTTCGGCTCAGGTCACGATCTCGCGGTCCGTGGGTTCGAGCCCCGCGTCGGGCTCCGTGCCGACAGCTCAGAGCCTGGAGCCTGTTTCCGATTCTGTGTCTCCCTCTCTCTCTGACCCTCCCCCGTTCATGCTCTGTCTCTCCCTGTCTCAAAAATAAATAAACGTTAAAAAAAAAAATTAAAAAAAAAAAACACATAGAATTAAACGTACGACATCGACAGCACAAGGATGGAGGGACAGGGTAGACCGCCGGGAGGGGCTCACACCACAGGTGACGTGGGCCAGTCAGTACCTGAAGGTACAACAGGAGAAGTCGAGGAAAGAACACTGCCTGAAAACAACCACCCAACCTCTGCCAACAGGGGTTTATCCTTAGACGTATCCTAAGGTAATCTTTTTTTTTTATTAATATTAAAAAAAAATCATGCAGAAGGTTTTAAAAATTAAGTACAGGAAAATAAAACGTTTTATAAAGATAACCCTACCGATGCCTACTTCCCATCCGTCCCATAAGCGCGGACCATCCCAGAAATGTTTAACACAGATGAGCACGTATGACAAGCACAGATTAGCACAGATAAGTTACGCGTACATTTAGCTTTTTAAGAGCACAGATAAGGCTGTGGCCATACAGTTTGTTCTATGCCTTCCTGTGGGATTTCGCTTCAGTTTTGTCTTTTTTTCAATTGAATAATATATCTTGGAAACCTTCCCGCAAAAGCATGTGTAGAATGACCTCACTGTCTTTACTAAGCGTGCAAATCCAGTGCCCAACGCACCATAATGTAACCAATCCTCTGATGACGGGCACGAGGCCATTTGCAACCATTCAGAAGTACTCGGCGAGTGAATGAGCGACTGCTGCCGTGGATATTCTTACAGAACACTGGAATAATCTCAAAATGCCGGTTTTCCACATTTGCTTGGATTTATTCTTCCTGGATTTAAAACAGGCTCACAACTCTATAAAGACGATGATTCCTTAAAATCAGGCCATTTGTAAAAATATTAACATGCTACTTTCAGAACACGTCTCTACATTCAAGCCATCAAACGAAGAATAAAAATAATCTACAGGATGAACCTTAATCTACTGAGCGTGAAATTCTTCTCAAGAAAAAAAGATATTGTCAGGCACAATCCGGCAACTACTTCTCAAATGTATTTATTTAAGTGAATATATGTTTAGTTAAGTGAAAACCATCAGTAATCTAATAAGGCAATAAAACATTGTAAGTTGAGATCCTCTGGCTACACTTACGTGTAGTAACATAAGACGCTAATAACCAGCAAACGCATCGTCAACAAGCATGTCCTGGGAGAGCTTACAATAAGCGAGGGCAGAAAGGGCCTCCTGGCCAAGCCCCCGCCAAGGAGGACGGATGGGGGTCAGGGTGGGGAGCGGGAGCAGGAGCAGAGGGAATCAGGCAATCTCCAAGCCCACTGCAGGCATGCTCTTTGGCACCTGGGGTCCTGGACGGCATCTGAAGTCGACACAGCACACGGAGCCTGGCGCCGCCCAGGGGTCACTGCCGGACGCACTGGGCCTGCGGGACCCAGGCGGATCCGAGACCAGGGAGCGTCTTCGGGTACCCAAAACCGAAACTCAGCAGAATATGAAGCAAACCAGAACTCACGGAAGGAACTCAAGCTCTGGGATTCAGTGGCGGGTCCAGCCACTGTCAGGGCAGGGAGTCGCTGAACAGAAGAAGCAGGGGCCCGGTGACCAGCACCGGCAAACAAAGAAGCCAATCTAGGTCACGGAAATGTGGCTTCGGGCACAGTTCCAAAGTCCAGTGGTCAGCGCCGGGCCTTGGAGTTATGCGTCAGCCCCCGCAGCCCTTCTCCCGGCGGGGCCCCAGGAGAGCCGAAGGACCTGCCGCTTGGCCCAGGACAGCCCTAGGCTAGCGAGCCCACTGCGGGAAAGGAACACAGAGTAAGAGTCAGGGATGCTACCAGCAGCAGGAGGAAGGAGCCCGCAGCGAGCTCACGTTCGGAGACTTCCCCGGATAGCGGCTCACAGACCAGGTCCTGTTGGAATAGAGCATTTCATCTCCAGAGCACTGTCACTAGAAAGAAGGGGACCGTGATGATCTCTCCTTCCCAGCCTGATCTGGTAGATGCCCAGAATTGTTTTGATGAGAATACTTGTTCTGAATGAAATGAATTTGATGTCTAAAAAACCTGTGAGAGCTATTATTGAACACCTAATGCTTGCCACGATGGCTTGCAAGGATCCATTCATTCTCGGTAATGTTCACAATGATTTACGGGAAGCATGTCGTAAGTCTAGTTTTTGATAAATCTGCAACATTTACCAGAACCTCACATAAACACACTTGGGTGGAGCGTGGATCCCAGGAGAGCCCACACCCTCGGAGGGAAAGGGGCCGGCATCGCTGTGAAGGGTTACAGGAAAAAGGAAGGCAGGCAGCTCAGCCTGCCCAGGGCGGCCCTCGGGGGCCGTCACCTCAACAACACCTGCCCCTTACCAACCGATGAAAACTGCAGGCACAGTGTGCTGTCTCGACAGGGGGCAATTTCCACTCTTTTCCCTCCAAGTAGTTGATATTTAAGCCACCGCACAAAAATGAGACGGAGCTCATTAGGAGCTATGCCACGGGCGTGTGCGGAGGAGACGCGTAGGTGCCCGGTTCCCTAAGAAGAGCTGTCGCTCGCTGCGCCCACAACCTGGGCAGGCGACCTGGGCACGCGACCGCACGTCAGCAGTCCCAGGCTTCACAGACGTCGCCCTGGGCAATCGTCCCAACCATGCTCCCCTTCCAGATGCGAACAGCAGGGCTGAGGCCAAGGGCACAGCAGGGAAGGAACCGGCTCGGGCCGAGGTCAGTCTGACACCAGATAAAAAACACGGCTGCCTCTTCCATTTTTAGAAAAGGTCCGTCGGGATTTTCGGAGTCTCCGTAAGAAGGGACTTTAAACCAACAAGGAATCTCACCCTAGGCCACACCAAGAATGGACTAAGGAGAAGGTGGAAGCCGGGACCCCTGGGTCGTGTCAGATCAGGGCTCGGACCCCTGGCCCTGCTGCTGAGCCAACAACAAGCCTGCCGAACTGCCCAGATCTCCGGAAGCTGCGGTCCGGTCAATGTAAGGCCGAGGGCACTACGCTCAGTGAGAGCGAATGAGCACAGCGGCCGGGAGCAGGTGTCAGGAGGGTGGCTTCCCAGCAGGAGGGAGCTTGACAGGGCCTCGGCAGGGCTGGTCCTGGCCGCCTTCTGTTTCTCGAGCCGGGTGCTGGTCACATGTCTGCTCGCTCGGTGAGAATGCACGGAGCGCTCAGGATGTGAACTTTTGCTTTGGGCTTTAGTGAAGTTTGCTAAAAATAAACCTGAAAACCTGAGTGTCACTTCTGTGAGCCTAAGCAACTATATTTTGTACGGGTACCTAGCACAGGACCCAGAAGAAAGCAAAAGGCCCTGAGCTCAGAAAGGGCCAGAACGGTGCTGGGCCCGACGGCAAGAGGACGCAGGCATGGTCCTGCACCACAGCCGTGACCCAGCCCTCGCTGCGCCTCCTGCCTCCCGTCCCCACACCCTGTCCTGTCCTCGCAAACCGTGTTTACCCATAACTGAGGGCACACCGTGACCTCCTGTAGCCCAGACCTAAGTCTGTTCCCACCACAGGCGTCTCCTAGTTCAAACTGTTACAGGAGAACGAGATGGGCCCAGCTCATCCTCTCTACAGTCAGCCCGCCCAGCCCTGGCCCGCCCAGCTGCAGCCGGGAAGGGGCCGGGCCGTGGGGTCCACCAAGGGCTGTCGCTTCAGGAGGGGCCAGGGTTAACAAGGGGACGAGGTTTCACTGCAAGGGGCTATGCGCCGGCAGATGCCAAGCAAGCACTTGCGAAACGTTATGGGTCAACCGCTTCCCAAACAAGCCTCTCTCCCTCGGCCTCTGTTAAGCCGCGCGATTCCCTTTCTCCACTGACTGACCTCGCTCTTCGCCCTTCAAGAACTGCCATCCACCATCACCCCTGTGGAGTCAGTTTCCAAAACTCTTTCTCCAAACTTGACTCATGCCTTCAAGTTTAAGGGCACCTCAAACTCAACCTGTCTAAAACCAAGTTCGTTAGCTTTCCTCCAGAAGCACGCCTTTCTCTCAGTTCACTTTATGTTACTAATCTCTTGGTTCCAGATTTAAACACAACGAAAAACTTAACAAGCAAAACAGATCAGGGGCACCTGGGTGGCTCAGCTGGTTAAGCATCCAAATCTTGATTTCGGCCCAGGTCATGATCTCACGGTTCTCACGGTTCGTGAGTTCGAGCCCCGCATTGGGCTCTGTGCTGGTGGTGCACAGCCTGTTTGGGATTCTCTCTCCCTCTCTCTCAAAATAAATAAACATAAACCTAAAATAAATACATAACATATTACAAAAAAACAGATTAGACTTGAAGACATCACCATAAATACATGTTTAGCTTAACACAGAGATAGTTACAGCAGAAAATAGTTTTAGCCACATATAAATAAGGTGGGGGGACGGGGGGGGGGTAGCGAGACAAGTAGAGACCATCAACAAACACGATCCCGTGATCGTGATCAAGGGCACATCCACAGTGACAGGTCATGTTGAGAGCAGCGATCCTGGATGTGACAGGATGTGATAAGAAGGGCACTTTCCCTCCAAGTTCTTCCTCCCCAAACCCTATAACCCCTCTCTTATCAAGTGAAAACCATCAGATGCACCCCAACAGAGGACCGGTCTACCACACCCCTGCCCAGGGCTCCTCTGAAACCAGGCTGAGAGACCACGCGTCACAACTAAATGTGGCCTGGTGGCCTGGGTGGGGCCCTGGGGCTGACGAAGGAGGACAGCTAAAAACAGGAAATCTGAATAAAGTGTGGGCTTTAGCTGTGACAAAGGTACCATCCTTACTATAAGATATTAGGAAGAGGGGAAAGTGGGCACAAAGTATACGGGAATTCTGTCTTCTCCATTTTTCTATAAATCTCGAACAATCCTGAAAAGAGTCCCTTCAGAAAAAAGAAAAGGATCAGAAACCACCACAGTTCTCCTTTCTCCAAATTACTCACCAAGCCTGTGATCCTCTCCTCCTCAGACCGTTACTACTCCCTACTTCACAACCCACCCCGACTCAAAAACCTTCAAGATTGTTGCTTTCCAAATAAGTGTCCTTTCTCGTTTTGAGAGAGAGGCGGGGGGCGGGGGGGGGAAGAGTGCACTTGGCGGGGGGGGGGGGGGGGGGGGGGGGGGGGGGGGCGCGGGGGCGGGGAAAGGGGCAGAGACAGAATCTTAAGCAGGCTCCAAGCTCAGTGCAAAGCCCGACACAGGGCTCGATCCCATGACCCCGGGATCATGACCTGAGCTGGAATCAGGAGTTGGAAGCTCAGCCGACTGAGCACCCCCAGGCGCCCCCTGAACGTCCTCTCCTTACCCTACATTCAGGCCTTTAAAGACCTGGCTCCCGTGCCTCTGACACTCCAGGCACTCCACCGGCTTCCCTTCCCCACTCCACCCTGCCCCTCGGCTCCCAGGCTAAGATCCCCCGACGCACCCCACCCCGCCACTCTGGCTTCCACCTGACTCGCGGGTAGCAGCCAGGTGTGTGTCGCCCCCAGCTCCATTCTTCTGCGTCACCCGGCCTGTGAGCTGGTCCCCACCCCTCCCTAACTGGGAGAGAGGGCCAAGCCTTCTACCAGACACGCAAAGCGTGGCTAATGCGGTGGCCCTGCCACAGCACCCACACTACCCCCCACTGTGCTCTCAAAGGACCTTCCTTTCACGGGGACACAGGACGCCACCCACACTCCTCCCTGGAGGGGCCTTCCCTACACCTTCCGGCCAGCCAACCCCTCCCGGTCCCCACATCGGGCCCCACCCCCTCCGGGACATTTCCTCAAGCAGACTCCTTTCCAAACCCGCCTCCAGCCGCCGGTCACACCCCTGCCTTCCACCGAGCCATAACACAGTCTGGGGCCACTGGTTAGACATCTCAGCATCATCGGTCTGACCCGCTAGGCTGGTCTGCCCACGCACCGATTTCACGGTGCTCCCAGAGTTCGGGACCGGGCCACACTCCCTCTTCATTCCCACCAAGGAACCGGCAGGGCAGAGGTGCTTCCTCGGTCGTCAGCAAACAGTGAGTGAGCAGTGGACGAGTGGCGGGGCCCCGGGCTCCAGAGCGGCCAGCACGGCGCGGTCTCTGCCAGCTCCGGCCGCCGATGCCCACGTCCCCTGAGGGGCAGGAGAAGGCGACCGGCTGAGGCCAGATCCGGGCTCCACTGCTCACTGGCTACGTGACCTCCGGCGAATTACCTGACCTCTCTTGCCTCAGTCTCCTCAGCTGTAAATGGGTAAAACAGTGCCTGCTCACAAGGCTGTGCGGTGATCAAAGGGGCCTCAACATGGACGCCCGGCCTACAGGGAGTGTGACCCAGAACTGAGCAGTAAACACCCTCCTCAACTTGCGATGGGGGTACACGCCCACAGATTTGTCGTAAATTGAAAACAGCGTAAGTCGAAAACGGACGCCACGCACCTGACCTACCGCCACAGCTCAGCCCAGCCTCGACGCGCTCAGGATGCTCACGTTAGCCTACAGCTGGGCGAAAGCATCCTGCACAAAGCCTATCTTACGATGCGTGTGATTTGCTGAATGCCGCGCGGAAGGTGACAAACAGTGGCTCTGTGGGGACAGGATGGCTGTCACCGAACCGGCTGCCGACCCCGGTGATCGCCGGCTCACCGGCGGCCGGGCTCCCTGCCCAGCATCACGACCGAGGACCGGACCACGTGTCTGTCACCAGCCCGGGAGGAGATCCGAGTTCCAAATCCCGAGGAGGGTTTCGACTGAACGCGTGTGGCTTTCACACCCTCGCAAAGTCAAAAACTTGTTAAGTCGAGCCATCCTAGGGCCTATTGTTTTCCCAGAAGCAGAAAAGACATTAAAGCTGGGGGCTGGGACAGCGTTAATGCTGATGTAGTTCTTGGGTGTTGTGGGGGTTTCCCGAGTATCCATTTTATTATTAGGCTTCAGATCCTACAAGGACAAGGGTATCAAATACAGGTAATTCCAGGAGTGCCTGGGTGATGCTGTCGGTGCACATCTGACTTCGGCTCAGATCATGAGCTCCTGGTTCGTGGGTTCAAGCCCCATGTCGGGCTCTGTGCTGACAGCTTGGAGCCTGGAACCCGCTTCGGATTCTGTGTCTCCCTCTCTCTCTCTCTGCCCCTCCCCTGCTTGTACTTTCTCTCTCTCTCTCTCAAATAAATAAATGAACTTTTTTTGAAATACGTAATTCAAAATAACCCTTTAATGACACACAGTAAAATCTTGGCTGCAGGGAGGGAGTAAGAGGGAAGACAGAGAAGTAGGAAATACACCAAAATATTAACAGTGCCATAGTGGGATTTTATATAATTTTTATTCTCGTTCCATTTTTCCCTATTTTCTAAATATTTTACAATGACATGTGTTATTTGTGTAATCTTGAGGAAAACAAGTTTCCAAGGAATTCAGTTTCGTCGATAAAAATGGTAAGATATTTTTCAAGTACAAAGACCGCTCCCAGCATACAGTTTTATTTAAAAGGCGAACTCGGGGCGCCTGGGTGGCGCAGTCGGTTAAGCGTCCGACTTCAGCCAGGTCACGATCTCGCGGTCCGTGAGTTCGAGCCCTGCGTCGGGCTCCGTGCTGACCGCTCAGAGCCTGGAGCCTGTTTCGGATTCTGTGTCTCCCTCTCTCTCTGCCCCTCCCCCGTTCATGCTCTGTCTCTCTCTGTCCCAAAAATAAATAAACGTTGAAAAAAAAAAATAAAAGGCGAACTCTTCTGGGCAAACCGTCCTGCCTGCTGACCAGGTAAGTGGGTGAAGTGAGGGACCGAGCGGTGGCTCTCCGGAGAGGGTCCCGAGCCGCACGGCAGGTGTGACCCGGGCTCTGCCACTGCCAGGCCAGGCCAGCCGCGGCCCGGCCCGGCCCAGGGCACCGCCGGTGCACGGTGAAGGGGAAGGATGAGGAAGGACACACGCCAGTGTATGCAGGACATCGGTACAGGAAAGAAACACAAGGCACCTGGTGTCTCCACAATGCTGCCGCCTCTACGGAAACTCAACCTGGACCCGAGCCAGGGCTCAGAGGCAGCGCAGGAAAAGGAAATGCCTCATTTACACGTGACGGTGCTTGCATATTCGTGTACCTTTAAACTGATGGTCCGATCAACCCTTAAGGATAAGAGCAGCAGCCATCCAAGAGAACACCAGCGCCGGCCCATCAGCAGCGCCCACAGGCGCGAGGACAAGGGTGCAGCAGGGATGAACGAAGACAGACGCCGAGGGGACGGGGGCCTGGGGACCATTTTAAGCAACACCTGCAACATTTCCCACTGAAACGCTCTTTAAAGAAAACTTTCTCCAGTCTCCAGAGTCAGACACATGCTCTTTCCCCTCCCAGGTGCCCACGGTAGCTCACCCCTCTCTCTGCTGCATCCAGCAGGGCCCCCGAGTCCTTCTGCCGGTGACCGAGGCCCACTGTCCTCTGTGCCAGGGGGCGCTCGGCCACCCGCCCCTCCCCCGCACTGGCCCAGCTCCCCCCTCCTGTGCGCCCGGCCCACGCCCCCTCCCTCACGCAGGTCCTCTCACACACACCCACACACACACACACCACACGTTTCCCCCCATTCTCGCTCTTCCTCTCTCTGCGGCCAGTGCGATCTTGCCAAACTCCTGATTATGCCACTACCCTGCTTTCAGACATTTCTTAATCAGCCTGAAGACAAAACCCAAATTCCCAGGGCCCTGTGAAGCTTGTCGGGACTCGCTCTGTCCGCCTGTCCATCCTCATGGACTCTCCCTACTTCTCCAGCACGGTCTCCCCCCCCCCCCCGACGGTTACCTGACCACCGTCTACCGAACACCTACTACCGAATGTCACCCGGTGAGAAGCTGGGGACGCAGCAGTGGACAGAACAGAGCCCTTCCGAGCGGGGCTGACAAACAAACGCGCAACCTGGTGTCCGGGTGGCAGAGGGAAATTCGGCAGGTGGGGTACGGGTGGCCGGCAGCTGTCTTAGGAAGGGGGGAAACCCTCTCGGGGGCACCCGGCCTCCCTCTCCCTCTGGGGAGAAAGGCGGCTCCCCAGAGGCCGTGCTCTCCCCCCCCCGGTGTTTGCACACCTCGGTGCTCCGGCCAGCCACCCTCCCCGCAGCCCCCCTCCTGCCCCACCCAACCTCTCCCTTCCCCCCAGCTAATTTCTGCTCCCTTCCAGTCCTGACCCAGTCTTCCAGGAGTCCCTCCCGCACTCCGTACGCGGCTGCCACCACCCCAATGCCCTGCCTCCTGGGCTGAGTCAACCCATCTTCCCCAAAAAACTGGTAAACGCCTAAAAAGCGGGAGTTGTTCACCAATGAATCACCAATACTTAGCACAGTGCCTGGCACAGGAAGGCGCTAGACAAGCATCAGCTCAATTACTGAATTCTATAAATCGGTTGGTTGTGACTTCACTGCCCTTTTCCCCACCCCCACCCCAGCACCTGACCTACGCACCCTCGCACCCTCTCACTTGCCCTACCGCACCCAGCTCAGCTGGAGCTCAGCCGGAGCTCAGCCGAGCGCCTCAGGCATGCAGACACGGCAGGCAGGTAGAATTCCCGAAATCACTGCCTTGTTACTCAAGTGCAGATACATAATTACCACGTTGTGCTTTTATCCTGTAGAAGAATGCTATTTTCCTCGGATCAGATGCGAATCCCTCCAGGGCCACACCAGTGTCCTATGAGGCTTACGCCCGGTCCCAGGCTCTGTGCCATGAACCTAAGTGGTACCGAACACGCATGAGAACCACTATTTCCACACAAACCATTGAGAAACCCTGAAACTCACTTTTCAAAATTTATGAGAGAGAAAAAGAGAAAAAAAAAAAAAAAAGAGAGAGAGCGTGAGCAGGGAAGAGGGGAAGGGGGGGGAGAGGAGAGAGAGAATGAATCTCAAGCAGGTTCCATGCTCAGTGCAGAACCCAACACAGGGGTGATCCCATGACTCTGGGACCATGACCTGAGCCGAAATCAAGAGTCAGACGTTCAACAAACTGAGCCACCCAGGCTCCCCACTGAAACTCACTTATAATTTTTTTTAATGTTTGTTTATTTTTGAGAGAGAGACAGAGTGTGAGTGGGGGAGGGCAGAGAGAGAGGGAGACGTGGGATCAGGCTCCAGGCTCCAAGCTGTCGGCACAGAGCCCGATGTGGGTGCTTGAACTCACAGACCGCGAGATCGTGGCCTGAGCCAAAGTCGGACACTTAACCGACTAAGCCACCCGGGCGCCCCTGAAACCCGCTTCTGACAGCATATTCTCCCAGTTAGGATTCGGGCATCTCACTGCATGCAGAGTGTGCCTCAAACAACAATGTAAGTCAGTATTAACCTCTTAGTAGGTCTGCGTCCCCAAGTGCTGTGGGTTAGTAATTCAGACACCCCCCCCCCCCTTCTCTGCATCCTGGTCCGGGGCAAGTGACTCTGCGAGGGCAGTGGAGCCAAATCCTCGCCACCAAGAAGCAAGTGACGGGGGGCTGCAAAGGGGACAGAGGAGAGCGTGCCCGGAGGTAGTGACCAGCACTGGAGACCCCTCTGTGCACAGAAACCGATAAGCACAGACTGAAACCCCACGTGTCCCCCCACCTCCACTGCTGAGGGGCCCACCGACGACACAACAGCAGCAGCAAGGAGCAAACCTAGTGCCCAGGTCTTGCTTCCAAAGCCCGTCCTCCACAAGGAGCCGGCATCGCGGAGGAAGGGCTGACTCCAGGGCGAAGGCTGGGAAATCCGAGAAGAGCGGCAGCATCTGACTGTGCGGCAGAGTACGGACGCGTTCAGAACCTCGCACGTCAAAGCGGCCGCGACCTGCAGGGGCCCTATGAGCAGGAACACCAAGGAGGACGGGCGCGGGTCCCACGACCGAAGACAACACTACTGGAAGGAAGCAGGACCACGTGTTTTCCGACCGGATGCTCTGAAAACGGCACGTCGCTTCAACCGGGCTCCCGCCCGAGACGCCCGGGCCGAGTCCGCGCGAGGGCACCGTACACCTGCACCGCCCGGCACCAGCGCAAAGCATCAAGGCCAACAAATTCGCAGACAGTAGACGCCCGGGGGGGGGGGGGGGGGGGGGGGCCGAGGGGGAGACGCGGGGGAGGGGGGGGGCGGGCACAGAGCTTCTCAGGAAGACGATGCAGTTGTGGACGCGCACGGACGGAGGGGCCGCGCAGCAACGTGAACGCGCCTGAGCCGCCGAGCTGCGCGCTTAAGAGCCGCGCAAGTGGTAAACACGTTAGCTGATTTCGCCACAATAAAAAAATGTCAAGGTGAAGAAATTCCAAGGCCGAGAAGCTCCTTTTATCTAAGGAGGTCACGCGGACGACACCGTTAAGGGCAGTGAGGGATCCCGAGCGGGGGCGGGGAGGGCAAAAATCGCCAACAAGGCGGTGCTGCCGGGACAAGCGGCAACATTTGGATGCGCGCTGTGGATTAATAACAGTCACGTATCAAACATATGCAAACACAGAGAGAATGATAAAGCAGGCGAGGGAAGATGTAAACAGGTAATGAACCCGGGTAAAGGTACAGGGGAGTTCGCTGAACTAGTCTTACAATTTTTCTGTAAGTTTGAAATTGTATCTAAACTAAGAAACAGAAAATAGTACCAGTCAGGGGCGCCTGGGAGGCTCAGTCAGTTGAGCATCTGACTTTTGATTTCATCTCAGGTCATGATCTCAGGGTTGTGAGATCCAGCCCGCATCGGGCTCTGTACTGACAGTCCTGACAGTCCAAGCCTGCTTGGGATTCTCTCTCTCTCTCTCTCTCTCTCTCTCTCAAAATAAATAAATAAACTTGGGGGGAGAAAATACTACTAGTCAAGAACAAAAGCCACCTCTGAAAGCAAACTGACTCGGGGGTCAAATTATCACTTGTTCTCAGTGGTCACCTCTCCTCCAGCCACCAGGGCGCACCCCCCCTCCCCCCAGAGCTGCACCTGTCTGACAAGTTCAGGCTCAAGAACATGATTAAAGCATTAATTATCACGCCCAACATTTCCTGGGATAACATTTTCTATATACTTAACTAAACTTTCAAGAAGAAAAGAAAAGGTGTCAAACTTCAGCTCTACCGAAACAAGTATGGTAGATGCCCCAAGTACTCTTTTAATGTCTTCTCAATAAAAGCAGGAAAGAGTCAGAAACCTGGAGAACACCGTCTATATATAATCCACATGCTATCTTGTTAAAACTCGAGCTTTAGAATTCTACAAGGTGATAATGAGGAGAAATGTTCTTACCCATTTCAGGACTACTTCCCCAGCACGTTGTTCAAAATGGAACACGGCACATTTTTTAAAGCAGGTTAAAAAAAAAAAAAAAATCTATGTAGATGGTCCTTTGTGGCTCCTGAGCCTCCCATGACAAATGCCAAGGGCCAGTTCACACGCTTGAAGCGCAGAGCGAGGGTCCCCGCGCTGGCCGCCCGCTCTTTCAGCCCCAAGGTCTGACCCACCTGTGGACCCCGGCCCCTGGACGGTCACCCTGCAGCTCGGGCTGCCTGGCTTTGGACATGGTGTCTCACTCGGATCCCCGCAACTCTAGCCCCATCCCTCCAAACCCTCCACTCCACCCCCAGTCAACAAGATCTCTCCAAACACAAATCTCTGCATGACTTTGCCCCACTTAAATCCACACGCAGCTCCCCACCACCAACCACATCAACAGTCATTAGTTGCTGAGAGTTTCATGCTGGGTCCATGTAACTGATTTGTACGTGTCATAAATGCAGTTCAATGCAAATGATTTACCTATTTAACGTAAAGGCATAGTTTTCCCCATAATCGTGCCATTCTCCCCTGTAAAACACACATGATGGGGTATCGCAGTTTGGTGTTGATGCGTCTGTCTGTCCTACTGGACGCTAGGGTCCCGGAGAGCACGGCACACTGTGAGCAAGAAACCCTTGCTGAACTACGGTAAAGGCCTTTGGCTGCCTGCCCCTGCCACACTTGGGTCGATGTTCCTCCACTCACAGGACAGGACACGGCTGGGTGGGCAGCAGAGCGAACCCCTCCAGGGCGCACGCCAGAAGTCTGGGTCAACGGGAGGCCCTGACAGTGGCTACGTGCTTCCATACAGGGCAACTGCCTTCACAACCCCACAGAGCTCTTCGCAAACAGAAGCTCCAGAACGGAAAGGGCGTTAACAGGTCCCTTTTAGGTCTGCTCTTAAATTTCTGGTCCTCTCTGCTTGATATTTTTGGCCAACCACCTGATATCCTCAAGCCCTGCTTCCTAATTTAAGTCTGACACCCACTTCCTTTTTAACTACACTAACGAATCTCAAACTTTTGAGGATAGAACACCTTTACACTCGAAGATTACTGAAGACTCCCAAAGAGCTCCTTTTTTTAAAAAAAAAACAAAACTTTTTTTTTTACATGTTTATTTATTTATTGAGAGAGAAAGAGAGAAGAGAGAACGCTGGAGCAGGGGAGGGGCGGAGAGAGGGAGACAGAATCCCAAGCAGGTTCTGCACTGTCAGTGCAGAGCGGATGCGGGGCTTGAGCCCACGAACATGAGACCACGACCTGAGCCAAAATCAAGAGTCAGATGCTCAACCGACTGAGCCACCCAGGTGCCCCTCAAAGAGCTTTTTCCAATATTTTCCATCTTAGAGGTCAAAATTAAAAAAAAAAAAAAAAAAGAAGAAGAAGAAGAAGAATGTATTTCCAGGCGCACCTGGGTGGCTCAGTCAGTTGAGTGTCTGGCTCTTGATTTTGGCTCAGGTCATGATCCCAGGGTCATGGGATTGAGCCCCACTTAAGGCTGCACACTGAGCATGGAGCCTACTTAAGATTCTCTCTCTCCCTCTGCCCCTCTTCCCTGCTCACACGTGCACACGTGCTCTATCTCTCTCCCTAAAATAAATTAATTAATGTAAACAGTCCTCTATCCTTTTTAAAAAAATGTTTAAAGGCATGTATTTATTAACGGATTTAAAATTATAAATTCGTTATATATTTCAATAAATATTTCTACGACAAAGACATTTTCAAAAAACCATTGCAAATCTCTCTAAGGTCTGCCTTATCAGAAGCCCACTGGACTCCATACTCTATATTAAAGCGCACCGGCCTCCCTTTGAGTGGATCTCTTGCCCACGGAGGATTCGGTAAGAGTGCGGATTGGCCCTCTGGAAACACAGGCTCACTGAATTATGCAGACGTTCCAGATGAGGGCACATTGCACTCCACGTTTCGTATCCAAAAAATCTGTCCACTCTCCCATCATCTCGTCGGAAGAGTGGGAAGCTGGGCAGCTCTCAGGGGCAGACACAGGTTTTCCAAAACTCTTCATTTTCACCTGAAAGCTCACGTTTTATCCCGGCCACGCATCCTGTCAGTCTTCTTCCTTGAAGTGACAGCTCATCGTTTGTTCTGGAGGAAACGTGTGCCGGAGACGCCAGCCTGAGCACCCAGGGTCGCCGTCAGCCTCCTTTCGGGTCCAGCGCGGGTGCCCCGCGAGCAGCAGGTGGCCCAGCCGGGGCCCCCGCAGGGCTCTTCCCGGGGCCACCCGCCACACGGTAGGGGACGGCGGGCGCCAAGGGGGCGAGATCTGACACAGCCCATACTTGTTACGGTGTCACCAGGGGCATCGTCAAGTGGGGTGGAACTGTTTGCCGTGACGGCACAGCGCAGGGAAACAGCAGCCCAGCACCGGCTGGGCGTGACTCACGCCCTCGCCACTACCCTCGCCGCTTCTGCATCATCCGCTCAGATCCCAACGCAGAGACCAGGAAAGGCCACTGCCACCTTGCACTGCTATCATTAAGTCATCTCCGCACCCACTGTGGGGCCCAAACTCACGACCCTGAGATCCAGAGTCGCACGCTGCACTTGTGTTATTATCACAATAGGGGAGGGGGAGCCCGGAGCCCACCGCCCACCGCGGGAACAGCTGAGCCTCTGCTTTTATATCCCCGCCACCGCCCCGGCCGTCTTCCCTACACATTTGGTTTTAGACGCGGGGGCCTCACAATGTGAATTTTCAGTCACCGTGACACCATTCTCTTTGCTTCAACTAGGCTTTGTTTCTCAAGTTCAACTTCCCTCATCGCGAGCCCTGTAACTCAGGCCCCTTGGCAAGCCGTTTATTTAACTCAAGCCTCGGTTTCCTCAACCACCACACGGAGATCATAATCCCCAGCCAATGTAAAGAGCACACCCTGTGCGGAAGCCCTTCCCCCCTCCAGTCACCTTGTCCTCAGTACATGTCTACCGTGTACCGAGCACCATCCCGTGTGCTAGCATCAACGAGGTCTCAGCCTTACGACAAAATTTCCGTTCCGGGGGTGGGGATGTAGTGGAAAATACCAGAGAAAGAGAGAGCGATCATGAGTGGCTGGGGAGCTGCTTTCGAGGAGGTGATGGGGGAAGGCCTCTCAGCGGCTGACTGTGGAGGACATGGGGAGCCAGTTACCAAGAGCAGGGGGGGGGGAGGGGTGTCCCCAGGCCTTTCCATCGAGGAAGCAGAAAAGGCAGGGCCAGACCACAAAGTGAACCGGGGTGAGGAATCTGCACTGAGCTCCAAGCACTCGGGAAGCCAGGAGCGGTCCCTCCGGGTCAGAACGCCTGTGGGGGAGACCAGTCAGGACACAAGCACAGCCTTCCAGGTGAAACACGGTAGGTGGCTGGGCCAGGCTCGCGACGGGCAGGGACAAAATGAGGCGATCCCATATAAGATGCACTTTGGAGGCCAAGTCGACAGGCTCTACTCATGAGCTGGACAGGGCCACGAGGAGAAGGAGAGGAAAGAATGAAGGGTAACTTCTGGATTTACAGCTTGAACACCCGAGTGGGGGTTGAGGCAAAGCAGGCATTCATCGTTCTCTACCTACTCCTCCGGCACACTTGTAGGCACCGTGTGTGTGGCAGTGGTTTTCCTTCAGGTTTCTGACTCCGTCCCACAGGTGCAAGGCAAAGATCTAACTGAGACCAACTGTCCCCGCACGCTCCCTTTCCAGGGGACAAATGAACTCTGATCGCCATAAAGCATCACGGTAAAACACAAACGGGAACATACGTACACATCGGCGTCAGCCATAGGCCCGCGAATTTTGAACCGCGAATCATTTACGTAAGTCTAATTATTTGAAAATGATAAGCCAAAATTGCTATTGATGCATATACGTATCAATTCACCAAAAGCAACAGAATTAACCAAACAACAAACTAATTTGATAATAACAGTATTAAACGGTAACTTAGTAACTAAAATGCAATAATAGTGGCATTTGAAAGGCAGCGCGGATCCCCCCCCAGAAAATGTGGGAATCCCAACTGAGAGTGGGCAAGGGCTGTGGCTCTGTCGGGATGCCAAACGGTGAGTGGCAGAAAACTTTTTACAGATGTCAGTCAACTTAGCAAAGATGTCAACTTTAGGGATCCTTAACAGCTTCACTAAATAGGACACCAAGAGGGAACCAGAAATACATACACAAAATAAAAGTATATGGAATTGCGTCTCGGTCACAGGGAGCAGCAGAGGCCAAGTCTGCGTTCAGGGCACTTCCCGGCCCACCAGGGCAAGTGGGATGCGTAGGGCCTGCTCTGGGACAAGCAGGCCCACACATGTCGCCTTACCACAGGCTGCTTCATCAGACTGCTGGAGACAGCCTGGCCTGGACGCCTGTGTGCTCAAGATTCCTAGAATCAGAGCAGCTGCCTGGCGTGGCAGTCACGGAGCACAAGTCACACCCAGGGAACACGCTGGCCAGAACCAGCCCCACAAACCAGGTTTGTTCGGCCCGCAGTGTCGGTTGGAGTCCTTCATGTCTTGTAACATCTGAAAGAGTGCCAGCATTTTTAAATTGGAAGCCTTCACGTTAAAAAAAAAAAAAAAAAAAAAAAAAAAGTCTTCTGGATTCTCAAAGAAAAAAGACAGAGAGAGAGAAAGGAAGAAGGAAGAGAGATCTGGCTGAGGCCCAGCTGCCCCTTCAGCTGCTGTGGCCTGTGCTCTCCAGAGCCCACCTTCCAGAAAAATCAGACACGAGTCACATGTCGGCTGCCATTTATCTCCGGCCCTGTGCCATTCTTCTTATACCTGGCCTGTTTCCTTCACTCATGCTTCCTTCTAGTTCTTAGCATCATTTGGATTTGCGACTCTGTCCTGGCAGGGGTGCTGAGAGGTCTCGTTGGGGCCGAGTCAGAGGAAGAGACTACAAGGGCAGTTAGATGCCAAGCTCCCACACGCTGAACTGAAAATGTTATCTGCTGATTTTCTTCTTCATTAAACACCTTGCAAAAAGGTCAGACACGGCAAACGTTTCTCCCCTGGCTCTTTTCTAAGGAGTAATCTCAGTAATTACTCAGACTCAGAACTTTTCTTTCTCTTAATAACCTATGACAAGCTTATCAGAAAATGTTACCATTCACAAATTAATGTTTTAAGCAAAAGGTCAAAAATATATCCATTCATCAGCTTGAACAGTTTGAGCACGGGTTTAGGGTAGCAGAGGGAACCACATTTCACAAGGAAAAAATAAAAAATAAAAGTCTTCCAGATAGAATGGGGAAAAAAAATTATCAGACAGTTACTTTAAAACAAGTTCCTTTTCATGTATGCATAACAACCACAAAAAAAATTTGAACTATATAATTAGTACCAAAGAAGTCCCTAAGACAGACTTTGTACAATCTCTTCCAAAGACCATCTTTTTTACTCCTTAAACTGCTTTTGGATGAAATGAATTGTCCTAACCCAAATCGATAACCAAAGGACTGGTTACTAGGGACTGACCAAGCACAACTGCCATAATGGTGATCTTACATAGTTCAACATCATACATGAAAATATATGTAAGCCCAGAGCAATCACACCGTACTATAACAACAACTACCTCTCTTTTACCACTACGATGCTTAAATTTTAAAAAGGCAATCTTGAAGGAGAAAACAAATCACAAAAAGACAAATTTTAAGTGTGGGAAGGTTCCACCCGCTGGCTCCGGAGACCAGGAGGTGGACAGCGGTTAGTTAAGGGCAGGTTCACCAAGATCGGCTGTTTTCTTTCCTACTGGCCATTTGTAAGTCACTGTTCACACTCCAACACCATGGAGACCCC
Organism: Leopardus geoffroyi; assembly: GCF_018350155.1. NCBI lineage: Eukaryota > Metazoa > Chordata > Mammalia > Carnivora > Felidae > Leopardus > Leopardus geoffroyi. The sequence goes on along the minus strand of NC_059330.1, from coordinate 59,405,290 downwards.
CTCAAACCTGGACCCAAGTTCCAACCCATCACCCTCTAACTCCACCGTGGGAGAAATTCTGTCTCCAAGCTACAGCAACGTGACACCACATAAATGGAGGGAAAGTCTGGATCCAAGACCAACTGTTTACAAGGCGGTATGATGAAGTTCATTGTAACTTTAAAACAACTCTGCATGAATTTGTTACTAGCTAAACATTTGCCAGTAATCTTGTTTCCCAGCATAGCATTTAACCTGGCTTGGACAATTAGAAAAAAAAAAAAAAAAAGCAAACTAGCCACAGAAGTAGGCTACCCACGTGGGTACAAGTACTCTCTCTCCCAAGGCATCTTTCCGTCCTGTTAATAACAGCACTGAGTATACCAAAGAGTGTGTAAGCACTCGCAGTGCTGCACTTTCCAACACGGTTACCTTTTACTGTCCGAATTCGAACTTAGTTTGAGTTAAATTAACACTGGCCGGTGAATAACTAACTACTAACCAGAACAGACTTTTTCCATTTCCGACCCAACGCTGGAGTCTGAAATGGCTTGTGCTCTTTAAGTTGACTTGCAACGTGTGGCTGGGGGAAAATGACCGCTGCTTCCCCCGAGGACACTCGAGTGGCTCTGAACTTTCTGTGGAAGAATCTACCAGGGCCCAAGGGGGCGCGGTGGGAAAATCCACTTACCCGATCCTTCATCCTCCAGCTCTGAGCTAAGGATTTGGAGCCTTCGATTTTCTCACAGTGCCTCTTTTTCATAAAAGCCAAGGGCAGGTTCCAGTCTGTGAGGTCGGCCTCATCTTCCTCCCCGAGTCCCAGAAGAGGGGACTGCAGCATCTCGGACTCCATCGGGGGGGGAGGGGGTGGGGGAGTCCTTGGCAGCAAGCGCTCGAGAACCTCCAGCCTTAAAAACTAGCGTGTACCAGAGCGGTACATATAAGAAATAAGAAACAGGGGAGGGGGGAGAGTGGAAAAAGAAACGAACGGGAAGTGTGCGGAGACCCCTACTCGGGCAAAAAGTCTGACACCCTTCTCTCTAACTCTGCGCGGGAAGGCGGAGGGGGTAGGAAGAGCCGGGCGGCGGCGGGGAGACCGGGCGGACCAAGGAGCTCGGCGCGCACACACACGCACGCCTCCAGGTCCCACGCCACGGGCTGCTTCGGGGGCTGCACGTCCCAGGAGGGGCTGCGAGCGGAGCTGTCAGAGGCGTGGGAGACTTCAGGCCTCACGATGACCCTGCTCTCGGCCTCCAACGCCTCGGCCGATCCGAGGACAGGAAGGCCGCCCGCTCTCGGTGCCGGTTCGCCGACCGGGCGGAGGTCTCCGGCCGAGGGGGGAAGAGGTTCAGAGCTCGTGGGGTTTCCCGCAGCCACTCTCAGCCCTGCGGGTCCCGCACTCGCCGGAGCTGCTGCAACCAGAGCCAGGACCGGCCCATCGTGCTCGCCCGCAGCCGGCTCCTCGGCCCCGGATCCGCGCGGCCTGGACGGCCCCGGCCTTCGGCCCCGTGCCTCTCTCCTGCCTGAGAACGAGTCCTGACGAGAGGGCGACGCGGAGGCGCGAAGAAGACAGGGAGTGTGGGCTTATTGGGTTTGGAGAGTTCTGCCCTCTGGTTTGAAGCTACAGTGAAACTCCTCTCATCAGCACATCAAGGAGGACGCCATGTTGCCAAGCCCCAGCATGCATCGCGACCTACGGTGTGACCAACAGGCCAAACTTCCTCAGAACGTTCTGGCCGCGCTTCCCAGAATGCGAGGAGAGAAATTCGCCGCCCCCCCCCACCGCTTCGTTACTATGGTTACCACAATTCAGCTTTCCAGAGTTTATAGCGTTCATTCAATAGATGCGCGATATCAACGTCAATCCTATAAACGAAACTATGTCAATTTAGTTAATTTTGAAAAAAGCTTTTTATTGTTACAAACGGATCTACATGCTCCTGAAATTTAAGGAATTCACCCCCTTGTTGTTTCTTCCAGATTTTGAAAAGGCAGCAAAAGCAAGAACTATTGATAATATTACATAAGAAGATGGTTGGGGGGGTGGGGGTTGCACGTAGTATCCTCCACAATATCAATCAGATTTTCTCCCCCCCACCCCCACCCCCACCCCCCAGGGAATACCCAGGGGAAAAACTAATTTCAACGATTACAATTTTTTTTTGTTGTTATTGAATCCATCCTATTTTCTGAGCAGCTTATCCTTCTTTTGATACAGCTTCGTGTGCAAACAACTAAAAGCTACAGGTTTCTTTGCGTGGAGGCACACCCCCTGCTTTATTCCTCTACTCTGAAAACATTGTTTATTTACAGTGTGTGCGGAACTCTGACCTCCTCTACTAGGAGGGAATAGAGAGCCGAATGCAGCATGTGGTGCCTGCCTTCAATAAAAACAGTGTTAGTGAGCCACACATGTTCCCAGTATATACAGCTTGGCAGGGAGCAAACAGACTGGTCTTCCCGTCTGCATGGGGCTTTGGTGCCTGGATCCCGATGTTGGCTGAATCACTCTCCACCTCTGTAACCTTGGTCAATTGCTTAACTATTTCAGCCTCAGTTTCCTCATGTATAAAACTGGGATAGGGCCTCCTGGGTGGCTCGGTGGGCTAAGCGTCTGACTTCAGCTCAGGTCATGATCTTGCGGTCGGTCTGTGAGTTCAAGCCCCACATAGGGCTCTGTGCTGACAGCTCAGAGCCTGGAGCCCACTTGGGATTCTGTGTCTCCCTCTCTCTCTGCCCCTGCCCTGCCCACGCTCGCTCGCTCTCTCTCTCTCTCTTTCTTAAAATTAAACATTTTAAAAGTTTCAAAGAAAAAACGGGGATAATGCCCACCTCGAAGGATACAATTAACCCGTGAAGGTGCCCAGTAATAGTAAGAACGCTGAATAGAATACTAACAATCAACTTCCCATAGCTAGAGTGAAACCTAGCAACACTGCCTGCTTTATTAATCTAAAACCTCCGATTGGACACGACAAGATACCTTGTTTCTCTGTGGTTGCCCAGGGCTTGGACACAAAGCGGGGATCCGGGGATCCGTATCAAAATCCTGACATTTGTGTTCCTTTCAACATTGGAATGAATAGTGCAATTCCGGATCTTTCACACCTAGCACGTAGTGCATGTTCCAAGCATTCGTTGCATTATTGCATCCCACTGAGCCTGATTCAACCTTTAAAACTCAGGGTAAATTCACCAAAAAACAGATGGAGGCTAAAACCTTCCTTTTCCCTGCTCCCTGGGTTGGCAAACTATCCCCACAAGCACCAGCAGAGGCTTTGGGACTGCAGCAGCGTTAAACCCCTTTATTCCTAACTGCTCGGTGACTTGGGAAAACCCACTTAATCTGTGTGAGACTCAGCGTCCTCACCCACAAAGTGTGTGTCACCTTGGGAAATCATCACTCACCTCGTCCGATATTCTAAATGAAGACAGTAAAGGTGCTGATGGAACCCTAATCTGGCAGGCCTTCAGAATCACCAGGGAAACTATTCAAAAATAAAGATACCCGGGTCCTGCTCCAGGCCTCCTGAATCACGGGGAGGGGAAGAGAGGGATTCAGGACTATATTTTGTAATCAGGGAACCCTGATGAGAGTTAAAATCAGTCTAGTTTGAGGATATTGGAAAACACTCTCTCTAAAGACATTAGACAACGTTTTCCTCTAATGATTCCATCCCAGCCTCAATAAAAATTTGTATCAGGGCCGCCTGGGTGGCTCAGTCGGTTAAGCATCTGACTTTGGCTCAGGTCATGACCTCACCGTTCCCGAGTTTGAGTCCTGCATCAGGCTCTGTGCTGACAGTTCAGAGCCTGAAGCCTGCTTTGGATCCTGTGTCTCCCTCTCTCTCTGCGCCTCTCCCATTCACGCTCTGTCTCTCTGTCTCTCTCAAAAAATAAACATTAAAAAATTGTTTAATTGTATCAAATAATGCTATGAAGAAATTATCCAATATTCCATCTAATAAATCAGAACAAGACTCACCCTTTCCCCCAAATTACAGAACAAAACACACCCACCATTGTTTTACAAACGTGACCCCAGGACCGAGAAACCATTTGGGGTCCACGTCCTAGGCCGAAGGTCAGGACACACACGTTCCGGCCCCCAGTCCGGCACCGATTCCCGCAGACCTCCCCAAAGCCTGTGACCTCCTCTGCCCTCAGTCTCCACATCTGTGACGTGAGACACTTGAAGAAGGTGAATCTCTAGGATATTTCCGGGTTCAAAACTCTGTGATTCATGTACAAACCAGAAAGGGGCTGGTGACAGCCCAGCTCCCAACCTGAAGTCTCAAGAACGGGCTTGAATCATTTCATAGCATCCTGACATTTAAAAGAAACCTCGTCCCAGTGTGTTATGGATGATTCTATTCAAGTCCCAGATAAGCATTTGGAACTGTGGCTCCAGGCTTCTGGAAGGCAGTGAGCGTCTATGACTAATGACGAGCTGGAAATCCAAGGCTGACAATTTCTCACCTGGGTGATCTCATCACCACGGTGTGTGATCTGCTGGCCACCTGGGCCCGCCGTTCTGATCTCCAGTGTCCAATTCTTCACAAGCAAGGACATCTCATGCTTCCCACAAAACCTCTACATAAGATACTTTAATCTTGAAAACAGTTTTATGAATCTCAAAAAAAATGCACGAAACCTGGTCTGATTGTCCAGCTATAAAAATGTTGATAACGTGCCGCTGGGGGTGAACATCCAGCTCAGGACTGGGACAGGAGGAGGTTTTAGGCCCAGCTCTCATCTGAAACAGCGGAATCCCCTGTCACCTGCTTGTACGCAGAGAGGGGGGCCTCTTCCTGGAACGTGAAGGTAGACCAGATGACCTCTTCCAGCCCTAAAACTTGGGCTCTTTGGCAGCCAGAAGCCAGAGACACAGCAAAGTGAGCACAAGATCAAATATTAAAAAACCTGGACGTGTGGGTCCAATACAGTGGAAGTCAGGGGTAAATATGGGAGGAAAACAGGGAGGGGGCCTGAAAAATTGCCACAGTACAGGACATGTTGCCCAGCGAGAACGGGGAAGCTAGATTTTCACAGCCTTCGAGCTCAGCTGTCGGCCCCGCACAACCGACCGAATCTCTTCTCAAAACACAAGCCCGCCCAAGGCAGGAGTCCCATCCTCCAATATTGCAGCTTCTCCACCAAATCAATCAAGGGCATGGAATGTGTTTTGTCATCAAGAATCGGGAGCGAGTCTGGAGGTCAAGAAAACGGGTGCTTCGCTGAGCTATATGGTTTTCCACGCAGGGAGACCGGCCAGCGCCCGTCCTTTCCAGAGGAATCTGTGCTTAGCTTAAACCAAAATAGACATAAAGTACTTTGCTTTTGTCTGAGCATCATTACTCCGTTTTTAGCAAAATCCCAGCCACCCGCCCTGGGCAGGTCAGATGCCTTGTTGACGAAGTGAGAAGAGAAGGGAGCGGGAAGTAACAGCCTCAGCATCTCCTTCGGAAACGCAGGCCGCAAGACGCCAAATGTGCCTGTCTCGTTCTCCCCCCTTTTCATCCGTCTAAAAATACGGTGATATTTACGTACGTGAGCTTCCTCCCCTCTCGCACACCTCTCTGTTTCATGTTCTTGTTTTTGTACACTGAGTATGCGTGGTTTGGGGAAGCAGAAACAGCGGTCCGTTTAAAAAAGGAGGTGACCGGGGCGCCTGGGTGGCGCAGTCGGTTAAGCCTCCGGCTTAGAGCCTGGAGCCTGTTTCCGATTCTGTGTCTCTCTCTCTCTCTGCCCCTCCCCCGTTCATGCTCTGTCTCTCTCTGTCCCAAAAATAAATAAACGTTGAAAAAAAAAAATTAAAAAAAAAAAAAGGAGGTGACCCCCGAGGAGCCTGGGGAATTACGGTAAAACGTGCTACTTTTTGAACAAACTTTACCCACCCTGGGCATTTCTTCTTTCCGAACTGAGAGGCTTCGCAGCGGCAGCCTTAAGGATCCAGCCACAAGGCAGAGCCGAGGGGTAGAGAAAACAGGGAGAGAAAACAGAAGTGGACCCTTAACAGAAATGTGACCTTCACCTCCCCCCCCCCACCCTTTCCTTCCCACTCTGGGGGCTGTTTTGTGTAGGGCAATGGAGAGCTTGCGTGGGGCACCTAGAATCTGGGGGCAAAGTGAGGCACACAGGGGCTGGAAGCCAGTGTGCCCCAGGGCCCCTCCCCACTGGCACCGTGGCCCACCAGTCTGGATAGCCTGGTGCACCCAGCTCCAAGCCTTTAAGGATCAGACGCCGCTGGGAATTCTTTATGGAGAAGGAGAACAGACGAAGGCCAGTGTCTTTCTTCCCCAGCTCCCAAGTTCCACCCATGGGTGCACTCTCCTTCCTCCCACAGGGCCCTGGAGGTCGTCGAATGGCAGGGATATGGTCTATGCCCAGTACAGAGTGTTTGACAAGAAAAAATATATATATAAAGGAAAGCTTTTCTGATAGAGACTGTACTGAGAAAATGTGTTATCCAATAAAAAATATACAAACTGAATTTTATAACCTTTTATTTTAACAGAATTGCCTGCAATGAGATTCTACCTTTATGAAAATACAAATAATACAACCAACTGTCTCTTTTTAAACTCTCCGTTTGTTATTTTATGTAATATTCACCTCTCATCAGCGATTCTCAGATTCTCGGCACACACAAGACCCTGGGGGAGCAAGGCTAGCCTGACCACGCCTCTGCCTTTAATAGGGGGGATTAGGGAAAATGCCTGTAGCTAAAATATTATAATCCTGGTAGTGAGTGAGTGTTTGTGATGAGCCAAGCCCTTTTCATGAGAATTAACTCATTTAATCCTCCTCATAGGCTCATGTAAAGTCTCCTGTTTTAGATCCGTCTTACCAGGAAGAAAATTGAGACTCAGAACAATTAAATATCCTTCTCAAGATCTCTCTGCTGGCCAGGGCCTGGCGAGGGTCCAACCGGGGCCGCCAAAGGCCAGGCCCCGGCTCAAACACCTCCTCGGGACCCCAGACTCAAATCCCTTCTCCTGCCCTTCTGTGCCCAGGACCCCAGGAAAGGCACTCCATGCACCCCCGTCCCAATTTCACATATGAACCACGAAACTAAGAGTTTCAACGTCTAGACGTTGTTAGTATTAAAGGAGCTAATGCCCGGCGCAACAGTAAGGACTCAATAAAGGCTAACCGTTATTAACAAAGTGCCGTAAGAAATAAATTCCATCCAGGTTGATTAAAAAGGCTTCCTGCAAAACACAGCACGTGTGCCTGAACCTGAAAAATGGATTCCTTTTTTGGAATACGTTGAATTGTTTTTCTGAAGGAGGGTCTCACACGTGGGGTGGGAGGGAGATTTTTCACGGAGGTCAGTGGATCAGACCGTAAACTGATTTTTTAAAAGCGAAGAAAGGCACTGTAACATGCAATGTCCGAATGCTGAGTTGGGTGTGAGTAGAATCAGCCCAACACATGTGGCCAGCTGCTCCCGGAGGTGAGGGGAGATTTGGGGGTGGGAAACGCCTTCAACCTGCATTTAATCCCAGAAGTGCTATTTGGCATTTTAAACAGTATCGCATAGTACTTTGGCAATTCTTCTTAAATTTAAAATATAAAAGTAATAAATACTTGCTGGAGGAAACTGGAAAATGTCAAAGAAAAAAAGAAAAAAAAAAGAAAAAAAGAAAAAAACCCGAGTGTTTCCATTTTGTGTATTTTCTTTTTGCCTTTTCTTTCTGGCTTTTATGTATATATTTAAAACCTATTTGTTTTTACCTTGCAAAATAACATTATTCTGAGGGTGCCCAGGGGGCTTTGTCAGTTAAGCATCCAACTGCGGGTCAGGTCATGATCTTGTGACTTGTGAGCTCCAACCCTGCATCGGGCTCTGTGCTGATGGCTCGGAGCCTGGAGCCTGCTTCAGATTCTGTGTCTCCCTCTCTCTCTGCCCCTCCCCCACTCGACACTGTCCTCTCTCTCTCAAAAATAAATAAACGTTAGGGGCGCCTGGGTGGCGCAGTCGGTTAAGCGTCCGACTTCAGCCCGGGTCACGATCTCGCGGTCCGTGAGTTCGAGCCCCGCGTCAGGCTCTGGGCTGATGGCTCAGAGCCTGGAGCCTGTTTCCGATTCTGTGTCTTCCTCTCTCTCTGCCCCTCCCCCGTCCATGCTCTGTCTCTCTCTGTCCCAAAAATAAATAAACGTTGAAAAAATAAATAAATAAACATTAAAAATTTTTCAAAAATAAATAACATTCTGAAACATTATTTTCAAAATAAAGACTAGAACAAAGAAACGCTTAATTCCCCTGCCCGGATATAGCTGCCACTAATATTTCTACGTACAGCCTTTTGTGTATATTATAAACATGTATGGCAAGCAGACATACTTATTTGTACAGTTTTTGCAAAAAAGAATCGTTCGATTTTATATAAACAACGCTGTTTAACAGCACATCTCGTGTCACGACTTGTCTTTCTCACGTACAGCGGGAGTATGTTCTCCCAGCTCAGCTAGTAACTGGGAAATGCGGAGGGGTGACCCACAGAGAAGAGTACAGCCTTCGGGGTCATGCTGCAGGAAGCCGTGACCTTCACGTGGCCTAAACGAAACTCCACAGGCCAGACTTTTGGTTACAAAGACATAAGGCAAACAGTGTTCCGTGCCTTTCCCCAAACATCCTGAGGGATGTCAACCCTGCACGCACAGCTGTGGGGAGGGTAAGTGTTCAGTTTAGTACTAACAAAAATTATTATTATTATCCTGTAATAGCAGTGGCCAACCTTACTGTGCACGAAGTGCCCATTGTCCCCATTTCACAGATAAGGAAACGCTGAGGCAAGGGTAGATTAAGGAACTTGCCCCAGGTCACACAGTGAATAATCTCTGGAGCCAGGATTCCAACCAGCAGGATGACCCCAGGGCTGAGGCTCCCACACGTTCCTGTATATCAGAACTGCCTTTAAAGGCCCCACGTCCGGGCTGCACCTTCACCAGTGGAAAGAACGTCAGGTGACGGCAGCCCGGGATCCCCAGAGGCTCCAATGTCAGGGATGTGTGGGACCCACAGTCTCGAGGCCCGTTCTCTTAACCACTGTGTTGATCACACGCGGGGCATTTGTGTCCAGCCGGCTGTGTCAGCAGTGACACGGCTTCCTGGAAAGTGAGGTTGGACAAATGTGTGGTTGTGGTGTCCCTTCCAGGCTGTATGGTCTACCCTCCGCTGTCGGTGAAGACTGGGTTCCAAGTTGGTGTAACTGACCCAGCCACCCAGGCGCCCCGACCGGGTTCCAAGTTGGGAGCCAGCTAGTCAGAGAGGGTTCATGAGGGCTACGTTTAGGTCTTTCCCAGGTGACCACGTGTCCTGGTTTCCTGGGGCAGTCCCAGTTTTCACCGGCTGCCCTGACACAATTATCGATAATGCCTTCTTACGTTCTCGAAATTGTCCTAGTTTGGGTGATAAATCACTCCACCTCTTACCCACTGAGACCTATACTCTCTACTCATTGCGGATATCGCTGTTCTAAACAATGTTTGTTTTCACGTCCCTTCCCCCAACTAGATAGAGGCTCCATAAAGACGAGGACCATACGTTCTCATTCCCCGATTTACGCCCTGCAGAGAGCGCCGAGTCGGTGCGGCGGTGGGCACACAGTGTGTGTTGAAGGACTCGGGTGAGAAGAACCCCAAGAAGCCCATTCTGGAAACAGAAACGAAGGGCAGCCTGGACAACTCAGACTGACCTGCTCAGGGGAACATCGGGACCCAAGGCACAGTGATCACACGTTAGGGTCACATGCTGAGGACCAGCAGGGACAGACCTGGGAACTCTATAGGAACCCCCCCCCCCAAGAAGAATGGCCTGCCCAAAGATTTGAAGTAGAGGGGGCCTCTGGGTAGCTCAGCCCATTTTGGCTCCAGTCGTGATCTCGAGGTTCGTGGGTTCGAGCCCACGTCGGGCTCTGTGCAGACAGCTCTGAGCCTGGAGCCTGCTTCAGATTCTGTGTCTCCCTCTCTCTCTCTGCCCCTCCCCTGCTCTCTCTCTCTCTCTCTCCCTTTCTCTCTCAAAAATAAATAAATGTGAAAAAAAAATTTTTAAAGACTCGGGGCCACTGACATGGAGATGAAAAGACAGCAACTTCATCTGAAACCCCAACAGAGCAAAACAGGCCGTGAGAACATCCTCGAACACGGATCTTTGCTTTTACCCCTCTCATTGCTTCCTTGTATCACTCAAGCTATGCTAAGTGCTGGCACCCTCCTGTCTCAATAGAAGGTCGATGCTCCTTCACACAGCCCTTCAATACAGGTGTCTGGGGTAACCCGGGGGCACAGACCCTTTCCATGTCAGGGTCCCCACCATCCCCAGCGCCTCTGGGCACACTGCTAGACGTCTGCTCCCAGCCAGGGGGCTTGCACAGGGGCTGAGGCTTCTATTGGCCAGGCCTGAGGCTTACATCATCTCGCCTGCATTCTATTGGCCAAAGTTGGTCACATGCCACAGCTAACTGCAAGGGAAAGTGGGCAATGTAGTCCATGTAGCCAGAAGGACCTGGGAAAAAATTCGGTAAATAAGGAGCTACAAGATTTCTTCCTAGAAAGGAAAGTCAAAAGTCAAAAAGCTCTATTCATCTACTAGAACTGCCATAACGAAGCGTCACAAACGGGCGGCGTCGAACCGCAAACATTAACCCTTTCACAGCGTGGAGGCCGGGTCTGAAATTAAGGTGTGAGCAGGGCAGTGCTCCCTTTGAAAGCGCTAGAAGAAAATCTGTTCCGTGCCTTCCTGTTACTGTCTGGTGTCGTCTGGCACCCGCTGGCACGTCTTGGCTCACAGCTCCGAACACCAGCCTCTGCCTCCTCCAACACGTGGTGTTCTCCCTGTGTGTCTCTGGGTCTCCCTCTTCTCTCTCTCTCTTTTTAAGTCTCTTTATCTATTTCGAGGGTGGGAGAGAGCCAGAGAGAGAGAGGGAGAGAGAGAGAATCCCAAGAAGGCTCCACGCCGTCAACGCAGAACCCTACGCGGGGCTTGATCCCACGAACCATGAGACCACGACCTGAGCTTCCCTCTTCTCATAAGGACACCGACCAAACTGGATCGCGGGCGTCCACATCATCTGCAAAGACCTTATTTCTAGGTGAGCCCACATTTGTTGGCACCAGGGCTTGGGACTTGAATATACGTCTCTGGCAACGCAAGTCAACCCAGAAGAAACAAAGGGCACGAACTTTTTAATGTGTATTTATTTTTGACAGAGAGAGAGAGACAGAACATGAGCGGGGGAGGGGCAGAGAGAGAGGGAGACACAGAATCCGAAGCAGGTTCCAGGCTCTGAGCGGTCAGCACAGAGCCCGACGCGGGGCTCGAACCCACAGACCGCGAGATCATGACCTAAGCCGAAGTCGGACGCTCCACCGACTGAGCCCCCCAGGCGCCCCAAAGGCATGAACTCTTCAAAGGTGTTTGCTCTCACACCGCTTCCAAAAAATACTCTGCACACAAACCAGCAGCAGCAGAGAGCATAGGTGTCCTCCCACCTTCCCCCAACCCAGGAGCAGTGTTTTGATTTTCTTCCTTGTTTTCGCCGTCTTGATTTTTGGAAATTCGTTAAATGAACAACAGCGTCTAGTTTCCGTTCTGATAGGCACCCCTCAGGGAAGACCCAGAAAGTGGGAGAGGGCCCAGGAATCACATCGTCCAGGCTCAGGGAGCGGAGGGTGTTTGCTGGGCAGCGGGCCGGCCATCCCAGGGCACAACGCAGGCAGGGACTTGGGAACACTTCACTGGCGGTAGTGAAATGCTGAAATCGTTTTCTCGGCCTGCAGAAAGCCAATATCAGAAGGCAGGAAGGACAAAACTTTCCATTTATCCATCCGAAATTAATGTTTCCAGCCAGGAGGGCTGCAGACAGCCAGCTGCCGGGGCTGCGAGTCCTGTCTGGTTTGCGTGCCGCCGTGGCAAGTGCGGGCTTGCAGTTGCCAGGAATGAGTGTGGCAGCGACACTCCGAGCAAGCAGTCCACAGAGCGGCTCCCGGGCTCCTTGGATGCCATCACCCGTCAGAACACTCTGTGCTTGGTCCAGAGCTATCCCGCACCCGTGAATTATTCATACCAGCCACCTTGTGATATGTGATCACATTCTGGGCAGAATGTCAGCCAGGGAGAAATGGGTAAATGTAATTTGTAGTCTCAATTTCTGTCATAGTTTCAGTCATTATTTTTCTCTCATAACTCTCCATCTCCCTGCCGTATTTTCCCTTCTCGGGTTTTTAATCAGAGGGATATGTCAAGAGCGAATCTGAAAGCCTCTTCCTTCCTTCTGCCTGTGCTCTCCCGTGACGAAGAGGTAATATGTTTACGATACGTATTTTATTACCTTTGAGCGCAAGTAATTGCTATGGTTATTTCTGTTGGCCTTAAAAAACAAAAAAAAAAAGCCAGCTCTTTGGCCAGCAAAGGAAGTTTATGGAGGACTAGAAGACGAATCGCAACCCGGACACGGGAGTTTGGGTGAGCAGGGGGTGAGCGTGGAGAGCAGTGCAGAGGGGCTGGCTTTTATAGGCGAGGGTGATGGGCGGGGCCCCTTTGCTGAGCTCTCATTGGCTGGACTGTTGCCAGGCGAGGGGAAGTTCTGCCTTCCACCTTCAGGTAGTGAAGTAGGTTCCCCCCGTTGGCCGCCTGATGGCAGTGCGACAGAGCGCCCCCTTCAGGGCTTTCACACTCCGTTTTAAAGGAGGGTTCCTCTACCATCACATTTTTTATTTGTTTTTTAATTTTATTTTTTATTTTTTTAAACTTACATCCAAATTAGTTAGCATATAGTGCAACAATGATTTCAGGAGTAGATTCTTCAGTGCCCCATTTTTTTTTTTTTCAACGTTTATTTATTTTTGGGACAGAGAGAGACAGAGCATGAACGGGGGAGGGGCAGAGAGAGAGGGAGACACAGAATCGGAAACAGGCTCCAGGCTCTGAGCCATCAGCCCAGATCCCGACGCGGGGCTCGAACTCACGGACCGCGAGATCGTGACCTGGCCGAAGTCGGACGCTTAACCGACTGCGCCACCCAGGCGCCCCACCCCATTTTTTTTTTTTAACGTGTGTTTATTTCTGAGAGACAGAGCCAGAGCGTGCGTAGGGGAGGGGCAGAGAGAGAGGGAGACCCAGAATCCCAAGCAGGCTCCGGGCTCAGAGCTGTCAGCACAGAGCCCGACGCGGGGCTCGAACTCACGAACCGCGAGATCATGACCTGAGCCGAAGCCGGACGTCCATCCGGCTGAGCCACCCAGGTACCCTTCACATCTTCTTGGACACATATTTTCCTGTCCTTTATTTTGAGCATGGTTTGGATTTAATGCACCTTTCAATCTGTGCTCCCAAAGGAAGTGGGATGGGGAACCCACTTCTCACCTCTCAGCACACCTGTCACTTTCGTGGCGTCACCTTCTCTGAGAAGGGGAACGATCTCCCTCTCTGCTCCGTGGGTGAGTCGACAATCCCTTCCACCACCCACATCCCCAGGTAAGCCCGAAAATGCCAAGATTAGAGATTCAAGGTGAGCTCCAGGTAGACTCAGAAACCCAGTCCCAGAGGCTGCATCACTGACCTGAAGTCCTTAAGGTTGACAACATACCCAAGGCTTGAACCCCCCTAAATTGGGTCCAAGTCTATGGCTCAAAGGGTCTGTCTCCCTGTGATTCGCTCTTCCCTTCAGCCTTTCGACACAGATGGAACCACTGTATGATTTCCCCCCGAGCACAGGGTCAGATCTCACAGGTAATGGGATCCGATGAGAAAACTGGACTTCTCTAGCCCATTTGCTTTCCCAAGTGACAGGTTGGACCTCACAGCCGTTCACGTTGACCCCAACACCATCCAGCCCATTGGCCTGCAGAAGGCCGTGGGAGCGTGCACATCACAGCCCAGCCTGCCACGGGGCCTTGGGCCTAAGACAGAGCCAGACTCCAGCAAAGCTCCACCACTCCCAAGCTCTGCACTCAGGGAAGCCACTTAACCTCTCCGAACCTCGCTTTTGTCATCTGCAGAATGGGGAAGAGATGAGATTACCCAAGGGCACTGAGTCATGAGGAGGCAATGGAGTTTTGCAAAGTGAGCCTTTTAAAGCTTAGAGGCTAGATTGGGAAACATCCAGGATTCAAAAGGCTCCAAGAGCCCTAACTCCCTCTGGACATATCCAGTGTCTACCCTCACCCCCAAAGCTATACAGAATCTGACCCATCTACCTCTCTGACTGCACGTTGGTCGTGACCTCTATGCTCCTCCCGGGACACCCAAAAACTAGCCACTCTCACCTCCAGGCTCTGCACTGGCTGCCCCGCTGCCTGGAACACATTTACCCAGATGCCTTCATGCTTCCTGCGCTCCCTTCCTCGGGGTCCCCACTGACATCACCACTCAGAGGAGCCTCCCGACCACCCATGCCCTTTAGTCCCCTCGTCCGGCTCTTTCTCTCTCCATAGCCCCTGGCACCACCTGACCCATTTTGCATTCACTTTATTTATTCATTGCCTGCTAACCCCTCTGGAAGGTAAGCCCGGTAGGGGCAGGAATGCAGGTCTGTCTTCGATGGTCCCAAACCTGGTGTCTGCCATGTCACAGGCAGGGGTCTGGGGCTACTTGGGAGTTAGGCTGGTGGCCTGTTGCTCAACTGGCTAGGGTTCGGGGAGAGGGGGACTCAGAGCACTCCCACATTTCTGGCTCAGTAAGTCTGGGGCCCAGGGCACATGGGCCATGAGGCGACCTAGCTTCGAGATGCTCCCCACCCCTGGTCTCTGTGCTCCCCAGCCATGCACAGGAGCCTCCGTTTGAAACTAAGAAGGGAAGAGTCTGATTTGGGGCTGCGGGGGAGGTAAAGATGATGGAGGGGTGGCATATGCTCTTAGCTGTTTGGAATGGAGCTAAGCCCAAACACTTACATGGGGGAAGGTACCAGCTGGAGAAGCGGGAACTGGGAGGCACTGTGCGGATTCTGGGCATTAGTGGGGCCGCTTGGAACCAGATGACACAGTGTGGCACGGCATTGGGGGCTCATTCTCCAAGAAGGCAGCCTCGGTGTGTCCAGGGGGGACATGGGCACAGACATTGGCTCTCACCTGAGGGTCCCTGACAGCGGAGGCTGTCCCTTTGAGGGTCTTGAGGGTGGGCAACATCAAATCGCAACGGGACGGCTGGGAGGGACAGGGGTCCTCCCGGGTCACCACCCAGATTGCACGCCAGCCTGAAGTTCCTTGGGGATGTAGGGCTACCCTAGTGTACTTTGGAACGGGGACCGGGGGTCTGGCGGGTCCTGGTGCAGTAGAAGGAAGGACTGGGCAATTGCTGTTCTATAAATTGTGACATTTGGTGACACACGCGTGTAGTGGCTGTGCTTTCCCTGCACGGCCTTAGCTGCTCACGCTACTCGTGTGAGCAGAGTGTCACATGCAGCCACTTACGCCAGGTTTTCTCAGCCTCCACACTACTGACATTTGGGGCAAAGTATTCTCTTTTTTGTTTGTTCGGCTGGCACTGTAGCATTGTTACGAATTGTGTAAACGTACACGACGAAACACTGTTTTAACCACATTTACGTGACCCGTTCGGTGACATTCACACTGTTGTGCAGCCATCACCACTGTCCCCACCTCCAGACTCTTTTCATCTTGCAAAACTGAAACTCTGTCCCCATTAAACCTAACTGCCCTTCCCCCTTTACCCAGCCCCCCCAGACCCCCACCATCTACTTTCCGTGTCTATGAATGTGACTCCTCTAGGGGCCTCTCATAAGTGCAATCCCACAATGTTTGTTGTTTGGTGACGGGCTCATTTCGCTTGGCATAACGTCCTCGAGATTCATCCATGTTGTGTCATATGTCACGATTTCCTCCCTCTTTAAAGCGGAATATTATTCTGGGCAAATGGTTCTCTGTTGCAGAACCATCCAGTAGGAAGATCGCCAGCGGCCGTGGCCTCTGCCCACTAGATGCTAGAGACACTTCCTTCCTCCCGATCATGGCAACCAAAAATGGCTCCAGACTTTCCCCAACGTGTCCGGGGACTAGGTGCGCTCACCTCTGACAACTTGCGTCTCCCCTGCATGTACCGAATGCCCCAAAGAGCAGCCGTACCCCTGCAAAGGGGCAGGGGCACCTCGGGAATGTGCACCCCGCGCCCGGCTACAGCTCAGATCCCAAATCCCATCTGCAAGTAACATCCGCACACATTTCATGTCAGAATCGCTTAATAACATTAGGGCAGATTTTCACAATCAATCTCTAATAGCAGTAATAATAATAAAACCCCTCTCTTTTCTTAAATCCACATCAAGTATATGGCAAGTCATGTGCTGGCTGCGTTGCCTCCTGCAGACCGAATGCTGGCCTCTTGTTTTTAACCTTCCGTCTGGGGAGACACAAATCCTACTTAGAGTCAAACCCCAGGAGATGCGTGAAGCATGTAGGAGTCAAAGATAAACAGGCTGGCCTTGCCCTTGGACACATAAGCTGGATTTTCTTTAGTAATCCAGTCTCTTCACGGAAACAGCCAAGAGCCGGGAAACTTTACAGCACAATCCATAGCGCGCACACACACAGACACGCACACACATACACACACACACACACACACACACACACACACCAAAAAGAGTGAGTCTGGCAGACCAGGCGGCTGACAGCCACAACTTGGGCAGCGTTTCAACCCGCTCACTCCCTCCTCCCAGACCCCGCCAACAGAGCTCCGTTTTGATGCGCACAAATTCTGCGTTTCCACGCGAGCCCCACATAGCTCTGCTAATGCACATCGGCCCTCAGACAAAATCTTTTATTTCCCAGTAAGCCTGGAATAAAAAAAGATGAATTTGCAGGGGCTTTGGGGACGAAAGAGAGACACTGGAGCCCCTCAGGATTATCTTGGCAGAGAATGAATTTCGTTTGCTCGTGTGTGGTTCATCAGGCGTTGATTAAGAGTCATAGAATTTGGGGATTGGAATCAAAGCACCTGAAGGGGGGGACAAATAAACCTCCCTTCCGGGGCCAGAAGGGACAGAGGAGCCGGGGTCATCCAGCTTTTGTTGGAACATCCCAGACAGGTGGCAGATTTGCCCCAGTTCGTTGGCCCTCCAGCACCCCCCCCCCCGCCCCCGTGCTCTATCATGTGACTTGTGGCTCTTCCCACAGAGACTGTGCCTCCCCTGACCCTTGACTTTGGGCTTGGCCTGAAGGCTTGTTTTGGCCAATGAGACGGCAGGAGTGGCAAAAGCAGGGGGGCCGGGAGGGTGCTGAGGGGTTGCCCCTTTCTCCAGAGGGAGCAGCCCCCCACCCACAGCCAGCCCACAGATCCAGGCTAAGCTGCTACACTAAGCCGTGAGGTGGGGCTGGCTCGTTGTGCATCGTTGCTGGGCCGATAGCTGTCCCATTCAGACACGGGCCAGCTCACGCTCTCGCGTGGGCCTCTGAGGTCTGTCACTGCTCTCACGAAGAACCTACAGGCGAGGAAAGCACAGCTTCACAAGGCAGACCTCGCCTTTGTCAACGTCGTCCGTTATCGAACGGTGACTTTTCTGTCGTGCCGACCCCACCTGCCTCCACCGGGCCCTGCGTGGGCCCGGCCACTGAAAATGCCCACACAAGGGTGATCAGTTCTGGATTCGGTGGCCTGCCTGCTATTTTGTGACAGCTCTCGACTCTCCCCTCCATTTCCCTCCCTCCTTGGGATGCCGGAGGAGATGGCTGTGGAGGAGTCTTGCTCCTGGCACACAGGGTCTGTACAGCAACCGAGCATTTCCTAGAGAGTGAGAGACGGTCAAGCCAGAGGCGGGTCACGTTATGGAGAAGACAGAGCCCTCCATGGCACCCTGGCAGCTCTGACCCTTCTCTCCGGCCCTGTCCCCTTCTTGGCTCTCATCACCAGTGCCCTGCCCTGAACAGATGCTTGCACGCCTGTGTTCACAGCAGCATTAACTCACGAAGGCCAAAAGGCGGGAACGACCCAAGTGGCGGTCGACGGATGGAAAACGCAACGCAGCCCGTCCACACGGGGGAGTATTATTCAGCCTTAAAAAGGAAGCAAGTTCCGACACCCGCTACCCCATGGACGGACGTTGTGGACGCTCAGTGAGGGCAAATCCTGCAGGATTCCACTTACGTGAGGTTTCCAGGGTCCTCGTTGGCAGAGAGACAGAGACTTGAACAGAAAGCACCGGGGGCCGGGGGAGGGGAAGGGGAAGCTAGCGCGCAATGGGGACGGAGTTTCAGTTTGGGACGATGACAACGTTCTGGTGGGGACGGCTACACAACCACGTGAATGTACTTAATGCCCCTGGACGTGCACTCAAAAGTGGTTAAAATGGTAAACTGTACATTATGCGTATCTCACCACAATTTTGCAAACACGACCAGTCCTATTTCCCGGTTCTTTGAGGACCGGCTCCCAGCCGGCTGGCAGACAGCAAGGCCCTCCGCTAAGAGAGACGCAGGCCAGGCGTGCCCGGGGAGGAGGCATTGGTGCCACTCGCGCCTGTCTTCCCTGCTGTCAGTGGGGTCTGCGGCATCCTCTCGACTTTAACTCACGGTCATGGCCGACGGGGACCACCCAGGTATGGGGGGCCAGTAGGGAGGTACCGGGGACGGAGAGAGAGTCCCCCCGATGGTCCTCTGACTCCACACGGGATGGCAGGCGGCCCTGCCGTGGCAATTCTGTGCAGGGCATGCTTAGTGCCCACTCTCAGTGGAAGGGGGGCTGGGCTGTCTGTGGCTGGTGTCCAGCTGGAAGGTTGGGACATGGGCGGGTAGATGGGAAAGTAGGTGGGAATGGCCAGGGCAAAACCAAGCGAGCAAAGACCGTGGGGGCAGTGCGGGGAAGGCCTAGGGACCTGACGTCCCGGGCTCACGTTCCAGCTCTGTCACTTGCTGGCTGCGTGAGCCTCAGCGGGCCACCCGACCTCCCTGAGGCACTGTGTCCTCGTCTATAAGGTGGGCACAAAAACAGGACCTGTGCCTGGCAGGCTTTTGTGCAAACTAATATACTGTGATGCTTAGTGCCGCGTCACACGGTGAGGGCTTCGTTAGTATCAGTCCCTCCGGCCCTGCCCCCAGCGGTCCCCACTCCTGTTAGCCTGCCTCTACGTGACCCCCTCCCCTGGAGTGGGGGCCGACCTGGGGCCTCGCTTCTGAAAACAGACTGCAGCAAAGGTAACGGGGCATCATGTCCACGATTCAGCAGCCAATGGCGGAGACTTCCACCCTGCTGACACCCTTGCTGGTCCTCCCTCCCACCCTCCTGCTTGCTCGCTCGGATAAAACGAGTCGTCATGTTATGAGATGCTCCACGGAGAGGCCCATGTGGCCAGGAACTGTGAGACGCTTCAGCCCAACAGCCCGCGAGGAACAGCCTCCGCCAGCAACCACTTCAGCAAGCAAGGGAGTGCGTCCTTCCTGGTGGCGCCCTGAGATGGGCCTGAAGCCCAAGGGACCAGAGACAAGGAGCCAGCCGCCATGCCAGGTTCCTGCCCCCCAAAACCGCGTGATGACTTCCTTTGAGCTAACTTGTTACACAGCGTAGCTAGCTAACAGCCAGCCCTCCTGGACTCCAACTAATTCTGTCACTTGTGACTTGTTCTCCCAGAATCTGCCCCCCAGCCCCCAACCCCATTCCTCAGTCTCTCCCACATTGTGCCTCCAACACCACACATGCCACACACACCACATACACACACACACACACACGCGCGCGTGCGCGCACACACGCACCACACCTTATCTAATACATGTTGGCTGAGACTGATTCGGTGGCAGAATTCAGGGTCTCTGGGGAGTGAGTGTGGGGGAGCCCCACGAGCTCTAGAGGCTCCCAGAGGACAAGGGTGTGTTTGTTTGTCTGGCACCAGCAGGAGAGGGGCCTCTGACCCTCTGTTCTTTACGCAGAAGTATCTCCAGGAGCATCTCGCTGCCCGGCTGCAAATGTCTCCTGAGAATATCCAGCTCCCTTGTTTCTGGCTCTGTCTTCACTCCCACGGCCAGAGGCTGGCATTCGTCTGGCTGCCGGATGCAGAAATAAACCCATCTTCTCTGTTTGTTTTCTTGGATGTCCAGGAATTACATGTGTTTGCCTGACACACACAATTTTTTTCCGGTCTATAATTTGGTCTCCACGGAAAACACGTTGACATCTAAGTTCTTACGGTGAAGTTTGGGCCCTTGAGGGCAAGGCTGCGGGGCACCGCTGTGCCCGGTGGAGGAGACAGAAGGCGGGGAAGGAGCCCCGGACTTGAGTTCAAGCTCAGCTCTGCCCTGACAAACTGCGCCACTTTGGAGGTGTTCCTGTCCATTAACGGGCCTCCGTCTTACCCCCTCAGGGGTCTGCTGTGGGGGTAATGTGTGTGGAACCTTCTCTTCTGGCTTGGCTTCAGGAGAAATGAGCCACAGCTGGCCAGAGGCCCCGCTGTGGAGCTGCAAGCCTCTCCCTCCCTTCCATGGGGAGAGACACACTGCCACTCGATTTACCATTCAGTCTCTTGTGACTTCGGTTATCAGGAGTCAATTCCTGACAGCCCGAGCTCTAAAAAGCTACTCCTGGCCCCGCGAGGTGGGGGCTGTCCCCCCTAGTTGATCCTCTGCCCAGATGCTGAGCATGTCAAGGCTCGTCCTTCACGATGTCCTTCTTATATTGTCACAGTGCCCTCCTCTCATAAAAGAACGGCCTTTGCTTGACCCTGCTGCCCGAGAACTTGTCTCTAAGAGTCTTCTGGGCTATGAAGGGGACACTAGAAGGTAAGCTATAAATCAAAGTGCTCATGACATTAGAGCCATTAATCCATCACAAGAAGATTTGCTCCCTCTTAGTGTCTAGAGAGAGACGAGAAATCCCGTCATACAAACGCTCACACGGAGGCTCAAGCACAGTTAATCCTACTCAGCACTTTGCATCAGGATCTTCAGGATCTCATGGGGTGTCAGTGCTCTGCCCTGCACCTTACCACACACGGTCGCGCCAACACGGGAAATCCAGCCAAAGCAGTCTGTTACAGGTGACTCTGCCTGTCCCCAGACTGTGCACGAGGAACAAAGCTAATCCTGCAATAATGAGACTATAAACCACCGCTGTTACCTACTGTATCCAAACAACTTCCAGAGTGGGAGTTCTTTGAAAGCTATCTTCAGGGGCACCTAGGTGGCTCAGTCAGTTACACTTCCGACTGGCTCAGGTCATGATCTCACAGTTTGTGAGTTCAAGCCCTGCATCGGGCTATCTGCTGTCAGCACAGAGCCTGCTTTGGATCCTCTGCCCCACTCTCTCTCTGCCCCTCCCCTGCTCTCTCTCTCTCTCTCAAAAATAAATAAACATTAAAAAAAAAAAAAAAGCTATCTTTAGCACTTAGTCCTGGGCCTGGCAATGCATGGATGACTGGGTGGATGAGTGGGTGAATGGATAGATGGATGTATTCTTAGGTGGATAGGTGGATGGATGGATGGATGGATGGACGGATGGATGGATTCTTGGGTGGATGGGTGGGTGGATGGATGGATGGATGGATGGTTGGATTCTTGGGTGGATGGGATGGGTGGGTGGGTGGGTGGGTGGGTAGGTGAATGGATGGGTGGTTGAGTGGATAGGTGGGTGGGTGGATGGATGGATGGATGGTTGGATTCTTGGGTGGATGGGTGGGTGGGTGGATGGATGGAGTGGATGGGTGGGAGGGTGGGTGGATGGATGGATGGATGTTTGGATTCTTGGGTGGATGGGTGGATGGATGGATGGATGGATAGTTGGATTCTTAGGTGGATGGGATGCATGGGTGGGTGGGTAGGTGAATGGATGGGTGGTTGAGTGGATAGGTGGGTGGGTGGATGGATGGATGGATGGTTGGATTCTTGGGTGGATGGGTGGGTGGGTGGGTGGATGGATGGAGTGGATGGGTGGGTGGGTGGGTGGGTGTGTGGATGGATGGCTGCTTGGGTGGATGGGTGGGTGGGTGGATGGATGGGTGCTTAGGTGGATGGGTGGATGGATGAATGGTTGGGTGGATGGCTGTTTTGGTGGGTGGATAAGTGAGTGAAAAGATGGATGGATGGATTCTTGGGTGGATAGGTGGGTGGGTGGGTGGGTGGATGGATGGGAGGGTGGATGGACGGATGGATGAATGAATAGATGGATGGATTCTTGGGTGGATGGGTGGGTGGGTGGATGGATGGATGGGTGAATGAATAAATGGATCTTTGGCCAAGGAATACAAGTTCTTGCCCAGAATCCATCACTCAACAGCTTTGTAACTTCCCTCATTTATAAAATGGAGTGAGGGGAGTTCTTTTTCTGCCCATCCCATAAGGTTGCTGTGGGAATGAAATCAATGACTTAGATCTTCTTGGGAAAAACAGCCCTTTCTGAGTTCGTCAGAGGTGGGATTCAGAGCAGCAGATGCTTGGTAGACGAGCTGTCTCATCTTGGACAGGTTACACCTGTATGTCCTACAAGAGTGTGAGCTTGTAGAGGACAGGTGCTGTGTCTTAAACCTTCAATCCTCCTTGTCAGTAAAAATGAGTAACTATGGGCACTTAAATACCTATTGCAATGATTTCAGTAAAATAACCATAGTAGTAAAAAAAAAAAGTATAACTTTACAAAAAGACCACAATGCAGAAGCACTAGAGTGAAGTGCCACGTGTGAACCACGTCCTTATACCATCATGTCCTGTTACAACCTGGAGTCTGACATTCAATGTGGCTTTTTTCCCACAGAAAAATGCTCAATCCATGGCAGCTTATTATGGTCATGGTGACTTGGGGTCCAGACCGCTGCTGTGTCCCTTGCCAGTGTGGCCCTAGATCCTTTGTCTTCTTTCCCTGTCTTGCTTCTCCTCTGGGTGAGGTGGAAGGTGGTGAGGGTGGTGGTCCGGGTCAGAGCGGGATGGGAGCATTGCAGCCAAGCAGGGGGAGCTGAACCCCCTGCACACTCCCCCATCCCCTCTTCCTCCTCGCTCCGGGCACTGAGCAGCCAGACCCCCAAACACCAGTGCTGGAACGTCAAGCATTTGCTTTTCCCGGGTGTGTGCGAGGGTGCAGGACTGCCCCCGGACTTGGTCTGGGGCTCTGGACCAAGAAAGTCAGGCTGGGCTGGGAAAGAAAGTGAGAGCGACGGTCATCAGCACGCATGGGCTTGTCCTCGGAGCACCCCCAATGTGCTGGCAGGCCGCCTGCTGCGGGGCTCACTGGGGGACAGGAGTGAGGGAACACAGTGGCAGTTTTTATGCATGACAGCTCTGTGAAAAGGGCATAGCATTTACTTTAGCAAATTTGGGACTGAGGACTGGTGAACTGGCCGGAGTTGGTAAATATCAAGGGTTAAACAACAGGCACCCCATTATCAACCCTGACACCGAGTGGCAGACATCATGCCTTCCAAAGGACAGGAGCTGGGGGTCAGGATGGACCGCGCATTAGAGTTTCTAATCACAGCTCACACTAGGGGACGAAATAAAACAGCTCTATTTTACCACGTGCCTTCCCCAAGAGCTGGACCTCAAATGATCCCTAATTATTACAGAAATCTCTGATTTCTGGGCCAGCGTCCAAGGCCGCTATTGTGGCCGTTCGGCAGAGACACCCACAGCCAGGGGCCTGGACTGATGGCCAGAGAAGTCACATGTAGGGCAGTGGGAAGTCACATGAGGCCCACGGCAGGGTCAGGATCTAGTCTGCGCTCGGAGGACACGACGAGGAGGCATTCCCTTAGCCTCAAGACGTCCAACCACCCCAGTTGAGTAGAGAAGGTAGATGGGGCCAGGAGCCGGGAGCCGGCGCCCAGAGCACTGGCCTGAGAGTCCAGGTAGCTTCGGGCTCTCTGACCACCTTCCCGACTGACGCCTTCTCCTGATTCAGGAGCTTCCCCCTCCCCCCACTTCCCTCCTCCCAAGGGCTGATTCGGAAGCAGAGGGGAGAGGACGTGTCTTTGGTGGTCACCTCTCTGCAGCATCCCAGGGTTGCCAAACGTCCCTCGATGCATATGCACAGCACCACCGCGATGCCCAATTTTCTGGGTCGACTTGGCTGGGCCACGGTGCCCAGTTGTTTGCTTGGGCACCAGTCTAGGTGTTTCTGTGAAGATGTTTCAGATGAGAGTGACACTAAACTCTGGAGACGTTGAGTAAAGGAGATGGCCCTCCCCAAGGTGGGAGGGCCTCATCCAGTCAGGGGAAGGTTTTCAGCGGAAAGACTGAGCTCCCCTGAGGAGGAAGGAACTCAACCTCAGACGCCCGTGGGCTCAGGATGCAACCACAACTCCTGTTGGAAGTTCCAACCAGCTGGACAGGCACAGCCAACTTCAGATGGCCTCCCGATCTCGTGAGCCAGTTCCTTGAAATCTCTGTCTCTGCCTCCCTCCCTATCTATCCTATTGGTCTGTTTGTCTGGAAAGCTGTGACTGATACAGCCACCCTGCCCCAACTGCCACCAGGGCCCCCCAGAAGCCACCCAATGGCCTGGATCAGTCCCACACAGACACCCTGTTCGCTGCCTGTAAAACGAAGGGTCGGGAAAGACCACCCTGCGTGAAATTCTGTGACTCGATGCTAAGGGTGAACCCCACGGGCAGCCTACGGGAAAGCGCCTGATGCATAGAAGACACGGTGTTCCAGGCCAGGGACTGAGGTCCTCGAAGCTGGCCTGTGAGCCTGTCCACTTGCCCTCAAACGTCAGCAGCCACTTTGCAAATCGCCGCAGCCCATAGCCCCGTCCCCCTGTCCCCAGACACGTGGAGGCTCCGATCTCTGGGTAACTGGCGAGACTGGATTGTTCAAGACAACAGCGACAACAGAGGTATGTGGTGAGACGGTCCTGCGGCGGATTTCTGGCCTGCGCTCTCCAGTCAAACTGTCCTGGATGGTGTGTTTGTTCTCGAGCCTCAGGGCACAGCCTTGCCTAGGAGGGCAGCGGCAGGGGCACAGGGACAGCCAGGGCAGGAAGGCTGGCACCGAGGAGCAGGGACGTCTGTGTTTCTTCATCCAGAGTTGTCGGTTCATGAGGCTGACCACGCCGGACCTGGGTCACGGGTCCCCTTGAGAGAGCTTTACCTGCTGGCCTGAGTGTTTAGAAAGCCCGGCTCTCCTTGGGTGGCTCCAGCTTTGACGGCCAGAGAAAGTTAATGTTCTTAATTAAACAGTTTGCTGGGGTTTTCTTTCCATTGTAAGAGCAATACCCACTTATCCATGGGACAGAAATAGAGTCCACACTGTGGTAGGTGCTGGGGACACCGGGGTCACACCTGGGTGACACAGTCCCCAAGTTCAAGTAATTTAAACCAAGTCGCTGCTTATTACAGGACATTTGGAATTTTTTAAGTAGAAGGGGAGGGGAAAGAAATCACCCGTGCTTCTCCACACCATACGCATTTTGGTAAACTTCTTTTTCTTTCAATTTTTTTAAATGTTTGTTTATTTTTGAGAGAGAGACAGAGCATGAACAGGGGAGGGGCAGAGAGAGAGGGAGACACGGAATCCGAAGCAGGCTCCGGGCTCCGAGCTGTCAGCACAGAGCTCGACGCAGGGCCCAGACCCACAACCTGCGAGATCATGACCTGGGCCGAAGTCAGACGCTTACCGACTGAGGCACCCAGGCGCCCCCGTAAACTCCTTTTTTGCTACACATCAAGTATTACTTTCATTGTGCATCTGGCATGGACACGTTCATATGATGGTTACAGCCTTTTATTTCACATACATGTTTTCAAATTATTTAAATTTAGGGGGGGCACCTGGCTGGCTCAGTCGGTGGAGCGTGTAACTCTTGATCTTGGGGTCATGCGTTCGAGCCCCACGTTGGGCATCGAGTTTACTTAAATAAAATAAAATAAAATAAAATAAAATAAAATAAAATAAAATAAATGTTCGTAAAGAACGCACGTGTTTGGTGGCGACTGGTGTTCCAATACCTAGCCATTCTACCACTTAATCAGTTATTCCCTTATCGCTGGGTGTTTAAGATTTCCTTTCTCGTTTTGTGACTGTTATAAATAACCGCATTGTGAATATCTTGGTCCTTAAAGCTTTTTCAATATTTCTCTTCCTTTGGGACACATTGCTGGGAATGGCATTACAAGACAAAGGATCTTATTTTTTTCTTTCTCTTCCTTTCTTTAGTAAGTGGCTTGAAACAACAAACATTTAGTATCCCTTTCTAATTCCTGCAGACGAGGAATCCAGGCCTGGCCCAGCTGGGTCCTCTGGCCCGGGGTCTCTCGACAGCCTTCAACTGAGCCATCGGCCAGGGCCACATTCTCTTCTGAAGGCTCGACCGGGGGAGAATTCGCTTCCAAGCCCACTCCCGGGCTGTGGGCCAGACAAAGCACCTCACAGGCTATGGGACTGAGGGCCTCGCTTCTCTGCGAGCTGTTGGCCAGAGGCTTCCTGCAGCTCCTTGCCGAACGGACCTCCCCGTCGGGTCCACAAACATGGCAGCTGGCTTCCCTCGGAGCAAGTGAGAAGCCACAGGGACAGCAGTCAGTCTCCATCGGGGTGGCCCCATCTGCCCTTAGCACGAGTGTGAGGCAGTGGACTCACTGCCCGGAACCAGCCATGACCCGACCCAAGAACAAGCTGAACTCAGCCTTTCCTATGCTCAGACCCTCTCAAACCGAGAACATGAGCTTTTGGGGTGGGGGAGGGTCTGTTCCCTGGCCCAACTCAGGGATAGAGAGTTCTGGGGTGGGGGGCACAGCTTTGCTTCTCTGGCCAGCACACGCCTTCTCCAGCGGAGGGCACAGAGGACGCACCCTGCCTCTCTCGTGGTGGAGAACCAGAGTGGCCCGGAGCGCCCCATGCAGAGGCAGGAACTGCCTGAGCGCCTCCGGCCCCAGCTGTCCACCGAATGTTCCCCCGCGGGTCTGACGGAGTGAAATTCCATTTTGAAGAGTGGCCAGTGCAGCCAGAGAACGAGCAAGCTGGGCGAGCCCTGTGGTTGCGCACTGAGGGTTGCCCGGGTCCTGGGCCTGGGCCTCGAGCACCACCTTCTAGCCGGTTGGTGTCCTCAACTGTCCCCCGGGTCCCCGGGCCCATTCTCCATCCTGAGCCAGAACAGCCTCCCAGAAAACTCAGATCTGGCCACGTCCCTCTCCTGCTCTAAACCCTCCCTGTTGTCTTCAGGATGGGGTCCAAGCAACGTGGCCTAGATTAGGGGTCCCAGTGTGACTGGTCCCTGCTTCCTCTCCTGCCAAGCCTGTGCCCCCTTACCCTCAACTCCACACTCAGTCCCCAGGCTCCTGGCCTCTTACGCACACGGTAGACGGAGCCCCCACTTCCCTCCTCACCCTGCCAGCTCCTGCTTACCTGCTTGGGTCTCACCCAGGCATGGCCTCTCAACTGTCCCTCGGCCTGTCCCCTCCCCCCCCACCAACCTGCAATGCTGGCCCAGCTGCCTCACCTCCTCCCACAGACTGGATGCTCCCTGGAGGAAGGAGCCTTGCCCTCCTGGGGGGGGGGGGGCAGGAGGGTGCTCTGCCCGGGTACTACCAAGCACCCCTTGGGGCATGCACGGGGAGAAAGCAAGCGTCAAAGTCATCTCCATCTATGTCCCCGTCAGGGTTTGCTAGGGGAGGACACAGAGCTGAGCGGATCAAGAAAGACCTTTGTTGTCCGTGGAGCTGTTTAGACTTGAAGGAGGGTCGTGGAAGGAAGAATGAGTCCCAGACTTGGCCCCGGCCTCCCGAGGCGCTCCCAGGTGCCCTCGGGCAAGCCCACCAGCCTTCTATGCCGTGGTTTGCCTTCTCTGCGGGGGAGATTATGATCCCTGCCCTGCCCACCGGAGGGATCATCAAGACCACGTATGTGCACACACGTGAGTGTGAAAGTGCTTTGGACGGCAGACGTACAAGTGCAGACAGGACCCTGGGCAGGTGAGGGCCACGCGGACCTCAGAGCGACAGCTCAGAGCAGGGGAGCTGGGCACAGGAGCCTCGATTCTTGACTCAAGAGGACCTGGCTTCCGGATTCTGGCCACGGCTCTGCTGTGTGACCTTGGACAAGCCACTTCACCCCTGGGTCTCAGCCTCCCCTCTGGAAGTGAAGGCCTCGAGGCCTAGGGGCGCTGGTGGCCCCCAGGGAGCCATCACGACCCTGGCTCAGCCTGCCAGACCTCAGAGATCACGCCATGCCCGCTGCCCACCGTCTTGCTGGCCTCCCACGCGAAGAGACAGCACGCCTCCCAAGGCTGGACAAAAGCCTCAGCACGAACGAACAAGAAAGCCCAAGATACCAGAGTGACACAGTGGCTGCATAGCAGAGCCCAAGACGCAGTGGCAGAAAGAGAGGTGACCAAAACCTGGGATAACGGGGGTCTGGGCCAGGAGGTGTGGCTCAAGAGGCTTGAGGACAAGGGTGGGCGGAGTCCAAGCACAACCAGAGGGTAACAGGGATGAGAGGGGGTCAGGGCAGCGCCCCCCCGCCCCCGCCCCATCATAAAGGGAAGGAAAAAGCCAGCAAGATGCAGGAGGAGAGGCGTGCCTGTCAGAGGCCCGGCCCACCCTCAAGCGAGCGAACGAGGAGGGATTCTGCCCTCGGTGGAGGCCAGAGCCCAGGTGAGCCCTGCAGGCATGCGGTCCTGCAAGCCGTCCAGGGCCTCGGAACCTAGAGAAGGACGCGGGGCTGAGGCACCTGCCCGGGGGCCACACGGACATGCTCTGGAAGGGAGAGCATCACTCCGCAGCCAAAGCACCAAGCCAGTGGCTGCCACAGGACAGCCAAGGCCGACCAGCCTGGCAGTGTGGAACTGGGCAGAGCTGCAGAAGCCGGGAGGACAGAGGCTGCAGCCGGGTCCACGCAGAGACCGGGCTCGCAAGGTGCCAGCCGGGGGCCCGCAGGGGCCTTATGCTGACGGAGGTGGCGCCCCCGCGTCACCGGGCTGAGCCCTGTCAGCACGGCGGGAACTGAATAGATGGTCTGTAAAGCGGGGGGATCAAGAAATGGTCCACGAGCGAGTTACGTAGACTCCCAGAGGTGACGGCCGTAATAATTAACAACGGAAGCAGTTACAGGTGGTTGCCGTGGGGCGGGCAAGGAGGAGAAGGGGGGGTCTCTGGGACCCACTCTGCGCTGTCTGACGCACACACGTGGGCTCCACCAAAGGAGGGAAGGACCCGCGTTCCTGGCACGGCAGGCCTGAGGCCCCTTTGGCAGCCGCTGAGTGCGTGGGACCCTCCGTGCGAGGCGTGCCCCCTCGCTTCCCCCACCCGGGGCCTCCCCCGGGCCTGCCCCGCCGTCCCCGAGGAGGCCTGGCTTGCCCACTTGGAATGGAGCCGCCTCTAGATGGGACGGGGCAGGGCGGCCGCAGGAGATACAGATCAGCCGTGCGAAAGCACGCTCCACGCCGTAAGCTCTGCGCGAGGGAGGCTCACATCCCTGTTCACAGCGTCTTGGAAAGCGTTCTCAGCGCCCTCTGTGATCTCTGGACTCGGATCCAGGCCTGGCTCTGCCCTCCCCTTCTTTATTCCGCCATCTAGCGATGACGCTGTCCAGGAGCCCGGCTGCACCCCCTACGACCAGGCGGGATCAAATCCCAGGGCTGCCCCTCAGGAGCTCTGGCCTGGGCACGTCTTGGAGGGTCATCTTCCCAAAGAGCCGCCTCCGAAAAGGCTGGATTCAACTCCACTCCCAGCACGGGTCTCCACTCCTGTGCCCTTGGCCCTTCTCTTGTGGGAGGCAGCAGAGGGGAGGCCCCACCCTCCCATCCCTACCCTGCCCCACCCCTCCTCCCTCACCCCATCCCCGTCCCTGTGAGCTCTCTGGAGGGGCCCCATCCACGCACAGCCAGGAAGGACAGCTGTGCGTCATCCACAGAGAGCAAACGAGGTCTGGTCCCAACTAAGTGACACACTCGTGACGGAGAGCTTAGCTCGGCTCTTAATTATCATTGTTTATTGTGGTAGAATACACACGACATAAAAGGTATCATCGTAACCACGTCATGTAAGACTCCACGTAAGTGTGGAGTTCAGTGTCACTAACACTTTCATACTGCCGTGCAGCCGCCACCGTCTCCTGAACGTTGTCATTGTCCCAAACTGAAACTGGGTCCCCAGGAAACTAAGTCCGCCCCCTCCCCCAAGGCCCCATACTTCTGTCTCTGAGAATTTGAGTATCCTGGGGGCTCATTTGTCTTTTTGTGATGGGCTTACTCCTGAGCATCGTGTCTTCAAGATTTATTTACTTTATGGCGGGTGTCCGGATTTCCCTCCGTTTTAAGGCTGAGTAATATTCCACTGTGCGGACGGACCACAGTTTGTTTACCCCTTCATCCACCAGCGGACTCCGTTGCTCCCACCTTTGGCGATTGTGAGTCCTGTTGCTATAAACACGGGCGTGCACATCCCTCTTCAAGACTGTGCTCAGTTTGGGGCGCCTGGGTGGCTCAGTCGGTTGAGCATCCGACTTCGGCTCAGGTCACGATCTCACGGTCCGTGAGTTCGAGCCCCGCGTCGGGCTCTGTGCTGACGGCTCAGAGCCTGGAGCCTGTTTCCGATTCTGTGTCTGCCTCCCTCTGCCCCTCCCCACTCACACTCTGTCTCTCTCTCTCTCTCTCTCTTTCAAAAACAAGTAAACATTAAAGACTGTACCCAGTTTGGGGGTGTCTGGGTGGTTCAGTTGGCTGAGCGTCCAACTTCCACTCGGGTCACGAATTCGTAGTTTGCGAGTTCGAGCCCCGCATGGGGCTGGCTGTCAGCGCAGAGCCCACATCAGATCTTCTGTCCCCCTCTCTCTCTGTCCTCCCCCAGCTCATGCTCTCTCAAAAATAAATAAAATATTAAAAAAAATTTTTTTAAAGGACTGTGCTCATTCTGGGGGACTTTGCGTTTCCCGTAACTACTCTTCCCACAGAGAAGTCCAATCAGAATCTCCCTGAGTTCTTACTGAGCAGAGTGACCGTGGAGGAGGCCTTCCCCGCCCTGGCTGATGCTGAGACTGTCCTACCTAATCTGCTCAGCCCGGGATTTCCAGGACCGTCTCCATTTTATAGGTGGGGAAACTGAGGCCTAGAGAGAATGATGAACTCGTCCAAGGTTACGCGTTCAGCCTCCTGAGGAAGGTGGAAGCCGGGCAGTCTGACGCCTGAGCCCACGTTCCAAAAGCACTTTGCCCGATGATTTTTGTGTCCCCGTGTGAAACCGGAGGCACACGTCATTGTCATTCTGGGGAAAAACCCAAGTCTCAGGCAACTCAAGTGGCTCTGAAGGTCACATCGCTGTTATCTCTGACGCCCATTCTGTGACTTCGAAACCGAGGCACGATTATTGGCAGACCTTCCCCCTCCCTTTGCTTCCTTGTCCGACAGTGTCCCAGGACCTTTCTCTTCCCGAACGCAGCCCGGCCGGCCATCCCTCCACTCGACAGAGGCATCGTGATAGCCTAGCTCCTCAAGAGGCACAGTGTCTGCTGAGCCCTGAATGAATGAGACAAGAAAAAGGTTAGGCGGCCAGAGGAAGCTAAAAGCCCCTAAAAGTTTAAGGAGATCCTGCCAAATGGGTGATTGGCTCCCACTGAGGTTAGTTTTAATCAATTATTCAGCAATAGTTTAATATTTTAGGAGTATATGCAATCACAGAGAAAGGAAAACATTTTGCGAGTTTCTTCCCCTCCACCTTCCAAAATACAAAACGAGAAACGAGTGGCGGGTATAGCGGCACAAAGTCATCTTGAATACCCCTTCTATGGAAACAATAGGGTTTCTTCATTTTTAATTTGCTAACTCCCTTTGCGTTTCCCACAATACTTAGCCTCTTGGGAGCCTGAGTGGGTGCTGAGTTCTGATTGCCTGACATTCAAGCACCAGTTTTGCTCAAAGAACACCGGGAAACATCAAAGCGTCCTAAAGTGCCACTGGCTTCCTGACAGCAGCATGCAGCCCATGCGCCCAGGTTCCCCGGGAGGGCCACACAGGAGAGAGCCAGCGTCTGGTCCTTTATCTTTCTCCTTCTTTTTTTTTTTTTTTAAGTTTATTTATTTATTTTGAGAAAGAGAGAGAGCGAGCGAGCAGGGGAGGAGCAGAGAGAGAGAGGGAGAGAGAGAATCCCAAGCAGGCTCCACACCACCAGCACGGCAGAGTCCGATGTGGGGCTCAAACTCATAGAACTGTGAGGTCACGCATGACCCGAGCCAAAATCAAGAGTCGGTGTTAAACTACTGAGCCACCCAGGCGCCCCGATCTTTCACTTTCCATGCTCCCAAGGTCTGGACCCATCCCACTCCCTCCTCCTGCTTCACCAAGCCCTGCCTTACCAGTCAGGAAGTGGGAAGCAACAGATAGAGGAGGAGAATCAAAGCGCATTACCACCTATATGACCAGCCCTGCAAAAACATAGGTGACTGGGCTCCCATTTTTATTCTGTTATCAATTTGTTTTGGAATCTGATATAATGTTCCTTTTTTCACCCACCCACCCATCCATCCATTCACCCACCCAATTTTCTATCCACCCATCCACCCACCCACCCATTCACCTACCCATCCACCCAACTATCCATCCAACCATCCATCCATCCATCCATCAACCATCCATCCATCCATCCATCTATCCATTCATCATCCATCCATCCACCCATCAACCATCCATCCATCCATCCATCTATCCATTCATCATCCATCCATCCACCCACCCAGTTATACACCCACCCACCTATTCATCCATCCATCCATCCATCCATCCACCCAGCCATCTATTCATCCACTCATCTACCCACCCATCCATTCACCCAACCATTCATCCACCCATCCATCCATCATCCATCCATCCATTCATCATCCACCCACCCATCCATGCAACAACATGTGCCAAACTTTAAGTCAGGTGCTTAAGGAACTCACTCTCTGAAGTGAGACAGACCTGGAACCCTCCATGCCATGCAGGGTGCTGGGTGCTAAACCAAAATGTCCTCAAGGTATGGAGGGCACGAGAGAGAGCGTGCCCTTTCCTCCAGACAGTGGGCCTCAAGGGAAGGGCCCCTGTGCTCCGTCCAGGGAAATCAGATGGCCTGTGGAGGTGCTCCACACAGAGATGGGGGCCCCTGGCTCACCTGCGCCGGTCTCAGCACACTGTGCCTTCCCATATCCAGAGTCCTGCCCTGTCAAATAAGGACACGCCACCCATTCTCTTGGGGTCTGCATCATGTGGCTCACTTTGGAACGGTCTATGTGCTGGGCGGACCCCAGCATCTCTCGCCCGCCCCGTCTTTGGGGGAAACTCATATGAGGGGCAGGTGGTCAAGGTTGGGATCATTCCTGTAGCTTATTCAGATTCATTTGCTGTATCTAGATCATGCCGTGTCCTAATTAATGCAGACCTTCAAGGTTGTACCGCATTTGCAAAGTTTTCTGAAATGGGCCAGTGCTTTAAAACCCAACCATTTCTGCCTCCCCACCCAGAATGTTCTCTCGCTCCCCACGACTTCCCCCAGACACCCCGGTGTCTAGTCCTGGGGGGAGTCCTGCACAGCAGGAACACGAGAACCTACTTTTGCCTTTTCTGAACTCCGAGGCTTTTCTGAACTCACTAACCAAGGGACACGTTATAACTGACTTGCCTCCATAAAATTCATAGGTGACTAACATGCCCACAAATTCCCAGGCAGCTCCTGGAGGCAGCTCTGTGTCACCCGTGTGTGGGATGTTTTCATCGGACGTCACCGAGTGAGATCCGAGGCGGGAGCTGTGGCCCCAGGAACGTACCGGCAGAACCGGGGCTGAGCCTCTCCTATATTCTTTGGGTTCGATAACAGGGATTGTTTCAAGTCTTCAGTCGGGGGATCTGTATATCCTAAAGACAGTATGTAAAATATTTATTAAGAAGAATATCTATTTTTAACCAGGGATGATTTCAGTTCTATTATTCATGCAGCCTCGGAGGGCAGACTTCTTGCTTATCAGTTTGCAGGGGCTGCGTGAGACAGAGCAGAGGCGAACCTGAAGTCAGACGTGGGGACTGGGGGAGGCAGCAGGGGGCTCGGGCAGCTGATGTCACCTGCCTGATTTCAGT
Organism: Leopardus geoffroyi; assembly: GCF_018350155.1. Lineage (NCBI taxonomy): Eukaryota > Metazoa > Chordata > Mammalia > Carnivora > Felidae > Leopardus > Leopardus geoffroyi. The sequence continues at coordinate 59,371,341 of NC_059330.1, read as the reverse complement.
CAAACCTCTGCGTCTGTCTGCGTGAGTTGGCGACAGCTTTGGCCTCGTTTTAAACACAAAGACGCCTGCGCCCCCGGCCAATCCTTTTGTGGCTCCCTCCTACAGGGAGATGACCCTGAGCCGCGTAGGAAGCAGCAAACGCGGCCCCCTTGGGCTTGCAGAGCCCGGAGTAAACATCCAGGCCAGAGACAGGTGCCCTCCTCCCCGCAGCCCCATGCTGACAAGGTCTTGACAAACAAGCTTCAACCAGTCAGGACCCAAACAAGAACACGCTCGGCCACCCACTGGGCTGGCGAAGGCCCGGGGCAGTGCCCCACTGAGGGACAATGTTCCCATGCCCTCTGCTCCCCAAGTCCCTGGGTACAAAGCTGCTGAACATCTGGTCGCCTTGGGGGAGGAAGGAGGCCATCACACACACCGAGCAGCGATGACAAACAGGAGTGTGGGCGTCAGAAGACCAAGCTCGAGTCCCAAGTCCGGCAGGACCAGCTCTGGGACCTGGGCCCAATCCCTTAACCATTCTCAGCCTCGATGTCCACATCCATAAATGGGGGGCGAAATATCGCGGCCCTCCAGGGAAGGTGCTATTCATAGCAGACGCTCCCGCCAGGTGCTGGCCCCACGCCAGCACAGAGCAGCAGGTCCCCTACAGTAACCAAGAGGGGGCACACGGTCCCTGGGGGCAGGGTGTTCTCACTGGGACATCCAGCCCCTCCGTCCAGTAGATAGGGAAGCAATGAGGGAGGCGGGGGGGGGGGGGGGGGCGGGGGAGGCTGGTGCCATTTGTGTCGGGCCCTGTGCTAGACACGTGATGTCCCCCAGCCTCCACGGACGGTCCGCCCACGTGCGTTACTGCTGCCATTTGCAGACGAGGAGTCCGTTCCCAGAACCCCTTCCGTTCCTCTTCACACACATCACGGACGCATCAGAGAGCAGGTCCCTAACAGGGGGGCATCGCCCAGCAGCCTCCGACGCCTCTGGGACGGCAGCCGTGGCCTGTTACTCTCCAGGGTGCAGACCCGGGGCTCCCCTTCTTATTCAAGGGGTGGGGGCCGGGAAACGGCCCACACGGAGCACCCTTGAGAAGCATGCACCATGCCAGACCCCGGTGCCAGCCTGACCTTGTCGGGTAGAATCAGGGCGGAGAATGAGATTGAGAGAGAAGGAGGCTCGATGCCTGGGGTTCAGAGAACATCAGGGATGGACACTCAGGGCAGAGGAAGGCGGGGCAGGACAACCAGGCCAGTGCCAGAGGCTCTGTGCAAAACCCAATTACAACGCATGCTGTCAAGGGAGCGTCAGGGCCGCGGGGAAGGTCACCGGGTCGGAGCCGCTCCGGGCCCGCATCCCACTCTGGTGCGCTAACCCTGGGACGCCGGCTCTTCCGTGGAGAGCAGGTGGGCGAGGAAGGGAAGGAGGGTGCCGCCTTTCCGCTTCCCTGCAGGGGTGAGGCGGCAGAGACACTTGCCTGTTCTGGGGACCTACTTGGCTGCCCCTGCCCCCACCCTCTGCGCCCTGCCCCTGCGTCCTGCTCGCCCTCGGGAAGCCACAGACGTAGGGACGTCACCCAGCTCAGCCTGGCCTGGCTCTCACACGGGAGACCAGCCTCCAGGCCCCCCACCCCCACCCCCACCCCCCATCCCCAGCGTCCTGGTGCGGCCCTCAGGCCCCTACGTGACGTCATCCCCTTCCTCCTGTGTCCCAGTGGCTTCCCCTTTCCTCCGAAGCCACCTTCTGGCCCCTTTTAGCTTTGTGGGGAGAGACTTCCAGCCCCACCTCGCCCCTGCCCTCCCCATGTGCCAGCTCAGAAGCTCCCTAAACACACAAGGGGCGCCACTGTGTCTTTGGGCCACGTGGTCACATTTGGTAAATATCTGTAGAGTCTGAATTGTTTCTCACGGGCATGGATATTTTGGGGTTTAAAAAAAAGTGTTACTAAGTATAAAAGGCAAAAAAGGGAAAAAACGCTGTCACAAATTTTAAAGGAAAGAAGACAGAGGCCCAGGGTTGGTGGGCGGTGAAAACCCTCAACTGTCAGAGATGAAAATTGAGAAGTTAAGCAGCCTGGGGTCCTCCGAGGCTTCCCAGGCTCAAGCCTGCCAGGTCTAATTAGTCCAGTTGGATTCCAGGCCCCCGAGCAAACGCCCCCGAATGAAGCCAGCACCCCCACCCTGCAGGGCTCCCTCCAGTGGGGCTTGGCCACCAGCCAGTGTTCAGTCCCACCTTGGTTTTTTTTAAGTTTATTTATTTATTATTTTCGAGAGAGGGAGAGACAGCAAGCACACGAGTGAAGGAGGGCCAGAGAGAGAGAGGGAGAGAGAGAGAATGCCAAGAGAATCCCGCCGTGGGGCTTGAACCCACACCCACGAGATCACGACCTGAGCCGAAATCAAGAGTCAGACGCTTAACCAACTGAGCCACCCAGGCGCCCCTCACCTTTGATCTGAGATAAAGTCAACCCCCCAACAACTGCCCGGGTGAACCTGGTATCTGGCATCTAGTCTGCGTTGGGTGGGGGATGGGGAAACCCCACAGGCAGCCAGGCCTCGCTCACCCCAGACCGCCTGCCTGGGACAATCCAGGCCAGGACCTGGCTGAGCATCACAAAGGTGACACTGGGGCCCAGCTCCCGGGAGTGGAGGCCATCACCGTCTTGACTCTACACGCAAAAGACCAAGGCTCAGGGGGCAGGTGGGACCCGCCCAAGGGCACAGACATTGCACCATGTGGGGCCGGGGCTTGCACCAAGGTTGACCTGGCTCCAAAGCCCGGGCCCATGACCACCAGGGTTCACTGCCTCCCCACCCCAGCTCTGGGTTCTAATCTGTACGTCCCCACCTGCACTCTCCACATGTGGCCGGGGGAGGGCAGTGGAGGTGTCCCCCTCTGGCCTGTGTCACCATGGTTAGTTCCTGCGCTCCGTTCCGGGAGGACAGCCTGCCCCACACCCGCCCGTGCCGCCCTGGCCAGCGGCACATAGCCTGTACCCACCCCCCACTCTGCTGGCAGCTCAGAGAATAAGAGGTAACTGACCCAGAAACGGCAAGTGAGAGACGTTCGTCCCTCCTCCCCCTGCGCTCCCCCGCAGGGGCTTGCTTGCAGCCTGCGGGGGTGCTCCAGGGCGGACACACCCTGGGCGACTTCCTAGTGGCCACGTTATTACCCTTATTTATGTCCCTCTGCGGAGAGGCTTGAGGCTTCCCAGCAGCAAAACACTTTAAAAACAACAAAGAGGAGTTGGGATCCCAACCACAGGAATTCTAGATGCCGCAGACGGGAGAGCCCAGCCCACGGCTGGGGCTCAGCTCTGTGGACAAACAGCGGGGCCCGGGGCGGTGCGGGCAGAGTGGGCGAGCCCCCCACGGAGGCGAGGGGCGGAAGCGGGCAGGTGGGGCGAGGGCTGAGCAGACAGCGGGGTTGGCCGGATGGACGGCGAATTGAGAATCTATTATGTCCAGATACCATGCCAAGTGCTTTTTTCACCTCCTCTCCTGCCATCTCCCCGCACCCCTGTGAGTGCTGTCGTCACTAAGTTTCAGACGTGCTCACCGGCCTTCAGATTAATTTGAGCAGGGACGCCCAGCTGGTATTGGGACCCGGGCTCGGGGGATTAGCGACGTGGCCTCTAGAGGTGGGAACGTTCCTTTAATGTTCCAACACGCATGCCCGAGTGCACGTTCACACGCACACGCATCTCTTCCTGACGGGGAGCGTGGGGCAAGTTGCGGGCAGAGTACAGGCTAACAGCACCTGTCCCCCCCCCCCCCAGGTGGGGTCTGTGTGACGTTCCTCGGACACTCCCAGCTGCCAGACAACAAAGGAAAGGGGTCTAATTGCTCGCCATGGTGATGTGGGAAACTAAGGCAAATGAGAAACTAAATTCCCTTATTGCCTGCAGTCCTTGAAACGAGCAGAGTAGCCGCCCTCTAGGAGCGCGGCTGCCTCGATGGTGACACTCTGCTGGGGGCAAAAGGGAATCTTGGCTTAACATTATCCCAACCTCGAGGACCCTGTAAGTCAACTTCCTTTATCTCAACGGCCCCAAGATGTATGCTGGCAATCCCACTCCAAGCTTATGCACCACCCGCCCCCACCCCCATACACATCTGAAGGGTCTCATGATGGAGGTTTTACTAAATGGTAAAAAAATTGAGTTTTCCTAGCAACAGCTAGCCCCTCGAGGTCCTAGAAACCTTGCTTCTAACATTCCTTAAAGCTTTTTTTTTTTTTCAACGTTTATTTATTTTTGGGACAGAGAGAGACAGAGCATGAACGGGGGAGGGGCAGAGAGAGAGGGAGACACAGAATCGGAAGCAGGCTCCAGGCTCTGAGCCATCAGCCCAGAGCCCGACACGGGGCTCGAACTCACGGACCGCGAGATCGTGACCTGGCTGAAGTCGGACGCTTAACCGACTGCGCCACCCAGGCGCCCCCTAACATTCCTTAGAGACTTACGCTGTCCCTGCCTCCCTCCCAACCTGAGGGGATATAACCCGTCACCCATCACAAGCCCAGTGCAGCTCTTTCTGCCCACGGGTCCTGTCTCCATGCTTTAATAAAATCACCTTTTGCACCAAAGATGTCTTCAAGAATTCTTTCCTGGCCATTGGCTCTGGACCATCCCACCATCACCCCAAAACCCCATCATTCTTACAACCGTACAAGCACATCACCCCTTCTCCCATGGCCCTCGTCTGCCTTTGCAACCCAGCCCCCCACCCCTCCCGGCTGCCTGGCCCACACCCCAGTGCAGTGTGGGCTGGCGACGGCTGGCACAGCTTCTTCCGCCAGGCAAGGTTGCCCTGTGCCCAGGGAAGGCCAACAGGGGTCAAGTCAAGCAGCAAAGGGAGTTATTGAAAGGGTGCTGGTTACCTCAAAGAAGAAACAGAAGCCAGAGAGCCAGAGGGCAGGACCCAGGAAGGCAGGCTGGCCCTCCGCAGGGGGTGGGGGGGGGGCATCCCCGGGCGGTGCTCCAGGCAGTGCTCCAATAGGCTGCAAATAGCCGTGAGGTACCAGGGGCTGGGACGATGGGTTTCCTTTCTTGTTCCCTTGCCAGACGTCGTGCCCCAGGTCGGCAGGAGCCGGTCAGGGACCCTGTTGCTGGGCCACGGGGAAGAGAGAGAGAGAGAGAGAATGAGCCAGAGGGTCAGCAGTGCCCCGGCCCAAGTGACACTCTTCATTCCAACCCGATTCATTGACCGCAGGAGGCCCCCAACCGCAGGGGACAGAGTGCGAGGCTACACGGAGGGGGGAGTACTTGCAACCACGTGCCAATACGCTAATAATACAGATGTCTGCATCTGGGTTCCCCGGGAAGTGAGGGCGCCTTTCGGTTACTACAGGGAAATTGCAGGGCCTTTGGGCAGGTGTCCCGGCCCCTGGGGGCGGGCCTGGCTCTAGGGCAGGATGAGCCCCTCCGGATCTGGGGTCTCGGATCTGACCCAGCCCCGTCTCGTCCACTCCATGCTCTCATTCCTGCTACGTTCAGGAACGCCCCAGAGTCTGCACCAGCTATCCTGCCCTTGACATGGCACTCTCTCTGATTTGGGAGGGGGCTGCTGTCCCAGGGACTCGGGCTCGGCCGGTGCCGAGTGAGAGGACAGCAGAGCCCACATCTCCACCAAGGCAGTTCCGCTCCCCCCCTTCCAGGGGGATGAGCAGGAGCTGGGGACAGAGGGCATTGCCACAGAAGGCCCTCTGCTGGACCTCCTCATCTGAGCCCAGGAGAACAACGCAGGCCTCCCCTGCCAGGGACAGGGACTCCCGAGGTCCAGCCGGAGCTGAGGTGGCCGCTGAGGACAGGGGACACCCATCTCCTACCTCTGGCGACCCAGAGCTGCAGCCCTGTGCTCCCTACGGCTACCTTACTGCTTTGTGGAATCTGCTGCTAGTCTCTACTTGGGAGACTTCGTCTGGCCATTGGCAACTGTGTTCCCAGTACCGGGGACGTGGCCACGCTCAGTCCCGGCTGTCGGTGAGTGGCCACTGTCGTTCTGGCCCAGAGCCCCCTTCCCATGACGTGAGCAACGATGCTTGTTTGGTGTCCCCTTCACAAAGGGCCTTCCAGTGGCCAGGGAACAGGTGCACAGGGACTGGAGCGGGGGTGGGGGGCTGGGGTCCCAGGGCGGACTCGGGGGCTCCTCTGGGTAGCCTCACTCTCTGCAGTTGTAAACTAACAAACAAAAACAGACAGGATCACATAATCCAGCAATCCCACTTCTGGGTATATACGCACCCCCCCCCAAAAAAGTGAGAGCAGGGTCTCGAAGAGCTTTGTACACACCCACATTCACAACAGCAGGACCCACAATCGCCTAAAGATGGGAACAACCCAGGCGTCCGTTGCCAGGTGAGTGGATAAACAAAATGGCGTCTCTCCGTGCGATGGAATATTACTCAGTCTTGAAAAGGGACAAAATCCTGACACCTGCTACCACACGGATGCATCTTGAGGACGTGACGCTCAGTGAAGTCAGCCGGGCACAAAAGGATCAGTCGTGCGGGACGACATTCACCTGAGGCCCCTGGAGGAGTCACATTCACAGAGACAGACCGGAGACAGGGGGGCCCCAGGGGCTGGAGGAGGGGGGAGGAGGGGTGGTGTTAAGTGAGACAGAATTTCGGTTCGTCTAGAAGTGGACGGTGCTGATCACCAAACTGCATACTGAAAACGGTTACGGTGAATTTTATGTGTGATTTACCACAAATTAAGAAAGTAATTAAATGTAAAGTAAAGAGGGGGTGGTGTGCAAGGGTCCAGCCTGCGGTGTTACTTTCCTTCCTTCTCCCTGGCGTGGGACTAAAGAGCCCCAACTCTGGGTCCGCCCCTGGTACTATTTTTCTTTTTTAATGTTTATTTATTTTTGACAGAGAGAGAGAGAGAGAGAGACAGACAGACAGACAGAGCATGAGCAGGGGAGGGGCAGAGAGAGGGAGACACAGAATCCGAAGCAGGTTCCAGGCTCCGAGCTGTCAGCACAGAGCCCGACGCGGGGCTCGAACCCACGAGCTGTGAGATCATGACCTGAGCCGAGGTCGGATGCTCAACCGACCGAGCCCCCCGGGCGCCCCTCTCCTTCCCTGGTACCTGAACACCTTGAGGGAGGGAAAGACAGCCACGTAATCATAATCGGCACTCACCGAGTTCTTCCACAGGCCAGCAGCCTTCTAAGAGCTTTACGGGACTTATCCAGCGTAACCCTGGATGCAGCCCAGAGGGGTGAGGTCACCTGTCTGAGGTCACACGGTCTGAGAGAGGAGCGGGTTCCAGCCCAGCATGACGCTGGCGTTACCCTCTCACCGCCAGGCTCCCCGATCTTGGCGCGGTCCAGTCGTGTTCAGCAGGCGCCCCACGCTCGAGCTCAGGGAGCACCTGCGCAGTGCTCTCCCGCCTGTTGTCTGGCTTTCTGCCAGGTCGGGCTGTCTCCATTTCGGCCCATGCTTTCTGAAACGCACCTCTGGCCTGGCAGGCAAGAACTGCCTGTCCTTTTTCTGTCCCAGGTGGTGACACACAGGAACACTTTTCTGTCCAGACAGACCCCCTTGCCCCAACGCGCCCTGCTCCCCTGAATGGCCCCAGCTTTCCAGCCGTGTGAGTCCTGGGGTGTCATGGCCCCCACCTGCTTCCCCAGGAATGGAGGAAGGTGCCCCAGGGGCAGGAGACCCTGGGCCCGGCTGGCTGGCTCTGCCCCTCTCCCTTGGGAGCCTGCGAACCCAGATCTTGAGACCCCTGCTCTGGCCTCTGCGGTGCCCACAGCTCCTGGGGGGGGAGGGGACAGCCCCTCCAGGGGTATTTGGGGTTAGTCGCCCTGCAGGCTGGGCTCTGGGGGGCCCTCCGCCCTGCCCGGGGCACCGAGGACTCGCTGTGTGTCCACCACGAGTGGACAAGGACATGTGTGCTGATGTTCTGTCGTGGACACGCGGCCGTGACCCGTGTGGGCGGGGAGGGGAGGGCACCACGCACGGAGGAAGGGCCCCTGACACTGGCGTCACCCCTGGCGAGCTGTAAATGCTAAGGCAGCAAATCAATTTCACAAAGCAATTTGTCCTCTCTCTCCAGCCGGCCCCAGGAGGCTTAACTTAATCACTCTGGAACAATGTCAGAAGATAGCCGGGGACGCACAAATCCCGGCCGTCCGCAATCACCGGGCCGCGGGGACGCGAGGGGGCACAACCCGCCCCAGGCGCCCCAGGCGGCGCTAGGAAGTCACCTAGCCCAAGCGTCTCCTCCGCCCCTTCCGTGTGGCCCCCTCCCGCGCCAGATCCGCCGCTCCGCCAGACAGCCCCTCCCCCTCCCCCGGAAGGAGGAGCAAAAGGCCCCCCCTCCCCCAACCCTCACTGGAGAAGAAGTCTCTGGGGGGGGTCTGTGAACTTCGGCCCTGGAGGAAGTCCGGATGGAGAAATAAGACCGGGGAGGGGGGTGGGGGGGGCACCAGCAATTCCCAGAGGGGGTCTCGTGGACAGCTGCCCCGCGGCCACGTGGGGGTGACGGTGGCACCGGCTGGGAACCATGGCTGGGACTGAGCTCAGAGACGGCCAGTAACTTGCAGGAGGCCACACCGCCAGGGTGCAGAGCCTGGTGGCAGCGCTGACCTTGACCGGCAGGGGTACAGGGCATGGGGTCTCCCGTGCAGGCGTCCCCCACAGCACCCGGGCCCTCCTCCAGGGCTTGGGCTCGCCGGAGCCGCCGTCTCCACGCGAGCTCCGGAGGAACATTTTCTATGAATGGCCCGTCGTCGCTCCCTCGCGAATCCGGAGCGGACGCCCCGGCGGGGGGGGGCAGGCAGCCAATCGGAGAGGGCCTCCCGCTCCCGCCGCCCAAGGCCCCCTCCCTCCCCCGAGGCGCGGCGCGGGGTTTCCCCCTCCCCCTGGCCCGCTCAGCCCCCCACCCTTTGCAGCCTCCGCCATCCTTTTCAAGGGAACACTGCAGATTGAAACCACAATTAAATTTTTCATGAAACCGCATAACAGTAGGGCCTGGTGCAATGCAATATTGATGACATCACAGTGTCCGGCCGGCGGGAGTTTGCCCCGGAAAGCTCTTTAGGATGTTATGCAATATGGAACCGAATTAATTATTCGCAACAAAGGGATCCGTGTCTCTGTAGTGCTGCTGGGCCCAGTGAGTGTAAAACGGGCGCTTTTCATTATTGCCAGCTATAAATGGCATTCACGGGAAGGAAGCGGTGACTTCACAGACCCAAATACTAGTGTGAGCCGAGATAACGCGACAGAGTAGGGAGAGGGAGCGTGTGTGAGAGACCGCGGAGGGGAGGGGGTGGGGAGAGGGAGGGAGGGAGGGAGGGAGGGAGGAGACCGCCGGGGAGCACTTGGACCTAGGAGCAAGATACTGCGGCAAAATGCAGCAAATTTCTCCGAAGCAGGGCTCTGCTCGGAGGCATCCCCTCACTTAAAGGGGCAGGAGCAGAGTTGGGCACCTCCAGCGGGGGAGGGGGGGATCCGAGATGATGCTCCCCAGCTGGGGATGACGGCCGCCCCTGAGTGGGGCCTGTCTGGCCGGGGTTGAGGGTGTGAGGCGGCCTGAGTCTGGCCATGAGAAGGTGAGCTTCCTGGCGGCCAGGTCTCTGTCCTGCTGCCTTACTCTCCCAGCCGCTCCTGGCTCTGGCCCAGATGTGGGTCCTCTTCTGCAGGGCACCCCACAGCCCGCCCAGGGCCTGAAGGGCATGTCGCTGGCATCCTCCACGCATGAGAGAGCTGGGCCTGCAAGACGCCACCCAGAAGCCACCCCTGAGTGCCCGGGGTCACCCGACGTGGGAGCACACTAGTGGGGGGGTGAGGAATGGCCGGGACCCACAGGAGCTGAGCCCCGGGGCAGTGTGAGAACACAGAGCTGCCCTCCTCCATGCCCCCACCCCCTCCATGCCAGTCCCACCTCTGGGCCCACCACCGGCCCATGCTTCACCTCTTGACGTACTTTCTCGAGAGGCAGGAAAATCCCTCTTTCATAGATGAAATAACAGAGACCCCAGAGGTTGACTTGTGTAAGGTTTGAAGACTCCAGAGGGTGCACGGGGGGTCTCGCACAGCCTGCACCTGGCCGGCCTCTGCGGAGCACGTCCGCGGCATCTGGGCGGCATCTGGGCTCCTTCCCGTGTGCCACAAACAGGCAGGTCTCCTCCACATTCGTCCAGTGGGAGGTGCCTCCAAGAGAGCTGGCCGCGGCTGGGAAATGCCACAAAACACGACTGCTGGGAATGTCCCCAGACCCACCTAAGGAATAAAGAGACAGAGGAAGGGGGGCTAGAGGCCTGTGGAGGGATTCGGGGCTGGTGGGTTCATGACAAATCACCCAGAGCAGCCGCGGAGGCCAGGAGCTAAATATGATCGGTCTCGTAATTCACACGGAACGGACACTGATTCCACACAAAGCATAATTTGGGGGTGTTCTCCACCTCCACCGCCATCACCCCAGCCAGGACAATCACCTAACTGATCTCCCTGCCTCCACCGGTGCCAGAGCCTGATCTATTCTTCACTGAATGGCCGGCAGAATCTTTCTAAAATAGTCACATGCTCCAAACCCTGACGTGGCTCCCCACAACCGCGGTGTAATCTAAACCTTTAGTGTGACTTACCACGAAGGCCCTGTGGACGTCCACATCTGCCTGTCTGTTCATCCCACTCTCTGCCAGAGCTGCCTCGGGGCCTTTGCACACACGCTGCCTTCCTCACTGAGAACACCTCTTTGCCTAGGCAAGTCCCACTTTGCTGGAAGTCAGTCAGCCAGAGTGGCCAGCTCCTCGGGCCTCTCAGAGCTCGGCCTAAGCCGTGCCTGTGTGGCGACCCGGGCTGAGGGACCGCCAGCCGATCGGGCTGGTCCTGACTGAGCCTGGCACGATGGAAGGCCTGGCTCTGAGCAGCTTCCTGTTTTCCTGCTTCAGCCCTGTTCCCCAGAGCAGCCCTGTCCCCCTGTGCTGAGCAGGAAATGGAACAGGAAATGAAAATCTTCCCAGAAAGAGGGCTTTTGACCCTAAGACATCATCCCACTAGGACAGCTTCATTCCTTTATTCCTTTGTTTTCTTCCCAGACACCTGCACAGTTTAAGATTACTCCTCCCTCCCACACAAGTGCGGGCGCGTGAGCACACACACACACACACACACACACACACACAAAATGGGCGTGTGAGGAACACTCACTTGAGACCCCTCTCCCAGGAGGCCCCCTGTGTCCCCATGACATCCCCAGGAGGGTAGGGGGGACCACACACCCCACAGGATCTGACAGCTGTAGGCACTGACTCAGCATTGCACAAGAAAGAGGGGGGATGTGTAGCCCCAAAGGAGAGAGAGCTCCCTGCTCCCCGCATATCACCTGGGCTCCCCTCCTGGCTCAGGGACCCTTCCTGGACTGGCTCCGTCCTGCCGGTCCTGCCCCTGCCGGGAGCTCAGCAACGTCACCATGATAACAACAACCGCCACCATTGATCTGTGCTGGCAGTGTGCCAGGCCTCTGCGGGGTGCCTCCCCCCCCCAAACGCCTCCATCTGATGACATCCTTACGTCTCACTGTCTCACTCCGGGTGCTGGGTAAATGGTGGTAAACGATGACGCTGAGGCAGGGGCATGAGGGGACGCAGAGCTCAGGGTCGGGGACGGGCCCAGGGAGCCGAAATCCTGCCCTGCTAAGCCACAGGTCATGTAATGTTCTCGCTTCAGACCCAGCCAGACAGCAGCCTAGAGCGATCTCGATATAGCTCCCGGTAGCGGATGCCAATGTTTTAAGAAAAGTGCCTGAAATTGAAACTTAAAGCCCAGAAAATCGCAGCCATCAACTTAAAAGAAAGGTAGCTGGAAAGCTCTCGGGTCTCCCCCATCTGGGCGAGGTCCTTGTGACACATAGTAGGTACTGGAAAGATGTCCCCTGAATGAGTGAATGAATGAGTGAGTGAATGAATGAATGAGTGAGTGAATGAATGAATGAGTGAGTGAATGAATGAATGAGTGAGTGAATGGCAACTCAGAAGGGCCAGGTCTCGCATCACTGGAATTAGGTGTGCCGCTTCGGCCAAGGCACTAAAATGGGTAAAACGGCATCCGGGCTCAGTGGGTTAAGCCTCTAACTCTTGATTTCAGCTCAGGTCATGATCTCACAGTTCTGAGTTCGAGCCCCACGTCGGGCTCCATGCTGACAGCGGGGAGCCTGCTGGGGATTCTCTCTCTCCCTCCCTCTCTCTCTGCCCCTCCCCTGCTCGCTTCCTCTGTCTCTCAAAAGAAACAAACTGTAAAATAAAATAAGAGAAAAACAAAGTAAAATAAAACAACACAAAAGATAACATAGGTAAGAAAAAGGAAGGAGCAAGAATCCGGCCTACTGTGCGCTGTGAGACTCCCTCCAGGATCGCGTGCAGGAAGGTGCGTGCAGATGCCTGGTCCCACGCAGACGCCGTACGGGCTCATTCGTGGCGAGTCCTCGGGCCACCGCCAGCCCCAAGGGGCCCTCGGCATCAGCCCGGTGGCGGGAGCCCCAGGCCCCTGGCAGCCTGCGGCCTCTGCCCAGCCCCCCACCACCCCCGGCCTCGGCCGCGGCAGCCGGTCCCCAGAGCGGGAAGCGCCTGCCCTGTGGGAAGGAGCCCACGCTCTCCCCACCCAGCGTGAGTGATGGCTTCCAGGCACAGGCTTTGCAATAACTGTAATCCCTTGCTGGTACACACCATTTGTATTCCGCAACACCTTTACGCCTCCCCTCGTTTTATGTTTCCTGTGCCCTCTCCTGACGGTGGGCAGATGGCGAGCTTGACGGGCAAGGACACGTCGGGCTGGCGGCCCGGCCAGATGCTGCCGGCTTGGGGGAGGGAACCGAGTTCACGCACACGGGTGTGGGCGGGGTGGGGGCTCCGGGCCTGGCCCAGACCCGGCCTTCACACTTACTGGCTTCCAGAGGGCACAGAAGGGGGGGCAGGGGGCACGATGACGCTGGACATTGCCACATGCGTTGCTGAGAGCCCAGCACCCGGAGTTCAGAAATCCTACAGAATGGTCCCTTGAATATTGGAGCGGGGGGCGCTCCCCATCCTCTCCTGTTTCCCACCCCCTCCCTGGGCCATCTCTCCACCATCCCGCCATCCCGCCAGCCATCCCGAGGGTGCCAGGCCCCTCCCGGACACACTGAAGAGCCCACTAAGGGCTGGGTTCTGGGACAAGTGCCTGGACCTCATCACCTCAATCTCCTCCTGGCTGGCGGAGATGTGTCCCAGTGTGCATGGGCGGTGTCTCCCTCCCTCAGGACCTTCCTGTCCCCAGGGCCACCAACCCTCCCCCCCACCCCCACCCGTGCCACAAGAGAAGGGTGGGGAGTCAGGCCTGCTCCTCGACCCAGGTCACCACCAAGTCCTGACAACTTAATCTCTGGAAATGTTCTCGAATCGATCTTTCTCTCCCCACTCCTGCCTCTCCTGCCATGATTGCCGTCCCCTCCCTGTCACTTCCAGCAGCAGCCTCTGAGCCAGCCTCTTCGGCAGGCCCTGCTCCCCCACAATCTGCCCCCCACGGAGGTGTCCCCAGGTAGGATCTCTCACACTTAGGACTGTAGTCACACCTCATTGTCCCAGCCCGAGCTGGCAAGCCCTCTGCCATGTGCCAGCCACACCTCCTCAGGCCTCTGCTCCGCACTTTACTGTCAAAGACGAAGGGTGTCCCCTCCCTCCACGGGGTGCCCCCTTCACCCCAGCACCGGTTATGCTAGCCCCGTCCTTCCTCACTCACTCCTCAAGACCCCTCTCTGGTGGCACATCCTTAGGAGACCCTCGTGACTGCTGAACCCCGACCCACCCGTCTGCCATGACTTGGGGGGGGGTCCTCTCGTCCCCACGGCACACACCTGCCACAGTGGGGGTGCATTTATACCTGTGTCGCCTGAGAGACGAATGCTCTCTGGGACACAGAACAGCGTATCGGTCCCCTGTAGCCCGGCACCCGGCCTGCACCTCAGTAGATGCTCTGGAAATATTTGCTGAACTGAGAGCAAACTTTATGAATATTTACACTGTACTCCATGCCCACGATTCTGCCTGGCACCAGAAACTCCTGCTCGGAGAAAAGTGAGGGGAACCTTCCCGAAGAGGGCTCACGTTTCTGCCTTTTATAAAACTCCCATTCACTGGGGCCCCTACCAGTTGGCCACCACTGACCCCCCTGTGCTGGGCTCCAGGGGAGGGCAGGGCAGGGCAGGGAGGGAGACCACCCAGGACTTTGTCCCCAGCCAGACTGGGCGGCTCGGAGGAGGGAAGGGCTCAGAGGGAATGCCAGCTGGAGGAGGGAGTCTGGAGGCCAGCAGGGACCCTGCTGTCCCACACTGACGACCACTGTCCATGATTGGGGAGTCCCTGCCATGGCCACTGAGAGTTTGGTTGTATTGGCCCAACAGACGTGAATCTGGAACCCCTGTGGTGAAGCAGGGGCTGCGTCTCTTCCCAGGGCGGCAGGTGAGAAGCCCGGAGCCCAGGTTCTATGGACCCGGCCTGATCTCCCTCCACCACTGGGTGTGGACAACATGGGCCTCTGTCCCTCCTCACACCTCTCACTGCCACCGGGTCCCATCCATCAGAGGGCTCTTTCCCTTGGTGCTCAGGGCTCCCCCGGGGCTTGGGGGTGGGGGGATGGGGGGAGAGGGGGCAGTGTGGAGGTCAGGGCTTGCCCCTCACCAGTGCCTTCACCGGACATGCGCGGCCCTGGGCTTCTCTGGGCCTCCCCCGACTTCCTCATCTGTCAAGTGAGGACAGTAGCCTGGCCATGCCTTACAGGCAACTGAATGAATGTGGACAGAGGGCTTTGCAAAGGGACAGTTTTCTTTTTTTTTTTTTTAATTTTTTAAATGTTTATTTATTCTGAGGGAGAGAATGCACACCAGCAGGGGAGGGGTAGAAAGAGGGACAGAGAGAGAGAACTCCGGGCAGGCTCTGAGCTGTCAGCACAGAGCCCGACACGGGACTCGATCCCACGAACTGTGAGATCATGACTTGAGCTGAAATCTAGAGCCAGACTCTTGACCAACCGAGCCCCCCAGGCGCCCCGCACAGGGACAGCTTCTTGTTTGTGAGATACGGTTATTACGGCAGGTGGGGAAGAGGGGAGAAGGAACCGTGTGGGTAGAGCCCGTCCCCCAGCAGAGCTGGGCCGCAGGGACCTGCCCCTGTCACACCAGAGTGGGGAGGCGGAGTCTGTCTGGAAATCTAGTCCATTGACGCCCCACGGGGCTTGCTGCTGACCGAGCTGGCCCACACTCCCTCCTCGGAGCCCAGAGCCATCTCACGGGGCAAGGTGGGGGATCTCGTGGCCTGGCTCTGTTCCGAGGGTCTGACTACCAAAGGTCCCACTGGCCCTCACCTGGGGGCAGCCAGAAGCCCATCTCCTCTGCTCCAGGGACAACCCGTGGGTGCCACCTCCCGTGAGGTGCGGAACCACAAACAGAAAAGTGCACAAGCCACACGTGCCCAATGAGCTGTCACGAGGTGAGCACCGCTCGAGAAACAGATCCCAGCCAGCACCACAGGGGCTGCTGAAAACACAGACACGGAAGCAAAGAGCAACTTGGGAGCATTGCCGGAGGTGTCCCCCCCATGATTAAAATGCCAGCCCCTATGCAAAGTGTCCTCCCATCCTGGCTGAGACACCAGCTCACCCTGCAACCGCCCCCCCCCCCCCACCACATGTCCTCCAGGGAACACGGACCTGTGTCCCAGGGCTGGCTTAGCGAGGACTCCTGCCTTCTTCTCTTCCCAGATGGGGGTCCCAGCTGAGCCCACCCCACCCCTCTGCTCCCCAGCCTGCCCACTTCCCAGGTAGCCATTTCAAGAGGCAAGGTGGACCTGAATTCCGGACAGGCCGTGTGTCCCTGTCCTGGTGTTTTCAGCATCTTCGGGGGACCCTCTCGGTGTCCACCCAGTGGTCCTGGGCAGAGGTCCTAGACCAGGTCATGGCCTTGCGCCGGGGAGAGGACAGGCCCAGGAGACCACGCCATCGGCCATTGTTTCCCACCAGGGGTGCGCAGAGCTGCTGGCACCCACTCATTGCTTTGTTTTCAGGGATTTGCAAGCGTATTGTTAAATGGGGCCATCATTAAGATTTAAGTTACACAAACTTATTATTAAACACACTATATTGCAAATAAAGGCAGTGCCTACTCAGAACTCATCAGTTTCTAATGCTTTTTCTTACATTTTACTATTGTCTCCGTCTTTGGGGTTACCTACATCTGTTACACCCTTATGGTGGGAATGTCGTGTGATCGGGGTAGTGCCTCTCTTCCCGGCCCTGCCGCCAGGGTTTCCACTTCCGGGATGCCCTCTGCGGTTCTGGGATGTGGAGCCCTGGCCAGGCGTGGGGGGTGGGGGGACCGCGGGTCCACAGAGGAAGGTGCCCCTGCCTCCGCGGACCTTCCCACCGGCTAGTTAGGCATCTTGAGGCTCCTTCTCTGAGGGTTTTGGGCAGGTGGCCCCAGGGATCTTGGATGCCTCTGAGCACTGGGGAGGGAGAGGAAGCCGCAGACGCGATCAGGTTTGAATCCTCCCCTGCCCAAGGTCTTGAATCGGGCTAAGTGGATCGAAAGAAGGCAGAGAGATCGAAAGAAGGCCCTCCGCCCACCTGTCTGCGCAGGGGTCCCTCATAGCGCTTCCGGGTGGACAGAGCGCTGCAGAGGTCGCCGGCCAAAGGGTCCCGGCCGGAGACCGCCGTCCCCTCGCCGCGGGGCTCCACACCTCCCTCTCGCTGCCCCTGGACACTGCCCCAGAGCCCCTCCTCCCCCTCTGAGGCCCCCTCCTCCCGTCTCGGAGGGCTGGCGGGGGTGGCCAGGTGCCCGGGGTCTCCTCTCCGGCCCACCTTGCGCTCGCGTAAGCCCGGCCACCCCGGCGGCTCAGGACGCGAGGCCGGACGTGGGTTCCGGCTCCGTCCACGCGGACTGCCCCGGGCCCCGCCAGGCCCTTCTCCCGCGCCCACTCGCTCGCTGCGGCGCGCCCTCCCTCCCGGCCCGGGACAGCCTCGCCCCCGGGGACCCCGCGCGGGGAGTTCCTCCCGAGTCGCCTTCCAGCCTGGGGAGATCCTCAGGACCGCGGGGGCGCCGGGGCCAGAAGCCCGCACACCCCCCGGGGCCGCGGGGCTCGGAGCGCAGGACCGCCGCGTGCGGCCCGCGGGGTCCCTCTGGCGCCGGGAATTGGAGGCCGAAGGACGCGCGGGCTCCGGGAGGGTTCAGGGCTGAGGCTCTGAAAGAACGCAGGCGGTGGGGCGCCCGGGGCACGGGTGGGACGCGGCGGCCGAAAGGCACGGAGAAGACCGTGGTTCCTCAAAAAGGTCTCGAGAAAGCCGGCTGCTCCTCGTACCCGCGGGGCGGCGGCCCGGCGCCCGCACCCTGCCGCTGCCGGTGGGTCCCCGGCGGGGGGGGGGGGGGGGACCTGCTGGGGACCGCCAGTGCAGCGCCCCGACTGGGGGCGGGGGTGTGCGGAGGGAGCGTCAGCCGGGCCGCCTCCACCGCGGGTGTAGCCTGGGCGCGTGCCGTCACCTGGGGCCCGCCCTCGGGGTCCTGGCGCCTCAGTTTCCTCCTCCGCACAGTGGGGGCTCGGACCCCGGCAGCCTCCAGAGAGGCTCCGACCCCTCGGGCGCGCCAGGGGCTCGGGCTTGTCCGGGGCCACGCACCCGGCGTCCGAACCCGGACGGGAAAATAGGTGCAGGTGGGGGGAGGGGCGAGGGAGGCGGCCCCGAGTGAAGTGCCGTCTCGTAGGGCTCCACTCCGGCGACCTCCCGGCCGAGGCCCCCGGGACCCCTCCCTACCTGCCATCGGCCGAGAAACGGGTCGAGCTGGGGCCCACGGAGTCCCGAACGCCCAACACGCGCAGGGACACACACGGACGCGCACACGGACACACACGGCCGTGCACGCGCGCCTCCGCGACGGGCGGGCGCCCCGGGAGCGCGGAAGGGTCCGCCCGCCCGGCCCCCCTCGGAAGCGCCGCGGGCCCAGCGCCTCCCCCGGGGCTGCAGGGAGCGTCCAGCCCCGGCGGCGCCTTCTGCCCGGAATCGGACCGGCTCCGCTGGCAGGAAAGCCCCGATCCGCTAGGGCTCCATCCGGGGGGGGGGGGGGGGGGGGGGGGGCTTGCTGCCGTCCCCCAGGACAGCGTTGCCGGGCCCCCCAAACCCCGGGCCTGTGGGAGGGGGCGGGAGCGCGGGTCCCCAGACCCAGGGTGTAGAGCGGCTTTCCAACCCCACACGGGCATCCCGGAAACCCCCTCTCTGGACTTAGGCGCGCCGCGAGGATCCGCTTCCCAGCGCTCCTCGCTCGGCACCGGGTGTAGACGGATTGAGTCCCTGGGGACCCGGCCCGAGCCACCCCCCTCCCCGCCTCCCCCCAGGGTGTTCTGTGCCGCCAAGCGCGTTGAACCGAATCCTGTCTCCCGGGCCGGCCGTGGGCTCCCACCCGCCCGCAGCCCCGTCGGAAATTTGGGGACATCTTGCAGGTGGCCCATCCCATAGTCCCAGGCCGCGCCCCCCCCCCGCCCCCCCCCTCCCCGCCCCGGCCCGGGGCTCTCCCAGCCTCCGCGGAAGCAGCACCCGCCGGGCGGGGGGAGGGGGCGGGGGAGGAGGCCGGGGGAGGCTCAGCCCCCACGCGCGCCCCAAAGACCCCCGCCGCGCCGCGGGCCGGGCCGCAGACAATTAAAGCGGGATTCCTCCCCCGCTGACGTCGGCAGCGCCGAGGCCCCTCCCGCGGCGGCATAAAAGGCGCGGGCTCCGCAGCGCGGGCGGCAGTGAGGGCCGGGCAGCGCGGCGGTGAGGACTGCGCGGCCCAGCAGCGCGGCGCCCAGAGCGCGGGCCGCCCGCCGAGCCCCGCCGAGCCGAGCCCCCCAGCGCCCGCAGCCATGCCGGCCGGCCGCGCCGCGCGCACCTGTGCGCTGCTCGCCCTCTGCCTCCTGGGCGGCGCGGCCCAGGATTTCGGGCCGACGCGCTTCATCTGCACCTCGGTGCCCGTGGACGCCGACATGTGCGCCGCGTCCGTGGCCGCCGGCGGCGCCGAGGAGCTCCGGAGCAACGTGCTGCAGCTCCGCGAGACCGTGCTGCAGCAGAAGGAGACCATCCTGAGCCAGAAGGAGACCATCCGCGAGCTGACCACCAAGCTGGGCCGCTGCGAGAGCCAGAGCACGCTGGACGCGGGCACCGGCGAGGCCCGGGCCGGCGGCGGCGGCGGCGGCGGCGGCCGCAAGCAGCCGGGCTCGGGCAAGAACACCATGGGCGACCTGTCCCGGACGCCGGCCGCCGAGACGCTCAGCCAACTCGGGCAAACTTTGCAGTCGCTCAAAACCCGCCTGGAGAACCTGGAGGTCTGCGCGCGCCGCGTTCCCCCCCACCCCCCCCCCCCCCCCGTCCCCGGCTCGTGCGCCCCTCTGCCCTGCCCCACCCCCACTCCCGACCCGGCCCGACATCCACCACCCTCCCCCCCCCCCCCGCCCCGCCGGCCCCGCCTCGGCCGGGCGCCCGTGCCCCACCGGGGCTGCGCGGAGCCCGAGGGGCCCCGCAGACGGCGGCCACTCGCCCGAGCTCCCCGCCAGGCCGCCCCCGCATTCGCCCCGAGGGGACCTCGCCGCGGGCCTCCCGGCACGGTCCCCGCTCCACGCGTAACGATGTGGTTTCCCCCTGCCCTCGCACCCCCGCAGCAGTACAGCCGGCTCAATTCCTCCAGCCAGACCAACAGCCTCAAGGATCTGCTGCAGAGCAAGATCGATGACCTGGAGAGGCAGGTGCTGTCTCGGGTGAACACTCTGGAGGAGGGAAAGGGTGGCCCCAGGAACGACACGGAGGAGAGAGTCAAGATTGAGAGCGCCCTGACCTCCCTGCACCAGCGGATCAGCGAGCTGGAGAAAGGTACCCGGGGCTGGAGGTGGTGGGGGGTGGAGTGACCTGCTGCCTGCCAGGCTCCCTGGGCCATGGGGACCCTGCCTCAGGTCCTGGCCTCCTGCCCAGCTCAGCTCCAGGCTGAAAAGCCCAAAGCTTCTCAGCCTCTCCAGCCCCCTTCCCGCTTCCTGAGTCCCTGCTCTAGGTTTTGCGTTTCCAGCCCATGTTCCTGGTGGTGCCGGGGCCCCCTGGGCTGGGGACATATGGAGGCAACAGAAGCAGAGTGAGAAAGGGATTGGTTGGTGTCGGCAGCACCCCCCGTCCACACACACACACACACACACACACACACACACACACACACTGGGAGGATTTTTCCAAGTCTGATTTGTTTAATGTTCAGTAAGTTTGCACCGTAGTTGTGGTGCTCCCAAGCCCTCCCTGGTAAGAAAGCCGGGCTCCAGCTGGTCCCCATCCCTGGTAGAGAGAGTGGGGTGTGGGCCGGGGAAGGGTCCCCTGGTTCCCAGCAGATTTGGGCCCTGAGTAGGTTTTCTCCCAGCTCATCGCCCCCCCCACCCCCCGCCGCCCCGGTGTCCTGTGGGGATCTCCAGGTCCCCCCCTTCCGGTGAGCCCCCTCCCCATGGTTTTATCTTCTGAGTAATCCAAGCTCTGGAATCTTGCAAGACCCAGTTGGTTCCTGGGTCACCAACTCTGGCCAGCCCCAGCTGTACCCCAGGGCTCACAGATGAGCTGGGCTCAGCCTTGAAGTCCCAGAAATCAAACAAGGTTGTAAAAGGGGGGGGGGCGTTCCTGGGCTTGGAGCAGGGCCACATGACCCTTCTTGGACCGCAAAATGTGCCGGATGGATTTAAACAGTGCCGTCTTAAGGCACGTTATGTAACTGAAAAACAGATCAGGGGAAGGAGGGACGGGGGAGGGAGGGGGAGGGAAGGAGGGGAGATTGGGGGGAATGAAAAACATCCCCTAGAGAAGCCAGGGACTGGTTCTGCTTGAAGGTGGGGGGGGGGGGGCGTGCAAGCCGGGGATGGTTGGGGGAGCACTGAGGGGGCCAGCTCTGCTATTCCCTGGTACCTGACTTGGATGGGGGGTTGCTGGCCCAGCAGGATGCCTTCTAGAAATAATTCTTGGCCTGGGGGCCGGTTTAGTTCTGGACTGCCTGGCAGGCCCCGGAGCAAACCCAGGAGCTGGCAGGTGTGTGTGTTCCTGGCTCTGAGCCTGGTGCCTGTGCCCACTGCTGGGTTGGAATGTTTTGCCTGGAGTCAGTCACACCATATCCAGGGCCACAGCTACAGCGTGTGTGTGTGGGTTGGGAGGGGGGCAGACAAGCATTCCCCGAGACATCACTGGCAGGCTGGGAGCTGGTGGCTGTTGTGGAAAGGGAAGCTATCAGGCCGGGAGCCTGAGTTTTCAGGAAACACACAGGAAGCTCTCCTGGAGAATGAATGGCATAGTCCTCAAAGCAGTCACTTTGGGGGTGGGGGGCCCTGACTCGCTGGTGCCCTGCCCTCTCTGCAGGACTCCGGGCAGAGTTGCCAGAAGAACCTTAGAAGGACCGCTTTCCCTCCTGCGGGTAGATGGGATTCTGGAAATAGCCAGACTTCTCAGGGCTGGTCGATTGGGTCAGATGAGTGGCCAGGGACTGCGGCATGTGCTGGCCTCAAGGGGAGTGTCCTGGGCACCAGGGGCCTGGCTGTCTCGGGTGGGAATCCAGGTGGGAATCCAAGAGGCGTGTTTGTGAACACTCGCCAGCAGCCTGCATCCTGGAATCAGGGCGGCTGGCCGCAGGGGCTGCTCTGGGGGAGCTAGCCTCCTTCAGGCTGGAGGAGACCTCCCTCTGTGGCCACACATCAAGGGCCGGTTTACCAGGAGTACACTGAGCCATGCCCACCGTGCAGCCGGCCAAGTCCCCCCTCACACCCCCATCCAGCTTCCCCAGAGGCAGGACGTGGGAGCCAGACCAAGGAGTGCGGAGATCTTAGGTCAGCTCTTTTGTTCTGGCCCCGTGCCCTCAGGCAAAGCACTTGCCCCCACCCCCACCCCCACCCCAGCATCTGTAGAATGGAGACAGTCGTGTCTGCTTTCCTGAGCTTGGGTTGGGGGTGGAGGGGAGCACAGAATGATTTTCAGACCCGGAGGAGTGCTTTGAGGTGCAGACAGATGAAGGGACTGCATCCTGTCCTTTCCAGGTCAGAAGGACAACCGTCCTGGAGACAAATTCCAGCTCACATTCCCACTGCGGACCAACTACATGTACGCCAAGGTGAAGAAGAGCCTGCCGGAGATGTATGCCTTCACGGTGTGCATGTGGCTTAAGTCCAGCGCCGCGCCCGGGGTGGGCACCCCCTTCTCCTACGCCGTGCCTGGCCAGGCCAACGAGCTGGTTCTCATTGAGTGGGGCAACAATCCCATGGAGATCCTCATCAACGACAAGGTAGAGCAACCCCGCCCCCTCCAGCCACCTGGGATAATAGGCAGGCACAGTGAGGCCCCCAGGCCCGCCTGGCTGCTGGGGCGGGTCCTGGGGCTGGGGGTGGAGGGGCGGAGGGGTGGGCATGAGAGACACAGCCACAGATGCAGCTGTGGTCCCAACAGAAGTGCCCACCAGGCAGGACTGAGGGAGGTGGAGGGTGAGGACAGGGGAAAACGGAGAGGGGCGCCCTGGCCCTACTCGGAAGAGGGTGAAGCTGGAACTTTCTCAGACCCAGGCTTCCCGGGGAAGGCAGGGGAAGATCCACAGGGCAGATCAGACCCCGGGTCCTCCTCCCCCAGCTGGCCTCAGGGCTGGCTTTGCTCCTGTGGGAAGGACCATAGATGTTCCGCGGTGAGTCAAGGTACCCCAATCTGTCCTGCTCAAGCCCCCACCGCTGGGAGGAGGCCAGACGCACACAGCGCCCTGGAGAGTCCGCCTTTTCCCTCCAGGGAGCCTTCTCCATCCTGGTCCCGTACAGCTGTGGAGTGAGCTGCCAGCTTTCCAACACCTCTGAGGCAGCATTGGCAGCAAATCTCTAAAACCCAGGCTGGGGATTGGAATCCAAGCCCCTGCTGTTGACGCCTCGACCAGAAAGGGTTGTTCCTCTCTGGGCGAGTTAAAGGGTGGGCAGGTTCCCTCGTCTGCTGCATCTGCTGCGCCGTCTGTCCCCTCCGGAATGTGAGAGAGGGAGGGAAACCCCAGGCCGCAGGCTGGCCTGAGCTTTAAAGGCATGGTGCCATGCCCCCTGGCGTCTGAGCCTCTGCAGAGGCTGCACGGGTGTAGACCCAGCAGGTCTGGCAGTCGGCGGCGTTGCAGGAGGGAGGAGAGGCCCGGGCGGCAGCAGTGAGCTGAGACCCCAGCGGTGGGATGCTCCTTCCCGAGGGCTGGTTCTGTAGGACCAGCGAAGAGGGAGGAGGGCCAGGAGGGGTGAGGACATTGCGCACTCAGACCGGTCTTAGGAGCCCCTTGCCACATCGTCACATTTCCTGTGTGACTCCAAGGTCCGTGGAGGGATGGGGCTGACGGGCGCTAAGGCCCAGAGGGGCAGGTGCTGAGAGAGTTCAGTAATGGTGTTTACTGGCAACGTAGGGACGAGAAGAGAAGCAGTTGAACTGGTAAGTAGTGACGATCGATCGATCGCCGGTCCCTGTACCCACGATGTTGCGTGTGGTGTCCTTCCCAGGTGGCCAAGCTGCCCTTTGTAATCAACGATGGCAAGTGGCATCACATCTGCGTCACCTGGACCACCCGGGACGGGGTCTGGGAAGCCTACCAGGACGGCACCCAGGGTGGCAATGGCGAGAACCTGGCACCCTATCACCCCATCAAGCCCCAGGGTGTGCTGGTGCTGGGCCAGGAGCAGGTACTGGCCTTGGGGAGGGGGTGCTGGCTGCAGGGGAAGGAGCCCCAGAAGCAGAGAAGGGAGGGGGCGAGGGGGGAGGGAGTTGGAGAGGGGAGTGGCTCCCCCACCCCCAGAGGGAGCCAAGAGAAGCAGGTTAGGCAGCACTGGGCAGAGAGCGCGCTCTGGGTGGGCTCCTGGGGAAGTTCGGTGGGGCGGCCGCAGCTGCGTCTCTGGCACAGGAAAGCAAGCCTGCCCTTAGGGTTGCAGGATGCATTACCTTAAAGGGATTGGTCTCCCCCTTGGGCACCCGCAGGGAAGGCACGGGGGAGGGTCCCAGGCCTTCCAGGCCTTCTGCTCCCGTGGGGCTCTGCAGGGAGAGCGGCAGCGGCCCCCGTGGTTGTGCGCGGCCCCGGCCGACCTCCCTCACTGGCCGAGGGGGAGGCAGAGTCCAGGCGCCCCCAGGAAAAGCTCTGCACCCCGAGAGGAGGTGGCCAGTAGTGTCCCTTTTCCCGGGCACCCCATGGGAGGGGGACCAAGATCTGGCTGGAGACCCAGAGACGGGACAGAATGGTGCGTGGGAGGCAGATGCGAGAGCCCCTAGTGGGGGAGACGCGGAGACGTGCCCCCTGGGGACGGCCCCCCCCCCCCGCCGAGAGACCCTCACCGTCTGCTCTTCTCTGAAGGACACCCTGGGTGGTGGGTTTGATGCCACCCAGGCGTTCGTGGGCGAGCTGGCCCATTTCAACATCTGGGACCGCAAGCTGACCCCCGGGGAGGTATATAACCTCGCCACCTGCAGCACCAAAGCCCTCTCCGGCAACGTCATCGCCTGGGCCGAGTCCCACATCGAGATCTACGGCGGGGCCACCAAGTGGACATTCGAAGCCTGTCGCCAGATCAACTGAGGCTCCTGGCGGCCGAGCCTCCCGCCCCTCGGGCCGGCCCGCCCGCCTCCCCCCCTGCTTGTGCGGTGGCGACCCGTCTTGTGTCTCCTTCTCTCCCTCTCCCCAGGAGCGACTCAGGCCCTCCCCCTCGCACGCGCTCGCACGCAGCCTGGTTTGTCCTTGTGCCCGGGAAGCAGGTCCGGCTGCCCCCCCCCCTCCCCGAGGAGCCCGCGCCCCGGGCCTCAGGCCTGCTTGTGCTCCCCGCGGGCGCGGTGTGGACGTAGGTGAGAGAGCGTGTGTGTCTACGGGTGTGTGTCTGTGGGGACGAGCGAGGTGGTCTGTGTGCTGCGGGGAGAATCTCACGACTGGTCGGAAGACTCTAGTAGCTGCCCGCGGGCCCCTGTGGGTGGCCCGTGTGGCTTCTTCAACACACGCGCCTGTCTTTGTTTGCAAACCTTTTCCGGGGGCGCAGTTCTCCACCGGTAAAATAAATGTCTTCTGGCGGTTTGTTTGCTCGGGGCCGGGGCCCTCCCCTCAGAGAATTTCTCTTTTGTCGTAGGAGTGGATTCTCTCTTGCTCTCCGGGGGTGGGCAGAGGTGGGGGGGGTGGCTCCGGAAACCGGGCACCCCACCCCCACCCCCGGTGCCCGGCCAGCAAGCTTACAGCTGGCATCCGAGGGCAGCGGTGCTGGGCCTGGGAAGCTGCTTTGCTGGCTCTGGCCCAGGACAGCGCCTCAGCCCCCAGTCTGCCCGCCTCCTTGCACCCTTCGAGGCTGGGATCCGTCCCCCTCTTTTGGCTGCCGGCTGGTGCCCCTGAGAGAGGAGTGTCCCTCCCACAGTCCCGGAAGTCTTGGCTTCTGGCCGTGGGAGGCCAGAGGGTCCTCCAAGGAGGCAGGGCCTCCAGAGGCCTCTCACGGGGAGCCAGACTCAGACACGGCCAGCCAGCGTTGGGGCCTGGAATCCAACCCTCCCCCCGCTTCTTTCCAGGGCTCAGGTCCTGGAGCAGCCCCCAGCGTGTCACCGGCTGGTGACACTGAGACACGACCAGCGTCCAGACCTTTAACTTTATTCTCCCCCGTGAAAAGCAAACACACACATTTCCTTCTAGTCCTTCCGAGGCGGGGAGAAAATGTGCGTGCGTGTGTGTGTGCGCGCGTGTGCGCGCGTGTGTGTGCGTGTGTGTGCGTGCGTGCGTGCCCGTGTGTTGAGAGAGAGAGAGAAGCAGCACAGTAAGACGGATCATACCCAAGGCGAGGTGAGCTCCCTGCCGGGTTCCATCTGGGGGTCACACGCCTTGAGGGCACCCTGGATTCTGTCACCAGGAGTCTAATTAGCAAAAGGCTGGCGAGTCTTTCTAGAAATTCTACCGCACTGCCTGGCTCATCCACAGCTGCAGACATTTCTTCCGGAGGCGCAGGTGTGCCTTCGGGGACACCTGTCTCCTTAAACGCAGGTCCGTGTTGCGTCGGGAACCGCGTGCGTCTGTGTGTGTCTGTGTTGGTGTCTCTGTGTTCGTGTCCCCGTGGTGTCGCCACAGCACCCGGTCGCCGTTCCGCAGCGCGTCGCTCTTGTCTGGCGGGTGCGGGCCAGGCGCCACGCTGCGTGTCGTGGCTCAACAGTGGCTTTCTCTGAGAACCCTGTGCTTCGTCCCAGGCCGTCGGGTCGTGGCGTGTCTGGATCTGCAGGGATCTTCTCCGTTTGCATGTTCCTTGGGGTGGCGTGTCCCTTGCTCCTTTAGTCTGATGTGTGTCCCCTGCCTGCATGGACTTCTGGTTCTGTGTTGTGTGCCCAGTGCTACCCATTGTTCCGTGACCATCCGTGTAGCTACCGAAAATGGCCGGATAAACAAGCCACGGGTGTCGGGGGAGGTCAAGGGAGGGATCCGTTTCCCTCTCCCCGTCCCCACTCCCCAAACACACCAAGAAGTATTTTTTAACATGTAGGTTGACAAGGAGCCTAAACAGAGCCCGTGGTTGGGACAGAGCGAGAGCTTGGAATCACCCCTCGAGACCAGATTGGCCCCACCCCTCACTTCAGCCACCTCGGAGCCGTTGCTTAGGCAAAGGCCCAGAGGGTGCTGGGTGCTCTCCTGTCAGCACCTCCCACCAGCCCCTGCCGATCGGCCGGACCCCAGACCACCTTCTGCCCCCGCCGCGGGCGTGGTGGGAGCCGTCCGTTTAGGACCACAAGCCATCCTCTGCCCTAACTAGAGACGGGCAGAGCATACCCCCAGATGCTTATGCCTACGTCCCTCTGGCCTCCTGACCCCGTTCACCTTCCTCGCCCTCCTCCCCTGAAGCACCCACGGTGCCAGGGACGGAGGCTGGCATCTGGCTCCCTCCCCGCCCCCAGCCGGAACGCGTGCCAAGCCCCTTGACTCCCTCACTGTGTTAACACTTGGCACTTTGCTGGCCCCGAGAAAGGTCGATTGACAGGCACAAATGTATCCCACGTAGTTTTCATGTACTCCTTAATCTGATCGACGCTCCCTCTTGCACTGAATAACCCACACCTATCTCAGGTAAGCCATTTTATAAAATAGGAAGAAACCCAGCACTGCGGAGGCAGTGTCTGCCCTTCTGAGCTGGTGTCCCACAGAACCCCGGGCGTCCGGGGCCGGGGAGCTGCCGCCAGGGGCGCCCCGGGCCCTCGGGGCTTCGATCCCACTTGAATTGTAAGCCTTCCTGCTTTTGATAACACAGTATTATTTCTCTTACTGTAGAAGAAAAAGTTTATTACCAAACGAGTATTTTTATGAAAGAAAAGGACAAACCTATAAATTAACTCAACCTCTATCTCCCTTGAAAACACTTTCAGGCTCCGCCAAAACGTAGGACTGAAAGCGTGTATTTTGGAAGAAAGAGATACATTTTGTATGCTTTCTTTTCCTTTTGTAGACTCCCAGTTTATTTTCTAAGACTGCAAAGATCTCTTTGTCACCAGCCCTGGGACCTGAGACCAAGGGGGTGTCTTGTGGGCAGTGAAGGGGAGGGGAGAGGCTGGCGGGAGGCTCCAGACAGGGGCCACCTGTGCCCAAAGGCGTGTCGGGGGGACCGGGATGGAAATTGGCCGTTTACGGCGGACGCTTTGCCGTGGAGCTGACTTGTTGACGCGAGGACCCGTCCCACTCGGGGTGGAGGCAGCTAGGGCAACGGACGTTAACGCAAAGAGGACAGTATCCTTCGTGATCTCATGGCAACCAAAACAACGTGGCTGGCACAGCCATGGTTTCATCTCTTAAAACACAGTGTGTAAATTTAGTCACAACCAACGTTGGGAAGTGTAGCCCATCCATGCACAGTGGACTTAAGTGCAACTTGTTAAAAGGGAACAAGTCATTGAGGAGGAAAAAAAAAAGCCCAATACTTAGAGTCCCAATTTTGTCTTACTTGCCAAAAAAAAAAAAAAAAAAAAAAAAAAAAAAATCCAAAAAGCAAACCCCCCTACGGTTGATGTTGTTATAATGTACATACTGTATAATATGAAAGAAAATCAATGTACCTTAATTTTTCATTATTTGCTAACCAAAGCTGTACATTTTTCATATGATCTGCAGCCTTTTGGGTATCAAATGGGTCAAAACCATGGGACCTGCCACCTGCCATCAGCAATTCTGGAAATGCACTATTTCTACTGGTATTGCTTTTTTTTTTTTTTTTTTTTTTTCATTTTCTTGCTGAAACGACATGAATTGTTGAGTTTATTTTTACACAGTAAAGAGTGAAGAAAGACTGTGGTCTCCTTGGGGTGTCTCTTTTCTCAAGCCTGCATATGCCATCTCGACCTGCCCCAGGGGGCCTCCCAGGGACCCCCTCCCTCAGGAACATGCAGGCACAGCCCGGGGGGTGGAGAGGGGGCCGCCCCGGGTCATAGGTGCGAGAGAGGGAAGCGGTGTCCCCGCGTGGCGAGGCCCGCCCTGGGCCCGGGGTGCAGAGGAACTCCCCGTTCCGCCCCTCACCCCTGCGCCGCTGCTCTGTGCCCCGCGGACGCACTACCCCACGGCACAGCCGGGCCAGGTTCCAGACGGCCTTCACTCGTTCTTCCCAAACAGCCCTGCTCTGTTCTCCTTTGCCACATCACCGCTGAATGGATCTCGGCCAACGTCTGGCTACCTCCCCTTTTCTGGGGTTCCGGGGCCCCTTCCCTGCACTCAAGTGGAGAGCATCCTCAGGGTCACGTAATGGGGAGTGGGTGATGCGGGAACCCCGGGCACTGGGAAGAACTTTCTTCCCTGCCCCTCGCGAACCAGGCTAGACTGTGGACGGACAGAGAGCTTGTGAGCTGTTCCGAGGGACAAAGCGACCGGGAACCAAAATAGTCCACTTGGCTGATCGGTCTCCCCAAACCCCCAGAGCGCGCACCCGCACACACACACGCACACACACACACACACACACGGGGGGGCCTAGCAGAAGGAGTGAGTCCCTCGGCTTCTTGCTGTCATGGCTGAGTGCACCTTGGCCGCAGACCTCCTGCCCAGTGCAGTGGTGTTTCTCTGTTCGCGACTCGGGGGCCGGGGCTTGGGGCGCGTGAGCCCGCTGCCTGGTGGCACAGGAGGAGGGTGGTGTCCGCCCGCAGGCTTCACGCGTGGCCCCTGTGGCCGGGCCCTGGGTTGTGCCCAATTCCGGCCGCCGCGTCCTTGCCCGGTTACAGCTGCCATAACGTCACTCTCCCGTTTCTCGTTTCCATGAAGAGCTCATCCCAAACCTCGGGTGTTTTAACTCTCATTAGAAACAAATTACTTTCCACACTCCTCGTGCCTGGTCCTGGCACACCCCTGAATGACGCCGGGAGGCCTTAGAGCCGAAGACAGCCACTCAGGGGGAAGGGGCCAGGCTCGCAGCCCAGCCGGCTGATGCGGGAGTCTGAGCATGGGGCACAGGATTAGAGTTCAAAGCCAGAGTGTGCCTTGGAAGTCAGTGGTTCCAACAGCCCCTCGGATGCCGGAACCGGTTCTCGGCTTGCACACCTCTAGTGACGGGGAGCTCACTGCCCCGCTTTCAGACCTCTCCGTCAGGGGGTTTGTTCCCTCTTTGTTATCTTCCTTGTGCCTTGTGCTCAGGTCCCTACCCTGGCCTGTCCCCCCACGTGAAGACACGTGCGCCCGGAGTCTTCGCCACCCCATCTCCTCAGCCACCAAACCACACTGTGCGAGGGGCTCCCTGTGTGATTTGCAGCCCTGTCTAACTCTGCCCTTGAGGAGGGAGAAATGCTGTGCCCAAGGCCTGGAAGATGTCTGGGCCGGGAAAGCCTCAGGGACCAACTAGTTCAACCCCTCCACTCTTTGGGTGAAGAGATCGCGGCCCGGAGAGGCCATGTTCAAAGCCACACAGCTCGCGCGTGTGGGCTGGACTCGGAACCCAGGAACTCAGGATTCCTCCCCACAGGCCCTTCCCATGGACCCTTCCCTCCCAGGGCACTAAATACCCCACGAGGAGCTGGGAAATGCAGCCCAGGCTGGGGGGTGGTCCTCCGGAGGTTGGGCTGCGGATGGACGTGTTGGCTGCAGCCCTGGGGTCCGATGGCCCCGAGGGAATGTGGCCTGTGCGTAGCATATTGGCCGCGAGGCAGTTCTCAGCCCCGGGCAGCTCCCGAGAGCTGCTCCCCGCAGCCGTCCCCACCAGCACCCAGGACCCCAGAAGCTCAGCCCTCCTGTCTCTCCTGCATGGCTGACCTGCTCCGACGCTTGTCAAACTCCCTCCCTTGACGCCCCCTCAAGGGGCAGCAGAGAAGCGTAGACCACCCCCTGGAGGGTCTGGGGCGGGGCTTGACGCGCAGGATCTGTTTGACCTTAAACTGCATCCTTCTCCACATTAGACCCCGCCCCGTCCCCTGTCCCATCCTCGCTCTGGCAAGCTGGCGCACGTGGCCTCCGGCACAGAAAGACAGGGTAGGGCCAGACGGTCTCTGCAGTCCCTTTGGGCTCTCCCTGGGGCCGAAGGACCTGTCTCCCCAGTGCGTGGGTACCAGTGCAGTCCCTCGGCCCCAACCCCCTGCTCACACAGGACCTCTGCCCCCGCCCCCGCCACTTTCTTGTGTCCCCTGCCTCGCCTGTGTCCCACAGCCACGGGACCTGCCCTCACCAGACCTTCCCACAATGTTGGCTGTCCCCTCAGGGTCCCTGCTGTCCTTCCTCAAACCCTCAGGCCAGGCCCCTGCCCTCTCAACCACACATGAGTTCACGTCTCTGATCATCGGTAGTGGACCCAGGTCATACTCTCTCCCCAGAAGTTTCTTAGCCACCAAATAGATCAGGGTGCACGTAACTCCTCAGGGTGGGGACCGCACGTCGGAGGTCCGGAGCGCAGAGCCCCTTGCTGTGACCCAGTCCCACACCCTGCACGAGCCAGACTCCCATCCCGGACAACGTGGAATCCTGCGGTCTCTCCTCCAGGCCGGGCGCAGGGCACGGGGAGGCAGAAAGCCATGAACAAGTCCTTAGAAACACATTCGTTTATTCACGAAGGACACACTTCCTGAGCACCTACCGAGAGCAGGCACCTGGGCCAGGTGCCTAGCTGGTGGTCTGCGGGCCGAGGAGGGCACGTCTCTGGAGGGTTCCTGGCCGGCTCCCACGGCGGGGGAGGGCAGGGAGGGTTGGTGTGAGTGCGCAGGCTTCCATGCCTGTAAGACATTGCCAAGGAAGCCGTCTGTCCCCTGTTTGATTTCTGTGCTTCTCAATTCAGGCCAAGGTGGGGGGCCATCTGCTAAAGTGGGCACAGATGAAACATTTTCGCTGTGCAGAAAATTGGCTTCTGAGGGAGGCTGTGTGCTCAGCACAGAAGCAGCCTGCAGAGTTGTGCCAGAGGCGCTGGGCAGGGCTCGGCTGCAGGGAGAGAGGGATCCGAGTGGGTGTGGGCTGCGGGAACGCCCCTGCAGCGCCCCTCCCCACCCCTGCTGCGCTCCGGCCCAGGCTGACCAGGGGCACCAAGTCACTTCTTAAAACATAGGGGCCGTTGGGGACACCTGGGTGGCTCAGTCGGTCGAGTACTTAACTCTTGATTTCGGCTCAGGTCATGATCTATCTGACGGTTTGTGGGTTTGAGTCCCACGTCGGGCTCTGTGCTGACAGCACGGAGCCTGTTTGGGATTCTCCCTCTCTTCCTCTCTCTCTCTGCCCCTCCCCTGCTCTCTCTCTTTCTCTCTCAAAAAATAAACTAAAAAAAATATATATAATAATAAATTAAAAATAAAAATAAACACCACACAGGGGCACCTGGGGGGCTCAGTCGGTCGAGCACCTGCCTCTTGATTTCAGCTCAGGTCACGATCTCACGGTTCGTGGATTCGAGCCCCACGTCGGGCTCTTTGCTCACAGTGCGGGAGCCTGCTTGGGATTCTCTCTCTCCCCTCTCTCTCTGCCCCTCCCCCACTCACACGCACACTCTCTATCAAAACAGATAAACATTAAAAAACGGTTTTAAAATTGCGGTAAATACATATAACATAAAGTTTAATGTCATTCGAGTGTGCAATTCACTGGCTTTAATTATATTCACAATGTTGTGCGATCACCGCCACTATCTAGTCCTAAAACATCCTCCCAAACAGAAACTCTGTCCCTGTTTTTTAAATGTCTACTAATTTTTTGAGAGAGGGGGGTGGGGAGACAGAGAGAGCATGAGCAGGGGAGGGGCAGAGACAGAGGGAGACACAGAATCCCAAGCGGGCTCCAGGCTCTGAGCTGTCAGCACAGAGCCCGACGCGGGGCTCGAACCCACGAACTGCGAGATCATGACCAGAGCTGAACTCAGATGCTCAACCGGCTGAGCCCCCCAGGTGCAAAACTCTGTCCCCATTAAACATTAACGCCCCCACCCCACCCTCCCCCAGCCACGGGTACCCTCTAACCCACCGTCCATCCCTGTGAATTTGCCTATGCGAGACTCCTCACGTAAGGGGATCAGACAACATTTGTCCTGTTGTGACGGGCTGGCTTTGCTGAACATCGTGTCCTCAGGTTCATCCATGGGGTACCAGGTGTCAGGGTTTCCCTCCTTCCCCTTCCTTTTTCATGGCCGAATAACATTCCACTGCGTGGATGGACCACATCGTGCCCCTCCCTTCACCCACTAACGGACACGTGAGTTGTTTCCACCTTTCGGCCGTCGTGACCAGTGCGGCTAAGAACACGGCACACGGGTGTCTGTTCTGGTCCTTGCTCTCAGTCACTCGGGGTGCACACCCAGGAACGGAATCACGTGGCGATCCTATGTTTAGCCGTTTGACGAACTGCCAAACTCCTTTCTGTAGCGGCTGCACCGTTTTACGCTCCTGCCGGCAACATACTAGGGCTCTGGTTTCTCTACCAACGTTTGTTATTTCTGGGTTTTCTTCTTTCTTTCTCTAGTAGCCATCCTAATAGGTGCAAAGTGGCGTCTCATTGTGATTCCGATTTGCATTTCAAAATGATTCGTGAGGTGTGATGTCGCACAGGATGGGGAGATGGTGAGTTTCTTGGCTCATCGGCCATTTGAATATCCTCTTTTGAGAAATGCCCATCCAAACCCTTTGGCCCTTTTTAAATCAGGTGTTTGGGTTTTTTGTTGTTGCCTTCTGGCTGCTCTTTACATGTTCTGGATACGAATCCGTCACAGACACACGACTTGTGGATATTTTCGCCTGCCCCGTGGTCTGTCCTTTTGCGCTCTCAGCCATGCCCTTTGAGGCACAAAAGTTTGTCACGTGGATGAAACCCAACCTACGTATTCTCTCTTTTACTGCCTGTGCTGTTGCTGGCATAGCCGAGAGATCGTCTGCTTGGCTAAATCCTACTCGTCCCTGACCCTCCCCCTCCCTGTATGAGTGAGTCCTCTGAGCTACGGGGTCTCCCGCCGCTGGGACCCCTGAGTGATACCAGCCACACGGGGGTGGGGGAGGGGGTCTGCGCGGCTGTGTGACCCCCCCCCCAGAACCCAGCGGGCGGAGTCCCGGTCTGTGTCCTTCCTCACAGAAGCCCCTTCTGGCTCGAACATGCCTGGCTCTGGGCTTTGCTCTTCAGAATTGTGGTTCTCTAAGAATCACAGAATGTTAGCACAGATGTAGAAAGCAGAAAAAAACAGAAACGCTCTTTGAAATCGGAGCTGAGTGCTTTCACATTCTAGGGGAGCAGCAGAAGTCCTAGGCAGGCTCCGCTCCAGTTAGGAAGACACCCCCGTGTCTTTTGTGGATGTGAAAGGCGTGCCCTGCTCTGTGCCCACCCTCTCCCCTGCCTCCGGGGGTCTAGGCAGGAGGGAAGGGGTGAAGGAAAGGGAGTGGGAGGCTGTGGTTTTCTCAGGCATCCCGGGGGAGGAGGTAAGAGGTGAGAGCTTGAGGAAGGGACGAAACAGGTGACGGGGTCCAGAAGGGCAGGGAGCGCCATCTCAGGCCAGGGTGCGGGGCAGGGGTGGGCGCCCAGCCGCCAGGAAATGCCCTGTGTTGTCACCTGTAGCGTGCTGCTGGCCAGTCTCAAATGGCGCCACCTAGAACGACCTGCGTGAAGGATGCTGGGCACAAATGAAGGAGTTGGGGGCTGTCTGGTGCGGACCACCCGTGAGCTCACGGCAGAAGCAGGAAACGCAAAGGGAGATAACCGGGAGACATGTGGGGTCCCCCACGGGACTCGGGGTTTTCCACTGTTTATGGATGGGGCTGTGCCCCGCTGAGCAACGTTCCCCCAAATTCACGTCCACCCAGAATCTGTATGAACTTATTTGGAAATGGAGACTTTGTAGATGCTCAGCAGAGTGGCTCTGACCTAGTGACCGGTGTCCTAACAAGAAGGGGGACGTCTGGTCAAAGACACAGACACGGGGGGAGTCCAAGTGAAGACAGAGGTAGGGGGCGGCTGGCAGGTCCAGACGCTGATGGAAGGACTCGGAACATTCTGTCTCCCAGAGGAACCAATCCCGCCGACATTTGATTTCAGACTTCCGGTCTCCGGAACCGTCCGAGAGTACATTTATATTGTGTCGAGCCCCGGGGTCTGTGGGGTCTGGCCACGGCAGCCCAAGGAAGGAATAAAGGGGCTGAGCTTGCATTTTAGAAGCAAAAAAAGGAGAGGCCCCTGAGGCTGGAGGCCTGGGAACACCAGACGGCTGACCCTGGCTGGCCGCGAAGGCCCTGCCTCCCATCAGGGGCCGGGTCCTCCTTCGAAATGGAGCCAGACCCCCTGTGGAAAGAGCAAAGGGCCGGCTCTGACTCCAGCTTCCCTGCTCTTTAGGGCTCGGGGGTCACCAGGCTCTGGCCCCTTGGCCTCTCTGGGAGGGCGGGGGAAGCGGAGGCCGAAGAAACTGGCCGAACCCCCCTCCCCCCGCCTGCCCGCCTGCAGCCAGCTCTGGTCTCTACGGCCGCAGCACAGACAGAGGCCCCGAGTGGGCTCACCCACACCGGAAAACGCCCGGAGGGTCTGGAGGACGAGAGCTACACCCACAAACCATCCCTGCCCTCCAGCACTGCGATGCACTGGTGTGTGACCAGACCCCGTGGGCTGTGGGATGTGGCGGTGGCCTTGGGAGAGGCGCACGGGCCGAGCTGGGGCCTGACGGCAGGAGGAGGAGGAGCGCAGGAGGAAAGGGCAGCACCAGGGCCGGGTCTCCAGAGTCCCAGAGGGCGGCACCAGGCGGAGAGAGCGAGCGGCCGCTCGGAAGGGCCACGGAGGGGACTGGCGTGGGGCGGGGCAGTGGGAGGTCAGGTCACTGGGGGTCTCGGGAGGGGGAGCGGCGGCCTTGGCGTGCCAGCCGCTGGCCCGCCGACAATTTCAGGGTAAATATCGTCACCGGACACCAACATGGACCAAGAGAGGGACAGATCAAGACCAAGGCCAGGGCTCCCTGCAGTCACGTCCGAGGGACACCAACAGAGTGTGCACACTGTCCAGACTCAGGGATGAGCCACGTGTCCCTTTTCTCGCTGGTTTGAGTTTACCAATTTCAGCCTCAGCTTTGCTCTGTTTTCCTGCCTTCTGGATAAAATTATTAACATACCGGTAGCGGAATCGCCTGCTTCCTTGACCCTGCCCTCAAGACCCCCAGCGCCAGGCAGTTATAAATCCTCGCTACACCCCCCACGCGTGGGGACACGGCCCTCGGCCCCCATGCTGTGCCCTCTCCCCGGCTTCTTTCCACGGCAGGTAGCTTCCTGGGGGTCCGTGGACGGAAGGTGACTGACACCCCATACTCCATGGAAAGAACTCGGGTTTTACTTCGAATGACATGGGAAGCCACCAGATGGCTTTAAGCAGAGAAGTAGGTAGTGCGTTTTGGAAGAAATGTTCTGGGACACAAGTCAGGACACTCTGTCTGGGAGCACAAGTGATGGCTGCTGGGGTGGGGGCAGGGCCCGGAGGGAGCAGGGACAACAACGTGCAGGTGGCCTCTGTGTCACAGAGGGGACTCCCCGGGGCTCCTGAAATCGGTGTGTGGAGGACAGGGCTGTTTGCACCACGACCGCGGGCAGCCAGGAGACCAAGCGTCCTGCCGAGGGGGCCCAGGTGCCTGCCAGTGCTGCCACCAGGCCCTGAGCAGGGAGGCCACCACGCTCAAGACACCTTTAAGGCAGACTCTGTGGAAACAGCACCACCAGCCCAGACCCGCAGGCACCTAGACGCGTGCGGTCATGCCCTGTTCTGCACAGACGTCTGACGGGGTGGCAGCCCGACAGTCTATCCAGATGAATGGCGAGGTCATTCCCATTACCCGGGGGACGGGGTCGGGGGGACTGCGTGCGCTCAGAGGGCTGAGGGGCCAGGCTTACGGATCGCCCGCCACCCCTGTCCCGGGCTCAGAAGGGATCCCCCTCTCCCCTCCCCTGCCCGAGTGCATGGACACATTGCTTCCAACTCGTGCCCAGGATGGTGGGCTAGCTAGGGGCTCCTTCCAGGGTGCCAGACTACAACACG
The DNA here is from genome assembly GCF_018350155.1 of Leopardus geoffroyi. Taxonomy (NCBI): domain Eukaryota; kingdom Metazoa; phylum Chordata; class Mammalia; order Carnivora; family Felidae; genus Leopardus; species Leopardus geoffroyi. The sequence continues at coordinate 59,334,914 of NC_059330.1, read as the reverse complement.
TCCCCTTGTCCTGCTAGGGTGAGACCATGTGGTGTGTGTGTGTATATGGGGTGGGGTGGGGGGCTCTCCTTTGGTTATCGGTCTTATAGCGTGGTCCCTAAGGAGGGCAGAGGTAAAGGGTTGGCCCTGGGCCTCTGGCTGCCTCCCTGTCTGACCCGCTTTCCTGCTTCTCCCAGGACGCTCCCATGCCTGGAGGGAGTGCGCTGGGTCAAATTCCCCTCCCTCACGGGACTGGTGGGTTCCTCAAGCCTCATCCTGATCCTGTCCTTCACCCCTGCACCCCTGGCCTAAAGGAGAAGGTCAAAAGAACTTGGGGCCATAGAAAGGAGCTTGGAGCATGGACTCACTACACCCCCCCCCCGGGAGCCCCTCTGTAGGGGGAAGGTGGAGCTCTGGTAACCAGAGCAACAGCCACATCAGTGCCCGTTTGTCCTGAGTCCTGGGGCTGCCACCACGTGCGCCTGGGGACGGGAAGTCCAGCCACATCAGGAGCCTTCATTCCCATTCCTACCCAGGGGTCTAAGGGGCCCTTGAGCACATCCACAGATCTTACTGGAAAATGATGTCTATGCAATACAAATGCACTGAGGAAAAACGAGACTGGAAGAAAACATTCTCAAGTAACAGTGGTTCTATCTTGCGGTGGGATCAAGGGTTTTTATACTTTCATGTGTTTTCCAACATTTTTTATACCGAACACGTGTTAGTTATGTAATTTAAATTTTATTTATTTATTTTTAAACCAAATTCTCCAGCCAACTGTGCTCTTCCCCAGTGCGGTAACTTTCCTTTGAGGCGGATTTCTGGGTGAACTCAAGGAACAAGGAGTCCTTCTCAGGCTCACATTACTGCACATTCAAGTTTTCCTGCCCCTGGTCGGGCTCCGGGGCGGACGGCGCTGGGGCTGAGACAGGGGTCTGTCGGCAGGCGGCCCCGCGTCCCCTCTTCCCGCCCGGGTGGACTCTGCCGGGCGGGGCTGGCGGCCCTCGGGGCCGGCCGCCGCCCACTGACCCCGGCTGCCCAGTGTCCAGTCCCGCCTTCCTCCGCGTCCAGCGGCTGCAGCCCTGAGCTCGCGGGGGAGGGGCGGAGGGGACCCTGCAGGGGGCCTCGGGCCAGGGCGGGGAGCGCGGGGGTCGGCCCGGCGCGGGTGACCGGGGAACAGCGGGGACGGGGGAGGGCCCGGGAGGGGCGGGAGCCCCCTGGGCAGGACTGCCGCGGCTGAGGGCGGGGGGCGGGGGGGTGCTGGGCGGGGTAGGAAGGTGCTCTGAAAAAGTTAACGGGGCCCACGACTCTCTGCGGCCTCCCGCCTCCACCCGCCCCCGGGCCTCCCAGCGAGGGCGCTGCCGGTTCACCAGGGCGCCGCGCGGGGACCCCGGGAGCGCCGAGGCCTTGAGGCCCGGCTCCGCGGGTCAGGACCCGGGCCGGGACCCGGACGCACCCGGGTTGCCACGGCAACGCGCTCAGACGCGCGGCGATTGGCGGAGAGCGGAGGGACGAAGCCCAGGAGACTCTCTCGCGAGAACTCGGCTTTCCGGCGTCCGGTCTGCGGGGCGGAGCTTCCGGCCGGGGCGCGGCCTGGGCTTTCGCCCGCCCCCTCCGGGCGGGCCTCCGGGCGCGTTCGCTGGCCTGACTCCTCCTCCCGCTTGCAGCACCGCCCCCTGCCCCCCCCCCCCCCCCCCCCCCCCCCCCCCCCCCCCCCGCCCCGGGCCGCCGTCGTCTCGCCCGGCCTCCCGCCCTGGTGCCCGGGCCTGGTCTCCCTCCTTCAGCCTCGGTCCGCCTGTGGACACCGCAGCCGGTGACCTTGTCATGCCCCCTCCCCGTGGTTCCCCGGAAGCCACGCCCTCCCGGTCCCGTGCCCGCACAGCCTCGCCCCCTCGCTGAACTGCGGGCTCTGCCTTCCTCGCGCCTTCCTTCCTGCCCCAGGGCCTTTGCACTTGCGGGCCCCTCGGCCTGGAACACTCGTGCACCGATTTCTGCACAGACGCCAGCGGGGCTCTCACCTCCTGAGTGAGGCGACCGCCCGTGTGAAACCACACCCCACCCTCGCCTGGCCCCCTGCCCTGTGTTTGCCGCATGGGTCTTATCCCTATCCAGCATGGTGTTTGCTGCCTGGGAGCTGCAAGCAGGTGGAGGGTTTGCCTGGTTCAGACCACAGCAGGTGCTCAGTAAATATTGTCGACTGAGCAGGTGAATGAGGGATCTTTCCTCCTCTTCCTCCCCACCCTGGGGTGATTCTCTGGCAGGGGAACCAGCAGGAACGAGTGACTGCCCACGTAGCAAGTGCCTCACTCGCAGCATCTCGCTCCGAAAAAGCTCATTCGTGTGGGAGGCCCCAGGCGCTCAGGGAATCCTACCCTTCAAACACTGTCACCCTCTGCTTAGGATCCTCCGGGCTCCAGAGGTGCTGAATTGGACCAGGGCCCTGGGTCTGGTGGGAGGGACTGGGACGAGCCCACTGCCCCCGCGGGAGGGGGCCGGCGAATCCGCGTCCAGCGTGGGGTCTCCAGGAGTCCTCCCAGTGGTCCCCAGAGGCCACTTCTGCCGCGAAATGTGCCCCCCGGACAACCGTCACCGGCTGCTTGTTCTGTGCCCATGGGGTTCTAGCGCTCAGTCCCCACGCTTATCCTTTCACAAACGAGGAAGCGGGCTCAGGAAGTGTAGCCCCTTGACCGCGATCATGCCACTGGCACATGGAGGCCCCGGGGCCTCGGTCCAGCCCTTGGTGGCCGAGAAGCCCGTGCTCATCCCGGGGCACGATGCCGCTTCCCAGGCAGGAAGCCAGACGAGCATCCAGGGCTGACCGGAATTGCACGCAAATGGCCGGACGACTGGCTCCCCCCGGGCATGGGCACTGGCAGGGGAGCTCTCTGCAGGCTGCGTGGCTTGGACAAGCCAGGGCAGCCATATGCCGCCAACCTCGTGGGGAGCGGGGCACAGGCCACCCCAGCAGCCAGATGCTCCGGGGCCAGTTGGTGCCTCAAAGGCATTTCCTCTAGGAAATGGAGCCACGGGGCCCCTCCCCTCCCTCCCCTCCCTTCCTCCCTCCCTCCTGCCCCCCCCCCCCCCGCCTCCCTTTCAGCTCCAGAGTCAAGGGTTTCAGGGCTGTGTCAGCAAGGGGCCTTCTGTACTGTCCTTCTGGCACGGGGCACTGTGGCCCGGAATGGACATCTGGTCTGCCTTGACCCCCACAGCCAGGGCATCTGTGGCCCCACGGAACTCAGTGGCAAGGACAGCCGGAACCAGAGAAAGGCCACGCTCCCCTGCGTGCCTGCCAAGTGCGAGAACATCCCTAGCAAAGGCCTGCCTGGCACTGCCCTTGCCACGGGGGCTTCCTGAGGACGACCCCCCCCCCCCGGGGGCCTGTCATGCCCGGGCTCCCCCTGCCAGGTGATGTCCGCTCAGGCTGAGGGACGGAGGGAAGGAGGGAGGGAGGGGGAGGGGCATTGGCCAGAACTGGTGGTGCCGCGGCCAGTGGGATCTCGCGCCTGAGGATGATGGGGGGCGGAGGGCGGCCCCTGCCCCTGGCCCACCATGTGCCCTCCTGGCTGGCAGGGCCATCCAGCTTGCTCCGTAGAAGTCGGATCTACAGACTTGGGCAGAGGGAGAAGGCTGAGGCTGCTTCATTTTACAGGTGGGAAAACTGAGGCCCTGCGAGGGGCGTGCAGCGTGTTGCCCTGTGGGCTTGATCACATCTGCATCGATCTTATCCTGGGCGCAGGGCTGGCCTCGGCATCACTCACCCCCTCTTACTGAGGAGGGACTGGGGGGTGCAGAAGCGAGGTGTCATGTTCACGTTCTCCTGCTTAAGCCGGTTCTCTGGCCCTGGCTGGTGCAGATCTGACTTCCCTCTGCCACGGATGGAAAATAAGCCTGACGAAGCAGGGCTGAGGGAAGGGGGCGCCGGGATCAGGGACGACCCCCCTGCCCGAGGCAAGAAGCTTTGAGGCCCCAGTGGGGCTGAGGAGGGACTGCAGCCACCTGTGTCCCCGCTGTGCTGGTCGACAGAGTGGCACTTTTTTTCACCCAGGGTTCGGACCAAATCATGAGGGCCACCCCCGCTCTTGTCTGCAGCCTCTGCCCCTGCCGGAGCTCCCTCCCTGCAGACCTTTCCCTCCCTGCATGTCGACCCCTGGAAACCGGTGCAGGAGACCCGGCCTGGATACCGGTCGAGACCCAGGACCCCCTCTCCTCCCCCCGCAGCATTCTGGTCCCTTCCAGGGCTGGGCGAGGTCCAGCGGGGGGGGGGGGGGGGGGCAGGTGGAGCGCCCGCCCGTACTGGGTAACTGTGACCCCAGGACAGAGAGCCGAGGGGCAGAAGAGGGGTGCAGCTGTCCCCAGGTCCCCTCCCACCGGGGCTCAAGAGGGCATCCTGGAGGAAGCGTTGTGGCCCCCAAAGCGGGAGAAGGCAGTGAGCTGCCCCGGGGAAGCGAGGGCCTGTCTCGGGGGCCGGACCCGGTGCGCCCCGGACGCCAGGCTGAGACGTCGGAACTTGCGAGCCACGGGGAAAGTGTCCATGGGCTCGGAGCCCAAGGCTGATGGGAGCACAGCCCAGCTTGCGGAAGCAGCTTTTCAGCAAGTGCCTCGGAGCTTTCTTGGAAACTGGCTGAGAGTAAATTATAAATAAACAAATGGGACCTGCAGCCGGTGGGCGGAGGGGAGAGGCTGGGGGCCGAGGTCCCCACGAGGAGCTGGCGCCCCCCAGAGCGGGAACCCGCCGCCCCTCCCCCACCCAGCCGCCCCATCCTCGGGGCGGGGGGGCTCCTGTGGGGAGCGTGGCCGGGGGTCTCTGGTTCCTGGGAGCTGACTTTGGCCAGGCTTCCCGGGAGGCCCCGTGCAGACCCCAAGACGGGAGTGGAGAGCCCATCCGGCTGGCGCCACCCGGAGAGGTGCAGGCCTGAGTCTCCCTCGGACAAAAACAGGCCCCCGGTGGACACTCATCCGTGTGGGAGGTGTCTTACCAAATGTTTGAAAGGGAAAAAAAAAATCCCATTTTCTTAGCTTTTTTTTTTTCCTTTCTATTTTTTGATTATTTTTCTAGATGACTTCATTTCTAAGAAGGGTGTAGGGGAGAGAAGGAGGACAGAGGGAGGGAGGACATGGGCCCCGAGGAAGCCGAGGGACGAGGGACGGGAGCAGGGCTGGAGGGAGGACAGCAGGGTACCTGGGCCCCAGGGAGAAGCTGAGGCCTCTTCACCTTGGAGAAAGCAGGCGTCTGGTCCTCACTGTGGGTGTCCCCACCCCCCAGCCCCCACCGCTGACCCCTCGTGGGCCTCCTGGCCGACTCCGTGCCCGCCAGGCCCTGGGGCAGAGGTCAGCTCATCCAGCTGGGATTAGCGGGGGTCCTCGCTGGCTCATGGCCTCTGCCCGAGGACAGAGCCGAGAGGGGGTCCCCGCCCCCCGCTGAGGCCCCCTCACCCCACACGCCACTTGGGACCAATGGGGCCCACTCCGACTAGCCTAACCAGAAAGGAGGAGTTATCTCAGGATATCGGCAGGCTCAGAGAATCTTCTGGAGAGCCCAGTGGCTACGTACCGCCCCGGGGCCCACACCGTGTGACGCCCGGCCGCGAAGGCCATCCTGCGGGGAAGTGACTGGGTGCGCTTTCCTTGGGTGCTCTCTCGTGTGTCCGCTGGGGCGCGTGTGGTCGCGGGAGCCTCTGTGGCTGCAGGGGCCCCACTCCTGCCTTAACGGGACGTCCTGGGCGGGGCGGGGAACCCGCGGCGAGGAGCAGACGCCCCGCGGCCCCCTTAGCTCACAAAGGGTGTTTCCAGTCCCAGAGGCCAGCAGCCGCCGGGCTCCGAGGGGGGGACCTGTCCCTGCCACTGCACGCGGCTGCTCCTGCGTCTGAGTCTCCACCTCCCCCTGCCTTTCTCTTCCCACAGGAACCCCTGACATTGGGTTTAGGGCCCACCCCAGCCCGGGATGAGTTCATCTCAAGACCCTTAACTTGGTTACCTCCGCGGAGTTTTACTCCGAGTGAGGTCACATTCCGAGGTGCCGGGCGGACACGTCTTTTGGGGGCCACCCCTCAATCTGCTGCAAGAGGTGAGAGACAGGGGCACAGAGCAGGGGGTGGGAGGGAGGGGAGCGTTGGGGCAGGAGGAGCCAGCTGTCCCCAGCCTGTCCAGGGGTGTGGGGCCATCTGACCTTCACGGAGGTATTTAAACCCTAAGGCCGCCTGTGTCTGCCCACATGGGTTCTCCACTGAGGCCGGGGCGTCCCAACTTCTGGGTTCCATGAGCACCCCATCCCAAGGGCTTCTGGCCCCCCTGTGCTTGGGAACCCCAGAGTCTGAGGCCAGCCTCTCTCGGGGGTCCCCGGGCCCCACGCCAGACCCCCCGCTGCCGCCCAGCTCCTCCCCCTTGAAGTCTGAGCCACCCCTCCTGACGGGACCCATCCCGACCATGGAAGCAAACGCCCTCAGAGGCGGAGACCTCCAGGTGCACGGCCCGCACCAGAACATACACGCGTCTGTATACACGTTCCCTGCACGGTCTTGTCCCATCCTCAGGAGATACTGACCCCGCTCCACAGACGAGGAGGCGGCCCCACAGGCAGACTGACTCCCCCAGGTTCCCACAGGCAGACGGGAGATGAACCCAAGCCCACCGGGCCTGCAGCGCTCTCCCCTCACCGGGCTCAATCCACATCAGGGCTTGAATCCTCCTCAGAACAGGAAACTCACTCCCTAACAAAATGGCACCTTCTCCTGACAATCCCATGTCAGGGAGGCTTCCTTCCTTCACTGAGGGAAAGCTCGTCCTCATCCAAGTGACTTGGTCCAGGACAAATTTCTCCATTTCTTCCCTTTCTTGAGAAGTTGGGTTCTGCCCCTGCCCCACCCCTCACCCTCCCCAGGAGGGTTTCTGGCCTCTTGATGCTCAATCTACATCAAGGACACAAGGTCCTTGGGTCGTGGGACAGCTGTGGAGGGTGACTTTGGACAGGCGTCCCCCGGCACCATGCCCGGCTCAGGCGGAGCATGCCTGCTCTGGAGGTGACAGAATCTCTCCACCCGGGACCAGAGCCCAGGGGTGAGGCCCGGTCATTTGGTCACCTTGGCCGCCTCGAGCCAGGAGCCACCCCGGGCACTGCCGGGCAGAGGCCGTCAGCCTGCCACAGCACAGCAGCGACGCCACACTTTGGAAAAGAAAAAGGGGGGGAAAAAAAAGGCAACCACCAGCCGAGAGGCTAACAGCTGAGCTGAGTCACGCCGGGCGGGCGGAGGCGGCTGCAGGGGCGGGTGGGGGCCGCCCAGGATGGGAGGGAGGCGAGAGGGGCACGGGGCCCACCTGGCACCCTCCCCTGGGCTTCTGGAGCCGGGCAGCCCTCCAGCGGGGTTGTGGGGCCTGGAGCCCAGGGGGTCGCACTGAGCCCCGGCCTCCGTCCGGCTCCGCCCCTAACCTCCTCTTCCAGCCGGTGGGGTGATGCTGCCTCCCCTGCTACGGTGCGCATGAGACGGGTGGCCACGCTGGTAGGGGCTCAGGGCAGCCTCTGGCACACGACAGGGACAGAGCCGGGTCCCCAGCGTCCACTCACTGTCCTTATGAATGAGAAACCCTTGAGCTTTCCGGGGCAGGATGCTGGCGCTGGCCCAGGGGGCCTCCCCTGCCCCAGGCCCTCCCGGTGCCCGACAAGCGCAATCCCCAGGCCCTGGGTTGTCGCCTTGCCAACTTTTCCACACCTCCCCCCATCCACAGCCCCACTGCCCCCCAGGGTCCAGGGCCCAGGGTCCAGCGGGCCTGGGGCAGCCAGGCCGGGCGGTTCTGCCTTCGCAGCACCCTGCCCAGCAGCCTGGCCCCCGTGACCTGACAGGACCCTCGGGGCACGACTCTGGCTGCAGCCAGCCGGGGCTGACATCAGGTCCTGCTCCGAGGAGTGGCCGGCAGCGTGACCTCACCTGACTGGCAGCGTTACCCTGACCCCTCTGGGAACCATGCCCACGTGCTCTGGCAGATCTGCCCAGCGGCGTCCCCACCGCCCTCACCCCCTGGCGGGAGGGCCCGGCAGATGGCAGGCGTCTGTTTGCCCAGGACACCCCTGTCCTGCTGAAGCTCCGGGCTGGGGAGCCGGGAGGCACCCCGAAGATGGTCACCAAGGCCCCGAGAGGGAAGGGACGTTCCTAAGGCCACCCTGCCCTGCCCGGTGCCCCCAGGACCCCGCCGCGTGCCTCCCCCCACGCTCAGGGCCCCTGCCATCCCAGCCCCCTCCCCCTCGCAAGCACTCCCCGCTCCCCCCGCCGGCCTGCCTCTCCCGCCCCCACGCTCTGGCGGGAAGGGGTTCCTATGGCACCCCTTCCCCCGCACACACTTAGCTCACTGGCAGCCCATCTGCCCCGAGACACTGAGCGGCAGATGCCTCTATGCACAGCGGTGCCTGAAGCGAGGCGGCCCAGCGCCTGCCGGACGTGAGCACCGCCAGCCAGGCCTGGGGGCTCACGCTCCGCCTGGCTGAGGCGGGGGACCCACCCAGATGGCCCACGGCCCACCGGGGGCGGGGGCCAGGGCGTGGGCGGGAATGGGAGCCACCCTTGCGGCCCCCCCCCCCCCCCCCCCGCCACCCCACTCAGGGCTCCAGCAGCCTGGGAGCCGCTCCTGGCAGGCTGCACACTTGGGGGCAGGGATCCGCAGCTCTCTGACTCCCCAGGGAAGGCCCAAGCTGTGGGGGGGCTGCTCCCCAGCCCCCAGCTGTTCCCCTCCCCAAGAAGGAGGCTGGTGGACCCCCCCCCCCCCCCCGGGGAAAGACCCCACATAAGGGCCCGGCTGTAGGCTGGGGCTTGTGGGACGGGTTCTTCCTCTCAGCTCAGCTGGCTTCAGATCTGGGCCTGCCGGGCCCCAGGCCCAATTCTGGTGTCCCTCAGCCCCCTCTCTGTCTCCAGTGACTTCCCTTACTACCGGCAGGGACACCTGGCCGAGCAGGGTCGGAGTCCCTGGGGCTGGGCCTCCTGGGAAGTGGTGGCCGTGGTTCCTGGACCCACCAACCGTTCCCAGGAGGCCTGCGGCCAGTTGGCAAAAAGCCTCGTTGCCATGGCAGCAGCCTCTAGCCCTGGGTCCGGGAGGAGGGGCCGGCTGAGGACCCCCAGAGCTCAGCCTGTGGCTCTGGCCCTGCCCTCCCCAGCCCCAGGAGCAGAGCTTCGTAGCCTGTGGGTGCCCAGCCAAGCCCTGGGGTGCCAGGCCCGCGTGGGGCGAGGGCCGCCGTGCCCCCAGCCGCCGATGTGGGCCGGCGCGCGCACTCTCCCATCCCCAATAGAGACAGAAGAGGCTGGCTAAGCCTGGAACTCTGGAGGCTCTGGCTTGACATTAGGTGGAATTTCCTGGTTCTGGGAAGAATGAGAACATTTCAGAGATCCGCACACAGGGCTGCAGGCTGCTGGCCTGTCTCGCTCGCGGCCTCGAGCGCACGTCCGTCCGTGTGAGGGGAGAGAGTTGCCGTGAGCCGGCCTGCCCGGGGCAGAGGGATGGACGACTTGGCCTCCGAGGACCCACCCCATCGGCCCAGACCCAGAAGCCACGAAAACCCAAACTCACTCCCCCCGCCCCCCGCCGCTTTCCTCCTCTCCTCCCGGCGCCCCCGCAGTGTGGCACCAGCGTGCAGACACACACACACGCACACGCACACGCCCCCGGGCCGCCTCTGCTCCCCTCACATCTTGCATTTGTTTTGCTTCAGCCGGGCTCGAATGGGGACGCGCTGCACTCACAATTGGCAGCTTCCTCCGATCCCCCCCACGGAGGTGCCATATGTCAGTGTCATGAATAAGCACGAGGCTCCCTGGCTGGGAGAGCTGGGAAGTGGCAGCTGCCGATCAGCGCTGAGCACACGGGGCGGGGGGGGGGGGGGGGGCGCGATCGCTGGGTGGGGGTCAGCTCCACCAGAGGCGCAGGCCAGGTGTGGGGACCCCATGGGTGGGGACAGGGCTGGATGTAAAAGCACGGTCACTGGTCCACATCCCCGGGGGGCCAGGGTGTGTTCCTGAAAACAGCAAAACCCAGAAGGCACCGTGACATCGGGTGGCCAGAGTCCCCAGACTCTGCCCCCGTGCCCTGCCTTGTCTGTCTGCCTGCCCACTGGCCAGCCCACACCACCTGCTCCGGGATGGCCCTTTCCTCCCAGGCCGCTTTCCTCATATTCCTTGTTCCTGTGCCTCTTCTGGGCTTGGGCTCCATTGGAGCCTCCCCCCAACCCTCCCCCCCAACCACCGCCTCACCTGTGCGTAGCCTGCGGGGCAGAGAAGGGGAGCCAAACTCTGCCAGCACCTGCCTGTGGGCCAAGCACAGAGTGAGGCACATCTGCCTGGGGCACTGTTCACTCTCCCAGCACTCAGGGAACCAGGGATTATTAGCCCCATTTACAGGCAAGAAAACTGAGGCCAGAAAGGTTTTAAGAAACTGTCTCCAAGTCCTACAGCTCAGAATGGCATATGGCCTGCCGGTTCATTGCCAGAGGCCCTATATCTGTGTTGAACCTGGGAGCCCTCTGCCTGGTTGCCCGCCCCCCCAGCCCCCACCCTGAGAGGCCTTCCCCTGGCCACTCCTCCTGCACCTCCCCGCCCTGACCCCTGTAAAGTTAACCCTTCTCTCCTTCCTGCCCTGTGAATGCTCTTACCCATCTTGGATCCTATAGAGATCACACAGATCACAGACCCCCAAATGCACGTTTGTCCCTCGAAGCTCTGCCCCACCCCCCACCGGAGGTGACCAGTCAAGGCCTGACCTAGCAGGTGGCTGTAAAATGAATGAACGATGGACAGACAGGCTGCAAGGCCAGGGCCATGCACCCAGGTTCCCCAGCGTGACTGCAGACGTGTGCATCCTGGGGAGGTGGAGGCCAGGCCCCGCCCACCCGGGTAATGCAGGCCCCTTCCTTCATTCTGAGCCCTGCTGGAGGCGGAGGCAGGTGACTGCTGGGGATCGGATTAACCGCTCCAGGTTAATTGGCTATCCCCCGCTACCAGCATGACAGATCCTGCTTGACATTTCCCTAGATAGTTAATTGATACCCAAGTAATTTGTCATGGAGACCTCGTTATATGCCAACTAGGTCCCCTAAGCCGTCAGCGTCTGTGCCCCAGAAACAAGATTGGCAAGTTAATAATGGAGCCTTAATCACGCTGTTTCCTGCTGGCATTGGAAGAGAATACCCAGAGACAGGATGGGGCGTCACTGGGCAGAGACGATGCTTTCTAGGGCCTTGGGAACAGAGTGTCCTGAGAGATCCCAGAGCCCCTGCACCTTCCTGAGAAGGTCCCTTCCCATTTCCCCAGCCAGGCGTGCCTTCTGGTGACCGTGTTCGGCCTGCTGAGGAACCCCCTTCCATAGGTGCACTGGGGCTGATTCCACTCCCTGGCTCCAGCAGGTATGTGGTGCGGCCAGCTGTGCCCCCAGAGTGAACTAACAAGTCCGTCTTTACCTAAGATGGTTTGTGTTGGTTTCTGTCACATGTAATCTGGAGGCTTCTCAGCTCAAACCCCTCTGGGCTCTTACCCCAGGATTCGAGCCCATCTGCAGAACCTGTGTGGGGTCTGATCAGGGGCCTGGACAGGTAGACAGCCTGGTGCAGAAAGGGGAGGCCTGGACAGAAGGCCAGGGCTGGCAGGGAAGGGGATTTTTCAGGACGGACGCAGTATCTGGCCTCGGGAGAAGGGGAGCAGGGTGAGAGAGGAGTAAAAGTAGGGCAGAGGCTCCCTCAGCGTCCCAGACCAGCAGCACAGAGGGACGCCTCGGCATCGGCTTCAGCACCAAGGACAGCGGTGGCCTCATGGCCCAGAGGAGGGAGGGGGGCACAAGTTACTGGGGTGAGGGCAAGGGCGGGGTTGTAGCTCTCATACACTTGTTCTCAAGAAGCCACTAGATGATGCACACCGTCAATACAAGGGAGCAGACCCAAATAAAGGGCTTCGGAATCCACGAAGGAGGGGGATTCAGCACAGGAGAGATGAGGGTGGAGAGAGGTCCTTGGTGATGGATGTGTAGCAGGTGTACAAGGCAACTGGGACAGGTGGATATGGGAGGAATGGCTCTGAGTTAGTTGTCTTTTGCTGTGTAATAAATTATCCCAGAACAGGGGCGCCTGGGTGGCTCAGTCGGTTAAGAGTCTGACTTCGGCTCAGGTCATGATCTTGTGGTTCGTGAGTTTGAGCCCCACGTTGGGCTCTCTGCTGTCAGCACAGAGCCCGCTTCAGATCCTCTGTCCCCCTCTCTCTGCCCGTCCCCGAGTAGTGAACACACTGTCTCTCAAAAATTAAAAAAACAAAAATTTAAAAAATATGTAAAATTGTCCCAGAACAAAGATCTATCGTCTCGCGTGGTTTCTCATGGAACCATCCTGGAGGCTGTCTACCACAGGCTCCAAGAAAGAAACCAAATTTGTAGATGGCCTGATGTTTTTAACATACCAGAAAAGAGATTTATATTTTTGTTACAGGGTTTGGGGATGAATAAGTAGTAGGTACACAGAAAATAAAGCAAACCCAAAACACGAGGCAGTTATTAAGTCCAGGAAAAACAAGAGGTTGTACAAGAAAAAAGATGTAATTACAATACGTTACTCAGCTGTGAGTAGTATGTGCAAAGAAATAATAATGCATACATTGAATTATGATTCAGCCAAAATGAGAAGATGGGTGGAAGAAAAGTGTGTGTGTGTGTGAACAAACTCTCAACAGCAGGAAGTGAGTGCATGATTTCCAAGTCTGAAAAAAAAAGCAACGTTCGCATGTTATTTAGAAGTAAATACCAAAACAAACTAACTAAAATAACAAAATGTTGCCTCTGACAAGGGGAAATCAGGAGAGACGGTGGGTACGGAGCGGCTGGTGTTTCGTGGCAAGTTTTACAGAGATATTTGATTAAGCCACGTACATTTATGACTTTGGTGAAAAACCAAGTGGAATTCAAACAACTATAACGCAGACACACTCCAGCCTGCTCCATACTCCCGGGAACCCCAGGGAAGGGCGTGGGGAGCTGCCTCCTTTTTGGGGGGCAGCCCCCCCCCCCCCATGTCCTGGAGCCTGGTCTCCCTCCCTGCCCTCGCAGGGGCCCTCCGCTGGCTTCCCCCACTTCCCTCCCTCCACCTTGGACTCTTCGCCTGTCTCCTGCCTTCACTGTCCCCTTGTCCATTCTTCTGCCCGTTGGGTGGGGAACAATCAGACGGAGGGGGGCCCAGCCCTGCCCCCAGTGCCTCCTGTGGTGGTAGGAAACCGCCAGAAGTCGCTCCTGCTTCCTGGGGAGGTGAACTGGGGATACCGGGCTGTGCTCCATCATTTCCATGACACCTCGTCTAATTACCCAGCATGCTATTCATTTGGATGTCAGTGCTGCCGCATGCCTGTGCCTTTAATTAATAATTTGGTAAAACTCCATGCAGGGCCTGGCCAGGGTGATGCAGCAGGGGCTGCTGGGGCCAGAACAAACCTGGAGTGGGTGGGCCAGGTCAGTGAAGCTCCCCTGAGTGCAGAAGGCTTGGGCTGGAACCCAGGAACCCTGGTTCCTTGTCCCCAGCCATTCCCACTGGGCCCTAAAGGCCCACCCAGGAGGAGGCAGGAAAACAGACCCTGAGGGGTACGTGCACACCAGTGACTGGGGCCTGAGTGGGGGGGATTGGCTTCACTGGAGCCCAGGCTGGCCTTTGGGCCCTGGAGGGTTGGGACCCCAGGAGCCTAGGAGGAGGGGTGAATGACAGGCAAAGGTGCCGAGAAGCCTGGCAGAAAACCGGGCTCACACAGGCCAGTGTCTGTGGCCAGAGAGGTGTGGGGGTGGCTAGGGGAGGGAGTGCTCGGGGCGGGTTAGGACCTCCTCCCTGAGGCCCTGCTTTGGCCTGATCACAAAGGGCCACTCCCAGCCCTGGGTGTCCCCCATTTCTGATTGCCCCAAGAGGGGGGAGGGTGCGCAGGCTGGGGTCCCCAAAGTGAAGAGACCTACAACGTCCAGGCCAACCCACCTCGTGGGAGCCTCTTACTCCCGGCCCTTGGGCAGGGTGGGGGCCTCGGGAAGGGGCACAGAGGCCGCCAGGTTAACAGGAAAGTCTATTTGGATCTGACTTGAATTATTGAGTGGCTCGGACTTATTCTTGGCTCTGGGGCAGGCTGTGGTCTGAGAAGATTGACATCGTCTCGGCCCTATTTTTAAGGTTCCGTGGGAAGGAGCTGAGACACCACCACACGCAGGCCCCCACGTGCCCTCTGCGCTGGGGCGAGAGAGCTCCTGGGTGGGGGTGGGGTGGGCAGGACATGCCACCTGGGAGCCCCCTCCCCACACCCACCCCTGGGGCTGGCGGGTCCCCACCTCGGCCCCTCCACCTGAGCTCCCAGCCCGGCCCACCCCGGACCCCCGCACCCTGTTCCCCTAAGCCGACCCCCCTCTGAGAAGTGCTGGCTGTATCCACGCCGGCATCCCTAGGGCGGATGGGCTGTGACTCTCCGTCTCGTCTCTGACCCGTGCTCGGTGCCCTGCTTGGCCGTGAGAAGGGCTGACGGGCCCACATTGCTGTGGGTTCTCTTCCTGCAGGCCCTTGTCACCCTGATATCAAAGCCAGACAAAGACATCACAAGAAAACTACAGACCAATAACCCTCACGAATACAGATCTAAATGTCCTCGGCTCAACACTAGCAAATCAAACCCAGCGGCGTAGTAAAGGGACTGTACATCATGACCGAGTGCAATTTATTCCGGAAATGCAGAACGGCTCAAAATGTGAAAATCGGCCCGCGTAACACACCACATTAACAGAATGAAGGAAAACAATCATTTTGATGGTTTCAATAAATCCAACGCCCGTTCGTGATAAAGACACAGAGAAACTAGGAGCTCCTTCAACCCGATAAAGGGCGTCTGCGCCCGTCGCTGTGTGCGTGTGCATGCGTGTGCGTGCGTGTGCCCGCCTGTGTGCACATGCAGGGAGAGACCAAGAGCTTTGTCCCTAAAGTCAGGAGCCAGACAAGGACGTCTGTGCTCGCCACTTCTATTCAACGTTGTCCTGGAAGTTCCAGCTGGACCGTCAGGCCGGGACAAGGCGGAAAAGGCATTCAGATGGGAAAGGAGGAGGTAAAACCAGCTCTCTCTGACGTGACGTGATCTTACGTGGAAAGCACCCTAAAGAATGTGTGCGCGCACACACGTGCGTGTGCACACAAGCGGGCACACGCACACACGATTATAGCCAACGCATTACAGCACATTGCAAAATACAAGACACAAAAGCCAGATGTATTTCTTTTTTTTAAAAAAAAATCTTTATTCACTTTTGAGAGAGCGTGGGCAGGGGAGGGGCAGGGAGAGAGGGAGACACAGACTCTGAAACAGGCTCCAGGCTCCGAGCTGTCAGCACAGAGCCTGACGCGGGGCTCGAACCCACGGACTGCGAGATCGTGATCCGAGCCGAAGTCGGACGCTCAACCGACTGAGCCCCCCAGGCGCCCCGAAAACCTATACGCTCATGTACACACTCGCAACGGATAATCCCAAAACAAAGCCGATAAAATAGCGTCAAACAGAATTTGACCAAAGGAGTGAAGGCTCGTACGCTGAAAACCACAGAAGGAAGTGGAAAGAAGTTGACAGAGGTGTCCGTGAAATCGCTGCCCAGGCGCGGGACGGCAGGACCGAGCGAGCGCCGTGAGGTGGTCGGCGCAGTGCCTGTCAGAACCCTTTTCTGCCCTTGTGCAGAAGTGGACGGCCGGCCCTGAAGGTGGCAAGGAACTGCCAGGGGCCCGGAACAGCCATACATAAACACTGACATATCATCAAAGTGGGTCCAGGATCGGGGCGCCTGGGTGGCGCAGTCGGTTAAGCGTCCGGCTTCAGCCAGGTCACGATCTCGCGGTCCGTGAGTTCGAGCCCCGCGTCGGGCTCTGGGCTGATGATGGCCCAGAGCCTGGAGCCTGCTTCCGATTCTGTGTCTCCCTCTCTCTCTGCCCCTCCCCCGTTCATGCTCTGTCTCTCTCTGTCCCAAAAATAAATAAACGTTGGAAAAAAAAGAAAAAAAAAATTAAAAAAAAAAAAGTGGGTCCAGGATCTAGACGTAAGGGCTGAAGCCAAGGGACTCGCGGGACTTAGGCAGCAGCTCCCTAAATGTGACACCAGACGCACTAGCAGCACGCGAGCACAGACAGGCTGGACGTGTCACACGCCGTGGCGTCCATGCACCGAAGGGCCCCTTCCGGGCGGGGGAGAGCGCGTGCGTCCGCACGGGGTGGGGGACAGGGCCCGGGAGGAGCCTGGCAGCCGTGTCTCCCGGAAAGATGTGCAGAAGGCCAACCGTCACACCAGCAGGTGCCCGACGTCAGGTCGGAGCCACGAGACCCCGCCTCACGGCCACGAGGACAGCGAGCCGGCCCGCCCTGGAAGACAGCCTGGCTCTTCCCCACAGCTGCCACGGGACCCAGAGCCCCCTCCCCGGTGCAGACCCGAGACGACGCAAACGTAGCTCACACCGAGACTCGTACGTCGCTGTTCCTGAGGGCCCCGAACAGAGGGAGCCGGGTGCCGTGGGGGGCGGAGGCCGGTGGCGCTCTGTCCCTACAAGGGGGTAGCGCTTGGCCGCAGAGAGACACGCCGCTTCACGGTGCGACGCGGGAGAACCTGGTGCTGAGAACATTGGGCCCGAGACCTGGCGGAAACCAGCGCAAGGGCCGCACGGCGTGCGACCCGGTGCCCCCGCTGCTGGGCCGGGCCCCTCTGGGGCGATGGAAAGCCCCGGAACTAGACGGCAGTGACGACGGCACGAGGTCTGAATACACGAGAAACCGCTTCGTACAACTTACATGCGCTTGAAGTGGGAGCTTTGGTGTTGGGACTTGAATTTCAAAACATAAACGAGTCGGGTGAGTTGTCTGCAGGGTCCTCTCCGGGCTCTGGCCTGCTCTTTGCTGAGGGGAGGAGGCCGGGGTGGGGGACGCAGCTGCGCAGGTCACACCCTCGGCCCGAGACCCGCCCGGCCCCTCTGGTCACGGACGCAGAGCGCCGTTCCCGCCCCTGTAGGAGGTGGGGGCCGCCTGCAGGGCTGGGGCCGGGGTGCCCTCGTGTCCGCACGGGCCCAGGAGGCAGGGTCCTGCCTGTCCAGCCCCTGCAGGGCTCGCATATTCTGGGGACGCGGGGTGACATGAGTTGGTGGGAGGGGAGGGCTCCTTCCTTCCTGTCTCTGCCTTCTCATGAGCAGCGATAGCACAGCCTTGCAGACAGATGGCTGTCAACCCCGGCCTCCACGGGCCCCACTTCACGCGCTGTCACCCTGTTAAGGACTGTACCGCGGCCACTCCACAGGGGCACCAGTGTCCAGGGATGCTCGAGCTTGGCCCAAGGCCGGTTGGTAAGAGGCAGTGGGACCGGCCGGCTCTCCCCGGCCTTGACCCCACACGCCTGGTCCTGATGGCTCCGGGCAGGGAAGGACCTGGAAGAAGTTAGGAGGGCAGCACGGGCGTAGCATTAGGCAGGCAGGGCTGAGAGCTTTGCTGTGGGTGGTGGAGGCCAGGCCTGCTCAGCCAGCCGGCTGGGGCTGGGTCCAGCTTGGCCACGCTGGCACAGTGCCACATGTGTGCGGGCTGCTTCGGAGCCCTTGGTGGGCAGGCTGGGGCCCCGTCTGAGGGCTACTGTTTCCCTCGTCCATGGGCCCCGGGGTGGGGGCGGAAACTGGGCACCCCTGGGACCATGCGGAGCCTGCCCGGACCTCTGTGCCCTTCTGTGGGGCAGGGCCGCGACTCCATTGCCAGCCCTCCCTGTCCTGCTTCGGACCCTCCTCCCAGAACCCAGGTCTCACCAGGGCCTCGCGGGGAACGCGGGCAGGTACGCGAGGTGCCGAGCCCCCGGGGCTGCTGGCCTCCCGCGGGTTTCCGGGTAAGTGTGCCCAGCACCGGGTGACAGACTACATTCTCCTACTCCATCCACCCAAGCCGGGCTGCTCGGAACCCCGGTCAGAAACCGGCTCCGAGCGCGAGGTCGCAGCCTCAGAGCTCCTCCCGATGGCATGTCGTGCCTTCTCGAGGGACAGCCCGTGTCTCAGTTCCAAAGCAGTGAGAGCTGGGGCACCGAGGGCACGGGTGAGATGACAGCTGCGTGTGCTGGGGCGCAGGGTCTGACGTCCGGGGCACAGCACCCGGGAGCCGGGGGTCCTGGTCCCAGCGCCGGCAGAAGCAGAAGCTGGCTTGAGAAAGGAGGGGTGGCGCCAGGGGGCCGCCTGGGGAGGCAGGGGAAGCAAGACAGGAGGACAGAGCCTGGCCTGGCCCTTCCCACGTGCGGGAGTCCCCTTGAAGGCACCTGCGGAACCTGCTCACCCCGCCGGGCCATGGCGGAGAGCCCAGAAGCACCCGGAGGGAACCCACAGCCCCACCCGCCCTGGGGCGGCCCTGCTTCCCTCAAGTGGGGAGCCCAGCTCAGCCTCCTGCAGCCACCGGGCCTCCCAAGGGGCGCAGGCAGAGCAGGGTGCGGCCCCAACTGCAGCCCGCCGGCTCACTGTCCCCGTTTCCACCAGGGGTCTGGGCCTTGGACAAGAACTCACTCGTCATAAACGAAGGCGACACCGGGGAGGGGACAGGGAGTGCGGACACCCAGGGCCTCCGTACGTGTCTGGGTCGTCTAAACCATGACGAGAGGCTCCTTGAGCAACACTAGGAATGGGCACCCGGGGGGCTCAGTCCAGTTGAGCGTCTGACTCAGGTCATGACCTCAGGGTTCACGGGTTTGAGCCCCTAGTCAGCTCTGTGCTGACAGCGCAGAGCCTGTCTGGGATTCGCTCTCTCTCTCCTCCCCTCCTCATGTACACTCGCTCTCTCTCTCAAAATAAATAAACAAGCTTAAGAAGATGTATGAATGGCAAGAAAAACCTCTTCGAGTCGTACTTCTCAGCGAATGCCAGAGTGTGCAGGGAGCCTGGGATGAGCTGGCCCGTGGGGCACAGGGGACTGTGGGTGCGGCCACGCCGCCCACATGGAGATGAGGGGCCAGCAGGGGGCCAGAGGCACTCTCAAGGACCCCCGGAGGTCGGGCCTGGGGTCAGGAGGAGCGCAGGGGAGGGCCCCAGGCGGGTAGCAGTGAGGGCAGGCTAACAGCACTGCAGTCGGGGTGCGACGTGCTCAACCGGCTTCCCAGACGGGGCCGCCTGCCCTCACAGCCCCAGCCAGGGCAGCGGGGCCCGACGCCCCACCCCTCGGCCACCAGCACCCGTCCCATCGGGTACCTGACCACCCCGCGTGCCCCCTGGTCCCCTCGTGTGCCTGCAGCAGGCCGGCTGGCAGATGGGCGGGGCAGCCGCGAGCAGAGGGCCCGGCCGGCCTAGCTCGCACCCTCTCGGGTCAGGGCAGAGGCGACTCAGCGGCCGCCTGAGAGACGAGGGAAGCGCTGGTGTGAAAACCAACGCCGGAAAATAAAATTGCGAAGGCAAAACAGCAATGGCGTGCACACCTGAAGGAGCAGCTGGACGAGAGGCCACGAATGCACGTGCAGTCGGGCAGTCTTAAGCTCCCCGGGGTGCTTTTAGAGAAAAAACAAAGACACCCGAGCCCCACGAACCCTGAACGTCCTTCCCGTGCCCCTGGGAAAGCAACGTCACGCTCCTTCCGGGTCTGGCGCTCTGCCGCGTGACATCTGTCTTCGGCCGAGCTCCTGCAGCCTCGAGACCCAGACCACGGGGCAGGCGGTGGCCGGGCCTGTGGCCGTCCCTGTGGGCGGTGCGGCCAGTGTGTCCTGCAGCCTGGGCGCTCCACCAGCTGCCGTGGGCACCACGGCCCCGTTACCGTCCAGGCGGAGCGGGAAGCCGGGCAGCTGGAGGGTTTCACTGCGCGCAGCTCGGCTCCACGATTGCCGCCGCTGGGCGCGTGGGTCTGGGGCTTTCTGTTGTCTCGGGACCTTGGCCGTGGGCCTCGGGGGGCCTGCCCTCATCTTCGAGCTCTTCCGAGCCTCCCTTTGGCCTCTGTACCTTCTGGCTCCTGGTGATGACATCGAGAAAGGGCAGCATCAAAGGCGGAGCCAGCCCAGAGTTCCCCGTGCTCCCCACGTGGTCGCCGCAGCTGCTGCTGACTCGAGAAGGAGCAGACCATGCCGTGTGCACTCCAGCTGGCCAGCCCCCGTCCCTGGGGGAGCTCGGGGGTCCCTCCGTTCTCAAAACAGCCCAGCTGGGCCTCGGGAAAAAGGAGCTCGAGGAAACGCCTACTGGAGCCTCTCTGCTGCTCATCAAGGCCACGCCTCAGTCTCCTCACGTGTAAAGCGGGGTCACAGTGTCCGCCTCG
This sequence comes from Leopardus geoffroyi, assembly GCF_018350155.1. Lineage (NCBI taxonomy): Eukaryota > Metazoa > Chordata > Mammalia > Carnivora > Felidae > Leopardus > Leopardus geoffroyi. The sequence continues at coordinate 59,314,693 of NC_059330.1, read as the reverse complement.
TGCTGCTGTCAGGGCCAGATAACCCGCCCCTGCCGGCTGTGACATCCGTGCCAGGCTCCCCCACAAGAAGCTGCCTGCATAGGAATCACGGTGCCTGGCATGCAGATAGGGAAACCGAGGCCCGGGAGTGTGATCACCAGAGCTGGTGGTGCAGAGCCAGGACGAGGACCGGTCCATCTGATGGGGTGCCCAGGCCCCACATCCTGCCGCCTCAGTGTCCCACCCCAGCAGGGACTCTGTCCTTCGCCCGGCACCGCGGGGAAGCCATCCCGCCAGGACGGCCCCACATCGCCCCCTGCAGGTGCCCCCAGCACTCACCTGTCCTGCCCTGGTGCAGGGGGCGTGGGGGCTCCGAGGGTCCTGCGGATGTAGTCTCGAGAACGGATGTCAGCCTGAGGAGAGGGCGGCTCAGTGAGAGGTGGTGGCCTCGGGACAAGCCTCCACCTCACGGCCTGGTGGAGGCGCTCTCGCTTCCCCGAGAGCCCACGGAGGGCACTCCAGGCCGCCACAGGGACAAAGGCTGCAGCCCCATGGGCGACACACTGCCAGGCCCCCCGGTCAAGGCCCTGTGATGGCCAAGTCCCCGCAGGGCCCGAGTGCACGGCTGGGGTGAGGCTCTGGCTCGTCCCCCACGTTTCCGGGGGCCGCTCGGCTCGTGCTCGGTTTGTGGCTTGTGCTTTCCGTAGGTTTCGCTTCTGCTTGAACCCCCCTCCTCCGAGAAGTCTCCTCAGCCCAGCCAGTCTGTCTCCCCAGCTCGTGTCTGTTACGACCCCCTCCCTGGGAGGTGTCTACAGAAAGTCCTGCAAAGTCACTGTGACGGACGGGACCGAGGCAGACTTGAGGGACAGAAGCTCAGGCCGGAATAGAACCCTCTCCCACACACCGGCCCCTCCGCAGGGTGATCGCACTGGCCTCAGGAAGGCCCCTGATCCCGGCTCAGATGGGCTTAGCCCCCTTCAGGCCACAAGACTGCAGGCCACAGCAGTTAATCCCTCCAAATGCTGTTCCAGAGTGAACAAGCAGGCAGGAGGCGGGAGGGCAGAGGGATACTCTGGTGGGAAGCCCCCCACCCTCCTGTCTTTCCCTGCAGCAGCCAGGACCGACCTGACCAGACAGCCCACGCCTGGCACCAGAGGGCTGCCTTGATGGCCTGGGGGGGGGGGGGGACCACAGACTCCATGGAGAGAAAAAGCAGGCACGAAATTCCCTCTCTCAGCCTCTCCTGGGGGCTTCCAGAAGTAACAAAGTGAAGAAAGTGCTGACAGGCCAGTGGCCCAGGATGAATATGGGTCAAGAGACGATCGGGGCTGCGGGACAGGGCCCTCCCCCACGGCCAGAGCGGGGACGGGGACTGCGGGGTCCTGGCACAGGCGGCTGCTTCTCCCCCTTGGGAGGGCAGGCCCAGGAACCCGGCGGGCTCCTCTCTAGGGCAAACGCACAGCCCTTGCCTGCCTTGGAAGTGTCCAAGGTACTTTACAGGCCATTCTCCACCTGCAAGGATGGGGTCACTGTCCACACGGCGGGCAGAGAGAGGCGTGGAAGGACTGTGCCAGCACCACAGAGCTCTTGGCTCTAGGGGTCTCGGGAGAGTTGCTAGATTTCTCCCAGAGACAGGGTCAAGGGAAGAGTTAAGGCCTCCAGGGAAGGGAAGGGGAGGGCGGGCGTGAATGTCACAGCTTGAAGACCCACGACCTAGGAACCCAGCGGAGCCCTGGACAGGGACAGGGACAGTGACAGGGACAGGGAGGCTGAGGCTGGTGGGAGCTCGGTGCCGGGGCAGCAGGGGCTGGGAGCCACAGCCGCACGTGGGCTACTGCTGCCCCCTGCAGGCCGCCCTGCACACCAGCAGCTGGGGAAGGTCCCAGGCCCCCAGGAGGCGGCGGGAGGCGAGGGCAGCAGGGCCGAGGCAGAGCCAGGTGTCACCAGGGCGCTGGGCCGGCACAGGCCATGGGGAGATGGCGGAAGCAGCAGGCTCCAGGGAGACCTCCAGGCACCCTGCCCTCCCGTCCTGTGGCCGCACTAAACCGGGAACCTGCACAGGCCAGCACCTGTTCTCTAGGCGGGCTCCCCCAGCTCCTCGGAGCTGCCCACAGAGCTGCAGGCCGGGACTCACAGCCGGGTCCCTGTGGGCGAGTCTCCAGCATCCGGGCAGCCTCGATCACGGGCCCGTGCCTCCCCGGTCCCAGCTCCAGCGACACCTTCCTCACTTTCCTGGCATCAAATTCCTTCCCACCCCAGGGCCTTTGCAGATGGGGATCCTTGGGCCTGGACCACCTTTCCCCCTCCTCTGGCTGGTCTCTTCCTGAGGAGAGCTTCTCACGAGTCCTCATTCCATGGGCCTCTCTGGGACACACACCTACCTATGACGAGACTCCCTGTCACGACTGAGCTCACCAAGGCGGGCCCACAGGCCATCTTGAGCTCAGCTCTCGTCTCCTACAGGCTGAGTTTTTTCCCAGCTGAGCCACCTTGTTCCCCCAAGTTCTGCCCACCCTCCCCCCACCCCACTTTAGGTGCTAGGTGCCCGGCACAGCCACATCTGCAATCTCCTGACTGAGGACTCTGGTACAGCCGGAGCCTCCCCAGCAGAGGACGGCTGTCCCCTCCACCCCCCCCCCCAGGCCGGCGGGGCGGGTCGGGCCCCCGAGGGGATGGCTGGGAGTTGGCAGGACACTGTGCCGCCTGAGCAGATTCTCCCAGTGACCCCGGTAGGGTGCGTAGGAGGCCGAGGAGAAGTGGAGTATGGCAGACCCGGGGCCTGGGCAGAGCAGGGCCCCAGGATGAACTCTGGTCCCCTCCCCTCCCTCCAGGGCCCAGCGTGGTCCCATCAGGCCCTTCCACAGGCGCCTGCGTCGAGGGAAGTCCAGGAGGCGCACGCCAGCCCACCCACCTGGCGCACGGGCTCCGGGATCCGAAACCTGCAGCAGCCTCGGGTCAGGCGCACGGCCGCCTCCAGGCTGATCTTGTGGCCCACAGAGACATAGAGCGGCTTGGTGCTGTGGTCGTGGCTCCTCAGGGCCTGGGACAAGGCAGGTGAAGTCAGGGCACGGTAGAAACAAGCCCTGGGGACTTCGGGCCGACCACGTGTCCGGGGGCCGTGTGGGGCACGCGCAGCCCGGAGCTCCCCCTGACACAGCCGAGGGTGCCGGACAGGGGTGAAAGGCGCAGGCCCCCCCCCCCCGCCCCCGGACCAGTCAGGGTGGCAGGGGGAGGTGGACGGGGTCTGGTGCACATGGACAGGCGCCTGCCCCTCTGTGGGTGCCATCTCGGTGGCGCGCAGGCCCCTGGCCGCTCACCATGCCCAGCACGGTCCCAGAGCCCCCGGTCAGTGGAAATGAGTCTCCTCCAGCCCGCAGGAGTCCTACCTGGAAAACAGGAAAACACACACACACAGAAGAAGTCTTTTCTCGGGGAAGGGCGGAGGGCAGGCCTGTCCAAGTCTGAGGCCGCGCAGCCACCAGGCAAGGAGAGGGCGGGCGAGTCTGTGCGTGGGCTGCAGCCCAGGCCGTGCCCACCCCCATGCCATCAGCGGGCTCGGCGTCCGGGAGGCCTTCCCCGGCAGCGTCCAACCCCGACGAGGCTGTCGGACCTCAGTTCCCTCCTTGTTCCGTGCACGAGGTGCCCGGGGCCCAGGAAGGGGCAGCCCACCCAGGCCGCGGTGCTGACGGGGGGGGGGGGGGGCTGCCAGGCTGGGACGAAGGCTGGCGCCCACCCGCCTGGCCTGGCCAGTGGGTACGCGGACGCCACCTGGGCCGGAACCACCACCTGCCGCTCTTTCTCCCGTGAGGGACTTAGGCATGTTGGATTCACCCCAGCAAGGCTTTTGTTAGGGGTGGGGACTGGTCCACCGAGTGTCTCAGGAGTCACGTCAGTTTGCTCTGGGGTCCCCGTCAACTCAACAAAACTATTCCGCACAGACACGGGACTGCCCGGGACTGCCCGCAGGAGTGATCACTGTTCTCAGCATCAGCCATCTAGCGGTGGGGCTGGGCACGTCTCCGGCTCCCTCCAGAGTGGCTGTCACATTCCCAAAGCCAGCCTTGAGGGGGCCGAAGGAGGGAGATGCTGGGAGAAGGTGGGGACGAGTACAGAGGGCCACACGGGCTCCCAAATGTCCTGCGCGCAGTAACCGGAGGCCCTTCCCCTACACGGGGCACCACAGCAGTGCAAACGTAGCGGGGATGGGAGAGGCAAGCCTGTGCCCAGGAGGCTGGGAGAGCTCGGAGGGCACTTGTCTGGCCTGGGAGTCTGCTGCCGTGACCCCCGAGCCGTGAGGGACACACAGGCCACGCAGAGAGAAAAGTGGGTCCTTCTTACTCCGGGTTAGGGAGCCAGGACGGGGAGGATGGTGCCAGCAGGCAAGGACGGGAACAGAGGCTCGTACGGGGCAGGCTCTGGTGCTGGCACAGGCACGTGCCCAGCCTGTGCGCCCCCACAGGCCCTCTCCTTGCCCTCCCCTGGGGCAGGGCATCGCCCCATCCCTCACCTTCTCCTTGTGCTGGGTGTTGTTCTCCAGGCCATCGACCTGCAGGAGTTTCTTGGCCACCCCAATGCAGGGCAGGTCCGTGAGGACGCCGAGGTGACAGGCCACCCCAAAGCCTACAGGGGCAGAGGGTGGGGCTGGGCTCATGGGGCAGCGAGCCAAGGCGACCAGAGACAGCGTGGAGACTGGGGACAAACCAGAACCCACCGCAGCTCCCCAGGTAAACAGAAGCCTATCGGCAGACTGAGCCCTGGGGAGCCAGGACGCGGATGGCCAACCTGACCCGGAATGTGGCCCTCGCCCCGCTTCACGGTCACCAGGCGGAGGACGCCCCCTTCCCTTCAGCGACATTAGGAGCCTGATTAGCTCACGATACTTCATCCCATTTCTCCTTCCGCTTTCTGGCACCTTCCATCCTTTCTCTTTTGCAGCTGCCACCAGGCCTCTGCGTCACCCTCCCAACACACTCTTGGGGCTCCGGCCAGGCAGTGTGTAGTCACACGCTGGCACCCAGGGTTCTCGAGGCAGTGGCCAAAACGTCCGATGACAGCCCTTCCCAGATCCCTGTGTGGCCCCACCCCCAGGCTCGTGACTTCTCCCTAGTCAAGTTCCCCAGTGCCAGTGGGGAGCGGGCACTCCTGTCCGGCTTCAGTGGGCCTGTCAGGGCTCCGGGTGGGTAGCGGCGGGACAGGCCAGCTGAGCAGCAGTCGGGACCAGAGTGGCCGAGGGCTCCTGAGACAGGCCAGCATGGAGCGCTAGGGGAGGCCTCAGGGGGCAGGCAGGGAACAGGGGGGGGTGACACGAAGCAGGTTCTCTACTGGGTGGGGTCCTGACCAGGACAGCCAGCCCAGGGGGGGAGCGGCCAGGGCCAGGCCGGCAGCAGAGGGTCCTGGGCAGGGGGCGGGCCCTCTGTGAGGGGACCGTCAGAACCGTCCCCTTCTGGGCCCTGTCCTTCGGGGGCAGGGTTACCTCGGTGGTGGAGAAGCCCATTTCCATCCACAAGGAGTACCTGGAAGAACCACACGTGACAGTCAGCCAGCCGAACTGCCCCTCCCCCGTCAGGCCGGGGCAGCCTGGAGCAGGTGGGGTGGGCTCACCACTTCTGGGGCGGGAGGCTTTTTGGGAGATCCGGCAAAAGCGCACCCTCTCCAGGGAGGTCAGAGACCTCGGCCTGCAGTGGGTGACGTGGCCTTCCCTCCTGGGTGGAAAGAGGGGGTCTCCCTCCTTGGAGTCGAGGTACCTGCCTGGGGCACGAGGCCGGGCTCCTTCTCCCGCAGCCGCCGCACCGCAGCCACCAGAAAGGGCACCTCTCGGAAGGCCAGGAAGCCCGACACGTAGGGAGCCGTCAGGCTAACCATGCGGCAGTCCTCATACACCACCTGTCGCCAGGCACCCGGTCACCGGCAGGCACGGCCCCCCGCTCCTGCCGGCCTTCAGCCTGTCACCCTGCAGCCCTTGGTTCGCTGCCGCCGGCTCCCTCCCCTTCTCCCGCCACCCCCCCCAACTCCTCCTCTCGGCCTCCCTCTCTTGGGGGGCAGGTGTGAGGTGGCCAGGCGAGCACCGGGACCCCTCGAGCCCCTCCGCCGCCCCACGCCGCCCACGCTGGGCTTCGGGGAGGCTCAGAGAAGACAGAGCACAAGAAGCACGTGTGTGAAGCGGCACCAGAGTGAGGATGTTACTGTTCCCCACTAGCAGGGGACTTGGGGGAGGAGAGGCCGGGTCTTCACAGAGAAAGCAGCCACAAGACAGGCAACCCCAGCTTCGTGGAAAGAGTTCAGAGACTCAGAAAAGGACAGGCAGGGCCTCAGAGCTGGGCAATCTGGAAGAGAAGAGGGGTTCCCGGGGACAGGACAGTGCAAAGAGCCCCAGGGCCCTTTCGAAACCACAACTTCAGCCCTCCCCCAAAGCTGGGCTCTCCCCACCTGTGCCCCCACGAGGGAGGGGGCACGTGCCCCAGCATCTCTGTCAATGACTCCCGGGAACCTTCTCCAACTGCCAGTGACCCAAAGCGGGCAGGGTCTCCCGTGACGACGACCGCGGCACCGGACTCACAGGGAACCCAGCAGACCGGAGTGCTGAGCCCCACACGACGGGGTGACTTCGCAGGAACACGCGTGAAGTTCAAGCGTGGCCTGAGTTCTCACAGGATGATGGCCGCTTATCTCTGAATCTGTCCGCACAAGTTCCAGAAACCAGAGATCTACAAGGAGAGGGCAAACACTCCCCGACACCATCTCACAGCCTAACCGAGGGATGAGCCCATTGTGACCGTCGGTGTGTGCCTCTGTGCCGAAGTAAACAGCCCGGGACGGCAGAGCCCGCTCTAGACGTGCACTGGGCAAGGCCGGGGGCACCTATGGGACGAGACCCGTAGGCAGCCCGGCCAGCCGGGACCTGGAGGAAGAGGCCTGGAAGGCCACAGGGCCAGCAGCGGCCTTCTCGGGGAGGGGAGAAGCAGGAGAGCCCTGCAGGGTTGTGGTGAAGAAAACGAGGTCAGAAGCGTGAGGCTCTTCAGAAACAAGAGTGCCAAGAATCAGAAGGCGTGCTGGCTATCTTCACCTCAGGAAAGGACACCATTCACTGGAGCGACCACACCTCACTGTCCCTCATGAGCTAAGAAGCCCGGCCAGGCACCCAGACCCCAGCCCTCCAGACCCGGTTAAATCCGACTCCGGATGAGCAGTGAAAGGCCGTACAAACCCGGACAGAAATAATCCAAGCCCATCAGTGATGAAACAAATGCTGCCCCTAGCCAGCTGTGCGGCAGAGGAAAATTAACTATTCTTAAATGGCACGTGGAGAACACAAGGCAAAAAATAAAAACTTGGAATGGAAATCCACAAAAACACAAGAAAGACAGAAAGACCAGAGTTCATGACTACAGAAGAAAAACAAGGCAAGGGAGCCGAACTATTAAGACAGCCGAGCTGTCCTAATAGTGCTATATTTATTTTTTGAGGGCTTGCCACGTGCTTAAATAGAGCACTTAAAACCACAACGCAAAAAATGTTCCAAAAATAAAAGGAAATCTGACCCCGCATGTTCAGAAAGCCAAGTGTGAACTTGGAGAAACGGACCCGGAACAGCCAGGTCAAGAAGTAACTTGTGGGAAAAAAAAGAGAGTAAAGGAAACACAGGCAACATACCGGACAACCCGTCACTCCCCACAGGTGTAACAGCAAGAGTGGATTTAAAATACACCTTAAGGGGCGACCAGGGGCCTCAGTAGGTTGATCGTCCACCTCTCGATCTTGGCTCAGGTTACGATCGCACGGTTCATGGGACTGAGCCCTCACGTTGGGCTCTGTTGACACTGCGGAGCCTGCTTGGGATTCTCCCTCTTTCTCAAAATAAATAAAAAACATGAAAAAAACCTTCAAAAAAATGTTAAACCTTTAAGCTCAGAGAACAAAACAAAACTTAAGAGGAAACTGGGGAAATGAGCTGTGGAAAGGGATTCAGGTGATGCTATAGGATTATAATGAGCGCTCTGAGGTCTGGTAACGACACTGCTGTCATGCGTAGAAGGCCATTCTCGGGACAGGGCTGCTGAGGTGCTCGGAGGTGAGCCGTCACCTCCGGGAGACACTTTCGAATCCCTCAGCGCGCGCGCACACACACACACACACACACACACACACACACACACAGAAACCAGTTGGCAACAAGCGGGTCTAAGTAGAGAGTATTCAGGTGTCCAATGTATTATTCTTTCAACGTTCACACATTTTCAGCTTAAAGATCTGGAAAAAGGAAAAAACTCAATTGTGGGAGCACCATGTGGACGGTCACCATCTCTGTGAAGGTCTGCAGGTTTCGACCCGGGTCGATGAAGTGGTGCCCCTACAAACTCCGTCTCAGGCTGCACGTAGGTCCGCCGGACTGGGGAGGAACCACATTTGAGGAGGATGGCGGGAAGGTCTGTCCTGCGCTCTGCCGCCTGAGGCACAGTGGATGGACCGACGTCACAGACAATTCAGCTTCCCGTGGAAAAGAACGCACTAACCGGGTGTCCAACTACGAACGGGCTGCGTGGTGAGACCACCATCCGCCAGGGCAACCAAGGAAAGGACTCCTGGCTGCCTGGAGGGTGGTTCAGTGCTCCCCACCCCGGCTGTGCTCTGTAATCACAGGGATGCTGTTTAAAGAAGCGGGTTTCCAGGCCGTCCACTGGGAGACCTTTTTTTTCTTCAGGAAATGAGTTGGGGCTCTGGGGTCAATACATTTTTTAAAAACTTTATTGAGATAAATTTACTACCATAAAGTTCACTTGTTTGAAGTGTATAATTCAACGTTCTCGTTATTTATAGACTTGTACAACCGTGTAATTCTAGAATACTCTCACGACCGCCCCCAAGTAAACCTCACCTCCGTTAACACTCACACTGCATCTATCCCGCTCCTTAGCCCTCGGCACCCAGGAATTTACTTTCTGTCTCTGCATTTGCCTATGGAATTTGTATTTCTAAACACGCTTCCGGAGACTGACGGGGCAGATCTGTGCGATTAGGCGTTTGGGAGCCGCTGTGCCAGGCTCTGCCAGAACCCTTTCCCAGTGCAAGCTTCCGGAGCGCAGGATGACGGGTGCCGCCTCCATCCAAGCAGCAGGCACTCTGCTCCGTGCTGGGGCTCCACGACAACACAGCATCACCCTACCCTCGAGAGCCTACGCTTAGTGCGGTAACTTTTGAGTACAACGTAGAAGCACTGCGTAAGAACGAGACCAAGGACAGGGACGAGAGGTGATCAACTCTGCAGCTAGGGAAAAGGACAGACCGACGGGACTATGTGAACCGGGCCTTGAAAAGTGAGAAGCTGTCCTAAGCTGTCCTGTGTTAGGACACAGCTGTCCTAATAGTGCTATATTTATTTATTTATTTATTTATTTATTAAAAAAAAATTTTTTTTTTCAACGTTTATTTATTTTTGGGACAGAGAGAGACAGAGCATGAACGGGGGAGGGGCAGAGAGAGAGGGAGACACAGAATCGGAAACAGGCTCCAGGCTCTGAGCCATCAGCCCAGAGCCCGACGCGGGGCTCGAACTCACGGACCGCGAGATCGTGACCTGGCTGAAGTCGGACGCTTAACCGACTGCGCCACCCAGGCGCCCCTGCTATATTTATTTTTTGAGGGCTTACCACGTGCCAACCGGTTGCTTTCCGTGCACGATCTCATTTATCCCTCACCACAGCTAGCTATCAATAGTATTTTCATCCTTGATTTAGAAAGGAGGAAATGGAGGCCCAGGGGGTTGAAGTGGGAGCGGCAGAGTGGAGGTAAAAACTTAGGCAGTCTGGCTCCCGCGTCTATGCCTCATTCCCAAGGCCATCCTACCAAGTGACCAGGCGACCTGGGAGGGCAGGGACTCCGGTTCCATTACCCCGCTATACCCAGCTCCTAGCAACGGCAGGTGCCCAGTAGGTTTTTGCTGAATTTTGACTCAAGGGGTCTTCCGAGTAAAGCACAAAGACACGGAGGCAGGAACATGCGGTCGTGGGGAGCAGGCAGATGAGCGGGGAGGGCGAGGTTGTGTGCTAAGAGCAAAGCGTTCCCTGTCCAGTCTTCCTGAACTGTTGACTCCAAATCAATCACGGGCGTACTGCTCATTCCTTCACGTATCTGGGTGTCTTCTCTATGGCAGGCATCGAGCTAGGTGCCTAAGGCTACAACTGGTGGGCATGACAACCTGATTTCTATCGTCGTGGAGTTTACATTCTGGTAGGAGAGGCAGATCCGCTAAACCCATCCCAGGGCAATGAAGAGAAAAGACAGGGTGCTGAGAGTAACTCTTGATCTTGCAGGGTGAGAGGGGTGCTTACCGGAGCACCTGAGACACAACTAGGGGGTAGCCAGGAGAATATTCCAGGACAGGAAACACCAATGTAAGGTCAGGCAGGCAGACAGAGCATGGCATGTGTGAGGAATCTAAAGAACTCCCGAGTGGGGAAAGGGGGTTGGTGAGAATCTAACCTACAGTGTCATATTAAGCTGGGTCAGATTCCCCAAGGGCCTTTACACTTGTTAGGACGCACACAGAATCTCCTTCGGTTTTTACCTCCCTTCTCTTTCCTTCAGAGGCTTCCCCACCGACTAACGAAATCCTACAAAAGGAGAAGCGTGGTTCTACGCTGGCCCTGTTCCCTGTCCCGCCTCTCTCACTAACGCAGCCCGCAGCCCGAGCGGGGCGGCCCCCGCGGGGTTACCTCGAGCTCAGGGTAGCTGAGCACCACCAGCGAGGCACAGGCGCTGACACTGTCTCCCTTCACAAAGGACACGTCCACGCCCCCGACCCTCTGCAGCCCCGAGAAGCCGGGGTCCCGCTGCCACGCCTCCGTGTCCCGGTCCACCACGAGGGCCTTCAGCTGGGCTTGCTCCCTGAGGGCAGACACACGTCCAGCGGGCCTCCCGGCCCCGCGGGGCTTGAGGCTCTTCCCCGGGGCACTCCCGGTCTCACCACACCCCCCACTTCCCGGGGAGCCCGCCCTCGGGGACGCCCCCTCCACGGTCTCACCTTCCGGCCCCCTGCACCGAGACGCGGCGCCGGAAGCGAGCGCCGCCAACCCCGCAGACTACAACTCCCGAAGGCCCTTTCGCCTGCGTGCCGGGCCTCCCCCCAGCCCTCCGCGGCCCCAGAGTCGCTCCAGCCCCCGCAAACTGGCTGTCACCCGACCCCATACCTTATCCAGAGCGACAGGGTCTCCTTCGGAGGCAGCTCCGCCGCCTCCCTAGCCATGGCTCGGCCCCAAACGCCCCTTCCGGTGGCGTCCCTTCCTGGTGGCGTCACTTCCGGCTACTCGCGCGCAGGCGCCCTGCTGCTTTCGTGGCCTTGGCGCTTCTGGTTGGTGAACCCGGTCCGGACGCCGCCGCCTGGTGGCGGGAGGCCGGCGGGGAGCCCTGCCGGCTCCTGGCCGCCCGCCCACCTGCCCCGCCCGGGTCTGAGCGGTCCCGGCCGCGCGCGGGCGCCTTCAACCGGGACGAAGGCTCGAGCGGCGACCAGAGCAGCTTCGAGACGGCGCGGGCTGCGGGCGGTAACTGGCGACGGCCGGGTTTGCTCGCAGCCTGGTCGGCGCCCGGTGCCCGGGGGTGGGTGTGGGAGGCGGGGGATGCCGGCCGCCCGCGTCCCGCGCGCGGTGTGCAGTGCAGGGTGGGCGAGGCAGGGTGACCTTCCACGTGGGGCACCTCGCACGCTCCCTCAGCTTCTGGCACCGGACGTGCCGAGCCGCCCGGACCCCATCACCGATCACCTGCCCTCTCCGCGGCTCGTGGGTTTGGGCCCGGTGACTTCCGTAAAAGCTTTGAGAGCACAGCGCAATCCTTAGTGGACCACACTCGCGAATTCGGGTGGGTCCTAGTGGGCCCACAGCCTCGCCCAGCAGACCAAACACGGACCACCTTTGGCACGTTGGCGCTCACCCCAGGCTCCTCAATTTAACGAGCTCTTCGTGCCCGGCCTCGTGCGCGGTGCCGTGAGAATGGCAGGGATGCCTACTTTACCCTGGCCGTGGGAAAGTTAAGAGGAGCCCTGGGGGGTGAGTGGGAGACAGCATTCCACAAAGGGCACAGCACATGTAAGGGTCCTGGGGTTGAAAAGAGGTTGGTGTAGTTGAGGCACTGAAGGCAGCCAGTGAGACTGATGGGTAGCGATTTGACCCGTGGTTTATATTCTCCCAGGGGAAATCGGGGAAGTGTGTGGATAAGAACTAGGCTGAATATAGATTTCAAGAGGAAATACGGAAGTTTGAGGTTCAGGAAAGGCTTTATGTAGCATTTGACAACCCACAGGTGTGGTGCTTAAATGGGGTGTCTTTGGATGGGATGGGAGCCCCAGATGTGGGACAGTGATTGGTGGGGGTCGGTGGCACAGGATGTGAAAGAATTCACCTGAAGCAGAACAGAGGAGATGGAAGGTTATTGAATACGCCGCAGGGGAGCAGTAGGCAGGGCAGGACAGCAGAGGAGAGGCTGTCTGCCAGGAGGCCGTAGGAGGGGGCTGCTTTTATAAAGAGAGAAGGCGAGGAAGGGGCTTGTGCAAGGCCCTGGAACTGGCACATGGGACTGGGGGCCATCTGGGATGTATGGTGTCGGCCTTGTCATGGTACAGGGCGGTGAGGATGAGGAGGCCCTTGGCTTGGGTAACTGGGGGCCACTCGTGGGCCTGTGGAGCTGGGGCCAAAGTTGCTCTGGGCTGAGGCTCTGCTGTGCTTGGGGGTGCGGGCAGTGGCAACCAGGGGGATGCTAGGGCCTGGGGCACCCTCCTAATCGGGATGGGTGTGGAGGAAGGGGCGAGGTTGAAGGCAGGCCTGTATAGGATGTGCAAGGTCCCGGGGCAGCTTGCATGGGCTCCGGCTAGGGCCCTTCCTCCATTTCTCTGCTCTTGCCTCAGTGGTCCCCCCAGATCCTTCCTCCTCAGAAGGAAGCAGGGCCCTGCTGTCCCCAGTACCCTGATGATGTGTGAAATGCTCAGCATCTGTGCATTCCTGGTGCTGGTTTTCCAGTTGGAAATGGGAGCCATGAATGCTTGTGCATAAGTTTAATTAGTGACTAAGAAGGGACTGGAAGAAAGGCAGGAAGCGATGTGAATGCTAGGCATGGCTTGGACGGATGGTCACCCAGCTCGGGGCCTCAGGTTTTCTCCCTCAGCCCCATCCAGTCGCTCTCCAGGCCCTGCCGATACAGCAACTTCTCACTTAGCGCGTGGCTGTTAAGTCAGAGATGTGCCAGGGCCCGCGTGCGTGCCCAGACTTGGGCAGCGCTACCAACCCTAGCATTGCCTTTGCCGGCACCGTCTTCACGGCGAATGCTTATCGCTGGAAGTTCGTGTCTAGGTTAGCATCGCCTGGCTCTGGGAACAACCGACATAGCTCACGGCTGCCTCCGTGAGCAAGTGATGGAATCCCGCAGCCCGTGACAAAAAGTGGCTAATTTACACACACGGTAAGGTCTTAAAGAGGAGACAGCAGGGCGCCTGAGTGGCTCAGTCGGTCGAGCGTCCGGTTTCGGATCAGGTCACGATCTCAGTTTGTGAGTTCAAGCCCTGCGTTCGCTGTTGACAGCCTCTGCTGTCGGCATGGAGCCTGCCTGGGATTCCGTCTCCCTCTCTCTGCCCCTCCCCTGCGCACTCATGTGGCGCCCGTGCTCTCTCTCTCAAAAGTAAACATTAAAGGGGCGCCTGGGTGGCGCAGTCGGTTAAGCGTCCGACTTCAGCCAGGTCACGATCTCGTGGTCCGGTCCGTGAGTTCGAGCCCCGCATCGGGCTCTGGGCTGATGGCTCAGAGCCTGGAGCCTGTTTCCGATTCTGTGTCTCCCTCTCTCTCTGCCCCTCCCCCGTTCATGCTCTGTCTCTCTCTGTCCCAAAAATAAATAAACGTTGAAAAAAAAAAAAAAGTAAACATTAAAAAGAAACAAAGAGGAGACATAGTGCCGTTTCTGCCTGGGCGGGAAGCAGGAGGGGTGCATTTGGGAAATGTGCAAAGGAATGGATGTGAACGGAGATGGGAACCGGGAGGAGGAGGGGGAGGATCGGCCAGGGGCCCGGAACAGAAGCTGCCGGAAGACGAGTCTGACGGCAGGGGCGAGGCCTCCTCTAGAAGCCCCCCGTTTCTCTCCTGGAGGAGCCTCTCCATTTGGAAGAGAAAATGCAGTTTCCCCCTAAAGTGGGATTTTCCCGCTCAAATGTAAGTGGGCCGCTGGAAGCTCATAGTTTATCCCTTGTTGCCCCGTCTTTCCTTCTGCAGAGGAAAGGTTTGCCCGTCTCGCAACCCCGCTCTGCGAACAGGGGGCTCTCCGACAAGGTTAGCTGCGGCGCTGCCGTCTTCCGGCGAAGGCATTTCAGGCGGGGAATGGGGGACTCGCCCTCTGAGGCCGAGGTGGAAGCTTCTGGCTTGGAGTCTGGAGACCGGGCAGGGATGGCCAGCTGTGGGTCCCCCGCTTGGCTATCGTTTTGTCCCGAGGAAAGGTTTACCTCTCACTTTCTTTTTTTTTTTTTTTAATTTTTTTTTTCAACGTTTATTTATTTTTGGGACAGAGAGAGACAGAGCATGAACGGGGGAGGGGCAGGGAGAGAGGGAGACACAGAATCGGAAACAGGCTCCAGGCTCTGAGCCATCCGCCCAGAGCCCGACGCGGGGCTCGAACCCACGGACCGCGAGATCGTGACCTGAACTGAAGTCGGACGCTTAACCGGCTGAGCCACCCAGGTGCCCCAACCTCTCACTTTCTACACTGGGGTGTACGTCTTCTGTCCAGAACCTTCCACTACATGGATGCGTCTACATTTCCCCCCCCCCACACACACACACCCCAAAACCATTCCCCATGGCTGAGTTGATGTCTACTTGCCATAAACTGAAGCTCTACCCTCAGAGAGAAGGCTTCTTTAGCAGCAAAACTCAAGTTTATTAAAACAGGTATGACAAGTATAATAAAATTGACATTTGCTTGTGCTAGGCCAGTGTATCTCTGTATAAACAAGATCATCTAGATACGACCATTAAGGCTTTGAAGGTATAGCACACGAAACAAAATATCTTAGTTAAAAAACCCTTCATTAAAAGTGGGGGGAAAAATTCCCAGCCCCAAAAAAAGATTCACAGCAAGATATTGACCCCTAACTCCCACTGCTAAGGTGTGGCACAGTGAGGGACCAGAGCAGCACCTGGCGGGCCACACCAGCTCCGTCCCAGCTTGGAGGAATCAAAGGGATTCCCAGCGCAAGTCGACGAGCTGAACAGGCGCCCTCCCTGCCGCACCTCAACCCGTTAGGGGGGCTGGGGGGGTACCTTTGCATAGTCTAGAACGATACAACAATCACGGGTTACTAAGTTCAAGGGGGTGTTGTATCAGATCAATTACTGAGGGGGCCCGGGCCACCGTGCTCCCCTTCATCAGACACTCTGAGGAGCACGGAGGACGGTTCCCTCTGCGGCTCCCTCCACTGTGGCTGCTGCGTGTTCGGTGGTCCCGGCAGCGTTTTGTTTCCGCAATCTCAAGCTGCCCGCGTCGTTAACTCACTCAGAATGTATATCGAAGACACTCGCCTCTGACTCGTAAACAGCAGTCGCCTCTGACTTGTAAACAGTGGTCATCTCAGTGCCGATGGGTGCCCAGCCACCTGGGAGCAGGCGTCAGTCCAGAGGCCACCAGTATCCAAGGAGACTGTGCAAAAGAGACGCTTCCCTCACAGGAAGAAACGTGGCACATCAGATCGAGTTGACTATTCTCTTTTTTTTCCTTTTGCAGAAACTTAGCTGGTTCTATATTCTCTCTGAGTCTGTTTTTTATGCCTTGGTGGAGATTCGGAGGAAGGACCAGATAGATTCAGAGGGAGGACGCGTTTATTTCGCACGATCCCGGACAGTTTAAAAGTTCCCAAAAAGATGCTGCAACCATGCCTTTGATCCAAGTTTGTATTGACCAAGTTTCATTTGGAATTTAAAACCTCTGGAAATAGAAGCAAATGTGGCCATCACTCCAGTCTCTTCACTGTGTAAAAGAGGAAGGAACACCCGAAAAGTACCCCCGACTTGGCCCCGCGCTCTCCACAGTGAAAGCTTTTTGGCTCTTGAAGCTCAGCAGTGACTCTCCGTGGGGGCCGGGTGAGGTCTCGGAGGTTTGGCCTCAAGGCACTGAATGCCCTGACTTGTGTTTGGGAGGACACAAAAAAGGGTCTGGCACTTTTGCAGACCTTTCTGGAAACCTACAAATATTTGCACAATACTCAGACTCAGAGGGAACAGAAGAAAGGATCAAGCTGGATTCTCCTCTGTGAGTGCAGAACAATTTAGAAAACAGCAAAGTCAATAACCCCGTCTCCCCTCCTTCTCATCCTGCAGTGAGAAGGGCCGGGGTGGGCGTGTGCTGTACTCCAGCCGGCGAGCCGAAGGCACAGATGGCTCCTGTTCCAGGAAGCTGAGAAGCACCTGCTTGGCACCCCGGGCAACCGAAAGGTGATCTGTCCCAGCTTCCCGGGGTCTCCAGTTCTCACCTCCCACCGGGAAGTATCCATAATCCGATGGGAACGATGTGGAATGTGCACGTGTTCCTGGAACAGTGTGGTTCTCGCAGCTGTCTGCGGCACGGCACCCGGGGATCTTGAGTTCCGAGCCACGCCAGCAGCCGCCCTCGTACGCCCTGGCCCAGGCGGCGGCTGGTGACAGACGAGGGAAGAGCCCGCTGTCCCCCGTCAGGAGCAGAGCACTCTACCTCACCTGCCGACCTCGCTTCAGTTCAGCGGCCATTCTCCACACGGGGACACAGCTGCACAGCAGTATCTCCTCTGGGAACTGAAATTCCAGTTCCGGAGGAATTTCACCCTCTTTAGTTTCCATGTAACTTACTAGAGTGTCTCTCAGGCTGAAAAACCAAGGGACAAGAGATAGAAGGTTAAGCACTCTCCCATTTAACGCAAAGATGCCATCAGTGGCCGTTGCTATTTCCAAGTCAATAGAACCAAAGTGCTTGTGGAGACCAGAAATGCTGCGGGGGCGGGGGGGTGCCATCCTGAAGTTGAGTTACAGAACGGGGACTAGAAGCCGGGGTTCAAGGGCTCCAGGACATGCCTGCTGCCTCCCACACTAAAGTATACAAACACCACAGAACAGACCTGACCTTGATAATTAATGGCCAGGTCACGTCCCCTTAAGCACTCTGGTAATGTGATCTGCTCCATAAACACAAAGCCTTGCCATTCAAAATAAGATTATATTCCATTTCATGTTTTATATTAACAAGGATGGTAAATTCTCCAGGAAAGGGATCTTTTGTTCTCTGTACTAAAATTCCCAGGTAGGAAAGACTTGTTGAATGTGTTCAAGGAATATAAACGTATGCAGGCATACGCCAGACGGTGTCATGGAAGAAAACAGCACCGATGACGTGTGCTGGCGAGGAAAAGTGGGAATGGAGTATCTATTTAGGAAAATAGGACTGGCAAATCCCTACCTCACATCATACATAAAACATAAACTGGTTAACAAAGCAGATGGACAACCTAAGACTATAAAAGCACAAGAAGAGAATGTGGCAGAGGGCTTTGTAACCTTGGGATAAGGAAGACCCTTCTGGTGTGTTTTTCTAGTCTTTATAGAAAAAAATCTGTCAGATTTGGCTTTCTGAAATTGAAGACTGAGGCAGAGGTTCTGTAACAATTAAAGGTTAATCTTAAATATATATTTTTAAATTTAACGTTTATTTTTGAGAGAGAGAGGGTGAGAGGGAGTGCGTGTGCACAAATGGGAGAGGGGCAGAGAGAGGGAGACACAGAATCCAGAGCAGGCTCCAGGCTCCAAGCTGTCAGCACAGAACCCAACGTGGGGCTCGAACCCACAAACCGTGAGATCATGACCTGAGCCGAAGACGGACGCTCAACTGACTGAGCCACCCAGGTGCCCCTAATCTTAAATCTTTTAAGATTATGAAAAAGATAAATAGCCCAAAAGAAACCTAAAAGATACCAAGAGATAATCTAGAGAAAGACACAAAAATGGCAGATGAGTAGGAAATTTGCAATTTCACTATTAAATAGGAAAATACGAGTGAAAACAAGACACCTATTTTTGGCCATTAGGTTGGCAAAAATGTAAAAGATGGGTAATATCCGAGGTTGGGTATTCTCATACACTATACATCGGTGTGACTTTTTATATCAAATTTAAAATGCACATCTCTCTCCCTCTCCTCCCTCTTTGGTGTGGAATTGTAGAAGTTCTTTATGTATTTTGGGTACTAATCCTTTATAAGGTATGTCCCTTGTCTCCCATTTGGTAGGGTTGCTTTTTGGTTTCGTTGATGATTTCCTTCACCGTGCAAAAGCTTCTTATTTTGGTGTGGTCCAAAGAATTTATTTTTGGTTTTGTTCCCTTTGCCTGAGCAGACGTTGCTAGAAAAATATTTCTACAGCTGACATTGAGAAACTACTGCCAGTGTTTTCTCCTAGGAATTTTATGGTTTTTGGAGAAAAAGGAACCATCACGCATTGTTGGTGGGAATGAAAAATAGTGCAGTCATTGTGGAAAACAGCCTGGAGTTTCCTCAAAAAAATTAAAAATGGGACTACCCTACGATCCAGCAATTATTTGTTACTATTTAGTACTATTATTTATCCAAAGGATACAAAAATATAGATTCAAAGGGGTACATGAACCCCAATGTTTATAGCAGCATTATCAACAACAACCAAGCTATGGAAAGAGCCCAAATGTCCATCAACTGCTGAATGGATAAAGAAGATGTGGTATATACACCCCCATGTATGCACGCACTGGAATATTAGCCATAAAAAAGATTGAGATCTAGCCATTTGCAATGACATGAGTGGAGCTAGATAGTATAATTATAAGTGAAATAAGTCAGAGAAAGAAAATACCATGATTTCACTCAAATGTAGAATTTAAGAAACAAAACAAATAAGCAAAGGGAAGAAAAGAAAGGCAAACCGAGAAACAGACTCTTAACTATAGAGAACTAACTGACCATTACCAGGGGGCAGGTGGGTGGGGAATGGGTGAAACAGGTGAAGGAGATTGGGTCTACTTCCCATGATGAGCACTGAGTAATGTATAAAATTGTTCAATGACTATATTGCAAACCGGAAACAAATATAACACCGTATATTGTATTTCAACAAAAAAAATTTGAAAATAAAATGCACATCCCTGCCATAAGTACACTTGTCACAACCAGAATATATGACTTCAGTAAATTATTTTTAAAAGCCCAGCAGGGGTGCCTGTGTGGCTCAGTCGGTTAAGCATCTGACTGTGGCTCAGGTTGTGATCTTGTGGTTGGTAGGTTCTCTGGAGCCCGCTTTGCATCCCCCATCCCTTTCTCTCTCTTTACCTCCTCTGCTCTCTCTCCTCTCTCAGAAATAATTAAACATTAAAAGAAAAAAAAATAAATAAAAACCCAGCAGAGATCAAAGCCAAAGGGCCAATCTGCTGGGGGCCTGGAAAGGTTAAAACAGCAGGGCACGGGCTTCAGAGGTCAGACGGGAGCTCCTTCCACGTCTGCAGAAGGTCACGGGAAAGACCACAGGGCACCCCGTGTGTGCAGGTCCCCCCCGCGAGCGAACCCGTACCTCCACTCTGGGTTGAAGCTGCCCTCGGCCTGGGGGCTCTTCAGTTTCAGGATCATCATTTCATGAAGCTCCAGGAGGAAGGAGTCGAGGTCAGTCTGGTTCAGGAAAGTGCGAAGACACTTGGCATTGTCTGGGCTGAGACCAACTTTGTACCTGGCACTGATTTCCCTGAAGGGCTCCTAGAATAGAGAAGAAGGGAGGCCGCAAGAGGCTGGCTGGGAGGACAGAGGGCGGCCCCCAGCCCAGCGGGGTGGGGCTGCACCCACCTTGCGCAGACGGAGCAGCTGTTCCGACCGGTGGGCCGACAGGAGCTGCCACAGTGCGATCGTGTGCTTCAGCTGGCATCGGTGTAAGGCCTGAAAGCGACGGGCTCCTGAGCGGGAGGCGGGGCCGGGAGGGCCAGGCTCCAGGGCAGGAGGCGGGGCTGGGCGGGGACAGGCTCCCCAAGCCGGAGGCGGGGCCGGGAGGGGACAGGCGGGCATGGCTGCACTTTTGCCCCGGGCTCCTCTCTTCCCATAACTGTGCACCAGCCGCTGGCCTCACCTCCAAAGCGCCACCCCTCCCCCGCCATATCTCAGAGCCCCTTCCCATGGCGAGAGGGTGGCTGTCGCGCTGGGCCTCGCCTTGACATGCCACTCTCACCTCCTGCCCTTTCCGGAGGTCGCCCAGGTGGGGACTCCCTTCGAGGCGCAAATCCCGGCAGGCAGTGGGGAGGGCAGCGTGGATGAGGCTGCAGCGGAGCCCCAAGCAAGACCCACCTTCAGAACCAGCGCTGTCTGCTCGCCCATGCGCAGCACGTCCTGGACGTACACGTTCAAAGACATGTTGGGGTTGCCGCCAGCCGTGCTCAGGAACCCCAAAGTGACTTCTATGAGCGACAGGGCCTCACAGGCATCACTGTAGGACTGCAGCTGTCCGCAGATGGCGCTGATGGCCGCGTTGTGGAGGGGTTTCTAGGAAATCAAAGGCGGGACAGGGGTCCGTGGCTGGGGGTTTCTTGTGCCTCATACCCGGCAAGTGGGCTTACCTACTTCACGGCCAAGGCCTTACGGTGAGAGACCTACCAATAATGACAGTTAATGCTCGGTGATTCTGGGGCAGCAGTGCCCCAGACACTTTACAGAAACTGACGTGAACTCACAGTCCTCCAAGCAACCTTGTGAGGATATTCGCACGGCCCCACGCGTGCTCACACACACTCACACACCCACACCACAAGTCCAAAGAGCGGGAATAGATAAGTTCTCTGGACCTTTTGCATCAGCACGCGTGGTCTGACATCATGACTAAGAAACTACCACCAGGTTTCAACAAGAGAACTCTTGCTGATTTGCTGCCCTGCTGGCCTTCTGGAAAGAACAGTGGGCTCAGGGAATGCAGGGAGGCCGCTGAAACCTGGCGGTGCTCCCAGCAAGGCTGAGCGGTCCTCCCCAAGAGGAAGCCACCACCACCGGGTAAAAGCACCGTGCGAGCGGGGCGGCGTGCTGTGATCACCTGCGGCATTTTGCTCTTGATGTCCGCAAAGAGATGCTCATAGTTCCAGTCACGTCTGTGCACCAGAGTGGGGATTCCCTGAATTGACAAAGAAAACAGCCTTTGGAGATGGAATCCACCGCGGAGGTTTCTGTCCGACGACAACTCTATTCCTGAGCGGTGACGCGACGGCAGGCCCGTGCTCCTCGGCATGTCGCCGGGCAGAGTGTGCCGCTCTTGGCGGCCGTGTGAGGTCTGTGTCTGACCCACGGTCTACAGAAACAGTGACACGGCAAGGGACCCGGCCTCGCCTCGACGGCCAAGCGGGTGCCGACACGCAGAATGCTAGAGGCTTGCCGGCCACTGGGGGGAGCAGGTACACGGGGACCTCCCGTTCCTGTCCTCCCCCAAGCACTACGGGGCACAGACAACGGGACAGCAGAGCGAGTTAAGACAGCCCTGGGTGCAACAGGTCAGGGCTTCGCCGCTGGCAGTGAGGGAGCACACACACGGAACCAGTGTCCCCGGCTGGACCCGGCAGGGACAAGAACAGCCCAGGTGAAAGGACAGAGATGTGTAGGTGCACAGTGTGTTCAGGGAGCGAGGGCGGCTCGGTGTGTGAATCAACCGGCTGGAGAAGGGCGGCGACAAGCAGTGAGGGCGTTACCCCACGCGCACCGGGACACCAGTCGGCCTCAGGGCCGTCACCAGGGAGCGACGTGGGCCAGATGTGGTTCGGGAATGCGGCCTTAAGACTCGGAAGGCAGGCAGCAGTGGGCCCGTGGCAGTTACACAGGGGCCGTGGTGTCGGGTGACAGGCTGTGTGTGGAGCGTGAAGGAGCGGGTGGCCGCCAGGGGCCGTGGCGATGCCGTTAACGACACAGAGAAATCCAGCACGTCCACGGGGACCCGAAGAGGCCCAGAGGTACGGAGGGGACCCAGGTTCTGGCCTCTGGGGGGACCGCACGGCTGGACGGTCATCCCTGTGCCCGTCTCGCTCAGAAACAGCTGGGATGCAAGGCCAACTTTCACAAAACAGACGTGCCGGCCCGACAGGTCCCGCGGGGGGGCGGGGGGGGGGGGCAGCCGCACCTTGAGCGTGAGCCTGGGTTTGCCCTGGAGGAAGCGGCTGGTGACCTGGCGCTGGATCTTCTCCAGGTCGAACTCCTGCAGGGTCTCCTGGCCCTGCTCCACCCTGTACTGGCAGTTGGAGAGCATCAGGGGCACGAGGTCCCGCTCGACTTCGTAACTGATGACGTGCAGGTCCGTGACCTCGGAGGCATCGACCGTGTAGCTGAGGGACACACAGACGTGGCGCTCGGGGACCCACCCGGAGCGGGCTCCCGGCTCCCGCCCTCCGTCCCGGCGGGCGAGCGCGCTGCCCGGGCCCGTGCACCCAGCCGAGGCAGGGAAGTGTGCCCGCCCCCGCGGCCCCCGCGGCCCCCGCGGCCCCGCGACCCCCATCTCAGACACGGCTCCCGCGGCCGGCCGTGCGCTCACCCGTTGTTTTCTCCGGAGAACTCTCCCACCGCGTAGACCATTTCGTTGTGCAGCCTGATCAAATAGCTGACTAAGGCGGTGGAGCAGAGGCCCCGGCCCCGGCGACGCGGCAGAATGACCTCGAAGTCGGTGTCCTCGTCCAGGTCGGCATCGCAGTATTCTTCGGGCAGCTTGATTTCACCTTGGGAGGACGGGGAGCCCTCAGCAGAGAGGCCTCCGCTCACCTCCGCGCCGCCGCTCCCGCCACCTCCGGGCCGGCGCCCAAGCCCGCGGGCGCTTCCCAAGTGGGGACAAGCTGGAGCCGGGGACGCTCGGCGCGCTCGGACCCCCCCACCGCCCTCACGCGCCCACCGGTTTCAAACGATCTCCGCTCCTTCCTGAGTCCACATCCACAGATCCGAGATGACCCACGGGTTACTTTTCTCGTGGCATGTTAGTTCGCTTGCCCCCGACACCTGTGCCCAGAGACTCACGGACCAGGGTCAGGCGGGAGACAGGGAGCGTGGCACCTACCACTGGTCTGCAGTGACATCCTCAGCTTGTTCCACGTCGACAGAAAGATACGGATTCTCTTGCGGAGTAACTGCTTCAACCCATCTGTCCGACAAAACACCTTCTAAGGGCCCCGTGAAAACCCCTACCCAGTCGGGTCCGACCGACATCGTCGCGCGCTCTTTGGGAAGGGCCCGGCTTTGCGTCTCTGGCCTCACCAGCGTGTGTGAGTGCGGACGCCGAGTTTCAGCCGCAGCCAAGCCTCTTTTGGGCTTTTGGGATTCACAGCACCCGTTACTTCGCACTGAAGGCTGAGGGGACAGAGGCCCCGAGCCCCGGGCTGGCTGCAGCGGTCTCTGCGAACCCCCAAACACAGCTGGCGCTGATCTCCTCCTGGAGCGGAGACGTACCTTCGTGGTGACTGCTGATAAAAGCTCGGATGGACTGGTAGTCAGCTTCCGAAACGTTCTGGAACTGTTTCACTAGATCCCTCTGCAGGGCCAAGATCTCAGGCAGTGATTTCACCAGCCTCAGCTCTGCCTCCTGCCGAGGGAAGACCGCCAGGCCGCACGTGAGTTCACCTGTCCCACGTTCCTGGGGACACGGGCTCCGGGGCTGGCTCAGGACCTGGGTTTGCATCGGAGCCGGTCGAGGCGCCATTTTACGTGGCGCCCCCCCGGGCTCCTCGGGAACAGGAAAAGGCCGTCTCCGTCTTTCACAAGTGCCTACCGCCTGCCAGCAGGACACCCTGCACGCTAGGGACGGAGACAGACGCCAGCAGGACACGGTCCCTGCCGTCACGGGGCTGACACGTCACACGTGTCTGCCGAACACTCGGCAAAGAAACCGGCCTCCTGGGCCCCGGCGACGGGCTGGCTGTGCAGGAATCTGCCAAGAGCAGAGGCTGCGGATTTAGGTGCCAGCACCTGGCATTGCTCCCGGGTGTCGTCGGGAGCCCCAGGAGACCCTCCCTGCTTGGGCTCTTGCCCTCCCACTGACCGACAGTCGTCGCACTTGTCCCGAAAGCCAACACTGGTACACGGCGGGGAGGGGGAGACAGATGCTACCACAGAAGGCGAAGTTTCAGGGGGCACGAGGCTCAAATGGGGCCTGTTTCCGGTCTCGGCCCGACGAGACACTTCACTGCTCCCTTCCCCCCACCCCCAACACCTTTCTTCCTTCTGAGGCCGAGTCTGGGACACAGCAGACTTTTTTTGTCTGTTGGTTTCATTCTGGTTACGTGTTCCCAACGAAAAAGCCTTTTCTTTCCACAGACCCTCACTGATGGCCAAGCGCTCCCGGCACCGGGGCCAGGATGGTGGACGGGCACCCCCCGGGATGACCTGAGTTCTGCTCCTTCTTGCTGAGTGACCCGGGGAGATACCATCCTGGCTCTCCCGTTCTTTACGGATTCCTGATTCCTGCCAACTCGGACCGGTGTATTTCCTCTGTGACTTTATGCTTCAAACTGCCTCACGGCCTGACGTGCATGAGGAACCTACCCTCCCCTGGAGTCTCCTGCCACAGGTGGTCCAGCAAGAAAGCAGAGCCCTGGGGCACCCGGGGGGCTCAGTCAGTTAGGCGCCCGACTTCGGCCCAGGTCCTGATCTCCCGGTTCATGGGTTTGAGCCCCGCGTCCGGCTCTGTGCTGACAGCTCAGAGCCTGGAGCCTGCTTCGGATTCTGTGTCTCCCTCTCCCTCTCTCTCTGTCCCTCCCCCGCTCACGCTCTGTGTCTCTTCTCTCAAAGATAAAATAAACATTAAAAAAAAAAAAAAAAAAAAAAAAGGCAGAGCACCGAGGTAGTCGGTTACATGCCCCGTGTGACTGAGTGACAGCCAGGCCTTCGCGTCCGCAGGGACACGGGCAGGTGGTCACTCAGGGGCGGCCTTACCTTCTGCAGGAACTTCCGGAGGATGGGCACTGTGTCTTTGCCGGAATTCTGCTCCACGACGTGCTGCAGATACTCAACCGTGACCCTCCTCCTGCAGGCCCACATCTTAGAGCAGTGGGCCACGCTCTTCTGGGGCAGGTGAGGCAGGAAGGCCCCGGGGTCACCGTACACGATTCTGGCCACGGGGTTGGAGCTGATCCGCTCGTCCTGGCTGATCTGGGTGGTGACGGTCAGCAGTGCTTTCTCCAGGTGCTGATGCTGGGTGCGAGAGCAGCGCAGGGTTGTGGAGGTGAGGCCGCTCACGCAGACCGCGACACGGGGGCTCCACCAGCGGGCAAGGTAGGGCGTCCGCCCTCCCCGGTTTAGCGAGCGACCGAGTTCTCTTTCACGACGATTTTCAGGTTCCTTGCCCGTGGGCTCGTGTCTCCCCAGATGAGAGACCCAGAGACCTGAACTGTATCCCCATCCTTTTACTTGGTGGCTTTTATCTCCCTCTGGGTGTATTTACTCCCAGTAGCGTTCTCATCTGAGAGGAGCGGTGAATCCATGACCGTCCGTGCATTTTTGCTGGGCATCTACACGCGAGTCTGTCTCCCTGCCTGCTGTTCTCACTATTAAAAGTAGCGGACAGAAAGCCACCTACCCCTCCTGGACTCACAGTAATTCCTCAACCGGCCAGCCCGGCCTCCGGGACGGAGGGACGGGGACAGCACAAGGGGAGACTGGCCGGTGGTCCACACCTGTGCCTGGGGTTCCGCCAGCGGCCCCACAGCCCTTGCGCGAGGGACGACGCACAGCCCAAGTGCCCAGGACGCTCCCAGGACACCCACCCGTGGGCTCCCAGCCGGCCGCCAGGGCCGCGTACCTCCAGCTCAGGGAGAATGAGTGTCTGCATGGCCTTCTCCCAGCCGTTTCGGAACTCTCTGGACGACAGCCTCGCATCGAAATTGAAAATTCCTACAAGGAAACACACGTTACCCGAGGAAAAGAAACCACAGCAGCTACGTAAACACTGACTAAAGGCGAGACCAAAGTCACACTCCCTTCCAGCAGGGGGACGAGGGAGGATGCGGGGCACTTCTTGCTAAATTAACCTGAGTGTTTCAAATGGTCCCTGCTGCTCCCACCAAGCCCAGGATCGTGGTGAAGATAGAAACAGACAGAAAATAAAGTGACTCTCAACGCCGCCACTCAGAAATGGCCATTCTGCTACGTCACCTTGAAGACCTTCCCTTTCCACGGGTTTCAGTCTTTAAAGTGGGAACATTGGCTCAGTGACCACAGTGGTCTGTAGCCCCCTTTTCCACGGGACCAACTGTGGACACGGGAACACGGGCAGGTAACCCCCGGACTGCGTGTCCTTATAGCAAAAGCAGAAGGGGCCACACAGGCCAGGGGTCCAAAGAGGACAAGTCCCAACAGAGGAGCAGACACTGGTCTCTGGACGGTGGGGACTCAGATGCCCCGCCCGCCCTGGATGACGCACGGCCTCCCCGCACGCGCGCACACATGTGACGCCTCTGTGCTCACGTGCTGACCCGGGGCGGTGGGGGGGGGGGGGGGGGGGGGGAGTGCAAAGACAAGAGCCGCCCTTCCCTCCGCTCGTCCCCACACCCCTCCCTGCTTCCCTTATCCGCCCCGGCGTCGTGAGGAGTGACCAGCCCCCCCCTCGCCCCTCGAGCTCACTCTG
The DNA here is from genome assembly GCF_018350155.1 of Leopardus geoffroyi. Classification (NCBI taxonomy): domain Eukaryota; kingdom Metazoa; phylum Chordata; class Mammalia; order Carnivora; family Felidae; genus Leopardus; species Leopardus geoffroyi. The sequence continues at coordinate 59,288,088 of NC_059330.1, read as the reverse complement.
GCCGGAGGGGTGGCGCTGCCTTCCCAGGAGGCTGCGCAGGACGAGGTGCACGGCGTTGATGGCCTCGTCGGCGCTCCTGCCCAGCGTCCTCGTCAACTGCTCCAGGTCCTGCCGGATGTGCTGCTGCAGAAACCCTCTGGGGTCCCTCACTGGAGGCTTGATGATGTTTATCACAGCCTGCGAGGGACACGAGATCTTGTCTGCAGGGAGCCGGCGGGCCTGGCACACGCCCCCAGGAAGGACGGCCGGTGCCGAGTCAGAGGGCGCTGGGGAGGGGCGGAAGCACCGCGTGCACAGAGGCGGCGGGGCGGCGAAAGTGACCCTGTGACATCGTCAGCGTGACCTCGGGCCCACGCGGCCCTGCTCTCAGCTCGTTGAAAACACGCTGTGTCCCTCACGCGTTAGGGCACACGTTCGTATGGTCACATGTGCAAGCACGTGGGAACAGCCTCATCCCTAGCTCATTAAAGCTACACTGCACGTTGGGGCGCCTGGGTGGCTCAGCCGGTTAAGCGTCCGACTTGGCTCAGGTCACGGTCTCGTGGTCCGTGAGTTCGAGCCCCGCGTTGGGCTCTGTACTGATGGCTCGGAGCCTGGAGCCCGTTTCGGATTCTGTGTCTCCCTCTGTCTCTGCCCCTCCCCTGCTCATGCTCTGTCTCTCTCTCAAAAATAAACAAACACTCAAAAAATTAAAAACAAAGAAAATGGATTTTACGGAACCTGATGGGTAGGGCCCCCCGCCAGCGGGGAAACGAGGGGGGTGTGAACCTTACGCTACTTTGTGGATTTGGCGACAAATACGTACTCCTGACCCGCAGGAGGTGGCCAGCACTTTTTGGACAAAACGACTCGCGGGTCGTTGCAAATTCGCGACCGAACGCGAGGCTTGCGGGCTGTACCTCAGGACTCTGGGCCGCCCCCAGGAGCATGGCCAGGTGGGTGAGCAGTCGTAGGAGCAGGAAGACCGCGGGGGCCAGTTGTCGGTCGGACACCACCGTCTCGCGTCTGCCCAGCGCAACTCCCAGCACGTGGCCAGTCTGCGTTCTGTCTGCGTGGTCTCTGGAGGGGACGAGAGAAGACAGGGCAGAGACTGAAGACGGTCATCTCTCCTCGGCCCCAGGCGCACACCTCGGAGTCTCGGGCCGGGCAGACGAGGTTCGCATTTGGAAGAGAATGCTGCCGTGGTACTCGTCGCCGGGACCACTCGCCTCGGGGCGTCCCCCTTCCAGCCTCACCTTCCCGTCTGACCGGCAGCCCGCGGCATTCTCAGCGTGAGGCGGCTGACCCGAGCGGCCACCTGTGCTGCCCCCGAGCCGCGTGTCCAGACAGGGGTCTGCATCTGCTCCTTCCACTGAAGGGGGGGGTAGGCAGGCTAGGGACAGGTGACGTCGACCTCGGGGGCATGTGCACCCCGATCTCATTTTCCCTAAATCAGAAATGGGACGGAAGGCCCGGCAAAGAATTTCGTGTCGCACCCAGGTGGGAGGCACAGCCGGACAGACAGCTGCAAAAATACCGGAGATTCTGGGGCGTTCCGACGGTGTGTGGCGATAACAGGTGAGGATATTTTAAACTCTAATGGCAGCAGACTAACGAAAATGTGATGACCACGGAGGGGCCCCAGCTGCCCTCTGGGGGAGCACGGAGAGCCACACTCCTCTCGGGAGAAGGCTGGGATCAGGACACCAGCCTAGGACTGTTTGATAAGACGGACTCTGTCTCCTTCACGTCCCACAAATAGTGGTGGCAGCTGAGAGTCTCCAAGTGAGACGGCGTGGGCTCAGATAGAAAAATGCCCACTCTGTGGCTTCGCAGATTTAACTGTCGCTCTGAACCAGGTCACTTGCGTATGGCAAGCATATCTGTACAGGGGCCACGCCCCAGGCCCGAACGGAAGACATCTGAATAACAGGTGTTATTGCAAGTATGTATCCACGTGTGGCCTTATTTACAGAGAAGAGGCCAGTCAGGGGCGCCTGGGGGGCTCAGTCAGTTGAGCGTCTGACTTCGGCTCAGGTCATGATCTCGCGGTTCGTATGTCCGAGCCCCGCATTGGACTCTGTGCTGGCAGCTCAGAGCCTGCTTGGGATTCTCTCTCTGCTCCTCCCCCTCTCATGCTGTCTCTGTCTCCCTCAAAATAAAGAAATACACTTTTCAAAAGATAAAATAAATAAAATCTTCGAAAGACCAAAATTTCTGCAAAAAACCCCAGAAACTTAAGGGGCGCCTGGGCAGCTCAGTCGATTGAGCGTCTGACTTCGGCTCAGGTCATGATCTCGCGGTTTGTGGGTTCGAGCCCCATGTCAGGTTCTGTGCTGACCACTCGGAGCCTGGAGCCTGTTTTGGATTCTGTGTCTCCCTCTCTCTGCCCCTCCCCTGCTCTCTCTCTAATTATAAACATTAAAAAAAAAAAAAAAAAAAAAAAAAAAAGGCCAGTCAGCCAGTGACAGATCCGACACCGCACTGTTCCATGACCACAGGGACCTTGGCATTGAGATCCGACAGGCCCAAATACACAAGTTATTAATACCGTATTCAGTATTAAGTTACCCGCTGGAATAGAATCAGGCTCCAGAACCCGTAGTTGGATCGCTTTGAAACGAATGCCGTCTTACTTACGTGACAGCAAGAAACCCGTCCTCAGGTCTGTGGTTAATCCCGCCAATTACAGCCCCGCAGTCCACACAGCGGCTCTGTTCCATCGGCCGGCCACACTAGGACACACACAGACGGGGCCACGCTCAGTTGTGGACGACTGTCGCTGCAGGCGCACGCGCCAACCGTGCGCGTGAGAGCACGCCCACGCGGGAGGCCGAGGACCGCGCTGGACGGCAGGCACGTGCGGGGGGCTGCCGGAGCCGTGGGGCCCGGGGCGCGTGCTCCGTGCAAACGTGGTGTGTGCCAGGACACGGGGGCTTTGAGCAGGACAGACTGATACGCGCTCACGGCTCCTCCCTGCTGCCCCGACTGCCCACGCCCGGGCCCTGTCATCTCGCGCCGGCAACACCGCCGCGGCCTCCAAACCCAGTTCCCCAACTCTGTTGGGACTTTTTTTATTTAAAAAGAAAAACAAAACACATGGTTCGCTCCTTCCACCACCTCATTTTTTTCCAAACCAGACTGTGTGCTCCTGATACTGCGAATCGCAGCCAGACCAGCCTCAAGCCCCAGAGCGCGGAACGTTGGAGCCGAGAGCGGTCCCGGGAAGGACGGGTTTTCTCTTGTAGGTCTCTCGTTTACTTGTTCAACTCAACAGCCTGGTGCCGCGGGATGCAGAGACGGGGCGCACGCAGCCCTCTCCCCCGGGGCTTATAATCCCGGGGGGTCTTCTTCCTGTCCCTCGGTATCTAGACCACATCTCCTCCCTGGGCTGGTAGTCCAGACTACGGACCAGCCAACACCTTCCGTTACAGAAAGACACGTGTCACGCATCCCGTGTGGCAGTGGCCGGGAAGGACGGCCAGCAGCAGTCTTGCCTCCCACAGGGACTTTGGCAACGTCTGGAGACACTTTTGGTTGTCACGCTGGGGACACGGGTGCTGCTGGCATCTGGTGACTCGAAGCCAGGAACACTGCTCCGCACCCGAGCACATCCCACAGGGCCCAGCACAGCCCCCCAGTAGAGGGTTACGTGCAGAGACCCGCAGCGCCCTTTGGTCGCCTTCAACAGCCTTCGAAAGGGTCTGCGCTCTCCTAGAGGTCAAGACCCTCATCAACCTTTTCCTCCACACCCGCCGCTCCAGCCTCAGATCTGCAGGAACAGACATTTTGGGCCCCGCCCCCCTCCCCGCACACCACGACTCACCTCTCCCACAGAGCAGGGGTGGCCGTTGGGACACACTGTTGAAAGAACAGGACACACGTTGGCTGCTGAGTTTCCACCCCATGACCCGAGGTTAAGAGAGAAGGCCAACGCTCTCCTCTCTGGCGCAGCCACAGCAGGATGCAGAGCACGTCAGTGAAAACACGCGTGGGCCTGATCTGACACGCAGAGAAGCTCCCTGCACGGGCTCGTGCCAGGGGCTACCCTGGGAGCCACCCTTCCTTTCTCTTTCAACTTCCCTGTTTCTGAGGAGTGTGTTTCGTAACAACTTTTTAAACCCAGTTTAAAAGGATTCTTTGCTCAGGGGATGCCTGGCTGGCTCAAGTGTGGGAAGAGTGCGGGACTCTTGATCTCAGGATCGTGGGTTCGAGTCCCACGTTGGGAAGATTACTAAAAAATAAAAAAATAAACTTAAAAAAAAAGGGTAGGGGCTGGGCAAGTCCTGGCTGTGTCTGTTTAGAATAATAAATAGGGGCGGCTGGGTGGCTCGGTAGGGGTTGAGTGTCCGACTGGTGATTTTAGCTCAGGTCAGGATCCCAGGGTTGTGGGATTGAGCCCCACGCTGGGCTCCGTGCTAAGCATGGGGTCTGCTTAAGATTCTCTCTCTCTCTCTCTCTCTCTCTCTCTCTCTCTCTCTCTCTCAGGGCGCCTGGGTGGCTCAGTCAGTTAAGCGTCCGACTCTTGACGTACTCTTGGTGTTGGCTCAGGTCATGATCTCGTGGTTTGTGGGTTCGGGCCCCGCGTCGGGCTTTGCGCTCACAGCTCAGAGCCTGGAGCCTGCTTCGGATTCTGTGTCTCCCCCTCTCTCTACCCCTCCCCTACTCACACTCTGTGTCTCTGTGTCTCTCGATAATAAATAAATGTTAAAAAAAAATTAAAAAAAAAAAAAAGATTCTCTCTCTCCCTCTCTCTCTGCTCCTCCGCAGCTCACTCTCTCTCTCTCAAACATAAATAAATAAATTAATTAATAAATTAATTAATTAATTAAACAAAAGGATGATTTACTCGGGCAACAGCAAAGTTTACACAAAGTACAGATGCCATCGTTTGGGCTCCCGCTTCTGTGTTTAAAAAAGAACTCTCTTTGGGTCGGAACCTGGGCCGTGGCGTGAGCCGACCCTTGCCCGGGCCTCTGGTGTGGCTCACGTCCCAGGGAGAGAAGAGTGTGCCCAGCGCGCCCTCCCCCGGGGGCCCAGGAAGGGGCTGACGCGCCCCGCCCGCGGCCAGCAGGCGCCGCGCTCTGCGCAAGCACCGATGGCGGAACCGGCCAGGTGTCTGGGACCTTCGGGCACAAAGCGCGTGGGCCCCGGGTCACATCGCGGGGACTGACACTTACTGTACCAGTGCACGCCTTCCAGACCCTTCCAGTTCTGAGCCTGAGCCAGCAAGTCTTCCGGCATCGTTGGAAGAAAAGCGCTCTAAAAGCCAAGAGAGCAGAGAAGCTTCAGGAACGTGGGCGCGCGGCCGGCTGCCACCGCCTGGGGCTGGGAAGCGGCCTCTGCAGCCCGCTTCAACGCTATCCACCGGGGAAAACAGAACAGGGCTCCCTGCGCGATGACACAGGGCAAGGTCTTCGCCATCGCTGGGGGCTCAGGCGTCAAGTGAGACAGAGGCAGAGAGGAGACCGCAGGACGACCACGGGTTCTACGGGTGCCCAGGGACGGCCTCGGTCCTGTGGTGACAACCAGTCCCCGGGCTTACCGCCATAGTGGCCGGGGAGAAGGCCAGATTCCTCAGGGGTTCCAAGACTTCGCTGTGTCCGCACAGGAGGAGGATGGCCACGTGGACGGCCAATTCTGCCACCGTGCCTTCGAGGCTGCTGTCCCGGACACCCGTGCTCAGCAAGGGCAGAGTGTCGGCCACGAGGGAGGTTGCGAAAAGTTTGATATCCCGATGAGAAAGGACCTCGCTCTCCTCGATGAAGCTGTTGAGAGCCTCACGTTGCTGGCGAGAAAACATGTTGAAAAATATATCAAAGACGATGACGTGAAGGCTAACATTGGCTCCTTAAGCTAGCCACATACTTCGATCCAGACACGTATCGAGTAGGAAGGAAACTACGGTTGATTGTCACCGTTTGAGGGGAGATTATCCAGATGAGAGAATTTTCATCTTCAGACACAGCACCACACATCCCAGGGCTAACTCTGATGTTCTGCTTTGTAAACAGTATCTTATATTTTTGGCTCTTCTTCCTTTTTTTTTTTTTTCAAGTATTTATTTTTGAGAGACAGAGACGGAGCGTGAGCAGAGGAGGGGCAGAGAGAGAGAGAGGGAGGCACAGAATCCGAAGCAGCTCCAGGCTCCGAGCTGGCGGCACAGAGCCCAACGCGGGGCTGAACTCGCGAGCTGTGAGATCGTGACGTGAGCCAAAGGTGGACGCTCAACAAACCGAGCCACCCGGGCGCCCTTGTGGTTTTTACTTCTATTCAAGAAAGTCCCTCTGGGCTTTGAGACCGTGAGCACCGTCCCGAGTGTGGACACTCACCTCTGGCTTAGGATGGAGATTTGCATCAGGGAGTCTGTACAAAGTGGCGACCTCTCTGAAAAGCGCTAACAGTAAGTGGGCCGCCTGCTGAGGGCCGGGGTTCCTGGAGACCTGAAGAGGCGAGGACGCCGGTGAGGCTCGGTTACACACGTCCGACTGCTGACTCTGGCCTTAAACCGGGGGGAGGCGGGACAGCCTTTCCCGAGACCTGGACGCCCGCCACCCGCTGCACCTCGAGGGCGGCCCCTGGCCAAGGACTCTGAGGCCGCCCGGCTCATAGACATTCCGCCAGGCAGCTCAGTGCGTTTATCAGACCGCTTGGCACCCGCGTAAGAGAGAGCACCGCTGTTCTCCTTCTGAGCACCCCGCCATTCCTGGAAACCGCCCCCACCGAGCAGAGCGAGGCTGTGTATTTACTTCCTCGCCTCCCGGCACAGTCCCAGGGTACACGGGGCCTCCGAGAGGAAGCGAGACCAGAACCGCTGGAAGGTGACTCCAGGAACTCCCTGCCTCGTTAAGGAAATGAGCGCCCACGTCAGCACCGGCGGGATCACGACCGTGCCCAGGTAGGAGCGTCGTCCCCAGTTCTGCCCGCCACCTCCCATCAGGGTGACCTCAGAGGAAGTGATGTTTCAGCAGGGTCTCACAGGAAGTAACGTGTGCTGTCACATAGGGGCTGCTGATGGCCCCGACCGGGCGGGTCAGCGAGGTCAAGCAAATCTGTCCCCTGACGCGGTTACTAACATCCTCCTGTTTCGGCCGGGCGCGCGGGGGCCGTGGACACACGACTCGGCTCCGGGGCGCCGTTTGGTACCAAGGGAAGCAGTGGGGGAGGGGCCGTCCTACCTTCACAGCAGCCGCAACAGCCAGGGGCTTGCACTCGAGGACGGCTTTGCCCACCGCGTCACGAAGGGACTTGTATTTGTCACCGTGCACCAGGTACCGGTCCATCTGGCTTGAGTGATCCTCCTGGAAGGCCAGGGACACGGGTTCATCACGGTGGGGGCGTGGGGGGACACGGTCAGCAAAGAACCGCCCTGACAGGTAGAGGACCCGGGCGATGGTTAGAGGTCCGGTCCCCTGCTGTGCTGGGACAGGCCGCCTCCTCGTGCAGTGGAGGGGGAAGTGGGTGCAGGACTGGGGAGGGAGAGGCAGCTCTGACCGTGTCGTTGTGTTCTGTCCCCGCTGGGAGCACAGACAACAGTGCCGTAAGGATGCCCGTGCCAGGCTCCCAGCGGAGGTAACACGGAAAGCCAGCATGCCGAGTGCCACTTCTGTCAGCCCGGGAACGGGCCCCGGAGCCAAAACTGCTACAGCTTTTCTACCCTCTTTCTCCTGCCTCCCGTCCCTGCCCGCGCGGGAGAGAAAGGACCTCTTTTGCTAGCTGATCACTATTCATTTGCAAGAGCACAAGCCACACGTTCGTTCTTTTGCGTTGCCCACGTCACGCCGGATCAAAGGCGAGGCCCAAATAAGCTTTTTGTGCAGGGAGGTGACAAACCAGAAGCGCACGCGCCCACCTGTCCCCCAGGGCAGGCCGCCTAAACGCCACCACGAGCCTGGGCAGGTTGGCTGCAGGGAGGCACCGGGGACCAGGCTGGACCGGCGGGGGTGGGGGACGAGGCCAGGACGGGAGGCCGCGCCACTCACCTGCTGCGCTAAGACCGCCTGGGGAAACACCCACCGCGCCGGGTGGCCCGGCCTGGAGAGGCGCTGCACGAACTCGATCCCCCGCTCGCTGGCGAGTTTCCGCACCAGGTACACCCGGTACCAGTCGTTCTCGACCTGCCTGCAGAAGCGTTCCACCTGCTGAAGGTAGCGCTGCTTGTCCTCGGCCGCCTCTGCAGAGCACAACGAGACAGGCGTGAGGGCCCGGCGGCCCGCTGTCCGCACCGCTCACTCGTCCGGGACCCGGAGCCAGGCGCGAACAGCACGGGCCCCGGCGTCCGGAACTCACAGTGTGATGACCGATCCAGAAGGAAGGGGACACAGCACAGACCGGGATCGCTCTGCTTCCCGAATTCCCACAGAACGAGGTCTCTAGGCCTGGGGTGGAGAGGGGTGCGGACGAAGACCTGCCTGAGCCCTCCTGGAGCCCGGAGAGGAAGTCAGAGGCCCTGTTGAGACAGAGGCGGATCCTGGCCATCTCCTGTAGGTGGTCTACCGAGGCCTCGCTGGCAGGCTCGGGGCCGCGCCGTGCCGAGTAGGTCTCCAGGAACACCCCGTCCTCTCTCAGGCATTTCTGGCCCTCGCTGGTAGAGAGGGCGCTAACCTTCTCGTACATGGAATCCTAGGGAACAGAGAACCGGGAAAAAAAAAGGATGTTCTTTCTTTTATGTTTATTTTTGAGAGAGAGAGAGAGAGAGAGACAGAGTGTGAGCGGGGGAGGGGCAGAGAGAGACAGAGGGAGACACAGAATCCCAAGCGGGCTCCAGGCTCCGAGCTGTCAGCACAGAGCCCGACGCGGGAGTCGAACTCACAAACCGCGAGATCATGACCCGAGCCAAAGTCGGACGCTTAACCGACTGAGCCACCCAGGTGTCCCAGGATGTTGTTCTTTTTAATATGCACATCCCCAACCTTCCAAAATTCCCACAATGTGACCATGGAGAACAAGACAGAAATACTGTAAGTTTGGGGGAGCCTGGGTGGCTTGGTCAGTTGAGCATCTGACTCTTGATATCGGCTCAGATCACGATCTCACGGTTTGTGAGTTTGAGCCCTGAGTCGGGCTCTGTGCTGGCAGCGTGGAGCCTGCTTGGGATTCTCTCTCTGCCCCTCCCCAACTCGTACACACGTACACACACACACACACACACACACACACACACACACACACACTTTCTGTCTGTCTCTCTCTCTCAAAATAAATAAATAAATAAACATGAAAAAAAATATCGCATGGTTGAAGGTAACTGTTTTGAATCATGGAAAACAAACAACCCTTTTTATTTTAGGGGCAAGAAGGAGGGGAAGAGAAAACCTTTGAGGAAGAAAAAACATCGTATAATCTGATTTTCTCATGTGCATCGTAACATTTTTGCAAGTAGCAAAATTACGGAGAGGAGAAATACGACAAGCGATCACAGCCACAGCCTCTCCACCTGCAGAGACGAGCACGGTTAACCTGGGAGGAGTGGTGTTTTCCTCCCGCCCAGGCTCGGACACATCAGAACACACGACTGCTGGGGGCAGAAGCAGTGTTTCTGTGTGTGGAGCGGAGCATCTGGCGATTTCACCCACTAAAAAGATATTCTGTGAATTTTCAGAGACACGTTTCCACTGAACAGACCGCGTGGAACAGACCGCGTGGTCCAGCCAGTTTGCAGAAGGAGCTCAGGGTACGGACGGCTCGCTTACCTCCAGGCAGGTGCTAAAGAGGACGTACAGCTCAGTTTTATCTTCAGTCAAGAACGCTTTCTTCTCCAAAAGGGACAAGTAAGCCTGGATGTAATCTTTCACTTCTTGGAAGCTGCGGAAAGAGACATATGGTACCTGGTGATCTCAGGTCTCGTGTTGCCAAAAAAAAAAAAAAGAGAGGGAGAGAGAAAAACTATCTGTCTACCTACCTACCTATCCGTTTCTCTCCTCCTGTATAAATACAGCCGTGTGTACGTACACTTTATAACATGGTTGCGCTGAAAATATTTTAGCACAATATTGGAGGAATACAATTCTGTACTTTAGACCAGCTGTTCTCAGCCTTCTTGGCTTCAGAAGTCTTTAACGGTCTTAACAATTACACAGAACCCCAAGGGCTTTGTGGATGTGGGTCCTATCTATCGATGTTGATGACGGTCCAAATTAAAATTGAAAAAAATTGAAAATACTTATCGACTAGTTTAAAATATACACCCTACACGTGTTAAAAATAAATAATGTTTAGGGGAGTCCGGGCGGCTCGGTGGGTCAAGCGGGCTCCAGGCTCTGAGCTGTCAGCACAGGGCCCGACGCGAGCCTCGAACCCACGAACCGTGAGACCACGGCCTGAGCTGACGTCGGACGCTTTACCGACTGAGCCACCCGGGGCACCCCGTCTGTTGGAACTTTTCTTGTAGCATCTTGACTTTGCCGTCGCCTCGAAGTATGCTTTGTCAAGCCAGGGCACAGGCTGGGGGCACTAAGTGTCCTCTGAAAGAAGCCTTGGGACACAGGTCAGCCTTCTCGGCATTTTCTGAAATACCATAATTTGACACGACCGCCGGCCTTTGGCACCGTGTGGGCGTCTCTGTCCCTTCACAGAAGCAGACAGATGTAACTGCTGACACGAAATGTAGGTGACGCCTAGGACGACGAGGGCGGGGGGCCGCTCTAAGTCACCGTCCGTCCCCCCAAATCCCCAAACGAGACAGCTGTGCGAGGAGGCTCAGAACCGCGGGGCTCACGCGTTCTCGCACGTGAAACACGCTCCCCTGCCCAAAACACGTCTTCTTCCCCCCAGCAAGGTGCCTCGTAGCTACGCCGAACTCATTTGCCTACAGCCGAAGACGTCACACACACAACCGGGGGGTGCCCCGCTGAAAAAGCTCCCCCAAAGCAGCTTCTAGAAGCTCACTCCAGGCTGGCTGTGCTTACCTGTACTTCAAAAGCAGTTTCAGCACCACCGAACGGATGACAGGGGTCTTATCCACAACGTCGTCGAAGGGGGAGAGAGATTTTGTGTGTTCACGGTGCCCTTCAACCAGAGAGAGAGGGGGTAGCTCATTATTCACGTCGGACACAAAGAAGTCAGAGGAGGAAGCCAGGGTTTATGTCGGTCTACGGGCAGAAAGCAACTTACTTTGGAAGGTGCCTCTTAAGAGCTCCTTTTGCGCGAAGAGTAAATTTAGCAGAACGTCGATCACCTCCTTCTCTGGTGGGGCATTATCCTTGAAGCATATGGTGGAGACCAGGTCTATGAAGAAACTGTTACACATCTGCCGGATACAGGCGTGCTTCCTGATGGCATTCCTGGGGGAACACGGTGGGGAGGCACAGTCAGTGCTTGGAGAGCGTGCCCCCGATCCCTGCCCAGGCGGGACACCTCGTGTTCTTCAGTAAAGAGATACAAGTATCTCCTTGCTACGGGCGCTTAGAGCTGGGTGCAAACTTAGAGCTGGGTGCAAACGGCCGGACGGGGTGCAAACTCCTCTCTAGGGGCCCCTTGATCATTTGCACCAGCCAGTGACACCCTTTTCTGCTGAAGTCTGCAAAGACCCCGCCCGCTGGACTGGCCGTGTGCCCCGCCTTCGGGCGGTTATCGGAAGGGGGGCGGGAAGGGAAGGCTGCTGAGTCACCGATGGCAGAGCTGAAGGCTCTGAGCCCGCCGAGCGTTCGCCGATGCCAACCACTGCCCCGCAGGACATGTGGCCAGGCACAGCTGGCGCCTCGGGTCGGGGGGGAGGCAGACTTCTTCCATCTAAGCTCCTCGGGTGTCTCGTGACGGCTTTATCTAATTTATGACTTTCTGATTTATTTCCGCTAGTCGGGTCATCTCCCAAATCTATGCTCGCGTGTGTCTCGGGGAGAGAATCATTTTGGGACACTAGGTGCTTATGAAGCTACACAAGTGGCCGTCTCTCTTAGGATGGTTCTCTGAAGTCAGCTTTTTATTTTTTTTTTAAGTTATTTAAAAAAAATGTTTATTTATTTCTGAGAGAAAGAGAGACAGAGAGGGAGGGAGGGTGAGAGCAGGGAGGGGTGGAGAGAGGGGGAGACACAGAATCCGAAGCAGGCTCCAGGCTCCGAGCTGTCAGCCCAGAGCCCGACACGGGGCTCGAACCCACGAACCGGGAGATCACGACCTGAGCCGAAGTCGGACGCTTAACCAACTGAGCCACCCAGGCACCTCTGAAGTCAGGTTTTCTAAGGTTAATACGGTTTATATTTCTGAATACTGTACTTGCCAAACAAGAAAGAGAAAGAGGGAAGCTCAAGAGAAAGAAAGGGCGATTTACCTGTGCTCTTGGGACACTGCTGGAGAGAAGCTTTCTGGCAAGTCTGTTAAACACAAAGGACATCTCATCTGGCCTATGATGACCCAGACTTTGACGCAGGCCAAGCAGAACACGTGGTCACAGGGCAGGCACACCGGGTCCTGTGCGTCTCCCAGGCAGACGGGGCACGGCTGAATCTCAACCCTAGGATCCAAGAAGGGTGACCGGTTCTGAAGCTACAGGTGCCACACGTGCAGGGCTGTCTCCCGCAGGGATCGCGAACCAAAGGTCTCACCTGGCGAGGGTCTTGCAGACCTGGTCCTTACACTTACGAAGAGTGACCATCACGGCAACGAAGGGCCGGTACGTCTTGATGTCAGAGTTCTCCTGCAGACACTGAGGGACGGGGGGCAGTGACAAGGATGCTAATGAGCAGTGAAGAGGGGCAGAGCTCAGCCAGCCAACACGACACTCCCGGGGCGACACGATGCGCACATCGGGCACCTCCGGCCACTGGGCTGGAGTTGGGGGCTGGGGCTGTGGTGTTTGCCTGCAGGGTAAGGCCTTTCTGTTTCTAGCAGTTTCTCTAGCTTTGAATGTCCTTTGTTATCATGCTGCTTTGGGGGTGGGGGGGGGGAGGACGAGATGTGCAACTTGTGATTCCCCCCCCCTTCCTCTCTTGTCCTAAGGCTTACGCTTCTCCCATGACGAGAGATTCCAAACTTGAAATGATGATGTAATGACCACACGAGGATCCACCCCCACGCTTTAAGAACTCTTAGCATTTTTGGAATACTTGCTTTAGGTGATTTTTTTCAAGAAACCAAACGCGGCAGATACAGCTGTAAGTCCCTGGGTGCCCTTCTGATAGCGTTGCTCTCCTTCCCCTCGCACAGAGGCCCCCCGAAATTCCCACGTGCAGGACATTTGCACGCCCGATAAGGATCACATTATTGTTTTCAGTGTTTTTAAGTCCTGATCGTTCATGTTACCTGCTGTATGGCACCCCCCGGCAGACACGCCAGCTCCTTGTTTTCTGGTTACTTGGGCATCTGGAATGTCCCGTGTTGTACCCAACATCCTTCCACGTGTCTGAGTACCAGTGGGAAGTGTCTAGGGTTTGTATTCAGAAGTGGAGATGCTAGTTTTTAGGAAACGTGCATCTTCAACGATACAAGCTAAGAGTCTGGTGGGTGTGCTTCTGGAATTTTGGGCTTAGGCAGGAGGCTTGCAATAGATATCTTTATGTTACGTAAACCCTTGGGCGTTAACAGCATAACAAGGAACTCCTTGTATTCTCAGTTTGCCACGAGTATCTTTTTTCCACTTCATAAATTTTACCAAATGCTTCTCCTGTCCCTTCTGAAATGATCATTCAGAGTTTACCTTCTAATTCGATACGTAACTGATACCATTTATAGACTTTATGATTCTGAGCTACCTTTGAATTCCCAGGATTAATCTTACTTTGAAATGAGATAGGTTTGGGGCGCCTGGGTGGCGCAGTCGGTTAAGTGTCCGACTTCAGCTCAGGTCATGATCTCACGGTTCATGGGTTCGAGCCCCGCGTCGGGCTCTGGGCTGATGGCTCAGAGCCTGGAGCCTGTTTCCGGTTCTGTGTCTCCCTCTCTCTCTGCCCCTCCCCCGTTCATGCTGTCTCTCTCTGTCCCAAAAATAAATAAACGTTGAAAAAAAAAAATTAAAAAAAAAAAAAAAAAAAGAAATGGGATAGGTTTTTGGGGCGCCTGGGTGGCTCAGTCGGTTAAAGCGTCCGACTTCGGCTCAGGTCATGATCTCACGGTTCACGGGTTCGAGCCCCGCGTCGGGCTCTGTGCTGACAGCTCAGAGCCTGGAGCCTGTTTCGGATTCTGTGTCTCCCTCTCTCTCTGCCCCTCACCTGTTCACACTCTGTCTCGGTCTCAAAAATAAATAAACATTAAAAAAAAAATTAAAAAAAAAAAAAAGAAAGAAACGGGATAGGTTTTTAACACCCTGCTAAAATTTGATTTGTTAATCAACAGGCTAATTCGAAAGGGAGCAAAGGACTTGGAGAGACATTTCTCCCAAGAAGGCGTACAATTGGGCCGTAAGCACCTAGGAAGATGCTGGCCGTCCTCAGTCACCAGGGAAACGGCAGAGCAAACCCACAAAGGGATACACCCATCAGGACGGCTACGATAAACAAAACAAAACGTAACAAGTGTCGGCAAGGATATGGAGAAATCGGAACCTCGGTGGGTTGCTGGCAGGAGAGGCATGGTGGGGCCGCTGTGGCAAACAGTTTGGCGGCTCCTCAAAAAGTTACGCACAAAGTCTCCATGTGACCCAGCAGCTCCACTCTAGGTTCGTCTCCGGAAGGGTTGAAAGCATGACTCAGACACTTGCAGACCCGTGTTCACGGCAGTGTTCCTACCTATTTTCAGAAGGCGGGGGCAGCCCAAGGGTCCATCAGCGGATGACTGGATTAACAAACTACGTCCATCCACGCAATGGGCTATTAAAGGGCGGTCCTGACACCTGCTACAACATGGTGGGCCCTGAGGACATGCAGAGTGACATCGGCCCGTCCCCAAAGGACAGATGCCGTAGGGTTCGCCTTCTGTGAGGTCCCTAGAGTTCTCAGAACCATAGACAGAAAGGAGGATGGTGGGCGCCAGGGCCGGGGCGGGGAACCGGGGGTTGGTGCTCAATGGGGACAGAGTTTCAGTCTTGCGAGACAGAAGAGTTCTGGAGACAGAGCGCGGGGAATGGTTGTGCAACGGTGTGAATCAACCAGTGCCACCTGATTGCACGCCTACAGATGGTTACAATGGCAAGTTTTATGTGATGGGTATCTTCCCACAGTAAAAAAAAAAAAAAAAATGGCAGCAGTCTAGTGGTTGGACGGTGGATGGTAAGGATAGGGTCGTTACAGACTGGAAGGTCAACAAAACATCCGGTGAGACTGTCATCCATGACACCATGGAAGGCGGATCACAGAGCAAGAGAACTCCCTCCCTCCCTGTATCTATTACCTATCTATCTATCATCTATTATCTACCTAGTATCGATCTATCTATCATCTATCTCATCTATTATCCGTCTGGTATGTATCTATCTCTATCTACCTACACCTATCCACCCACCCACCCATCCTTTCTATCAGAACTGAGAAAACTCAGAATATCCACCCTCCTGAGGCTCTGCTGACTATTGGCACAGGCCAACTCTGGGCGGCCTCACTAGAAGACAAGGGTTGAGGCCCCTTGCCTTTCCGGTTAAGACTTTCTTCCGGGCAGACCACAGGAGCCAGCCTTCCAGGCAACGCGAGTGGGCTCAAGGCTGTCCTTGGAGGGGACGAGCATCGCCTGAGGCCATAGACCCAAGAGGCTTCAGGTGTGAAAATGAATGAGCAAAGACCTCTAGCCGTGGTCACTCACGCATGGATCTCACTGGAAAGCCAGCCAGAAGCCCACTATGTTTCTGGGGAACATCACCCCACAGGCCGGGCCTGACGATGCCTGAGTGCGTGCACACTGGTGTGCAGGGGCCGGATGACTCATCTCTTAGCCAGCTGGTCACCTGGCCATTAGGGGCCCCGCGGGACTGGCCTCTGTGCGGGAAGAAGGGAGTCATGCGTGCCTGTCCCGCCGCCAGGGTGGCAGAGGCCAGCGTTTTCTAGACTTCTTTCTCCACTCTTCCCTCCATGAAAACGGCCTCCAGGTTCTACCGGGCTGTAGGAGTCGGACCAGGGGCTTCTCCGCCTCCTTGGCGGCCAGGTGGGGCTGTGACTACGCTCAGGACGGCGAGCTGCGACCTCAAGCGGGTGGACACATTCTGGGCCGTGCTCTTAAAACGGCCCGTGGCGACAGCAGGAACAGCCTTCTCAGGGCACACGGTGGAGGTTGTGTAGTGAGGACGACAGAGGGACAGCACGCAGGAGCAGGGACACCCCGACCCGGGGAACGGCCCGCGGCCCCGACTGCTGAGGCTCCCACTGTCCTACGAGAGGCACGTCAGCTCGCGTTTCGTTTCCACCACCGATACCCGCCCTCCTCGGAGCGTGCGGCCTGCACGTCAAAGCCCGGACAGCTGACACCATTAGGTGCGTTCGCGCAAAGCT
Source organism: Leopardus geoffroyi (assembly GCF_018350155.1). Taxonomy (NCBI): domain Eukaryota; kingdom Metazoa; phylum Chordata; class Mammalia; order Carnivora; family Felidae; genus Leopardus; species Leopardus geoffroyi. The sequence continues at coordinate 59,271,760 of NC_059330.1, read as the reverse complement.
CCCAGGGTAACGGAGGCAGAGATCACCTTCCGCTAAGCGCGTGGCCACGGAGATGGCAAACACACAGGCTTGACGGCCGCCACGGAGGAAGTGCGCCCCGCTGCGCTCCCAGGTAAGATGGGCGGAGCGCGGGAAGGACGCTCACCCCGCGGGTGACGGCAGGTTAGGCCGGGAGCTCCCGCGTCCCCGGAAAGTGAGCCTGCCGAGCCCGAGCTCACCTTGTTCAGTAGGAAGACGTACTCGGTCACCAGCTCGCACAGCTCGGGGATCTGGCTCTCGATCCCCAGGAGCACGTGCTCCACGAACAGGGCCACGGGGAAAATGCGGTTCCACTGGGTTCTGTAAGAGCAGGTGGTCGGTCACTGGGCTGGGACAATAGTGCCTGAGACCCCAGGACAAGGGTGCAGGGAGGGATCCGAGACAGGGATGCGGTGAAGGCGGACAGAAGATTCCAGGAGGAGCCCTTTGCGGCGCGCTCCCGCCCCCAGTCACCTTCGTGTCCCCCACGCCCTCCCGCACACTCGGGGTCAGGAGTCCCGCCTCACCCAGGAAGGCCGGCACGGGACGTGCCCCCCCGGGACGCCTACCCTGACTGCTTGTCCCCTCCCCGCGGCCCTGCCGCCCGCCCAGGGCCCCTTCCTGCTGCTCCCCTCTGCCAGCACTTCTCCTGCGGGGACTGCGGGGACCGTAGGCTCTGCTGCTCCCCTTTCCACGCCCCCCGCCCCCCTCGGGGCTCCCTGAATGCCCTGTTGTCTGCTTCATCTCCAGCGTCGGCATGATGCCTGGCGGTGAAGGAGACTCAGCAGACATTAAGAGAGGACCCTCTTCTGCGGCAAGACGACCCCATGAGCCCGTGGGGAAGGGGCTGGTGGGGGCCGGGCTCCTGGCCTCACCTGACCTCCCTGATGACATCTCTGGCCATCTCCCCGCAGGTCTGCAGGTACCCGTCCGAGCACAGGAGCTCTAGCGGCATGGACAGGTTCTTCACCATCTGCAGCCAAGCCTGGGGGCTGGGCTTCAGGATGTCTCTTGTCAGCATCTCCGTGCAGGCCATCGCTGCAAAGGCATCCAGAGTCTGGCGGAAGGTGGGGGGGTGGGTGGACAGAGAACAAACCCCTGACTAAGCAGCGCCCCCTGTGGCTGCTCTAATATCCTAAGCCCAGAGGTCCAGGTTGTGAGCCCGTGTTCTCCTGTAACAGGCTCGTCGCCTACTCCCCTCTTGTCCCGGGATATAGGAAGCATTGGTCAGATGTGTTCCTAACATTTGTGTGTTAGCCGGGCATACGGCCCCGGGAAGGGGTCTCCCAGGCAGAACACGGCTCCTGGGGCTTCCCGTCCCGGGCGGCCACGGAAGCACCCCCCACCTGCCCCCCACCTGCCCCAGGAAGGCCAAGCCCAGACCGTGAACACAAACGAACCCGGGAGAGGCCATACCATCTCAGGCCCATCCAGTCTGTCGTTCCTTATGGTTCCCATGACGTTGTAGAGTAACATCTGTAGGACTTGGGGGTAGGTGGTCAAGATTCGGGAAAAGTTCTGCAGCCGGCTCCGGAAATGCTGATAAGCCACGTGCACCCACGGTAAGGAGACCCTTTCCTGTGGCCTCTGTGCTTGCAGCTGACAGATGCAGGAGCACAGCGCCACCTGCAAAATCTGGGACGAGAAGCAAGCTTTTAGCATAAACTGGAAAGCAAAACAAAAGCTATGTTTTGACGGTGGAAAATCCCGACCGCTCAAAAATGACACAAGGGAAACTTAAAAACCACACACACCGTGACGGTCCCTGGGCACGTTTTGGTGTCACCCTGTCTAGGCATTTTCTTATCTGTACCCTGACCCGTTTTGTCCCCAGATCATGACCATGGTGTACGTCTGATTCTTTTCCCCACTTAACATCACATTGTGAACATTTCTCTGTCGTTAATTACGTTGGGAGACCCTCACTGCGAACGTGTGTGCCCATTAAAACAACCAGTCGCCAATCAAACAGCTGTCACTTAATTTGTCTGGCCTTTAATTATGGAGAATTAAATTGTTTCCTTTTTTTTTTTTTTTTTTTGCCATTTTAAGAAACAAAGCCGGAAAGAACATTCTTGTGGATAAAATGTTTCTCCGCATCTGGTAACACGCCCAGGACAGAGACACCACTTCAGATTTTCTAAGGCTCTCAATACAACCCCTCGGACTTTTCCAGAAGCACATGCTGGTTCACAACACCATCTGTAACGGGGGTGCTTCTGGGTCCAGTTAAAAACCAGTCTTGGGGCGCCTGGGTGGCGCAGTCAGTTAAGCATCCGACTGTGGCTCAGGTCATAATCTCGAGGCTCGTGAGTTCGAGCCCCGCATTGGGCTCTGTGCTGACAGCTCAGAGTCTGGAGCCTGCTTCAGATTCTGTGTCTCCCTCTCTCTCTGCCCCTCTCCTATTCATGCTCTGTCTCTCAGAGATAGATAAATAAATGTTAAGAAAATTAAAAAAAAAAAGAAAACATGTCTTCAGAGGCACCTGGGTGGCTCAGTCAGTTAAGTATCCGACTTTGGCTCAGGTCATGATCTCATGATTTGTGGGTTTGAGCCCCGCGTCGGGCTCTGTGCTGACGGCTCGGAGCCTGGAGTCTGCTTCGGATTCTGTCTCCATCTCTCTCTGCCCCTCCCCTGCTCATGCTCTGTCTGTCTGTCTCTCTCTCAAAAATAAATAAACATCAAAAAAAAAAAAAAAAAACAGTCTCGCCACATGGGCAAGAACCTAAAACCTAAAAACTGATCAGGTATTGTTGACTTATCGTGAGGCTGGCCAGTTTTTCTGTTTTGTGGATCTCTGCATAATTATTTTGTTAATACTTGGTTTATAACTTTCATCTAGTTTTTAAAATTAGGAAACTTTCTTATTGATTCCTAAGAATATTTTATTTTTTTAAGTAATCTCTACACCCAACATGGGGTTTGAACTCACGACCCTGAGATCAAGAGTCATATGCTCCCCCGACAGAGCCCGCCAGGCCCCTCCGGGATTCCTAAGCATATTTTGTTAGCCCTTAATCACGCTGGTGATAAGTATGTTGTCCTTAAATGGGTCACTTTCCTTTTTTACATACTCTCAAGTGTGAACCCAGTAGGTAATCAGAAGTATCCTAATTTCCACTGAAATTTCAGTTAGTTATTACCTGTAGTGGCCAGTTAAATATTTACCTAATTTTCTTCAAGAGAGACTCCACATTTGAAAAGAAGGTGTTTATTTTTTTTAATGTTTATTATTTTTGAGAGAGAGATAGAGCATGAGTGGGGGAGGGGCAGAGAGAGAGGGAGACACAGGATCCCAAGCAGGCTCCAGGCTCCGAGCTGTCAGCACAGAGCCCGACGCGGGGCTCGAACCCACGAACGGCGAGATTGTGACCTGAGCCGAAGTTGGACGCTTAACTGACTGAGCCCCACAGGCGCCCCGAAAAGAAGGTGTTAAAAAAATAATAAAGTAAAGTAAATAAAAAACAAAAAGGTGTTACAGGGACACTGGAGGTCTTCCTTGCGTGAATGGAAAGCCCGTGATGCAGGGGGCCCCGGACAGGCGGCTGAGGGTGGAGGGACAGTGCGGCCCCCTCCCCTGCCCCAGAGTGAGCACTTACCCTCAGTTCTTCCCACGTGGACACTCTCATCGTCAAGAGGAGGAAGTCCTTTATGTAGCACACAAAGAGTTCTTCCTGCTGTTCTGTGCTGAGCTGAGCGAGAAACCTGCCCAGAGAGGTCTGCTGAAAGATTTCCACTAACTTCTTCAGCAGTCCTGCAGAGCAGAGCCAAGAAGGGCGCAGAGGGAGAGCGTGAGGCGTGTCTCCTGGCCTGCGGTCAGAACCCCAGTGTCCCCCGGGCAAGGATAAGGCTCTGCTGAAGGGCAGCTCTCGGCAAACGGGAGTAAGCCGCATGATTTAATGGCCGTTTCTAGACACTTCGGACGCCTTTCCAGCGAGGTAACGGAAACGAAGGCAGAATACATACTCAGTTTCAGGCACCACCAGCCTAGTTGGCCCCAAAGGGATAAGACGACCGCAGACAGAACAGGTTTTATGTCTAGCAAATCATGTCATGCTTCGGGAATCCCAGGGTCTGAGTGGGTCACCAACGAGGGGGCTGCTCTTCGGGGGCTGGGGGGGGGGGGGTCACACGCTGCTCACACCAGGAAGATCTGCCTCCAGGGGACGAGTGCCAGCCCGCAGGCCACACGCTATCACAGGAAAGCAGGGGCACAGCCTCGAAAAAGGAAATACTCCTTCCTCGGGACAGAGAGGGCTTCGATTTGTTCTGAAAACATTGCAGAATGCTTACCTAGAGAAGTAAGTTCGTCTTCAAGTATTTGACCTACTTTTTTTTTTCATGTTTATGTATTTTAGAGAGAGAGACAGAGCGCGAGCAGGGGAGGGGCGGAGAGAGAGGGAGACACAGAATCCGAAGCAGGCCCCAGGCTCTGAGCCGTCAGCCCAGAGCCCGACGCGGGGCTCGAACTCACGGACCGCGAGATCATGACCTGGAGCTGAAGTCGGACGCTTAACCGACTGAGCCACCCAGGCGCCCTTGACCTGGCTTCTTTAATACATTGTTTTGTTTTTTTTAATTTTTTTTAACGTTTATTTACTTTTGAGACAGAGGATGAATGGGGGAGGGTCAGAGAGAGAGAGGGAGACCCAGAATCTGAAACAGGCTCCAGGCTCTGAGCTGTCAGCACAGAGCCCAACGCGGGGCTCGAACTCACAGACTGTGAGATGGTGACCTGAGCTGAAGTCGGACGCTTAACCGACTGAGCCACCCAGGCGCCCCTGACCTGGTGTCTTTAAAGGCAATACTATGAGTAAACTTTGAAAAGTCTACTTCGTGCATGCAAGATGGAAAGATGACTTTTCCCAAGGATGCGTGACTCCTGGTTTTCCCGGGACGTGCCTATGGCCAGGCCTGCTTGACCTGTGACGGCAGAGCAAGGAGCCACATGACTCCGAGGACACTAACTGCGCAGTGTGGACAGAACTTCGCTTACGTCGCTGACACTGTTGGGAAAGGCTCAGCTCGGGCCGTCTCCCGAGTCCTGATGCCCGAACTGCCTAGAAGGTTCCGAATGGGAACGGCCCACTTACGACGGGGAGCCAGCACATGGTCCCGTTTCCCGGCATCCTCGGGGGCTCACCTTCAGCTCCAGTGATGTACTGAGCCTGGACCCACAGCTCCTCCAGATACCCTTTGATTCTCCAGCCAAACGGGACGTCGTTGGAGATGTCCTCCGGAAGGGTCATGTAGTTCTGCACCATAATGTAGGGCACCTCACTCTTAGATCTGCAGCCAGACAAGGGGTTGCTCACGACACAAGACCCACCTCTGATGCCACGCTCAACAGCACAGGTGCCTAAAAGGCTGGCCCAGATCACAGCTCAGGGCTTCCGTTATAAACGCACTCAAGCACGTCCATATGTCATCTGTTTCACAGACAGCAACGAAACAAGGCTGGGAAGTCAAGCAGGCTGCCCAAAGGCTGGGGCAGAACCGGGCCGTGCGGTGCCTGGACCTCCCCTCGCCGTCCGCCTTCGACACAGAACCCGGCGTGTCGGAGGCGACCCTTTCCCTCAGGGTCGACAGTGCCCTGTCGTCTAAATAAGTGTTTCCACTCGAGATCCAGGACCCCACGTACTCGAATATTCTTTGTTCACCCACACTCCAAAAGCGAAGCCCCTGATACCCAAAGAGGAAACTTCTGGGAGGCTGGCTGAGAGTGAGCTGTGCAAGGGCAGGCCCGGGGCAGGGTATGCGGGTCCCGCCACGGAATGAGGGGCAGGGAGAGCTGACTGATCAAAGGGCTCTCCGGAGCACAGCCTCGCCAATCCGGATGAGGCCCAAGCTGGCAATTTTACCTGGGGTGGTGCTCTGAAAGCAGGGCCATGAGGAAGGGGAGTGAAACAAGGAATTCTCAGAACTTTCAAGAACCCCCGTTTGTTACAGCGATGCCATCGCCCTTAGGCTGCAAACAGACCCGGCGTTTAATTTCTTAATTTTTAATTTTTTTTTTTAAAAAAAAATTTTTTTTTTTTTCAACGTTTATTTATTTTTGGGACAGAGAGAGACAGAGCATGAGCGGGGGAGGGGCAGAGAGAGAGAGACACAGAATCGGAAACAGGCTCCAGGCTCTGAGCCATCAGCCCAGAGCCCGACGCGGGGCTCGAACTCACGGACCGCGAGATCGTGACCTGGCTGAAGTCGGACGCTTAACCGACTGCGCCACCCAGGCGCCCCCTTAATTTTTAATTTTAGAGAGAGTGCGTGCACGTGTGAGTGGGGCAGCGGCAGAAGGAGAGAGAATCTTAAGCAGGCTCCGTGCTCAGCGCTCACAGCCCGACTTGGGGCTCGATCCCACGAACCTCGAGATCATGACCTGAGCCGCAATCAACAGTGGGACACTCAAATGACTGAGCCACCCAGGCGCCCCAGATCCAGCATTTAAAATAAATGTGATTCCAATGTCGATACATACACTTCATCAACTACTTGGATGAGCATGTTAAGACCGCACCTGCCTTACGGTTTTTTCCCTTCACACACACACACACACACACACACACACACACACAACTCTCTTATTCACCTCATATCATTTGTCACAAGAGGAATGTTCAGAAGCTTGGTGTCACGGAAAATAAACATCCAAAGATCTCTTGTCCAGGATGGAGAGTCTGGCCTGATCAGTAGCTCAAGGTTGCTGTCTATGTCGAGGACGGACACCATGCTCGCCAGGAGGGGGGTCACCACACCCTGGACCCGTTTCCAGAGGGTCTGCCTGCAGTGGGGGAGAGAGGAGACCGCGTGCCAGCTTGGCAAGCACGGAGCACGGTGGGGGGGGGGGGGGGCTCCATTCTGTTGACATTCGGTTCGCTGGTCACGAGACACCTGGTCTATCGATGCAACGCCACAGCTCTGGCAACACATGGAAACTGGCATCGTTTTTAAGTACCCGAAGAAAAGTTCACAGGTAGAAACGGATTGGAGACGGGACGGGAATGGACCTTAATTCTACCTCGAATCGGTTTCCGAGCAGCATCCGTTGTGTTTTGTTATATAGCTATTTCCCCAAAGCAAGTAGAGGCTCTCTACAGAAAATAGGGACCACATTCATTTGGGGGAAAAAAAAAGTTACTTTAAGAAAAAACAAACAACAGTTGCAGGGAGAACATGATAAAGCACAGGCCAAAATAAGTGTGTTGGGGGTCAAGTTAAACGGGAAAGTACACGCTTCTCCAAAACACGGTTTTACTGTCTGTGGACAGTGGATCCAAAAGGGTTTACATACGTTCACACATCTCCCTGCTTCTGTTAACGCTGTCGTACTTTGCTGTCATAACGACCTTTATGTGTGATCATAAACTACCAGGTAGTTAACGTTGGGGAGAAAAAGTCAGGTTCCACTGCAAAAAGAAGAGAGAGGAACACTTTCCTTTTAAAAGTACGCAGTGTGCCGGGACCTGTGGAGATTTCACAAGCGTCTAGGGAGGAAACGAAGCACGCTAACCGTCAAGGGAACAGTTGATTTACAGAAAAAAATGCCTAAGTAGAAAAAGCATAGGAAACCACAGGATGAAATGTAGAAGCCGGCAGTGGGGGGAGAGGGGAAGGTGTACCTGGACAGGTATGCAGGCTTCGGGCATCGGGGAAAACCAAGACTGAAATGACTTGGATTTATTTTTTAATGTTTATTTATTTGCGGGGGGGTGGGGGTGGCGGGGGGAGGGAAAGTGGGGGAGGGGCAGAGAGAGAGGGAGACACAGAATCCGAAGCAGGCTCCAGGCTGCAAGCTGTCGGCACAGAGCCCGATGCGGGGCTCGAGCTCACGGACTGAGAGATCATGACCTGAGCCGAAGTCGGATGTTCAACCGACTGAGTCACCCAGGCGCCCCAAAGATTTGGACTTTAATCGCAAGAAGGGAAGTGACTTAGGTCCCCAGTACGTGGACGGTAAACAGAGTGGCCCCAGAGGCTTGTGAGAGTGAACTAGGAGGCTCCAAAGCCCACCTGACACCCGACACAGGTGAGTTACAGCTGTGGTCTGACCACCCCATGCAGGGGTGTTCAGACACCCCCGGCAACTGCTGAGGGGTGGGCCAGTCTCAATACAGCCAACAGCAGAGCAGTGACAAGGAGGGGCCCCACACACCGCTCTGGACACCTGCCGAGTGTGGGGAGTCTGGCCGCTGGAGGGGCGGTGTGAACGGGAAACCAAAAATACAGATTTTAAGGATTACTGACATGAAGTTAAATATTTAATAATATCTGTAAGGGGGGTGGGGAGCCTGGGTGCCTCAGTCCGACTTTGGCTCAGGTCACGATCTCACCGTTTGTGAGTTCAAGCCCTGGGTCCACGTCAGGCTCCGTGCTGACAGCTCGGAGCCTGGAGCCTGCTTCTGATTCTGTGTCTCCCTCTCTCTCTGCCTCTCCCTGCTCGCTCTCTCTCTCTCTCGAAAATTAAGAAACGTTAAAAAAGTAAAAATATAATATCTGTAAGGTGTAACCCAGAAGAATGATCTAGATTAATATCTGATCTTATAAAATTCCTTACTCAGAAAGCCTAAGTGAGAAAGAAACTAAGGGTAACTAAAGAAAAACATGGAAGCAGGAACTGCCCCCCACAGCAACGAAACCAGCAGCAGGAACTCTGGGGGCTCCCACACTTCCCGCCAGCCCATCACACAGAGGCAGGGTCCCGAGGCCATGCCGAACACGGCTGGGGGAGACCGGACCCGTATGAGACCAGAGGAGCCGAAGGTTCCTTCAGAAGTGAGGAACCAGGGCACAAGGATGTGTGACCAGCCTAAGAGGACCCTGCCGACTCGGGGCGGCTGGACCTTCCCTGTGGGACCCACCGTGTCCCGCCTCCCTCCAGAACACCAGGTGTCTTGACTTAGTCCTGAGAAAAGGGTCCAGGTTTTACGGAAAAAGGACCACGGGTGATACATGAATACTCCCGGACCCGACGTTTGCATTATCAAATGACTTCGACTAAGCAGCAGGCCTGAGAAAATCATTCCCCTTCCTTCCCAGCCTGTCCCCTTCCCCGTAACCTAAAACAGCAGCCATTTCCACGGACGACCACGCTGGTCGGGGTTAACACCCTGCGGGGACACACATTCTACTTCTGTAAGTTGGGTGCTGTTCTTACGACAGAACGTGCACACACAGAAAAGGAGACCAGAGTCTAGCAAACCCCATCTGACCTCCACCCAGACCATTCTGCCCCCTTTGGGGAAAACAGGGACCGCTCTGAACCGCACAGAGCTTGCAGACGAGGCACGTCGGCGAGCCGTCCACGGCCGGGACGCTTGTGTCCCACTGCCACACCGAGCCACCCCCCCCCCCCCCCCCCCCCCACGGCCCAGTACCTGAATGTGCCTGCCTCCTGGAGAGCGTCCTGATTCGAGGCCTCCCGGGTCACCCACTCCTTCATGTTGAACAGGGACCGGTCTTCCTGCTGCTTTAGGAGCGCGTAGAGGCGCGCCTTGGATGCCCGCAAGAACGCGGCTGCAGAAAAGCAGAGGGCATGTGCCTTGGGCATCCCCCACGGGCATTGAGCGGGGGGCTCTGATGGACGTCCAGTGACCCCAGGGTCTCGGGCGAGATTTGGGAGCTGCACCGAGGTCCCTGCTGCACCCGCGGCCTCTGCGAGCCCTGGGGCCACGGGGGCAACGGTCGCGCTCCCCCGTGCCGCCCGTGGGGCCCCATACCTTTGACCTCGTCGTCGTCGTCCTCGTCTAGGAGGCCGAGAAGGATCTCCACTCTCCTCATGCTGCGCTGGCGGCCATCCTGGTCGCGGAGCGTGCCCACGGCACTCTGTATGCAGCTCCTCAGCAGGCTGGTGGTGTCCATGATCTGTGTGTGTCACGGGGACAGTCAGGCTTCCCCGCCCCACGCTGCCCCCCCCCCAATCCCTCGAGAGCTGCTGTCGGGGGCCGTGGGCTCCCCCGGGGATTCAGCCCGGTCAGATCCCTCCCTGGCCCAGGGTCTCGACTCCGGGAGATGGGAGGGGACCGCCTGTGGGGTAGGCCTGCGTCCCGCGAGGCCCCAGAACTAGAAAGAGCCAGAACTCACATGGCTTCCGCCCTGCTCAGCGTTGCCCGTCGCCGTCAAGCCTTCCGTCCCCACGTCCACCCCTGGCGCCTCCTCTGACCCCGCAGCCTCGGTTTCCATCGGTTCCTCCGGGCTGTCACCGGCCCCGTGTCCCGTCTCCGCTGCAACAGAAGTGCGATCAAGCCGCGGAGAAAGGGAGCTCCACTCGGGCTCTTGCCCGCAGGCCTCCCTGGTCCCTCACCCCCGCAGTGGGTCACACGGACCGGGCTCCGGCAGGACCAGAGTCTGACATGCACCACAGGCCCCATTTCACAGCCCGATGTGTCCACTACGACCCATTTTCCCATGTGGGCACGCTGACCCGCGCCTGGCCTTGGAAGCAGCGGAAGGTGTCCTGGGACTTGCCCCCCGTCAGGGCAGGTGCGGGGACTCAATGGGGACCTCCCTGCTCCTCCGTGCTCCCGGCCACCACTCCTACTGTCCCACCTACGGCCCCAAAGGCTTCCTCCTGACTTACACTCGGAGTTCCCTTCTGGTTTAAACAGCTGGCTGATGGTCACATCCTGCAATCTAGTCACGTCCGAAACCATAACCGTGGACTTGCAGAGGTCGTCAATGTGCACAGACTGCCACAGCCCTGTGAGGAATGAAGCCACTGAGAACGTCCCCGTGCTTTTCCTGGTGTCCTCTTGGCCACGAGCAGGAACACACCACAGGTCCTGATGTTTAAATACGCAGCTGCTCAGGGGTGTTGGGGGGCCCAGTTGGTTACACATCCGATGGCGGCTCGGGTCGTGATCTCACGGTCCGTGAGTCCGAGCCCCGCGTCGGGCTCTGTGCTGACAGCTCAGAGCCTGGAGCCTGCTTTGGATTCTGTGTCTCCCTCTCTCTATGCCTCTCTCTTGCTTGCGCTCTCTCTCTCTCAAAAATAAAGATTAAAAAAAATTTTTGTTAAATACACCTATTGCTGAATGGTTTGTACCCTTTAGTCCCCTTAGTCACCCTTTAGTGACTCTGGTTCACACGCAGAAGCCACCTGACCCTGCTATCTATTTCGACAACCATAACATAAACATCAGTCATAAGAATGGAAAGATCTGCCTTTTTGTAAAGGGTATCTGAAGGTTTTTAATTCTTTTTTTTTTTTTAAGTTTATTGATTTATTTTGAGAGAGACAGAGAGTGCACGAGCAGGGGAGGAGGAGAGAGAGAATCCCAAGCAGGCTCTGTGCTGTCAGAGCAGAGCCCAATGTGGGGCTTGAACTCACAAACCCTGAGATCACGACCTGAGCCGAAACCAAGAGTTGGATGTTTAACCAACGAAGCCACCGAGGCACCCTGGTTTTTTATTCTTTTTACATTTTTTAGTAACCTTGCCCCATCACAGCTAGAAAAGGGGTGTGGGAAATTGGCAAGATTTACCCCCCGTTATCTACGACATTCTTAAAGTAAACTGTCATTTGCCAGTTTCTAGAATACCAATTTTCTTATGCGTGAAATAATTGGTGACCCATTCCTCAGAAAAAAAAGAGAGGCTTAAGATAGCATCCCCTGCCCCCCGCCAGAACCAGGCATAAAGTATCAGTGCTTCCGGAACAATGCCAGTTGGGAGTGCCTTCTCTAGGCTATCCGTGTAATAAAAAACACGATTAAAGACACTATTAAAAGACACTATAAAAGAAAACACTGGTGTTTATCTACCAGTCAGTAAGGGAGTCCTGCACACTGCAGCAGCCAGCCCAGACACGCGTGTTTCCTGCAATAACCCGGGGTTAAGAAATGTAATTGCATCCGAAACGAATCTCGTTGAGATCAACACCGGTGCTCGGATCCCAGGCTTGTACGCCACGGGAGCAAATTAGGAGCAACTCTGCACATTATCTAAATAAGCGTATTTGCTGCCATTTTCAGCCTACCCCCGTGGAATCCCACGTAGGACGCTCCACTCTCTATCCGGGACAGTTTCGTGATGAAATAGACCAAGATGCAGCCCTGATTCCCTTGTATCTTGTTGATTTCATTTATAGCAGAATACCTGTTTTAAAACAAGCAAGCGAGGACAAACAAGTGAAAACAAAACAAACAAACAAACAGACAAAGCCAACGTTGTGGAAGCGGCTGACTGCTCCGGTGAGCGGTCAGGTTCAATCTTACATCTTCTTAGCTTGCTTTCTTTCCCTCTCTCCCCCCCTCCCCCCCCTCCCTTCTTCCTTCCCTCCTCCCTCCCTCTTTCTTTCCTTCCTTCCTTCCTTCCTCCCTTCCTCCCTCCCTCTTTCCTTCTTCCCTCCCTTCCTTACTTCCTCCCTCCCTCCCTCCCTCTTTCCTTCCTTCCTTCCTCCCTCCCTCCCTCCCTCCCTTTCCTTCCTTCCTTCCTCCCTCTTTCCTTCCTTCCTTCCTTCCTTCCTCCCTCTTTCCTTCCTTCCTCCCTCCCTCCCTCCCTTCCTCCCTCCCTCTTTCCTTCTTCCCTCCCTTCCTTACTTCCTCCCTCCCTCCCTCCCTCTTTCCTTCCTTCCTTCCTCCCTCCCTCCCTCCCTCCCTTTCCTTCCTTCCTTCCTCCCTCTTTCCTTCCTTCCTTCCTCCCTCTTTCCTTCCTTCCTTCCTTCCTCCCTCTTTCCTTCCTTCCTTCCTTCCTTCCTTCCTTCCTTCCTCCCTCCCTCCCTCCGTTTCCTTCCTTCCTCCCTTCCTCCCTCTCCCTCTTTCCTTCCTTCCTTCCTCCCTCCCTTTCTTTCCTTCCTTCCTTCCTCCCTCCCTCTTTCCTTCCTCCCTCCCTTCCTCCCTCCCTCTTTCCTTCCTCCCTCCCTTCCTTCCTTCCTTCCTCCCTCCCTCCCTCCCTTTCCTTCCTTCCTCCCTCCCTCCCTCCGTTTCCTTCCTTCCTCCCTCTTTCCTTCCTTCCTTCCTTCCTTCCTCCCTCTTTCCTTCCTTCCTTCCTTCCTTCCTTTCCTCCCTCCCTCCGTTTCCTTCCTTCCTCCCTTCCTCCCTCTCCCTCTTTCCTTCCTTCCTTCCTCCCTCCCTCCCTCTTTCCTTCCTCCCTCCCTCCCTCCCTCTTTCCTTTCTTCCTCCCTCCCTTCCTTCCTTCCTTCCTTCCTCCCTCCCTCCCTCTTTCCTTCCTTCCTTCCTCCTTCCCTCCCTCCCTTCCTTTCTTCCTTTCTTCCTTTCTAATGTTTATTTTTGAGAGAGAGAGAGAGACAGAGCGTGAGCAGGGAGCTCCAGAGAGAGGGAGACACAGAATCGGAAGTAGGCTCCAGGCTGTGAGCTGTCAGCACAGAGCCCCACAAGGGGCTCAAACCCACGAACTCTGAGATCATGACCTGAGCCGAAGTCGGACGCTTAACCAGCTGAGCCACGCAGGGGCCCCTCTAGGACAGTCTTTTATATCCTACTAATATTCTATCATTTACAGTTCTTGGCATTTTACCACTGTGGCCTGGTTTTAGCCTTCTCTGTAGGCTACATTTCAGGGGAGAAATTCTTTAGGAACTCCTGAATAAAATTTGGGCTTTCCGCGTAGTTTCTGAGAAAAATAACAAACACATACTTAGCTGAAGCAATGAGCTGAGCGCTGTGGACTCCGTCTTCAAAATTGGTTTGAATAATGAGGATTTTACACCTGGCTGCATCAGATAAGCAGTTTCTGGAAGAAAAAGGAAATTATCCGTCCTTAGAAACGGGCGATGAAACTCCCCCAGACTGATGGAAAGTAGAAGACGACGGAGAACGAGTGCCTCGGGCGAGGATCTCCTCTGTGTGAGCAGACAAGCCAGGGGAGAGCGTGTATACCCGGGGAAATGCTTCCCTAATGAGCCGAGAGGATGCTTCCCTCCACCCCCCAAGAAGGATGCCTGTGCAGAGGCAGCAGAGACGAGGGGGGACTGGGAGAATGCAACAAGCACCCTTTTCGGTCGTGTGGCTTCGGCGGTCACGAGCCAGGGCTGGTGACAGCCCGGTGGTCCCTGCAGCCCTGTGAGTGAAGGACAGAGCAGTCAGGGCTGGGGGCAGAGGGGACAGGGAGGGAAGGCGGGAGCCTCACTGGACTTCTCTGAGGAATGAGCCCTCGGTGTCAAATTGCTGCAGAGACAGGATCATGGGCTTCAGAGCTCCGTCCGCTCCTTCTGACCGCAAAACTTCGCAGTCACGGTTGGTCAGCAGTCTGGAGAAAGTGGTGATCTACAAAGTCAGGAAACGCAAGTTACTGGCTAGGATTCAAGGGAAGGTTTACAGGTCTGCTGGGTTAGGTCCTAGAAACGTGAGGATGTTGAGCGAATACCTTCCATGGGCTCCAGCACGCGTTGTGGACTTGGTACACAGAAAAGAACCCAAACCCAGAGGAGATTTTAAAGACGAGGCAGCGGTGAGGCACACAGAACCCATGGGATCGAAACGTCCTAGAGAGAAGACTCATCCTGTTCCCTAGGTGCCTTCAAGTCTCCTTGGAGCAGCTCTCCGTGCGTGGCCCCTAATGGAAATTCTGACGATCGCTCAGGGCTCAACGCCCCCGCCATTTCTCCCTCAGTCTTGCTGCATTCGTCCAGACAGACGTCGCCGCCTGGATGTCACAGGGGGCAGCAAGGTGCGCCCTGGATGGAACTTACCACCAATACACGTTTGTTGCTCATTCCTGGACTGCGACTCTCCAAACCTCCAGGCATCCAAAGCATGATCTGGGGAACCATCCCTAGACCCCTCCGTCTTCCACGGCCCCCCCGAAAGAATCAGCCCCTAGCTCTGCCAACTGATATCTGGACTATTTCTCCATTCTGTCCCACGTGCTCCTCTCTCGGACTAAACTGGCCCAGCAGCCTCCTGACTGGCCTATCTTTTCTGCGACACTCTTCTCCCAGGCCTTCTCCCTCCCTGTCCCAGGCAACGGGACCCATCTCGACAAGCATTCCGCCATCTCTCCCGTCTCTACGGCAGACCCCTCATCAGCGCCGCTGATAAGACCCGCCGTGAAGTCTCTCCAATGGCATCTCAACCCCATCTCTCGGTCCTTGCGTCCTCGAACCTCACGCTGCACAGCAACCGGTCCCTGGAGCGATTTCACACCTCGACAGCTCGGCTCAAGTAGGCTCTGTGCCTGTACTACTTACTGTCCCAGCCACACGTCACGATCGGCTGGCGGGTCCTCTGACCTCATACCCTGATCTGCGTCGCCCCCTTCTGCCTCCACGGATAGCACTGTCTTACGACATCCACGGCACCTGCTCACAAGTCTTACGCCGTATGCTGACCGAGGCCGAGAAGCATGCCAACGCACGTCTATATTCTCAGTGCCCTCAGCCCGGGACTGGAAGGCGTCCCTTCATTTGCTGAAGCAAACGTTGTCCACGGCGTTACCCTCTGCGCAGAGGACTGCGCAGAAGCGGGCACTCGAGACTCGCTTGGCTTGAACTTCTTTGAGGATTTGGGTCTCTCACGCTCCATGGAGAGGAGGCGGAGTCTCAACGTAGCCATCTATGATTCCTAGGCACTGCCTTTTTTTTTTTTTTTTTTTGTATTTTTTTTTTTTAACGTTTACTTAGTTTTGACAGAGAGGGAGAGAGACAGAGCACGAGAGGGGGAGGGGCAGAGAGAGAGGGAGACCCAGAACCCGAAACCGGCTCCAGGCTCCGAGCTGTCGGCACAGAGCCCGACGCGGGGCTCGAACTCACGGACCGCGAGATCACAACCTGAGCCGAAGTCGGACGCTCAACCGACCGAGCCCCCCCAGGCGCCCCTCCTACGCACTGCCTTGAAAGGAGTCCTGAATTCTGGACCCTAGGGATCCAAGGCCTCTGGGGTGAAAGGGGGCCAGGGTAAAAGCAGAGCGAGGCAATCACCTCCGTGAAGACGACGCGGCGTTCCAGGTGGCGCTCGGGTTCCGCCGCGCGCAGCTGGGCCCGGAGGAAGTCCGCAAAGGAGCTGTGCTGCTGCGTGTGATAGTACTCCCGAGACAGCGCCTGGGCGGTGAACAGGCCCAGGGAGGAAGCGCCCAGGCGAACCACGGCATCCGGCGTGGCACAGCCCAGCAGGATCGACTTGGCCTCCTCGCACACCCTCTGGTAAAGTTCGTCGGTCAAGGCCCCGCGGCCTAGCCTCTCCGTGACCCGCAGCACCACAGAGGCACAAGCGTCCGAGTGGTACCCGACGAAGACTTCGGAAGGGCTGTATCTGTGTCCGCCTGCAAAGTGCTGAGCTTTCACGTCCACGAACCTCTGCACCCAGGCCTTGAGCTCCTCCACGACCCTTTTCTGCCATTCCTCCAGAACGGTGTTGATGTCTAGGTAGTGCTTCTCCAGCCGGTTGATGAGAGGGATGGGGAACTGCTCGTAGACGACGTCTTTCTCCTCGATGACGATCAGCCGGAAGTCGGGGTGGACCCGGCACTTGACCCGATGGGTCCCCAGCCCGAGGTCCACGTACTTCTGGCCTCCCAGGTAGACGTAGTACTGGTTGAGCGCGTCGTACAGGCTCTCGTAGAGGCTCTGGAGGTTGAGCAGCACCACCGTCTTGCCGGTCTCCATGCAGATCTTCACCCGGTTGATGTTCCTGCAGATCTGGGTGTACTCCTGGTCCCGGGGAAAGCTGGAGCCAAAAATGATCTCCGGCTGCTGGCCGTCCCTGAAGAACGTTTGCTGCAGCACCTGGAGGGCCGCGTAGTTTCTGGTCAGCACGAGCAGGTAGCGGGACTCGGACTCGTCCGGCTCCGGGAGGCGGCCGCACATGTTCTGCTCGATCAGCTGTATGGTGCTGACCGCCTCCGAGCACTTCGCCTCGGGCAAGGCGGCCGTGAAAATGTCCAGCGCGTGGATGTCGTCTTTGCCGCTGAAGTTGCGGAGGACGGCCTGCGCGACGTCTTGCGGGGAAGGCTCTCTGTCAGAAGCCTTCGCCCTGGCGAAGACCATCTTGATGAGGCTGTAGTAGTCGCGGAGCCCGAAGAACTCCTTGTCCTGCTTCCTGCACACCGTCTCGTAGGCTCTGGCAAAGGGCGCAAAGAAGCCCTGCACTCTCTGTTGAACCAGGGGCTCCGAGGAGCAGATGCCCTTGGCGCTCTCCATGAGCTCCTTCTTGCTGGGGCTGCCGCGCGACACAAAAATGCCCCGGTTCATCTTGGCAGGGTCCAGGGCCCAGTTGGAAATGCCTATGAAGCCAACCTTTTGGTGGGGGGCAGGATCGTCTTCGATGCAGCCGTACTCCAGCAGCGGATGCAGCGCCTTCAGGGGCATCTTGGGCGAGTCCTCGGCCAGCCCCACCTCGTCCAGCACCACCACGGACACGTACTCCTGTAGGTCCTTGCCCTGCTGGAAGCGGGCACACTGCTTGAAGGTGCTTATGATGCCCTGCGGGGTGGAGTGGGGGCTGCACTGGAACGACACCAGGTGGACCTGCTTCAGGCTGCGGAAGAGGTCCGAGGGGGCCGCCGGGCCTTGCATGGCGTCCGCCACAATGGTCTTGGCAAGAGATTTAGAGCTGCCGGGCTTCCCCACCAGGAAGAGAGGAATCTTCAGCTCGATGCAGATGACCATCATGAAGACGTTCTCTTTCAAAGCCGAGTTCCTGGCGATGGTTTTCCGCAAAGACACGCCATCCAGGAAGAGATCCTGCGTTCGAGTTATCTCCTCCAGGACGACCTTGCTGTCGTTGTAGGGTTCCGGAAAGAGCCTGCAGATGGTCTTCCAATAGGACTCCTTCTGTTCTAAGGAGGCGTGATAGCACACCCCGAGGGCCAGCACCAGGGACCAGAGGACGGGATCTCTCTCGAAGCCGCTTTGGTCCACGTCGGCCCGGCAGAGGAAGGCGTCCAGCTTGGACAGGAGCATCACGCTGTGGTCGTAAAACCACATGAAGACTCGGACACAGCGCTCCACGTCCCTGAGGCTCACAAAGCCACACTCGTTTCCTCTCTTCCTCATGAAGCTCTGCGAGGCGGAAAGCACCTCCGTGATGGCCCGGATCTGGTCTTCGTCCACCCCGACGGAGTCCACCGTCCTCTGCACGATCTGCTGGATATAGAGCTTCTCGGCGGTGTTATTTAGCTGGCCGAAGTCCCACACCAGGGGGATGAGGCTCGGCGGCAGAGCGTGGACTCGGTACACCAGCTGCCGGAGAGGGGTGGAGCCAAGCTTCTCCGCCGTGTCCTCCGAGCTGACCCTGTACCCCAAACCGGCCACCTCCAAACGGCGGATCATCTCCTGCGAGTGCTTCCGGTAAGGGTTGCAGGCAGCTATGATGTGCAGGCCAGAGTCCTTGGCCAGGGGCTGGCCGTTCACGGTACGATCGCACAGGACTTCCTTGATGCAGCTTATGGCTTCTGTCGTGTTGGCTTCATCGAAAAACAAGATGGTGCCCAGCTGATGCTGCTCCTTGTTGAAGATGGCGAGTTCCTCGGCCTCCCGGACTTTGGAGTAGATCATCTCTGCTGTCGTTCCTCCGTGGACCTTGACCAACTTCATGGTTTCAGCTTGGGTGCTCCCACGCCGCAGGTCGCTGAGGAACTTAATGAGTCTGGTTTTCCCGCAGCCGGTCTCCCCCATGATGATAACGGGGATCCCACACCGGAACCGCATCTCGATGGCAAGGATCTTAAGCATGTTATCCATTGTGAGCTCGTAGGTTTCATCGGGGTCCGTGGGCCACTGGATCCCTAACGCCAGGCACAGCCTTTCCAGTTTCTCATGCCTGGGCAGCTGGTCAAAGTCAACGTTGAAGGGTACCCTCTGGAGTGACAGTCCCCGGTACAGTTCCATCGCCATGACGTCTTTCTTGATGACCGCCCTGCTGGAGAGGTCCACCGCGTCAAGGCTGCCGTTCTGGTTGGGCTGGATGTGGAAGCCGATGAACGTCATGGACGTGTGGTCGCCGTTGAAGAACACGTACGGGTGAGGCTCGGACTCCCACCTCCTCCGGAGAGTGAAAGGGGCGAGATCTTCTTCCCTGACCCCATCCATGGGGACCGCGTACCTGCCTGGGCTTTGGTCGGAGGTGTGAAGGGTTGGCGTGGCGAAATCTCTTGCCATGAAGATCATGAAGGTGACCACAAAGTTCTTGAAGCCCCCCAGTGTGTCTCCGGTTACGTCTGGGTTGCAGAAGAGGGAACCCTCGCAATCTCGGAGCTGGTAATTGAGGAACCCGGCAAAGTTCCGGAGCTCTGACCAGGATGGATCTATCACCCCGCAGTAAATCAGGAAATACTGCAGGCATTCCGTAGGGGTGCCTTCCACACAGCCTTCTTGGTACAGGAACGAGTCCAGGTTTGCTTTCTGGTGGAACCGTCTCAGATACTGGTAAGGCCTCTGGAAAGTCTCGCTTTGGAACACTCCCTGGTCCATCCCTGGATCTCTGGAGTTCTCCTCGGGACCCAGCTCCATATCGATCACTTCTTTGGGAGGCCGGCAGGTGACTCTTGGGAAGATGTCGAGAAAACTGAACTGGGGGCCGTGGGTACTCTGGAAAGGGGAGACACAAAGAAAACGCATATGGCTCTGTTTTCCGAACCATCGTTCTGCACCTTAACCCTTCACGCGGTCTGCACCGAACGGGCCTTTATGAGCAACTACTTTGCGTCGACTGATTTCCGCAGCCTCCTTTGTACGCGAGACTGCTTTCTTTTGTATGCTGAGGCATCGTGGGAACTTACCTTCTCAGCTGCTAAGTCTTTTCTACCCGACTTCCTGAAACAAAGTCTCTAAATTTTTTTTTTAATCTTTATTTACTTTTGAGAGAGAGAGAGAGATAGAGAGAGAGAGAGAAACAGAGCATGAGCGGGGGAGGAACAGAGAGAGAAGGAGACACAGAATCTGAAGCAGGCTCTAGGCTCTGAGCCATCAGCACAGAGCCCAACGCGGGGCTTGAACCCACCAACGGTGAGATCATGACCTGAACTGAAGTTGGGCGCTCAACCAACGGAACCCCCCAGGCGCCCCCTGAAACAAAATCTCTATTAAGCACGTGTGTGTGCGTGTGCACACGCGTGAGCAAGATGCCCACCCTTTCGTTTAGAAGTGTACACGACAGGGGGCGCCTGGATGGTTCAGTCAGCTGAACATCCAGCTCAGGTCATGATCCCAGGGTTGTGGGATCGAGCCCCATGTCGGGCTCTGCACTGAGCATAGGGCCTGCTTGAGATTCTCTCTCTCCCTCTCTCCCTCTCTCCCTGCCCTTCCCCGGTTTGCACATGCTGTCTCTCTCTCTCTCTCTCTCTCTCAAAAAAAAAGAAATGTGCATGACAAAAGCCTCCTTCCCATCTTGCCTGACATTAAGAAAGATGGACCGTGTCCAGCAGACGAACTTACTGCATTGCGAACACTGCTGGCATTTAACGCAAACAGCACGAATCCCGAAGTGAACAAAACAAACATAAGATACTGCTAACAGATGACGGTATTTTCATTCCAGGCATTATTAGAAAAATAATTTTAAAGACTGAATTGTCTTTACTAACACCGTGCTCAGCTGCTTCGCTAAGGGAGCAGTGGGCGTACCGGTGCAGAGACGTGAAAATGCCCTGTGGTACACACCCGTCTGGAAGGCGTCTTGAGCATTGCTGGGCTCCTTTCCAGGATTTCAATGACGTATAAATGGCACGGGTTCCGGAGCCACATTTTCCCATTTCTATCCATTAAGTACTGCATGATGAGGAGTTTGAAAATGAACACCCAAAGTCCGGTCTGCACCTAAAGACGGAATCACGCAGGTGTAGGAGCGCTTAGAAGACGGCCCGTCCTCCCAGCCCCGGGGACGGTCGTGCTCTGTCCTTGGACGCGGTGATACCGAGGATCAATACGCGTGGGAAGAGGACGCTGACTTTCCCGAAGCGGCCGCGCGACCAAGACCCCGGGGCACTTACCGAAGAGGTCACGTCAAAGTGGAATATCATGGGTCTGGTCTGATAGCGGGCCTTCAGGAAAGGCAGGAGGGAACTGAGTACTTGGTTCTCATCCACCTGAGGGTCGATCAATCGGATGACTTTCAGGGGCACGTTTTCCCCTCTCAGCTTCATCGTCAGTTTGCTGTGCAATCTCTCCACGTACAGAGACTTCCCTGAAACGTTAGAGTATGGAAATCAGGCGGCAGGACCGTGGACCAGGAAGACTTGTTGCAAGTCGCTTCTCTGTGCAAAATTGGGAACGGGTGAAACAAACCACCGCCCCGATTCACAACCTCAGAGAGCCAAAACCTCCCTGAGACTCCGTGTCCCCGCCTACAGAGGGCTCCATCCGAGCCGCCCCCGCTGCAGGGGGAAGGGCCGTCGGATGGCCCCCGCGACCCGAGGGGCCCGCCCATCCCGGCAGCGGTCATTACCGACGCCCGCGCGCTTGGACGCCACGATGCCCACGCACATCCGGTCCCGGAACACGTCGGCGGCCGACGGCGCGTGCGCGGGGACCCGGAAGTGCTGCGCCAGGTAGGCCTGGATGTCCGGCAGGGGCGCCTGGGGGGTGACCAGGACCTTGTGCTGGCTGAAGGCGGAGGGCAGGTGACAGTGCTCCCGCTCGCTGTCGCACACCATCACCAGCTGAAAGTCCTCGTGGTGCGGCTGTGAGCACAGGCTCAGGAACAGTGCCTCCGCCTGGCTGGCCACCTCGTAGCTCAGCAGGTCCGCGTACAGCAGGCTGTAGACGCCCTGCCCCCGGGAGCCCGGGGTCAAGCAGCGACGCAGAAGCAGGGCCACCTCCTCCAAGGTGGTCGCCGGGGTGCAGAGCAGCACCTCGTCGAAGGTGGGCAGGGGCTGCTGCGGGGTGTGCATGTAGATGGCCAGCGCGGCCAGCAAGACCTCGGAGTGGCCGCACACGATGAGGTTGGGCTGGCCGACGTGCAGGCCCTTGGGCAGTTGGCGCTCCACGGGGCACCCGCGCATCCACCCCAGGAGGGCCAGGCATCGGCCGAGGGCCTCCAGGTCCAGGCAGTGGGGCAGGAAGGCGCTCATGCACACCAGCGACTGCTCCAGGACGGCCCTGAGCTTGCCCGCCAGGCTGAGCTCCCGCAGGAGCATCACCTGCAGGCCCTGGATCGCCGTCTTCTCCTCGTGCCTGGCAGCGTCCCCGTGGGGCTCCTTGAGGGCCTTCGCGACGTCCTTCGGGGTGCAGTTGGCTTTGATGAAGGACAGCATGGTGAGGGCGGCGTCGCTGGGCGTCGCTTTCTTGAGCTCCGCGCTCAGGTACACCAGCTGCTCGGCGGTGTAGTAGTTGAGGTAAAAGTGCTTGGCCCGCTTCTCCGCCACGAAGGCCTCCCAGCGGCCCAGGAACTGCTCCAGCTGCCTGCTGACGGCCTCCAAGAGCTCTGCTACCGAGCCGCTGCCCTTGAGCTGGACTACAGGCTCCAGGCGGAAGTCCATCTGGATGGAGACGCCGTGTCGAGGGGAGCAGTGCACCTGGGCCGTCCAGTTTCTGAAGAGCATGTTCCCGGCAGTGTACAGGTTTATGAAGGACTCCACGAGCCTCTGCACGTTGCAGAACACCTGTGGCGAACGGAAGCGGGAGCCGTGTCACAGGCGACGCGGGAGTCGGGGGGGAAGCACCCCTCGGGTTTGGGTCTTTGCACGCTTCTCGGCGCGGCCTCGGACACGCGGGGCTCGCCGCGGAGGCCTTATCTCCTCTTTACGTGATCAGCCTCCCGAGGGGACTCTCCTGAGGATTAAAGGCTATTGGCATAAGGTACAGATAGCCTTGAAAGAAAAAACCCTTGACAGAGGCCAGGGGCTGTCACGTAAACGGATACTCCTTTAACGGTATGTTCGCTTTTAAGTTTGACCAAGAGCTACGATCTAAATCTTCTGGTATTTGGGGGTTCTTGCTGATTCACAGCGATCGAAGCAACAGAAGTCTCCTTCTGGGACCCCTCCGCCGGCCGTCTCCCCTGCGACGCAGAGAACTAACAGACAATTCAGCCTGCGCACCTTAAGACGGGACCACCGACCGAACGGGCCCGTCGCGGCTTAGACATCTCTTGGCGTCTTGAATTCGGGTTCCTGCATTCTGCAGGCCCGCTGTCCTCCCCCCCGCCCCCAAACACACACACACAGATTTAAAGCGGAGTGCCTCCTATCACTTAATGCCAACTCAGACCCTCCTGAGTTGTCCGGCCCGCAGGCAGGGAGAGTCCTCACCTTGGAAAATATCTCTACTTGAACGTTGCTGTGATCTTTCTTGCCAGACATCAGCATCAGCTTGTTCAAAAGCTCCTTGAGCTCTTCCAAAGAGAAGTCTCGCGTCTCCTCGCGGCCTCCGTGGCTCTCGGGAAGGGATAACTGTAGAACCGTGTCTGGGGAGATCTGGAGGCAAGTGCCAGTGCAGAAGCTGGTTTTCTGGAGGCAGAACCCCCCACCACCCCCACCCCAAGTGACAGCAGCCCGTACAGGTCACAGCAGTGCCGGGACGTGGGGTGGCTCACCTTTTGGCCATCTGCGGGGGCCCTGATGATATAGCAGCCTTTCTCGTTGATGGCCGTTGCCAGAGACAGGGAAGTGAGCTCTACTGAACCGTGACTTTCCTTCACCGTTTTCAGCCACTCTAAGTTCCTGGCAGAGTCGCACTGTTGGGACAGGAGGGACACCTTCCTTCTCTTCTTCCCGTGGTCCCCCTCTTCTGCTCCCGCGGTGTAAGCCCCTCTTCCCCGTGTCCCGCTGGGAGTGCGGTCGCCCTGGGTGAGGCTTTCCTCACCCGCTGTCCTCTCACCTGTCCCGCTCGGGTCGCTGCCCCACAGTGTTGCCCTTTTTCTAACGGGCTGACTGTCCGTGTCCCCACCCGTGGCCAGTGCCCTGGCTAGCACGCGGGGGGCACGTGGACGGGACAGGGGAAGGCTTGGTTCTGCCGGGCCCCCAGGCGGGGGTGAGGCCGGATGGAGCAAGGGCACTGTGGCCTTACGTTCTCTGTGTGCTTCTGGGGACCCCAAGTCCGACCGGAAGCACCAAGGAGAAACGATGACGGAGATGTTTTGTGGGCAAGGAAGCTTCCAGCAGCAGAAACGGAGATGCCTCGACCTGTCCTTCTGTTTCCCCTTTCCTCCCTCACCCTCCTCCCTCACCCGCCGGCCAGTTGCGGCTGGCCAGACATGGCCTCTGCAGACCAGCCACGCGATGCGGTGTGGGTCTGCTCGAACCCTGGTGCACGTGGTTTACTTAAACTACCACGTTCGTTTTAAAGATTTTTTTTCCAAGTTTTATTTATTTTTGAGACAGAGAGAGACAGAGCATGGGGTGGGGGCAGAGAGGGAGTCACAGAATCCGAAGCAGGCTCCAGGCTCCGAGCTGTCAGCGCAGAGCCCGACGTGGGGCTCGAACCCACAAACAGAGACCAGGACTTGAGCTGAAGTCGGATGCTTCACTGACTGAGCCACCCAGGGGCCCCACGTTCATTTTCTTTCTGATAAAAGATGGATTTCTAGGGGCACCTGGCTGGCTCAGCCGGTAGAGCATGTGACCCTTGATCTCAGGGTCCTGAGTTCAAGCCCTGCGTTGGGTGTAGAGCTTACTTATGAATTAAGTAAATATAAACTAATATATATTTTACAAATATATACAAAATATTACTTACAAAATATAAATTAATATATATTTTACATATATATATAAATTTATTAATATAAATTAAAAACGTTAATTTATACCAATTACGGGAAATATGGAAAATACCAAGAGATACACAGAATTAAGTAACAGTTACCACCATTCAGAAAAAACAAACACTGGTCACATGTCAGTCTTCCATCCATGAGTGTTTTGCATGACGGGAATTGTACTAAATTTACACGCAATTTTGAATTACGCTTTCTAACATAATAAGGGAGAGAAAGCATTTCCATATATGAAGGAAAACTGGTTTTAAACATCATTTTAGGGGCTCCCAGGGGGCTCAGTCGGTGGAGCGTCCGACTCTTGATTTTGTCTCAGGTCATGATCTCAGGGTTCGTGAGTTCAAGCCCCATGTCAGGCTCTGTGCTGACAGTACAGAGCCTGCTTGGGGTTCTCTCCCTCTCTCACTGCCCCTCCCGCACTCTTGCCTGGACTCTCTCTCTCTCAAAATAATTAAACTATAAAGAAAAATCATTAGAAAAATTTTTTTAATGTTTTATTTTTGAGAGAGAGAGACAGACAGACAGACGGAGACAGAGCACGAGCAGGGGAGGGGCAGGGAGGGAGGGAGACACAGAATCGGAAACAGGCTCCAGGCTCTGAGCCATCAGCCCAGAGCCCGACGCGGGGCTCGAACTCACGGACTGTGAGCTCGTGACCCGAGCCGAAGTCGGACGCTTGAGCGACTGAGCCGCCCAGGCGTCTGCCCAAGAGAAACATCATTTTAAAATGCCGCATCCACCCCTGTCATTGCGGTGGCATAGTTCGCAGTCACGCCCCTGGCGGTGTTGCAATCGCCCACGCGGCTTCGTCTGCTCGCGTGAAGCCAGAAGTAAGACTTACCAGCTTATGGGGCAGGTATGCGTCGTTGTTCAGGGCCCTCCACAGTTCCCCGAGATGGGTCATGAACTCGTCGAACCCCGCGCTCGTGTCCAGTTGATACAGCAGCGGGGAGTAGCCCTGCACGGCATCGTGGAAGCAGGCCACCCGGTCCACGTCGATGTCGTTCTCCCCCGCGGAGATGGAGGCCAGGTCCACAAACACCTTCAGCTCGTGGACGCCTTGGGGCGGAGGGGGACGGGTGAGGAGGTGGGTGCGGGGCGGCTCTAGGACGGCCCGGCATTCTGACCTCGAGCAAGGACGCTTCGTGAGGTATAAACGGATACTGCGGAAATTTTAGGGTCTTGCTTATCGACTTTCTGCTCTTAGCACAGATCTGGGGCCATCTTTCTTTTGCAGCTGACGTCGACACTAACGCTCAGCACCTGGCCTCACGGAACCACAGCGACATCCAGGCACCCCACGGGGCTGCCGTGAGCCTCGCTTTATTTAACCTGCACGACGCCACCGTCTTACACGAAAAAGACGCGGGCTCAGCTGGTAAATACTGTGTCGACAGTTAACCATCAAGGGATGGAAGGACCTCTCTTCGGGCAACTTACGAATCAAAGGATGTGGGTCAAAGCGGGCCGGGGAGCCCACGGTGGCAAGCACGGGGGCTCTGGAGGAGAGACAGCCTCCCCCCTGCACACCAGAGCCGCCTCCCTCTCCCCTGCTTCCTCCACCTCTCTTCCGTACCTCCCCTCCTCCCCTCCGTGCCCCCCCTCTGCCAAAGGCGCCCAAGCCCCAAGATGAAAAAGGCTGCCAAGCCCCTGGCCAAAAAAGGAACACACAGAACACCACCGAGTGTGACGTAATCCAAACTCTCTGCGGACAAGGGCTCACCTTGTTTTGTAGCTAAAATCAAGCCCAGGAAAAAGCAAAAGGGAGCAAGATTTGTAAGAAAATGACCCTCCACTGTTCACAGCAAGCATCCAGAGTGGGGGGGAAAACAGTAGCCGAGGAAATGCTTTCTACACCAGAACGTAAGAAACACCGCCCTGAAATAAACCGTGCCGGCAATCGCTGCGGCAAATGCTGTGCATCGACCTGACTCAGACAGCATCTCTGTTCTTCAGGCAGCACGTGAGCAAGCGGAGGGCTTGCCCCCCGCGCCCCCCGCCCCGCGAGCCATCTGAACACTCCCTCCAGACGCCGACAGCCGTACCTCCGAGAGCCTCCCGGACCCAGCTAATGAACTCCTTCCTCAGGGACAGCTCGTTCAGACACTGGCACCGGGGCTCAGTGATGTCCTCTAGCAGCTTTTTGGCCTGGATGAGCTGCTTGCTGATCCGGTCCAGCTTCTCGTGGCGAAACTGGTTGAAGTTGTCCGTCTGCAAGACAAGGCTCTACTGCGCGCGGGACGGGGTTACCTGGAGCCCTGGAGTTGGAGCCGTAGCGACGACCATCCCGGACGCCCCATCCCCGCCCCTCCCGCACTGGCGGGAGCCGGAGGCAGGCACCTGGAGCCCCTGTCCCCGAGACGCCAGAACCCCCCTGCTGTCCCCGGAATCGGTACAGGAACCACCCCTGCTCCGTGCCTGGCGTTCTGCCAAGCAACGTGTGCCAGAACGCAGCCAGGTAAAAATTGCTACTTTTCCTACTTCACGGGTAAGGACGCGGAGCACCGGAGCAGCGACTTCCTCGAGAGCACGCTGCTGGCATTCGAGCTTACGTGTGCTTTAATTCCCAATTTTGTGCTAAACTTTAATCATCATCGCAAGCGTCTGTACCATACCGCAGGTCACGGGACACCCTGTCAATGCTCGCCTGAAGGAACACACCGCGTGGGACCCGGTTCTTGCCCGTAGCAGAGACAGCCTGCCGCGGACCGCTCCTTCCTGGCACCAGGGGACGCACAGAGCTGGGCGAAACCAACCCCTCTTTTGCCCCTCCAGCCCCTCTCTAGCCCCATGAGACCAGATCACTCCCTCCAAATCCCCGGCTACTGAAAGAGGGTCATCGCCCGCTCCCCAGTTCTCGAACCTCACGCCGACCCGGGAAAACAGCGAATGCCAACGGCACTCACACTGTTTATAAACAAAGGTGGAAACAAGGCCCTGGGCATGATCTGGCATCGAATGAGGTGCAATCAAGAGCCGTTGCGGGGAGGCTGTGGAACCATCCCGTCCAGCCTCGAGAACCCAGAGAGCCCGTGAGACACCCCCCGCCAACTTCCCAGCCCCCCACCCCAGGGGTCCCTGGCAAATAACTTACAAAGTTCAACAACGTGTGCAGGACACGGAAGTCACCGGTCAGGCCCAAACTGTCCTTGACCTTCAGGATGACCTTGGCTGAGCTGACGGCCTGATGCAGGTGATGGTACTCCCTGATCTGCCCCACACGGTCACCGACCCAGTCTCTTTGGTCGCTGCTGTCCAGGGCACACATAAGCTGGAGCTCGGAAGTGAGGTTGCTGTATTTATTCACAAAGTCGTTGAACGTGACATTGACCTCCTGAAAGGTGATCTCTCCTGACTTCAGATCCTCGTACAGATCCTGATACTTCTCGAAACAAGGGCAGTACAGATACTTATACGCTTCTTCAGGCTGAAGTATCTGGCCTTCCAGCTCCTCCCCGGGCTCGCTCAGCGCCCTCGCGGCTTCCGCCCAGAACACCTGGAACAGGTGGCTGTCCTTCAACCAGTCCATCTTCCTGGCCATCTCCTGGACCTGGGGGCTCAGGCTGTAATGCGTCGTCCTCTTCACCTCCGGGGAGGCGGGCGACAACCTCACGGTCACGGCGTCACTCAGACGTTTACCGTTGAGGTCCTCCGCATGTTTTCTGATCACCTCTTCCAGATCCACTTGGAAACCACAAAGGAACGTCAGAAGTCAGACCTCTACTCGCGGTACCGTTCTACCTTATTTTCCCCATAGTTACCGTCCTCACTGCTCGAAACGCAACTTGCGTGAACGCACTTGCCGTCGCTCTTCCTCACTGAGGGCCCACTGGTCTCCCCACAACCCCGCCCCCACCCCCGGCCCCAGCTTGTTCATGACTTTCCACAACAAAGCAAGCACGGTCCCTTCCAGTCCCTTCCAGGCACCTCCGGGCGCATGTGACCGGTGGACATCGCCCGCCTCACTCCCTCCCCAAACCCGCTCCAGGGCCACAACAGACAAGGTCTTGGAAAAGTCACGAACCACGACGGGCTGGGAGGAGCGGAAAAGATCACAGCCAGAGCAGGGGGGTGGGGGTGGGGGGCGTGGCACTGAAGAGCAGACTCGCGGCCACGGCCAAGGCCGAGTTGGGCCCCAAGGCGAGGGCCGCCAGCCCGCAGCGGGCAGGCTGGGATTCCCTGGCGGCGTACACACAGGTCACACAGGTCGTCGGGGAGGAGGGAGAAAGTAAGGAGGCCTGGATCGAAAGGCTGGAGAAGAGGTCCGATTTTCACGCACACCCCATTCTAGACAGCAGGCCGCCCGCCCGTCTCCACCCCAGCCAGCGACAGCTCTGACGCGGAGCGAGTCTGGCAACGGGAGAATCAGGCGTGCCTGGACGCATGTCCTCCCTCAGAAGACGACGGAGGGGTCGTAACGAAGAGGGACACACGCCGTGGGCAGCGGAGGAGGGGAGGCAGGAGCAGGACCCTGAGAGAGGACCAGAACACCCACACCAGATGCAGACGGTCCTCCAGCCCCTCCCGTCTCTCCACCCCCAGGACCCCGGCCGCCGGGCCTGTGCCCCCCACGCCGGTCTGACCACCCCTGGGACAGGACCTAACGTGCCCTTGAGGCCCAGTTACACCAGCCTCAGGGGCTACGGCCGGTTCGCTAGGCCCCCCCTCTTCGTACAGACGGAAGAATTCCCAGACACACGGGGGAAGTCTTTAACGCGAAAGACAGAAAAACATCCACATAAGGACTTGGAGGAAACAAGAAACTCTGGGGACAAGAGGCAAGGGAAACCTCTAAGCCGAAAATGACAATCATCTCAGAAAGACGAGACACCGCGATTGTGAACAGGAGCAAGATTAACAAGAAACAGGGTCGTTTAGAGAAAAATCAAAGTTCTTGTAAATCGGTGTGACAACTGAGACGAAAAATGCTAAGGGAAAGGCTGGATGCCAAGGGGCCGAAATTTCTCAGGAAGCAGAGCAAACACCAAAGGGACAAAAGTTGAAGAAGAGATCCACGGAAGTGACGCGGCTGCTGCGGGAGGTCTGGGACCCAACGGGGCGTGTTCCCGCCAGAGGAAAAGTACCAGTGAGACAGCTCACGCGAAGTTCCCAGGAGTCAAGGACGTGGACTTCTAGATTAGGAAGACCTACGTACGCCCAACACGACGGATGGAAAAGCAACCCCGACCTCGGCTCGTCACTATGAACTCTCTGAAGAGTGGGGCCGAAAAGATCGCCACAGCTTCCGGACAGAGAACGACCAGTGGTCAGAGTCACATCTGACTCGTGCTTGTCCACAGCCACAGGGACAGTGGACCAACGCATCCAAGATCGGGCAGGATCTCCCCTCTGTAATTCTGCAGCAGCTAACGCTCGGGCCTGGGAGACCAGGGCAGCGGGTGGGTATTCAGGCAGGTCATGCGGAGGCACAGCGATAAACAGCAAAACGACCAAGGCCTCCCCTCCGAGGTAGACACTGCCGTGTGACATGTGGGGATGGTCCCCTCGGACCCTCCCCCCCTCCCCTGCCCCGGGGACCCTCCGTTTGGTCCACATGGGCTCCCCGCAGTGTCACCTTGTACCAGGTCCTTCACCTCCCCGCACAGCTTCAGAAGACTGTGGACGCATTTCTTCTCTTTCTTCAGAAACTTGAGCTCCTCCTTCCTCCACTCCAACACTTCCTTTATACCCTGCTTCCTCTCTTGGGGTGAAAGGCACTTTCTCTCTGGAAAACGAGAGGAGCCCAGTAGGAGGAGCAGGCATATCCTTTTCCGCGGAAACCCATCTCTGCCAGCTCCCTTTCTCTTTTAGATTTGTTTTTAACGTTTCTTTATTTTTGAGACAAGAGAGAGACAGAGCATGAACGGGGCGTGGGGGGGGGGGGCAGAGAGACGGAGGCACAGAATCTGAAGCAGGTTCCGGGCTCCGAGCTGTCGGCGCAGAGCCCCACGCGGGGCTCGAACCCACGAGCAGTGAGAGCATGACCTGAGCCGAGGTCGGACGCCCAACCGACTGAGCCACCCGGGCGCCCCTCTGCCAGCTCCCTTTGAGGATGCTCTGAGGTCACGGCCGCGGGGAGGGACGAGGCGGCTGCTACGTGCACAGCCACGCTGCCCACACGCCCACGGGCCCAGCCTCATGGAGAGAAACAGGGCGTTCTTACCGGCCCATTCTTTTATCACTTCCCCACCATTTTCCTGAGGATTAGAAACCGTCCCCTCTCAACTGACCGACAGGAAGAGCCCCTCATCGTAGGAGGATGTAGGTCGCCCCTCTACAAAATACGCAGACACCCGCGGTCCCTGTCCAGGAACCTCAAGTCCGGTCCCGCTGACACTCACTTAACTGACAGATGTCGAGAAACTGATTGGTGTGCTTCATGATGAGCTCCAAGTGTCCAACCAGGACAGTGCCATCCAGGAGGTCCTCGGTAACTTTCGTGAACACAGAGTCGGCGGTGGCCAACAGCTTCTTGCCATCCTCTGTCATGTTGGCTAGCACCTTTTCATCGGTTTCTGAGCAGGTTGAGAACAGAGTCAAAGGAGCGGGCGCCTGCCCCCGCGCGACACGGGGCCGCCCCGCGGCCTCCTTGCTATTCTGCCCCCACCTGCACGCGAGACCAGCAAAGGTCACCCTGTGTCTCCAGAAGTGTCTCTCCCTTAGCCCGATTCTGCTTTCTGGAAGGCTTCCCAAACGACCTTGCTCATAAAGGTGACTCCCGCCATGGCAGGGGAGGAGAGCCGCACTTCTCTGGCTTTCAAAACCTGAGCCCCCTTCAGCATGCTGAGGGTTGTTCTGGAACTAGTGTCTCCTTTAAGCCCCGCGTCTTGAGAATCCGTGCAGCGGAACAGTGGCCTGCACCAGGGACGCGCGGGTGCCCAGCGAGGGTGACCCGGAGGGTTTGCAGGGGGTGTTTTTGCGGAGGCACATCAATGTGAGGCTTTGATATTCTGCACAGGTTGGCTCTCTTGCAAAAATGGGAATTTGAATTTTAAGATCAAGTGAGAGGACAGAATTTTTATTTATTTATTTTAGTTTTTTTAATTATTATTATTATTTATTTAATCTTTATTTTTGAGACAGAGAGAGAGAGAGAGAGAGAGAGAGAGAAAGACACAGCACAAGTAGGGGAGGGGCAGAGAGAGAGGGAGACACAGAAACCAAAGCAACTCCAGGCTCCGAGCTGTCAGCACAGAGCCCGACGCGAGGCTCGAACTCGTAAACCGTGAGATTATGACCTGAGCCAAGGTCAGATGCTTAACCGACTGAGCCACCCAGGCGCCCCTAAAAGCGTCCGTTAATTTTAAAAGACACAAGTGAAATCTTTCCAAGTGAGTAGCTTTTAACAAGGCTCATGAAACCACCCACGCCCCCATCAACGACCTCGTTTTACGTACACAACAGCACTGACAGGCAAGACTCCGAATCCTCCAACTGGAATTTTTTTGTCCCAAATCCAGTGCCCTTGCCCTACATCTGAATCTAATGACTTATACGTAAACTTGAATACGACATTTTTTGGGCAATACGTATCTCCCCCTCTCTGACCACAGAACACCCGGGGCGTGGGGGGGGGGGTGGGGGCAAAGAAACAGACAGTATTTATTTTGTTGTGAAAGGTCGTCAGCATCGGCTTCGACGTGGACGCTGATCTCAGAACAACAGAGAGTGGTTTTTAGAGCCAGACACACTTGGGTTTGAACTTTAGTTCTTGGTATTTATGTTTGAGACCTCGGGTGAGTCACGCTACGAGCCCCCCGCCTCGGCTTCCTCACCTGAAGAACGGGGATCTTTCGGGACTGTTTCAAGGACCCTACGCTGGCAGTGAAGCTGGGGCATGGCAGGCACCCAGGGAATGGGGGCCACAGAGCAGGGCACCCTGGATCCTCCTGGGTTCCTCCCTCCCATCCCTCCCGTCTGCTTCCCTGGTCGAACATCAACCCGCCCGAGTATCAGGTCTAATACTCTGTCCCCCACCCCGGGGCTCAGGGAGACACAAGCACACGGGGCAGACACACCTGCACCCCCCACCCCGGACATACCGTATAACTTGAAGAGATGCTTGACGTCCGGCCACGTGAGCAGGTGCGTTAACACCGCATCCATGTCATCCACGGCTTGCCCGTTGCTCCTTGGCCAGGACTTGGTGATCACAGCCGACACAAGACTGCCAAATTTCCGCAGGTCGTGATGGGAGATTCTTTCAAGAATGCTGGTCTGAGACTGAACAAAGAGAGGGAAATGCGGGAGGTTTTTCGGGAGGGTTTGCCTTCGAAGGATGTACATAAACCGCTCGTTCAATAGCATTCCAGAAATCCTCTGTGGTTTACAAAGCCTCAAAAAAAGCAAGAGAAGAAAATACTTCCCTTTTCTTAGGGCATTTCTGTTTCCCTGCATGCCGTGTCCTCACCTGACAAACATCAGAGACGCAGAAACAGAGGCAAAAAATACACACAGACGCACCTGCACGGCACAACCCGTTTCCTCGGGCTCACGGCGGCCCGCTGCGGGTTTCCTGGACTTACCAGGAAGGATGCCAAACGTAGCATGAGAAAGCTGTTAATACGCATACCCAGTCCCAAACCATGATACTCAACTGTAATGCGTTCAGCACATACTTTTGTTTTTTTTTTCAACGTTTATTTATTTTTGGGACAGAGAGAGACAGAGCATGAACGGGGGAGGGGCAGAGAGAGAGGGAGACACAGAATCGGAAACAGGCTCCAGGCTCTGAGCCATCAGCCCAGAGCCCGACGCGGGGCTCGAACTCACGGACCGCGAGATCGTGACCTGGCTGAAGTCGGACGCTTAACCGACTGCGCCACCCAGGCGCCCTCAGCACATACTTTTCAATCCTCCTTCCGATTCCCCACAGAGAGATGGAACATCCTCCTTCTTCAGGTTCAAAGTTTTTATAAAAAGTTTTGGTAATTGGGAAAAAAGCAGGGATTCGTTTACAATAGCTACTTTTTAATATTTAAAAGGATGAAGCCAAGCCGTATCCAACAACATATAAGAAGGATTATACACCATGACCAGGTGGGATTTATCCTAGGGGTGAAAGGTTGGTTTAACACAGAACATTTGTGGGGTTTTTTTTTTAATGTTTATTTATTTTTGAGAGACAGAGAGAGAGCATGAGCGAGGGAGGGGCAGAGAGAGAGGGTGACACAGAATCCAAAGCAGGCTCCAGGCTCCGAGCTGTCAGCACAGAGCCCGACATGGGGCTAGAACTCACAAACCGCGAGTTCATGACCTGAGCTGAAATTGGATGCTCAAATAACTAAGCCACCCAGGCGCCCCTGTTTTCGTATATATTTTTTTAAGTTTTATTTACTTTTGAGAGCGAGAGAGCGAGAGCAAGCAGGGGAGGGGCAGAAAGGGAGGGAGAGGGAGAGGGAGAGGGAGAGGGAGAGGGAGAGGGAGAGAGAGAGAGAGAGAGAGAGAATCCCAAGCAGGGTGTGGGATATCAGCACAGAGCCAGATGTGGGGCTCGAACTCCCCAACCATGAGATTATAACCCGAGGCTGAAATCAAGATTCAGAGGCTTAATCGACTGAGCCACACAGGTGCCCCAAAGATCTGTGCTTTTTTTGTAAGTTTATTTATTTATTTTGAATGAGCGAGAGAGAGAGAGAGAGAGAGGCAGAGAGAGAGAATCCCAAGCAGGCTCTGAGCCATCAGTGCAAAGCCCCATATAGAGCTCAAACTCACGAATGGGGAGGGACACTCAACCAACTGAGCCACCCAGTTGCCCCATAACACGGAACATTTGTTAATATGATACATCGTATCCAGAGAAAACAAATCACACAGTCGTCTCAGCAGACACAGAAAACGTTCAGACATCCAATGCCTTTCCACGATAAAAACTCTCGACTAGAAGGAATGCCCTCAAGCTGACGAAAGGAGTCTCTGAAAAGTCCACAGCCGATGACACGCTCAGAGGCACGAGACTGAGGGCGTCCCCGCTGAGATGAGAAGTAAGGCACGTCTGCACTGGGGGCTCTAATCACACCAATGAAGGGAGAACAAGATATAAGGCATCCAGATTGCAAAGGAAAAAGTAAAACCATTTCTCTCTGCATACGATGTGATTTTATGTACAGAAAGCCCTAAGCTCACCCACACACAGTGGGAGAGGCTGTTCCGAAGGGACGAGGTGGGGCAGAATCTCTTCCCACTTTGCAGAAAAAACCCTACGTGAGTTGACAGAATCTTTCCAAACTCATCGTCTTCTTCCATCAATGTTCTGCCAGCCTTTGGGGTCTCTCACTGCACACGAGCTAAGCAAGTGTGAGCAGGTGGTAAAACCACCCAGCAGCAGCCGGGGCGCCTGGCTGGCTCAGTCGGTTAAGCGTCTGGCTCTTGGTTTCAGCTCAGGTCATGATCTCATGGTTTGTGGGCTCGAGCCCCACATCAGGATTTGTGCTGACAGCATGGAGTCTGCTTGGGATTCTCTCTCTTTTCTCTGCCACACCCCCCCCCCCCCCCCAGCTCGCGCGCACGCTCTCCCTCTCTCTCTCAAAATAAATAAACTTACAAAAAAAATTAAAAACAGAAAAACAAAACAGAAGACAATCCAGCAGCAATGAGAAGGACGTACAGGCTCAGCGCTGGATGGCTTGATTCAGGGTCACCCGTGAGCGGTGCGTTAGCTGTGGTAGCAGGAGGCTGAGCGGCCTCTCGGGGTCAAGGGTACTGAATTTCAGGACCCTCCCTCTAGGCTAGAAGGGGGATGCCCGGTGCCCACGTCTGCACTGGCAGCCGGGGCTCAGAACCAGCGGGCACTGAACGGCCCCGAGCTGATGATGTCAGAGGACCGCCGTGAACCCAAACGCGTTTCCCACGCGGTGAGAGGCTGTTCACCTGGCAGGCCGCGCTCACTGCTTCAATGACACACTTCTCGAAGCATCTTGACACGCTGTCTTCTAACCCCATGGCATCCCAGTGGGTGCTGCAGAAGGCAGAGATCTGGACGAGAGGCCTCTCCTGCAACACAGGGCGACGGTGTGAGAGCTTTGGGGCTGCGCTCTAATACTCTGTGCAATAAAAGCGCCCCAATTGTCCTACTTTCCCCACACTGCATCGGGTCCCCAGGAGTTTACTTCACACCCCACCCCGACCGTGTCCCCTGGCCCCGCCAACTGGAGCCATTAGACAAACGAGGCTGCGATGCAGTGTCTCTCTTCCCGCTTTGCAGAAAAAGCCCCTGGCCCAGCAGCTTGCAGAAGCAGGGAAACTTTGAAAAATAAGCGATTCCCCCTTGCTTCCAATTTCCTAAAAAGACCCCTGAGACCGTGGCGTATAAAACTCTCATATCGTGTAAAAACGAGTCCTGATTTTCCTAGGGTCACAGGTTTTAATTA
This sequence comes from Leopardus geoffroyi, assembly GCF_018350155.1. NCBI lineage: Eukaryota > Metazoa > Chordata > Mammalia > Carnivora > Felidae > Leopardus > Leopardus geoffroyi. Next base: position 59,235,768 of record NC_059330.1, on the reverse strand, counting down.
AAAATAAAGACATGGGGGCGCCTGGGTGGCTCAGTTCGTTGAGCGTCCGACTCTTGATTTCGGCTCGGGTCATGATCCCAGGGTCGTGGGATCGAGCTCCATGCAGGGCGCAGAGCTAAGCATGAAGCTTGCTTGAGATTCCCCCTCCCTCTCCCTCCTTCCCTCTCCCCTGCTTGCATTCTGTGTCTCTCTCTCTAAAATAAAAAAGAAAAAGAAATGAAAACACTTTTGTTTCCCCATTTTTGTCACCGGGGTTAGTAAGCAATCTGTCCCATTAGAAGCTACCGCACATGGGAGGACTTTGCTCCATAAACCTAGGGTTTCCCTGGAGGCAAGACCCTTTCCCTCATTCTTCTCTGGAATATCACCTTTGGTCAAACTATTAAGGCCGGATCAAAAATGCAAGGTCAGGGGTGCCTGGGTGGCTCAGTCGGTTAAGCGTCCGGCTTCAGCTCAGGTCACGATCTCGTGGTTCAGGGGTTCAATCCCCTCATCCGGCTCTGTGCTGACAGCTCAGAGCCCGTTTCAGATTCTGTGTCTCCCTCTCTCTCTGCCCCTCCCCTGCCCTCTTTCTCTCTCTCTCTCTCTCAAAAATGAATAAACATTTAACAAAATTTTTTAAATGCAAGGTCAGGTCTACCCCACGCCCCTTGCACACCAGGACTACCCATGAAATGCACCGTTCCGTATCTACAGGATGTTACGAATGGTCTGGCTTCATCAACTTGCTCCTGAAAAGAACACCCCGACTTCTGCTACCTGTTTGATTCTTCCTTCCAGGTCCCCCATCAACGACTCCTTCCAGCCATACTCCACGGGGAAGTTTATTTCCACCAGCCGCCTCCAGACCTGCAAAAGCCCTCATGTCAGTGACAGCCGCAGGACAACTAAGGGCCATGATGAATTCTACGAGAAAGGAAAGACTGTTATGGCAGCTCCAGGGGCGCGGGACACCTGGGCTCTGACCGCGTCTCTGTCACCGTGTCAGTGGCGAGGCAGGGCAGCCACCCTCGTCCCAGTCTTTGGAAAGGAAGGCCTTCGACAGGACGAGGCAGCCGGGATGCTCCTCCTACCGTGTAGCTGGTCTCTAAGCTGAACGTATCTGTCTCCTATTCTAGCTCAAGAAACTCCAAACATAAAACAAAAGTTGCAGGGAAGGCCCGGTGAGACCCGTTTCTTCACCTGGATTCCCCAGTTGTTGGTATTTAACAGCTGCTTTCTCGGTCTCCTTCGTGAAGCGTTTTCTCTGCAGAACCACGGGGAGAGAAGGTGCAGGCTCCACGCCACGTGGTCCTCTAAATACGTGGGAAGGAATCTCCTGGCATCGTGGCCCTTCTGCCACACGATCACGGTGCGTCACGCTCAGGGCGGGTGGTGTTGGCGGGACCCTGTCCCCTGACGGGGGTGATGGGGAGGCCGTCCATTCTTCTGTCTGTAGACCGTCTCTCGATCTGACTTGACTCCTAATTCTCCCACGAGGACAAGCAGATCCCCGACACCCCGCTTCCTAACGCTCACACCCACTGAGTTCAGCACTCGTGGATGAATCCTGACGGGAGTCCACGATCACCGCCGTGTTACAGATGAAGGTTGTGACCGCGGCGGTTTCCTCCACCTTCGTTGGCTGCATTCTCCAATAAAACGAGGAACTTCTCTTTCTCTCCCCACCCCCTTTCTGTTTCTGTAAACACGTTTCGAGGGTTAATGAGCTGTCTGTTGTCCAGTCCCGGCATTACTCGTCCGGATGACCAAACTGTCCCAGATTCGGCTAGCAGTCCCTTCGGACGACCTTCTGTTTCCTTTTTTCTAGAAACGTGGAATGACTCTAGATTTGCAGAAGTATTGCAAAGATGCGACGGAGTTCCCACATATGGCCAGCTCGTGTTCCCCTTAAGTCCGTGCCTTACTCGGGCACGGTACGGCTGCCAAAGCTCGGAAACGGTGTCACCGGGTGCCAGGAGCCAAACGAGCGACTGTCCCGGGAGCTGGCCTGCCACGAGCCCCGCCCCGAGCCCCGCGTCTACCACAGGGGTGTCAGGCTGTGGGGCCAGCTGTCCTGCCTGAAGCCCAGGTTTCTTTTAGCGGGGATGGTAAAGCCAGGCCTGGGGGTGCCCGCGACGCTCAGGGGCCTGGCCGGCACGACTTCCAGGCCTTTCAGCGGAGAGAGCCGGGAGCCCCTCCAGCTCTCCAGGTCACGAGCTCACAGCAATACGCCGGGCCCCTGGCCCTCGGCCACGTCTGCTTCTCCACAGGGAGAAAGACGCCGGGCTTCCGAACCTCTGTGCCCGGTGCTCACACAGACAACTCCAGAAGCGCTCCGCCCGTCCCACTACCAGCAACGAAATTTCTAAATAAAGCTCAAGATCGACGCGCGTTTTCTTCATTTTGACCTCAGACTCTGTCCCTCTGAGGGTGAGCGATAGGACTTCTGTGCTCCAGGCATTTGGATTGATGCCCCCTTCCGTGTGGAGAAGGGGTTAAGTCTGAGACGTACGAGCATCACCAGCCCTGTTCACGCACAGGGTCAGCTGTGTGACTTTACCACTATCCCGTTCAAGTGTCCTGGGAAGCAAGCACCGGCTGAAATCTGGGTCGAGGGGGTTAAGGGGGCCATCCGGTTGGGTGGCTCATCCCTTCTCTACAGCTGCATCCTGGCAGCTGGCTACAGTCTTCAAGAACACAGCCCGGTTCGCCCGCTGTGGGGCTCTGATGGGGAGTCCCTGGGGCTGGGCTGCCCGCGCTTTGGTCCACTCTCTCGTCATGCCCCCCCACCCCGTCACCTCTTCTGTGAGACGGGGCTAACAGCCACACCTGCCTCAGAGTAGATGTTCGGCTACATTTTAATCACTATTATCTTACCGTTATTAATCACTGCATTTAACTGAGAATCCTCTCGTGTCAATGGACCACACACCACCCTTCACTCGTTCTTAACGCTCGGGGGATTATTCTGCCCAGTTTCCCCTTCCAGTAACTCTTGCCTTTTCCTGCCTTTTCCAGCCAAACCGCCTGCCAGCGTCCTTGCTGAAAGGGAGCCCTCTCCCCGCAGGCCCCGCGTCTCAGCATCTTCCCCTGGGGCCTGTGGCGGGGGGGGGGGGGGGGGGCGCCACGGTGGACCCCACCAGGTGGACCGTGGGCAGCACGACCAGCCCTGGTTGTGCATCCTGGGGACAGAGCACGGGGCCAGCGTGCCACGTCAGTGCCTTGGCCCCACACAGCTCACCTTGATTTCCTCCCGGTATCTGAACGTGACCTGCGACCAGTAGTTGAAGAACATGCTCTCCTGAAAAATGCTCTGAAGCCAAGCTCTGGTCTTGGCGACTGTCCCCTGGAAGACCGTTTTCACGGAGTTCTTCCCGGTCTCCTTTCCTGGGCCTTCAGCTGAATCCGGCTGCTGAGGGAGAGAGAGGGAGCGTAAGGGTCCCCGCGCCGCGACTCGGGACATTCTGGAGACACCACTCCCCCTTCCCGATCCGTGGCAGGTGCTCGAGAACCAGCCACGTCGGAGTCACATGAGCACGTTCGAGACCGCAGCCTCGCCTACGTTTCAAGGTGCTTCGATTTCTGTGGCTTTGCTCTGCGAGTGGGCGGCTCGGGCAAAGCAGGGGGCTCGGGAAGGATAAGCCTTCTGTCCCTGTGAACCCCCCCCCCCCCCCAGCGCAGCGACAGCACGGGGGGACTCGGCCTTACCAGTGAGCAGGCCACACCAGGCCGCCTTCTCCAGACTGGCTGGGAGAGGACGTGCCCTAGTGGCAGAGCCTCCAGCAGCCCAGAGACGCCCCCACTGGTGCGCCACGCAGACCCCTGCTCCTTGGACAGAGGTAAACCCGAGGCCGCTTCCGTCCACACTTTTTTCCGACGAGGTTTCCCCTACTCCGAAAAATCCTTTCTCTCCGGGCCCTGGCCCTGGGGTCTGGGCTCTGGCCCTGGGGTCATGGGCCCTGGCCCTGAGCTCTTGGGATCTGGCCCTTGTAACAGGCTCTGGCCCCGGGGTCCGGGCTCTGGCACTGGGGTCCGGGCCCTGGCCCTGGGGTCACAGGCCCTGGCCCTGGAGTCTGGACTCTGGCCCTGGGGTCACGGGCTCTGGCGCTGGGGTCCAGGCTCTGGTGCTGCCTCCCCCCGACCTGGACATCTACATGAGGCAGATGGGCACAGAGCCTCACCTCAGCAGAGGCCATGCCCCGAAGCCCCAGGAAGGCCCTCCCAGCTCAGCGCTAGCCTCTGTGCTTCGGCAGTGCCCCGCAAGGTCAGTATAAGTGTCAGGACCCACACCTGGATCAGCTGTCACTCCGCCCTCCGGGGGGCTCCCTAAGAGCCACCACATTCCACCCCCCCCGGCCGGTGGCCAAGCAGATTGGGTTCCTGCCCTGCAAGCTGATGTTGTGGAGGAGCGGGCAACGGCTCACAGACAGACAGACAGACAGGCAAGCATCTGCTCGCTAAGCACGTAGGTGCCTAGTGGGGAAAATGCCAGGTGTTCTCTGGGCACATGAAGGGGACTGTACCCAGCCTAGGGCAGGAGGGGCTCTGTCCGTAAAGACAAGGCGGGGGAGGAGGCCCACCCGGCCAGCGCCGGATCAGTGGATGCCAAGTGGGCGCCATGGTTCTCAGCTGAAAATTGGGACACGCCCGCCCTTGCCTGAAATCCCCGAATGGCACAGCACCTTCTAGAACAATCCAGAAGCTCAAGCATGGTGTACCTGCCCTGTGATCTGGCCTTCTCTACACCTTGGCTGCATCTCCAGCCACACTCCACTCCCCGCAGGCCCTCGAGAACAGCGAGGTTCCTCCTCCCCGACCCTGTGGGGGCTCTTGACTCCTCGTAGGAACCCCGGCCCTGCCCTCGGTTCCCACAGCACCTTATGGACACTCCAGCCTGTCGCCTGTCACCTGTGCCACACTTACACGTTCCCTGGGTGGCCCCCACGAGGCCCCCTTCTCTTTTCCATCACCTACACCGGGCACAGGGCCGGGACGGGCAGGACGTGGACAGCCCAAGGCCGAGCACTAGTCTGAAGCATTCCCACACTCCTGGCCTTTCTGCATCTGGTGTACCATCAATGCACTTAACCCCCTGTGTCAGGACCCACCCAAAAGCTTGTTAAAAACTGATCATACACTTTTGAGTTCAGTTTTGCCAGGCTTTTTGTTTCTATGGCTGGGGTAGAATATTTTCACCATATTGTAGATTACACCGGTCTGAGAGTCCAACCACCACGTAAGAGCTTTTTCTGCGGGAAAACATATATACGTATTTTCCCCGTACGTTTATGGAAGTGGACACCTGCCCGTGATTAAGGTTTAAACAACAGCGGTTTCAGCAGAATCATCTTACCAACGTTTATTTTAAAATGTGTCTCTGGTATTCGAAAGAAGAAAAATTAAAAGAATAAAGTTAAAACACACGCGGAATTCTTTTACGTCGCTAACATCCCAGCTCTGGCTCCTACTCCGGTTAGCAAGCAAACGGTCAGTCTGAACATAAAGTCTCATATCACCTGCAGGGTGACGCCCAGGATCTCAAGTGTACTAAGAGTCCAACGCGGAGAAAGGAAGAAAGTTCTGCCACGAGCAGGGAGGGGTGTGAGTCCCAGACATGCAGGGGTGAGTGAAGCAAGCAGGCACATGAAGCAGAGTGTGCGAAGATGGGCAAAGCTCATCTTGGGCGGCAGGAAACAGAAGAGGGCTCCCTTTGGGAGGCGTGCAGCCGGAGAGGGAACAGGGCGCCAGGGTCTCCCTACAGCTCGATCCTGGAGGGGGCGCAAGGGCGCGCACCTGTGTGCAGAGGCGTGGAGGTGTGCATGTTGGGTGCGTGCACTTGGCCGCTGTAGTTAGGTACTAGAGTGCAGGAAACGAGGTCAAGTGGGAAAGACCACGCCCGGACGTGCGTTCTGGGCACACATCCGCACTGCTCTGGAGTTAACCCCTGCACTGCCTGCCTCCTTCCCTCCCTCCAGTGGAAGCCCGCGGAGGGTAAGGGTGCAGACGCCAGCTCACCAAAACATCCTCAGTGCACAGAACAGAACCCAGCACAGGGCAGGTGCCCAACATACGTTCTGAGGACGCTGTCACCCATTCTGTGGCCCTCTAGCAATCCTAGAGCCAGCCGATCTCCCTCCTGGAATTGAGGCCGCTCGAAATTCCAGTTATCGTGGGTTCCAGATATCGCGGGTTCCACTTACCACTAGAGATTTAAGTATAATAATTCTGCGAACAATCTCGGCAGATAAGGCAGGCAGCTCATAAAACTTTGGGTCTTTTGTGATTCTGCAGGTAGTTTCGTGAAGTTTCAGGCACACAGTCAAGTAGGACTGTACCAAGGGCTCCTCAAGAATCCTACCCCGCAAAGAGTTAAGAGAAATCGTTGAAGTAATTTAGGAGAAACGAGACAACAGTACCCGTTAACCGTGATGCGTTCCTTCCCTTCCAAATCCCTACGAGTAAGGCAAAAAAAAAAAGCTAGGGATGTGGGTCACCGCAGGTTAAGGTACTACGTAAATTTGAAAACAAAATCAGAAAGGTACAGGGAGAGAGGGAGCGAAGACAGTGCTAGAACACGTACGGTGGATAGAGTCTCTTCCAGCTCTGTGGGGACCAGGCCCCGTCGTCCCTGGCTGGCACATGGCCAGAGCCAACGGGGGCGAGGTGCAGCAGGTGACATGAGAGAGGCACTGTGAGGGTGCTTCTGTGACTGGCTCGGGGGAGGTCCTGGGGCCACTGGGGCTTGACGTGAATGGCGATCTGCCGCCCCCACCCTGAACACCCTGAGAATCCAGGGGAGGCGATACCGAAACTCAGGAAACACCTGACGCCCCACGTGTGTGTTTCCGTGTAGTCAGCTGGCCTGACTTGCAAGAAACCGTGCAGAGACCAGATGTGAAAGAAATGCGGAACACGAGCATGGATATGCAATGCGGTGATCGTCTGGATACGGATGGAAGACAATGTGGGAGAGAAAAGAGCACTGACAGCTCAAAAAGGCGGTGGGTGAGGGACTTCTGATCCCGCGGTCAGTGGGGGGTGACCTCGTGCAGGAGAAAGTCCGCATTTCGCTTTTTCCACTTACCTGTCCTGATAAATGTCCAGGAGGTGGAGCAACATTTGAAACGTGTTCTCGGTGTTCTGGGGTGGCCAAGAAAAAAAAAACAAAGAACAGGACAGTCAAAGTGACGCCACCGCGTTCGCGAAGACAGAACCCAGAAAACCCGACGTGAATAGAGCAGAACGATGGATTCCTTTCTTTCTTTCTACCAACGAGTTTTAAGGGACTCGAGAACCAATCTTTTATCGTCTCACAAGGGAAATTCAGGATTTAAAATTGGACCATTTCCCGCGCCCCCCAAAACGGGAAAGGAGGGAGCAGCTGTGACGGAGCGGCACGTGGGGGAGCCCCGACCCCGTCCGCCCGCCCATACTGCACAGCCTGAACGCCTCCCGGCCGTGGCTTTCGGGAACTCTCCAGAAGCAGAGGAACTGCCATCAGAGCGGCCCCATAGCCCTGGCAAAGAGCCACCCCACCCGGGCCTCTGGCTTCTAAGTGTTTCGTCCTGCCAGGACCGCAGAAGAGAAGAATCACAGGCTCTGAACGTCTCGCTTCTGATCTGCGTTTGCTAAGCGTCTCAAGAGCCTGCTCTGGACAACAGACCTCGAAGTCGCTGAAGGAGAGTTTTGTAAGCCTTTGAAGCCGGTACCACGTCCCCAGAAGGCAGTCCAGGACGCAAGTGGGGAAGACGCTCAGATGGTCCATGAAGTTCTCCATATAGTGAACGAGGTTGCGCAGGGGTAGCAGACTGAACCAGGACCGGAAGAGAAACTCATCTACGTTCAGCAAATGCCTTTCCTTTCCCATGAGCTGAACTAAGTGACTCCTGTAGGGACAGAGAAGGGGCAGCAGTGAGATCGGCAAACACAGACGGAGTTGAGTAATGTCAGAAGAGACTTATAAAGTCCAGACTTCAAAAATAATTTAAACGTCGGGGCGCCTGGGTGGCTCAGTCAGTGAAGCGTCCGACTTTGGCTCAGGTCATGATCACGCGGTTCGCAAGTTGGAGCCCCGCGTCGGGCTCTGTGCTGACCGCTCAGAGCCTGGAGCCTGCTTCCGATTCTTTGTCTCCTTCTCTCTCTGCCCCTCCCTCGCTCAAGCTCGCGCTCTCTCTCTCTCAAAACTAAACACTAAAAAAAAGAAAAGAATTCACCAAAGCGGATGAAAGTTGAAGATACGACGCTGAGTGAAACCAGCCCGTCTCCAAAGGACAAACATGCTGATTCCACTAACGAGAGGTCCCTGGCGTGTGCAAATGCACGGAGACAGACAGCAGGACGGGCCTTACCAGGTGCGGGCAGGAGAAACAGAGTCGTTGCCTAACAGGGACAGAGTTTCAACGTGGGAACAAGGAGAAAGCTCTGGCCGGGGCGGCACACCCGTGTGAGTTTGTGGGATGCCACTGATCTACACTGAAAATGATTAAAAAGCCAAATTATAGGACGTGTCTCTTTTACCACGGCAAGAAATTGCACTAAGAATTAAGCACTGTTTCCAGCTTTATGCAGCTGTAAGTGGCTTAGAGCCCTTGTGTGCCACGTGTGGAGTGTGTTGATTTGACACATTTATACACTGACCGCCTTGGCTCTACCCAGCACCTGCATCAAGTCACATAGTTACGATTTCTTTGTTGTGCTGAAAACAGTGAAGATCTACTCTCTTAGCGACATGGAAACGTGTCTAATACGCTCCTACCAACTACACTCACCAGGCCGTAGAGCGGGCTCCCAAAACTTCTTCATCTTCTCCCCGGAAATTTGTGTGTGTGTGTGACTGGGCGTATCTCCCAACTTTTTTATCCACTCATCGGTGGGCACTAGGCTGTCCCCACGCCGTGGCTATTGTGAATATTGCTGAAGCGGACATGGGGGCACACGTGCGTCTCTGAGATCCTGATGTCGTCTCCGTGGGGCAGACGCCCACAAGTGAGACTGTGGGATCATATGGTGGTTCCACGGTCAACTTTTTTTTTTTAATTTCTTTTTTTAATGTTTTTTTTTTTTTTTTTAATTCTTTTTTTTCAACGTTTATTTTTATTTTGGGGACAGAGAGAGACAGAGCATGAACGGGGGAGGGGCAGAGAGAGAAGGAGACACAGAATCGGAAACAGGCTCCAGGCTCTGAGCCCTCAGCCCAGAGCCTGACACGGGGCTCGAACTCACGGACCGCGAGATCGTGACCTGGCTGAAGTCGGGACGCTTAACCGACTGCGCCACCCAGGCGCCCCTAATGTTTATTTTTGAGAGACAGAGAGAGAGACAGAGCATGAGTGGGGGAAGGCCAAGGGAGAGGGAAACACAAAATCCAAAGCAGGCTCCGGGCTCTGAGCCATCAGCACAGAGCCCGACGCTGGGCTCGAACTCACAAACCGCGACATCATGACCTGAGCCGAAGTCGGACGCCCAGCTGACTACTGAGCCCCCCAGGCGCCCCTCCACCGTGAACTTTTTAAGGAACCTCCATACTGTCTTCTACAGGGGCTGCAGCGACTTATGAATGAAGCATCTTGATGAGCGAGTAAGTAAATGCTCCACATCAAACAGTCCAAGTGGACCCAGTGAAGGTCCTTAAATCATGACATTATACGGTGACACTGTACTAGAGACACCCCAGAAGGGGACAGCTGGAAGGCACATAAAGCCAGGTGCCACAGAAGTCAGAGAAGGGCTACAAAGAACATCTGATAAAGGTTCGTGATCCACTAAAGGCTGTGTCTGACTGAAAGACAAGATCTTTAAGACCAAGGCTGGTGTTTGTCATTTTCCATTGTTAACAACTGAATTTCTTCCAGACAGTTTATACACCACTGAAGGGTATTTAAAATACATACAATTAATCTTTTTTTTAAAAGCTTTTTCATGTTTATCTTAAGAGAGCACACCAGCAAGCATGCTCCAGGGGGAGAGAGACAGAGAGAGAGAAAATCCTAAGCAGGCTCTGAGCTGTCAGCGGGGAGCCCGAAAGGGGTCTCGATCCCATGCACCGTGAGGTCACGACCTAAGCAGGAGCCAAGAGTTGGACGCTTACCCTACTGGACCACGCAGGCGCCCCCGAAGAAGTCATTTTAAAAGAAGTGTTGCCCAAAGCAGGAATGTGTGCACGGGGGAGCCTATCGAAGGTTCTAGAAGCACAGCTGTCATCCCAAAACTTACAGATACAAGTGTGGCTCTCCAACTTACCGATCTGTCTTTTTTTCCCGGAACTCCGAGAAGGGGATTCCTTCCAGGGCCGCCCAGGTGTCTTCAGGCTGTATCCTGGAGTCCTTTCCTTGAGGGGTTGGTGCCACGCAGTGGTGCAGGACAGGCAGGGTGAGCACCCAGAGGTCGACCATCTTCTCTATGCACTGTAGGCAAAGGTTGACCAGGAATACCCGCCACCTGGGAAGGGAACAGAGAGCCCACAGCGAGCTGAGGATGGCCAGTGGCTTGCCCCGGGGGGTCTGATGACCCCTCGCACGAGAAGCAAGAGAACACAGGGGTGGCCGAGAAGAGCGACCAGCCCCAGGAGAAATATGGTTGCCAGGGACGTAGGGGCTCACCCCTGGCACCCACCCATCCCGGCATCAGGCTCTCGCTGAAGCCCCGTAGCGACCGACCATCCTCCCCGACAGTGGAGGGAACAGAGGTTTGGGAAAGCTCCGTGATCTGTGAGCCCAGACCCTCCGGCTACAGTAAATCCAGATACAAAGCCATATAAAGCCGCTCTGTAAGCACAAGGAGAAACGTGCAAACGATACAGGGCACACTCCCTACGGTCGCAAGATACTGATGCTGGCCGGCTCTTTGAGCTTTGCCCTTGCACAAACTTTGTACGTGTGTCACCAACGCCTGGCTCTTAAAACACGCAGAGCTGCGCTGGGTAGCTTAAGTTTGTAAAACCGAGAAGCAGATGTCCTGATAAGACGCATCGTTCAAGGAAGCCCACCTTCCGTTCCCCGCAAGCTCCATGCGCAGAGCCGCGGAGAAGACCTTGCAGGAGCGCTCTGTAATCGAGGGCACCGAGGTGGCCCCCGCCACCCGGGGAGAAGCAAGCTCCTTGGGGCCAGGCCGGAGCCTCCACACCGAGAGCACCCTTGGCCCAGCACAGCGGACCCTTGTGTGTCTGAAACTGAACATGTGGCCAGAGGCTGCAGGGGGAACACCCCCGTTGCTTCCGCAGACGACCTTGAGGCGAGCCCTGCAGTCAATCTTCGAACCCCAACCTCTCAAACACATGCATGCAGGGGTGATAAAGGAAATTCTCAAGTTTCCGTGCTCGTGGACACAGCTCCTGGGCTCCCTGGGAAGCTACCCTGTGGCATTTACCACACTCAACATGACTCGGCAAAACTCAAAGCCTGGCCCTGTTTCTGCCCCCAGCACACAATGTTCGTTGGCTTTTAAAGTAAGTAAATAAATAACCAGGGGCGCCTGGCGGGCTCAGTCAGTTAGGCGTCCGACTTCGGTTCAGGTCACGATCTCACAGTCCGTGGGTTCGAGCCCCGCGTCGGGCTCTGTGCTGACAGCTCGGAGCCTGGAGCCTGCTTCGGATTCTGTGTCTCCCTCTCTCTCTGCCCCTCCCCCGCTAGCACTCTGTCTCTCAAAAATAAATAAACATTAAAACAAATCTGCTTTTAAATAACCAGAAAAGAGCATTCCAAACGTAAAAATAAGAAAAAAGAAAAAAAAAACACCTCCCTGTTCCCATAAGTCTTGCACATACTAAACACATAAAGTCTGGAACTTTCTGGACTGTCTTGATGATCTGTAACTCTTCGTGTAAAAAACACACATAACCCTACACCACATTCCTTCCTGGGGGCACACGTGCTCTCGTGGCAGAACGTGGGCTCGAATGAAATGCTTTCCCTCTTTTCTTTTTTTAAGATTCTATTTTTAAGGAAACCCTGCACCCAATGTGGGGCTCGAACTCACAAACCCGAGATCAAGGCTGCACAGACTGAACCAGGCAGGCGCCCCGTTTCCTTTTAATTTGAAAAAAAGTTTCTTCATTTGGGTCGACGGTAAGGCGTGATACACCAGAAAGCTTCTCAAAAGCAAGATACTCGGGAGAAAAGTAATAAAAGTGAAGACAATACATACGCGAGGAAAAAGTCTAGACAAATAAACACTGAAGCAACGGATGTGTAAAACCACGGGTGGTCTTTCTTTCCTGGACACACACCTACACACACACGCACACCCCCACACACACACACACAATACCTCAGACATGTTTCAAAAATGTGGCTGAGGTCGCGGTGAAGGCCGCCAGGCGAACAGGTGTCCAAATGAAGGAGGTTACAGAGCCAGGCCAGGTCACCCTCCAGCATGGGTAAGCCAAATGTTTCCACCGCAAACAGGAGGATCAGTCCCATTCTCAGTCTGCTCCTCACTGGGTGGTCTTCAGGCCGAAGGTCCCCGCTTCTTTCCAGAAATGGCTCCGACCGCCTTTTCAAATACCTCCACAGGTTTTTCTTCACCTGACCCCAGGAGGGAAGGAAGACATAACTGTGGGGCTGTGAGGGTCAGGGGTGTGAAAGCCGCCCCATCATCGCCCTCTGTTCCATGCTACCTGGGCGGGGGGCCAAGGCCTATGAAGGGCGTACACAGCCCCATGGAGGGGTGACCCCACTGCCCTGCCTCCTCGCCAGACCCTGAGCACCCCCACTTCCCCGGGCCTTTGATGGGAGCCACCACCAAGGGTGCAGTCCCGAACCCTGCATGGGGGAGGGGCCCCCCACGCTTACAAGGTCCCAACTGTCATCTCAGGCACGGCCGCAGGTCTGTCTCAAAACTGCCAGGGCCCTCCCACAACGCGGGGGGACGGGTGATGGAGAAAGGTTCCCACTCCTTCTTTCCACTCTGCCACAGGCCAGGTGAGGAGGTGGTGCTAGGTGTGGAGGAGGGGTGGGGCCAGAGGGGAGGAGGGGTGGGGCCAGGTGAGGAGGGGTGGGGCCAGAGGCGGGGGAGGGGTGGGGCCAGCACAGGAGGTGGGGCCAGGTGTGGTGAAGGGGTGGGGCCAGGTGAGGAGGAGGGGTGGGGACAGAGGGGGAGGAGGGGTGGGGCCAGGTGAGGAGGGGTGGGGCCAGAGGCGGGGGAGGGGTGGGACCAGCACAGGAGGTGGGGCCAGGTGTGGTGAAGGGGTGGGGCCGGGTGAGGAGGGGTGGGGCCAGAGGGGGAGGAGGGGTGGGGCCAGAGGCGGGGGAGGGGTGGAGCCAGAGGGGGAGGAGGGGTGGGGCCAGGAGGGGAAGAGCCAGGTGTGGAGGAAGGGTGGGGCCAGGTGTGGAGGAGGGGTGGGGCCAGTGCAGGAGGTGGGGCCAGGTGGGGAGGAGGAGTGGGGCCAGGAGGGGCAGAGCCAGGTGTGGTGAAGGGGTGGGGCCAGGTGAGGAGGAGGGGTGGGGCCAGGTGTGGAGAAGGGGTGAGGCCAGGTGAGGAGGAGGGGTGGGGCCAGAGGGGGAGGAGGGGTGGGGCCAGGTGAGCAGGAGGGGTGGGGCCAGGTGGGGAGGAAGGGTGGGGCCAGAGGGGGAGGAGGGGTGGAGCCAGAGGGGGAGGAGGGGTGGGGCCAGGAGGGGCAGAGCCAGGTGTGGAGGAAGGGTGGGGCCAGGTGTGGAGGAGGGGTGGGGCCAGGCGGGGAAGCGGATGGGGTGAAGGAGGAAGAAAATCCCCAGGCAATGGGGCTTGGAGAGTAGGGAAATTGAGGTCCTTCTGCCTGCACCTGCTCCTCAGGGCAGCTCCTGGCCAGTAAGAAGTGGGGGAGGGGGGGGAGCTGAAGGCCCAGAAGGGGAAGACAGCCACTGGGGACACCCCGGACACCTGGTACCTCGTTCTCGTCGTACTGCAGAGCGCTCCAGGGCTGCTCACGGCCTTCGTAGATCATGGGCACTCTCACGACAGAATAAAACTGCCGGAACTGGGTAAAAAAGCTGTTTATGTTGATGGCGTCCCAGATCTGCAGGATGCTGAAAATGGTGTCCAGCATGATGGTGGCGGCGATCTGCTTCCCCTGCACCAGCTCCCTCCTTGTGCCGTCTGTCAAATGGTCCATCACCCTCTGAATCAGCCCCGGGGGCTTCATGCAAACTATATCGTCGTACTGGTGCCACTCTAGGAGCAAAAGAAGGAAGACGCCGTAGTGCAGACCCTGCGAACACGCTGACCTAGACACCCCTCCCTGGGAGGCTGGCGCCCGACGGACGAGGCAAAGGAAGGGAAGGCAGCCGGGTCGCGCCCGGGGGCACCTGTCCGCGGATGCCCAGCAGGGAGCTGGGCCCAGGTGGGGCACAGCTGTGTTTAGGACGGACACCCTAGTCGCCCCGAGGTGACCAGAGGGGGGCCCGAGGGCACACGACGCAGCCGTTCGGAATCTATCTGAAACACCTTTTATTGAACCAGCTGGCTCAGCACGCTTCGTACATGAGCTCCTTAGAAAATGATCACACACTTGGGGCGCCCGGGGGGCTCAGTCGGTTAAGCGTCCGACTTCAGCTCAGGTCACGATCTCGCGGTCCGTGAGTTCAAGCCCCACGTCAGGCTCTGGGCTGACGGCTCAGAACCTGGAGCCTGCTTCGGATTCTGCGTCTCCCTCTCTCTCTGCCCCTTCCCCATTCATGCTCTGTCTCTCTCGGTCTCAAAAATAAATAAAACGTTAAAAAAAAAAATTTTTTTTTTTAAAAAAAAGAAAATGATCGATCACACAGCGGTTGAGAACTTGATCCCAAAACCACAGTCACCGGCCCTTGAGCACCATCTGGCTAAGTCACTCCAGGCAAGCGCTATTTCTTCTGTACCGGGAACCACGATGCCCGCCCCACGAAGGACAGTGCGGGCCCCACGACAGACTAGACAGCGCCCTGGACGCAGGGCCCGACGCAGGGCAAGGGCTGAGCGCATGGCTGCTCCTCGTGTGACCAGATGCAGAATGTAGAAGTCTCTGGAAGAGCAGGTCCTCTGTGCCTCCTGCGGTCTGCATGGGGGTCCCCGCTCACCCCGCCCCCACTCCATCCCAGCCTGGCGAGGACTTGAAATTATTCCCTGGAATAAGTGGTTTTCCTGCTCTCTGCGTCCCACCAGCCAGAGGCCCACGTGGGCCCATGCTGGGGACACGGTGGGTCCCTCAGTTGTTCAAGAACGCCCCAGACAGAAGGTGAGGGGAGAGCTGCAGGCCTGGTCAGGCCCGCATCGTGGACAGCAAGGGGCACCCTGGACCCTGGGACGGTGGGGCAGGGAGGGACATCAGTGGTCTCCGTCTCTCAGAATCTACCAGAAGAAATGTTTAAGTTCCAACCCGCTAGAGAAAAGAGAAAGAAAATACAAAAGTCAGAAAAAAATACAGAACAAAACCGACACGGACACAAGGTGAGCAGAAAAGATGGGAGAAGGTGGCAAAAGTCAGCCTTCCCGCGGCAGTGGTGACCAATGCTGGAGGGCTCCACGGAACCACTGTGGTCACTCATAGACGGAATGAAAAACCGCGAAATAAAACCCAGCAATGAAAGCCCAGCAGACACATGAGCCGGCAGGACAGAAGGGGCCACATCAGGGGACAGCACACCAGGTCCCCACGCCAGGCCACGGGCCCGCGCTCCCACCGCCTGGGTCTCTCAGGGCGCGGCCTGCAGCCGGGAACCTCCTCCCTGGCGGCCTGGCCGCTGTGGTTCACGCTCTGCGGGGACGCTTGCAGGGGGGAAGGGGGGAAGCCACCTGTCCCCCCTCTCTGGGGAATCAGGAAACCTGCCTTTACTCAAATTAATGCAGATAAGCTATGACCCCACTGCATGGAGCAAAGCACAGACCCTCAGTCACCATGTTCCCAGCACCTTCCAGACACCCTTCCCAAATCACCCGTGATGCCGTCAGCCACGGGGGGCCCTGCACCTGGGCTCCAGCCATGACCTCCTGACTCTCGGAAAGCCAGCGAAGGCCTTCCCGTGAGTCCTTCTGTCGGTCACCGGCACTCAGCCCGTCCCCGTCCCACGAACCCGGCTTGGGCGCCCGTTCCCCTTAAGTGCTGACGGTGAGCCGGCCACCGCCCTGACGGTCGAGCTGCAAGGGCAGCCACTCAGACACAGACCGAGGGCAGCCACTCAGATACAGACCGAGGCCTCTCGGGAGCGGACACGCCAACCTTGCTAAAAAGGACTACGCTATGAAATCGGCTTTCTCTAACATGCGCACAAAGACCCCCGCACACCACGTGCTCTCGGCATGCGCGCGCGCATCTGTGAGACCAGGCACCGGGCCGCAGAGAAGGTACAGGCCACCGAGATCATCCACAGAACACACACACACACACACACACACACACACACACACCACACTCACACCCTGTCCGCACACACCACACGCTGCACGCAATGAGCGGAAAACAGAAAAAGGGAAGAAAAGATACGGAAACAAGGAGACAGAAAGAAGAGAAAGGAGAAGAGACGGGAGGGCGGCCAGAATGCCAAGCAGCAGGGGTGCCGTGGGCGGAGGTCTGACTCTCAGTCTCCGGGGCTGGGGGTCCTCCCACCTGCACCTGCTCACCAGCCCCCTGCGGCCCCTCACACCCAGCGGCTTCACCTTCCTCCCTTTTGCCCTTTAGGAGAAATGCCATCGGAAGAGAGCGGTCCGTCACGCTGATCAAACCCGTGCTTCCCAACTCGGGCTTCTTCGACGTGGAGCAGGGGCCGGGGGGTGGGTGGGGGGCATGTGACGAGGACCCACACGGGCCCCCTCTGCAGAGGAACGGCCGCACCCCTGCGCCCGGCCAGGACTCACCTCCCGAGCCCAGGAGTTCAGACCTCACGTGCAGACAGCGGTTGACGAACTCGCCCTCCTTCTGCTGACGTTTGTAGATGAACTCGTACTCCACCTGGCCCTTGCCTCGCGTGATGACGTACTTGTAAGGAATGGGCTTATCCAGGTGCTGTCTGGAAAGGGTGGCGCTGCCTTCCACGAGGGACCCGTTCTCACGCAGGTCTCTGAAGAAACAGGACACCGGCCCGTTACCCGGAAAAGAATCCCATTTTGGAAACGTTCGCTCGCCTCTAACGCAGCACGGAGTGCAGACCCAAAGCTATAGCTCGATCCTGCCCGAGAGGAGGCTTCTAGAAGGAGACACGGTTTCCGGACAGAACCCACGTTCCGTGGGGCCGGAGTGACACGTGACGAAGGAGTACATGACAGGGGGTATGTGTTTGCAAAAAGTCCGTTTCCAAAAGCGTAAACGGGTGATCGCCTTGAAAAACGGGATCAGAGACTGCGCGCTCCGTGCGCGTCCCCGAAGGGCTCTCCGCGAGCGCTGGCCGTACTCACTTGGTGTGGTGCATCTCACAGACGTTCCGAGTCCACTTGGGCTTCCCGAACTCTTCTCCACCCCTGATGAACACTTTGTGGAGGGCGGGGTCGAACCCGAAATGCTTCGAGACGATCGCGTGGAAGTAGAGCGTGACTCCTTCCTGCAGGCTCGGCGGGCTGCAGCAAAGCCGGGAAAGGAAACGCCCACCGGATCTAGACGCGCCGACGCGCCTGCGCGCACGCACAAGCGCGACAGGGTGCCTGCTTCCCGGCGGTGCGCGAACACGCACCGCAGCGAAGCGCGAGAGCGTCCACACTGCCGGCAGAACGCACGCCGTGCGGGCCCCTCTCCGGAGGTGGGCACGGGTGGGGGGCCATCTCTGCCCAGCCGTGACGGGCTGGGGGCAGTGGCGGGAGGGGGCTGCCGAGCATCCCGGGTGGTGCCGGCCTCTGCCCCGGAGTCGGCCCACGTGGCCCACGCGGCCTCCGGGTCCCCAGGGGGCCGTGGGAGAGAGCACATAAGCAAGCGAGGAACCGGGGCGTGTGACCCTGCCCCCCCCCCCCCAACCTGCCTCTCCCAGAAGAGTCCCCGAGAAGGACAGCCTGGGACCCTCCGGCCCTGCACCACTGTGGGGGTGGCGGGAGGCTGCACTGGTGCCCCCCGGGGCAGGCTGTGACCTTGCTCCCGAGCGCCAGGGCTCACACCCTACCTCTGCTTCACTTCACACACTGCGGCTTTGGAGTTCCTCTGCTCTTTGCCAGTTTTCACAGCAGCCGCGTAACTGCTGTTACTCCCTTCGGGCTTCTTCGGATCCTCTGGCTTGGCCTTCTCATTTCTACCTGTCTTCTCTCCAGTAGCGGCCGTCTTGTCCTTGCTTTCAGCTTCCTGGAACAAGTTACCAAGCCCCAGTCTTTAGGATCAGCTGCCACATTTGCCCCCTCCCGGGGACGGCTTCTCACAACAGCCAGGCTGCTCCCGTCCTTTCCCTGCTCAGAACCTTCCAGCGCCCTCGGGCCCACCCGCCACAGCCTCCAGGAATCCTCCAATCCTGTCAGGCCCCTCTTGCCCTCACTCAATCCTGGGGGCGCCGGCTTCCTTACTTTTCCCTAAACAGCCCCCTCCCCCACTCTGCCACAGGGCCTTTGCACCTGCCATTTTGGCCTCGGCTATGTCCCCAGAGAGCCACATGGCTTGCCCCTCACTCTTTCAGATCTCCGCTCCACCTGCACCCCCTTGGAGAGGCCTCGCCCGGCCATGCTCTCCCAGCACGCACCCCCGGCCCTCTCTCCCCTCACCCTGCTCTCCTCTTTGCCACTCCCCACGCCTGACTGTGCTTTCCACCTTTCCCCACGGAGAACGTGAGCCATGAAGGCAGGAGCCACGTGTCCTTCACGGCTGTATCCCTAGCACCCAAAAGAGTGTCACCGAACGACTGAAGGAAGGATGAGCTTTGGAAGGAATGGGGCCGGAAGCGGCAGACAGTGGGACAGACAGCAGGACGGGGAGGCTTCCAAGGACGAGGTGCTCTACCTGGCGGTATTCTGAGGAAGCAGGGGTGCTTGCTGGCGGCTGTTTCGTTTTCTGAGTCTTGGCTTTACCTTCCTTCCTGGCCCCTTCCACGGGCTCAGCGGGCCGGGTTACAGCAGCATCTTCCTGGAGGAGACAAAGGCCCCGGACGTCAGGGCGCAGGTGCCGCGATGGCGTGAGGGCCAGCACTGGCCGCCACCAGCCCAGGAGAGGGGCCGGCAGCTCCGGGAGGGGCACCGTCCCCAGTGCCCCTCCTGGGCAGGGAGGCGACGTGGGACTGCTTGGGAGAGCAAACGGTCAGGGCAGGTAGGCTCGCTCCTGGATCCCCCAACGACTCACCCCGGGGGCCCGGGCCCCGGCCTGCTGCCCGGCGCTCTGCGGTTCTTTCTGGGGCTCCGAGCCCGGCTCCGAGTCAGGCATCGGGCGCTCCCAAGCAGCACCGTCCTTCCCGGGATGGTCTTTACTGGCAGAGGCGGTCGGGCCGGCCCCCTCCTGGGGGAGGCCGCTGGCCTTGGCAGGCTTGGGGGTGTCGTGCTCCTTCCCGTTCGGGACGGCCCCTCCCGGAGTCTGGTCGTGCAGAGGGCTGCCGCCAGCCTCGGCGTGCCCCACGGGCGCTGGGTGGCTGCCGCCCTCCAGGGGGGTCGGGTCGGCGCCCGGGGGCTGGCGAGGCTGGCTGGTCGCACCACCTTGCAGATCTTGGCTTTGGGGTGGGGCTGTGTCCTGGAGCCCGGGGTTCGCCGGCGAGCTGACACTACAAGGGCACGAGGAGTCCTCCACCAAGGAGTCCAGCTCCATGGAAGCAGAACCGTTCTGTTTCTTTCTCTTACTCCTTTTCTTCCTTTTTCTCTGAACAGAAAAAGACGCTGATTTTAGTTCCTGGGGTCACTATGCTCTCCCAACGTTGTCCTCCCATTTTCTCTCAATGTCGTAAGCATTCGAAGCTTTGCCTGACCAAACTCCCCTTGTACCTGTCAAACCTGCCCCTTCTTCATCTTGGAAACACTGAAACAGAGACGCGTGTGGACGGGGGTGGTGGGCAGAGCTGAGGGGCAGGAGGCCAGGCAGTGCTGGCCACACAAGTCATTCTGCCAAGTCACAGCTGAGAAGCTCACACGCAATTCCTTCCGATGGGACATCATCCCTGGAAGTGTGGTCTGTTTTTGTTTTTTGGGTTTTTTTAGGTTTGTTTATTTTGAGGGAGAGAGAGCAGGAGTGGGAGAGGGGCAGGGGGGGGGGGCGGGGAATCCCAAGCAGGTTCCACACTGTCGGCGAGGAGCCCGACTTGGGGCTCGAACTCACGAACTGTGAGATCATGACCTGAGCGGAAACCAGGAGTCGGACGTTTAAGGGACTGAGCCCCCCAGGCGCCCCTAAGGGGTGGTCTTTGAACGTTACAAAGCGTGGGCCTCCACGAATCGCACTCCTACGTCGCGTGTGTTTCGTACATGACGCTGAGAGAGAGAGAAAAAGACGGGACAGAAAACAGGAGCGTCAAGAGCCACGTCCTGCCCGGAGATGCTTGCTCAGTGGCCGGAGACCCTAACCTCGCCATCAGAAACGGCTCCTGGGGAGCAGCCGTGGCAGGACCCTCCGCAGACCCGGCGGGGGGGGGGGGGTGGCGGGGTGCTTGGTGCCCTACCTCGCTGAGGGGCACAGCTCTGGAGCAAATGAATACTGGTCGGTTCACTAAGTGCCAGTGGCCCGTAAATCCCCTGAAACCCGCTGTGGACCCGGGACTCCCCACCTGCCCATACGGCCTGGAAGAGTCCCCGTTGACAGTGAGGGAAGGTGGGGTTTGTTTGCACATGGGGTGGGGCGGCCTCGGCCTGGGTCAGGACCTGGGTTTTCTCCACGAATCCTAACCTCCTGCAGGTGTGCCTACAGCCAGCAGGACACATGGGGCCTCCCTGGAGCGAGATTTCTTGGCCTGTCTGACCACAGACACCCAACTACCGTCGTGGGGCAAGAAAGAGGCTTTAGAGAGGTCACTGAAGGCGATGACTTCTCCAGCGTCCCAGGGCCCACGGAGCACTCGAAAGCTTGCTAACGTGCAGACGGTGACCGGGCAGGTGCGGGGGACCCGGGAGGACTCTGCATCTCCAAGGAGCTGCTGCGGGGCGAGGGGGCTGCTGGGGAGCAGCAGACCAGCTCTGCTCTGACCGGGCCCTGGCCGCGGCATCGCCACTAGGCCTCCTGAGGGTTCGAACCCCGGCCGGGCCGAGAACCACTGATTCGGCAGAAGGCAGCCTGCACAGACATGTGGCCCACGGCCCTCGGAGAATCTTCTCCGACTCAGCTCGAGGCTTGCTTCAGCCGAGCTGCACACTGACTGATCGAGGAACCTGGAAAGAACCCTGTGCCAGGCACAAGGAACGAGAGAGCAGGACGCATTCCTCCCCCCGCGAAGCCAGTGGGTTAGTAAGAGCGACAGACTGCTGACCGTTTGAGCCTGTGGAAAACGCCAAAGACAGAGGCGCTCGAGGGCCCGGGATCTCAGAGGGGGTCCCTAGCCCGGAAGGCTTCCTGGAGGAGATGGTGCGGGCCGAGTCAGAGAGACACAAAGCCCACCAAGATGGCTTCATCCGTCCCACAAAGAGTCCCCGGGCCCATACCGTCTGTGAGTGGCCAGAAACCTCTCACCCAGAATCAAAGTCGAAGCGTGGCCGGGGGACCTCTGCTCACTGCCTGCCTGCCTCATCCTGGGCTTGTCCCGCTCTGGCCTCCGGTACGAATGCTGTTTTTTTCTTCTCTGTAGCTTATGATGCTTTGACAGTTTAGGGGCCTTGCCAGTCCTGGCGACCACCCCTCCCAGGGCTAGCTCACTCCCAGAGGGGGCAGAAGACTCCCTCCTGTGGGCAAACTAATCAACCCAGAGCCCACACCCCGACTCACCTCCCTCAGCCACTACTCCTCGGCCCTAAATCACCCCAGGGCCGGGTTCCCAAGGACTAGACACCCCTACAGCCCAGAGTTCAGCAGGACTATTTGGACTAGCCAATCCTAGACTTGCTCAAACGTGCCTTCCCTATCATTACGCCACCTCCTGACCACCCAGGAGCTTCCCTGCCCCGCAAGGCCCCTCCTCTTGTGACTCAGCATCTCCATCAGTTAAATAAATCCCAGCACAGATTGGTCCAGACGCCTCCTTGCTGGGCCCTCCTGCAGATACCTCCCTCCTCCAGTGCCGCGTCCCTGACACCCTCTGTAGGAAAGCGAGCCCTCCCAGACCGTGGCCTCCGGTCACTAGATGCCCATTCATTTTCTCCCACTCCAGAATGTAAGCCTCTGTTTGCCCACGGCCACACCTGCAGTCTCTAGAAATCCTGGCCCACTGCAGGGGCCCGAACATTTTTGTTTCATTAAACACATTCCTCGGGAAGCCTCCTGCGTTTCTCTCCAGCCGACCGGTGTCTCTCCCGCAGGGGACCCTCGGGACCCCACACCCCTCAGCCCGGAGCCGGGGTCCGCTCGGATCCTACAGTGGGTTTTGACTTTTCTGATTTGCAACGTGTCTTTCCCCCCCTTTACCTTGTTTCCTCCTTTTCGTATTCTTATCTTATTGGGCTTTTTATGAGCTGCTCCGAATCCTTCTAGAACAAGATGTATACTTTGTACAGGTGACTTCTGGTTCTCTTAACAGACATCTGAGGGGTGGGTGTGTACCAGGCAGCTGTCCACGGCTCCACAGTTGGGGGACCAGCACGCCAGAGACAGGCTAAAATCTAAACCGCTCCCTTGGCAGAAATCGAGGTTTTATCCGTCTGTGTTCCTAGTTGTCGTGGCCCGTGGTTTTACGTGTTCTGGATACGGATATTCGCCTCAAGGCAAAACTAAAGACCGGAACAGTCAGGAACATGTACACCTTAACACTCCTTGGACTGGGAACACACACACAGCGGACCGAAGTCGAGGGCATGGGTCACGACCTCTGGGTGTGGGGAGTGCGTAGGGGGCAGCGGGGAGGAGACCCCGATAGTTCTGATTTCCATGCTTAAGCGGATGGTGGGGGTGAGGGCTCACCTTGTGAGCCCTGCGTCTGCGTCATAAATGTCCTCTGTTGTGGGATTAACATTTAATGAAAACATTTTTTGAAGTTTTCTGACCAGTAAGGGATGCTAAGAAGCCTTCCGGGGCCTGGAATGTTCTGTCTCTGGATGCGGAGGGCGTCGCCAGGCTGCACGGGTGCACCTCGATTCAAAAACTATACCACGCCAGCCCTTAGCGCACACACAAAGGCTCCTCCCACGCCTGCCCAAAGAGAATTAACTAGAAAAAAAATTAGTTTGCTGATTCTTGGAGTTTTTTTTTCTCTTTATCAAAACGCACCTCTGATGTTACGACATGCACCCATTTATTTCTCCAACAAACAAACCACAGACCTCCCAGACACACAGCACAGAGGGGGGCAGGGTCTGCGGGGACCCCGGCCCCTGTCCACTCACCCAAATGCTGGATCAGGGTTACACGGGGTGGGGGGTTGCTGCTGGGGACCCTGGAGAGGCACCATGGTGGGGTGTGGGGGCAGTGCAGTGGGGACCCGGGATGAGCCCCACTAATCGGATAGAAGGCTGAGATGTTGGAGTCCAGCCCCAGCCGGGGAGGAATTCAGACAACAGCGTCCCCTTTCCCCGCTGGCCTCACACTTCTTTTTCAGAAGCCGGCCCTGCCAGGGCTGTTTTCTGCAGGAGCCCGTCCCGCCGTCTCCTGCCAGCTCCAGCAGGGTGAGGACGCAGACCTTCTAAACTGAGGCATACGTGCTGGTGGGCAGGGAGGGGGGGCGCCTCTACAAGAGGAGGACAGGGTCTGGGACGGGGACCAGAAAGGTCAGGCTGAACCAAAGCCCAACCCACCCCCAGCCAATGGTGCCGTGGGGACAAAGCACCAGCCTCTCGACTACAAGCTGGCCGACTGCCAAAGGGACCTTCTCAGGGACCACCGAGGGGGACACAGAGATGTCAGGTGACCGGCACGGGTGGCACGACCTCTCCCTGCAAGAACCACGGGCCGCCTGGATTTGCTGAGGAAGTCTGACTGGATCTGTTCTGAACCCACGGGGACACGATCGAACCATCCCTCCCCCTCAAGCTGCCTGGTGCCTCCTGGGGGGCCACGACGGGGATGCGGTGGGTGGGTGGGGGCCGCCTCAGTTCCCACACAGCTCACCACACACACCGGGCTGGCCAGGTGACCCCGTGTGGGTTACTCAGCCATGGTGTGCCTCAGTTTCCCCATCTGTAAAACGCAGGGGACAGGCACCCCTACATCACAGGGTCACTGGGAGGCCCGGATGGGACAAAGCAGGTCAAGAATCGCAGAGAGGTGGCCAGCACATGCAAGGTCCCCCCCAGTGCTGCAGTGACCGTGGCTCTTTCCCACACACAGCAGAGGCTGGGGGTCACCGTGGCGACCGTGTGTGTGGCCAGCTGCCTTCTCCCACTCCTCCTCCTCCTCTGGGAAATAGTCCCTGAATCTCCCCGTTGTCAGCCATCGGGCGCAAGTAGGAATCGCCTCGACTCCAGCTCCCGGGGCCAACCCATCACCCTGGCCACAGCGATGGGCGCTTAACCCAACTGGAGCCGGTGAGGTTTGATGAAAGTCTCCCCTGGGACGGAGACACTTCCTCCTGCTTCTGTAGAGGCCACTAAAGGAGGCGTCCTCTCACCCCTGCACACTGTATCGTAGGTGGATGACTGTGGAAGCCACGACATAGTAGAAAGGTCTAGAGTGCTAGCGGCAGCTGCTGAGACGCTACGGAGGAAACTGACATCAGGAAGGTGACACCTGGACCTGGAGAGGAACACCAAGGTGCCTGGATCAAGCCTTGCCTGCAGACCGACCTGAGGCTTTCCCAGTTATGTTAGTGACAAATTTCTCTTACCGTGGTAATTCACCCGAGCTGGGTGTCCAGTTATCTGCAACCAAAGGACTTCTAATAGTTAAAATAATCAAACGTTGAATTTGGTCGTTTCTGTCTTACAAAAGCCTAAAGTCGGTCCAGGTAATCAATGTTCTAGCAGCCTTTGTCCCGTAAGCAGTCAGGCTCTCCTATGAACACTCAGGCCACAGAATCCTCAGGGCTCCAGACTGCTGCGCTGTGGCACGGGACAGGAGGACCCCCCTGTGGCAGGCGGCCAACCCTCCAGGCATCATAGAAGGTGGCAGGAGACATCTGACCTATGGGAAGGGTCCCCAGGGCACCCGAATCAGTCCTGCCTTCTAGAAGGAGGGGTGCTGTCAGCAAGGAAGTATTAGAAAAGAAACCACAAGCCTAAAATGGAGTCCCTTGTGCTAAGTTCCCCATCAGCAAACCCAACCTGATTGCAGCTTTTTTTAAAGTAGGCTGTATGCCCGACGTGGAACTCGAACTCAAGATGCAGAGGTTGAGTCGCATGCTCGAACCGACGAGGCCAGCCAGGCGCCCGCGAACCGCAGTTTTAGCCTCCAGGAAGGTAACCTTTAACCACTCAACCTGGAATCACCTGGTCAGCCCTAGCGACGTGATCTGCCCAGCGGACCCTTCTGTTCCCAGTAGGAGGGCAGCCGTGCCTCGAAACAACTTGCTCTTCACTAATAATTTCCTTTTCCACCCCGTTTCTGCCTTTGGAAAACGTTCCACGTTTCCACCCGTCCCTGCCTTTAAAAACCTTCCTCTCTGTACCGCCCTTTGGAGCTCCTTCGTGTTGGATGGGAAGCTGCCTGATTCATGAGTCACTGGACAAAGCCCATTTGATCTTTACACTTAGGCAGCTGAAGTCCTGAAGCCTAACATATTTCATAAGGAAGCGTGGCCACAGCGAAGGCAGGTGGTCCTGCAGAGCCGGCAGGGCCTGGAGGGCACGGCTGTGGTGGGGGGGGGGGGGGTGGCGAGGGCGGGCAGGGTGACCCCCAGGGTAACAGCCCACCGCGTGGACCCGACCATCTCCCGCCCTGCGAGCAACCTGCAGATCTTCCCAGCCCAGGGACAGCAGCCACTAGCCCAGCTCGGACAGCAGGGTTGCAGCCCCCGCCCTGTACTCTCCTCAGGCTGAGCATCTTCCCGGGCTTAGATCGCCTGCTCCTCTCCCGTAAACTGCCTTTTAAGTCCTTCACCTGCCGGTTCTTCGCGGCTGTCCTCTTATTTCCTGGAAGTTGGTCAGGTGCCCCAGCGGTCGACCCTTCATCAGAGGCTCCAAAGCTTTCTGGCCGTTGGCTTTTAGATTTAATAGATGAATGGTCTTCTCTGACTCAGAATCTATGAACATTTTTACTGCCATATTAGCATCTGTGGGTTTTTTTAACGAGGCTGAGAAACATTTGTATAATTTTACTAGTAGTTAACCTATATTTTCTAGAACTTTTAGGGTGTTGTTTTCCATTAAAACACAGAGTTGCTCTGATATATTGTTTTCTGGAGGGGAGGTGGGCACAGGGAGGGAGAGAGAGAATCTCAGGCAGGCTCCGTGCTCAGCTGGACTCGGGGCTCAATCTCACAACCGTGAGATCATGACCTGAGCCGAAATCAAGAGTCCAGTGCCCAACCGACTGAGCCACCCAGGCGCCCCGACTGGTATATATTTTAATGTGTAATATGACCAGGGGATCTGGTTTCCAAACAGCCCGTGGTTCAAACACACCTACTGTAACTCTCTGATTTATCATGGTGCTCTGATCACGTGCTGAGCTGTTACACACACACACACACACACACACACACACACACACACACGTGTCCGTCATCGCTGACGGGTCTCAGACACTCCATTAGAAGGTTTTATAGCTTGAGAGACATTAGGTCAAATCTCCCATTATTGTTCTCTTTCTCTATATTCTTTATAGATCTTCTCACCGATTTATACTCCAGATGGACTGAAAAACACTAGTTTTGCACGTTAATTGGTTAATGCAGTGGATAGATCGGAGGACATCTTTATGATCTTAAAACTATTGCTTTCCCTCTCAAGGAAATGTTATTTTGCGGGTTTTCCTGATTTTGTGGCTATCACAAGCGAGCTCTCCATCTGCTGTTATTTTCCGTCTAGGCAACTCTCCAGGCCCTGTATCAATGTCACTGTATTTAAAGATTTTATATTTTTTTAAGTTTATTTATTTTTGAGAGAGAGAGAGAGAGAGAGAGAGAGAGAGAATCCCAAACAGGCTCTGTGTTCTCAGTGCGGAATCCGACTCGGGGCTCAATCTCGAGCCGAAATCAAGAGTCAGATGCTTAACCGACTGAGCCACCCAGCCTCCCCTAAAGATTTTATTTTTAAGTAATCACTACTCCCAATGTGGGGCTTGAACTCACAACCCCAAGATCAAGAGTTGGGTACTCTATTGACTGAGCCAGCCAGGCGCCCCATGAAGTCACTGTCTTTAGAAAGTGTTTCAGCAGTTACTTCACAGACCTAAACCTTCCAGACAAAAACCACGCCTGCTTTGCAAGCCTTTCACCAACGCCTGGTACCTAGTATCTCCTGGGCAATAAAGTTTTGTTAAATTCATCAATGACGTAGGCGAGCGAATTTTGCCACCTGCAAATATGCCTCTTTGGCATATTAATTATACTTTAAGCTGGTTTTTTTTTTTTTTAATTTTTTTTTTCAACGTTTATTTATTTTTGGGACAGAGAGAGACAGAGCATGAATGGGGGAGGGGCAGAGAGAGAGGGAGACACAGAATCGCAAACAGGCTCCAGGCTCTGAGCCATCAGCCCAGAGCCCGATGCGGGGCTCGAACTCACGGACCGCGAGATCGTGACCTGGCTGAAGTCGGGCGCTTAACCGACTGCGCCACCCAGGCGCCCCTAAGCTGGTTATTTTTAAGAAGCTGGAGTCGGGAGAAGCCGTGAAAACCGAGGAGAAATGACCCTTTTGTGAGAGTTATTTCCACGTAAAAGGAAAGTTCCCGAGTAAGGGTGTCTCCCTCATCACCAGGAACAGGGGAGTGACTCAATTCTCTAGAAACTCGTCAGTGGAGAAGGCTGGCTTTAAATCTGCACAACACCCTCGACTTATTCACGGCGCTTTTCCTGATGAACTCCCACAACTGACCCTCCCACCCCAACATCTCCTGTGGAGGGGGCATTCAAGGTGATGGCTTTGGCCACTGTGGGTTGTCACCCCATTTTCCCAGGTCTCTCCCATGTATGCAGGAGGTATCTGTGCTGTGCAAATTCTCTCCGACCTTCTCCCCTTAACCCGTCTCATGCCAATCTGATCCGCAGCCCAGCCAAGGAACGTAGAAGGGCAGAGGAAAACTCTTCCTCCCCGACAGTGGTCATCTCACTCAGGAAAAGAGTTAACGCTCTCTGCAAAGAAGTAATACATAAAATAAACTCCACAAACGTCACTGTTCAGCGTATGAATCCTCGCTGCTTTTCCTCATAAGCAAAAATGCTTTCGTTGCATACATCAGCTAGTTTCACTTCTCACATTAGACCATCCTGCAAGACTCCCAACATGCTGTAGAAAATTAACAAATCAGGATTTTAGCTCCCAGGATCCAGAAACTAATTCAGCAGGGCCTCCACTTGACCCCTGGGGTTCAGAGCATGAGCCTATAACCTCAGGCATCGGCGGCAGCTGGGCCTAGACCACCCCCCACCCCCACCCCCGGGCCCGGGCCCTCCCGCTCTTTCCCATGAAAAGAATCTCGTATGGCTTACGGAGGTTTCGCCAGGTGAGTGTCCCCCACGTGCAAGCAGATAGTTTCACAAGAACTAAGACGGCGGACGGAAGAACTGGAGGGTGTGGGGGGCACACGATGAAGCTAAAACTTGAATGTCCGCCAAACATCCTCAGCCACAAGCGCCAAAACCGAAAGGTATCGCTATTGCGTAGACCTACTGCATAGACTCAACGATATTCCGAGTTTGGCTCCAGACTCCCAGGATAAATCAAGTATCTCCATAAAGCGAGCCGGACAGATTTTTCTGGTTTCCCAGTGCCTGAACCATTTATACGCACGCTACGCCGGCTTCTACGTGTGCAACGGCATCGTGTCCGAAAAGTCAACGTGCGTGCATTCGTTTTAAAATACTCTATTGCTAAAGAACGCTAACCATCACCTGAGCCTCGGCGAGTCATAGCCACTGATCCACAGGTCACCGTGACAATCAGAATAACGGCAAGGTCTGAACCCGTTCGAGAATCACCAAAACGGGACGCAGAGACACCGAGCGAACAGACGCTATGGAAACAAGGACGCCGACGGGCCTGCTCGGCACAAGGTCGCCACAAACCCAGCGTTTGTAAGAAACACGAAGCATGCCTGTACCTGCTCGGGGTCTGCAGAGAACGTGTCAGCGACCCCACGCAGGGTGGCGTCCTCTTTTCTTCTTTTGCTGGGAGGGTGCTTAACAGCCTCCCGCTCATCGGATGTGCTGCCGGCCGCATCTACACAAACCTCTGAGGCAACTCCCTGTTGAGACACGACCCCCTTCAGACAGGGCAGGAAGACCACAGGCTCGGGCCTAGGCGGGGCGGGGCCGCCCTCTGGTGAGGGCCGAGCCAGCCAGCTGGCACTGACCAGAGAGCGCCCGTCTCCCCTCCCCCCAGCCTCCTCCTTCCCCCCAGGAAGACAGCGACGCCCCGAGGGGCTCACGATGTGCCCCAGGCCACCAAGCAGGCAGCTCCAGAGGAGGAAGAGTCTGTGAGGTGCGGGGCCTGGCCTCAGCCCTGCCCAGGGCACGGGGGGCCTGGGGCTGCCGGGCACCACATGCAGGAGGAGGGACAAGGGAACAAGGCCAAGAGCTCCTGGGCCAAGAGCTTCTGGACCAAGAGCTGGGGAAGGCAGGGGATCCGTGTGGAAAAGCAGGGCTATTTCCGCAAGGGGTACCCGGAACGGGACCCACAGGGGAGACGGATCGGAGCATACAGATGGCCCCTGGGGACCAAAGCCCAATTCGGGCAGCTCCAAAAGTCCAGGAGGCTTCCATCACCTCACAGCAGGAAGCTGTGGGAGGGAGGCACCTTCAACCCAACTCAGCCTGGCTCTAGTAACACCCCTCCCCCTCCCTCTCCCTCCTCCTCCTCCTCCTCCTAGCCAGGGGAAGCTACCCCAGGGAGAGAACCATCCAACAACCTCTAGGAATGAAGGGAGAAAAGCACCCAGTTAGTCTGCAACAAAGGGCCACCAAAGGAAAGGCCAGGCTGAGACGGTCACCCCAGCTGACAGGTGTGGTGGGAGCCCCACACCGTCCCCATTAACCACAACACCCCCCCCCCACCCCGCACACCCACCCCGTGGCGGCTGCGTGAAGGACTCACTCCCTCGGTGGCTGGGCTGAGGCCGGCCAGGGGGCTCCTGTCTAGCTGGGGGCTTGTCCCTTGGTCCCCTGGCAGAGTCCCCCCACCCCGTGAGCACACCCCGGCTGCACACACAGGCCTGTTCTCCACCACACGCACGCCGCTTCCCGACCGTGGGGTTACGTAGGGTCGCCACAGGGCGGGTACGAGCACGAAGCCCGGTGAGTGAATCACCAGACAACCCCGCCAGCGTCTGCCTGCTGGCTTCCCTCTGGCTTCCCTTCGAGGGTGGGAACTTGCGCGTTGAGGCTTTTTTAATCCCCTTCTGCAATAACACCATACAGAGCTTTACGCTCAGGTGAAGGTCACGTAGCATGCAATGACTCATTTTCAAGTGCACCGTCCGGTGGCTTTTGGTGCTTGAGGTGCGAGCACCCCACTATCTCGTCCTGGGCATTTTCACCTCCCCCGAAAGGAACCTCATGCTCTCCGAGCAGTGCCTCCCCCACCCCCCAGCAGGGAGCTCCTACCTTTACCTGCAGGTGGTCCAGGAACAGCCTTACCTATCCCAGGTGCCTTCAGGGCACCCCAGGGGTCAAGACAGACCTGATTCCTCGGGAACCCCCACCCTCTGTCAGGACACAGGCCCCCACCATCGGACACTCCACGTGGGGATGCCATCAGGCACCCTATGCGGGGACCGGGGAGGTCAAGGCTGAGTTCCAAGCCCGCAAACAAAGCTGTCTCCGGGGCAAAGGCACCACCATTACTGACACCTCCCAAAGGTCCAATCAAGCTTCTTCTTACACTTCTGCTCAATTTTTGTTGGTGTTTCTCTGGAGGGACAGGCCCACGGGAGTCCCCTGCTCCGCCATTCTTGCTGGTACCAATCTTTTTATTGGGTTAGTTAATTATCTACTGTGATTGCGAGAGTTTCCCCACATCTTTAATCTTCGGGAAAGTAGCAGTTGGGAGGCCGCGGTCCATTCCGCCGTAAGGACGATACAAATGGCCTCCCATGGTGGGATATTCAGGCGGATTCCGGGATTTGGGCCATTCGAGACTCGGGCTGTGATCAAACCCTATCCTGACCCTTCGGGTGGCATTCTGGGGTTCTTTTCTTATGATGAAGTCAGAGAAGAAGAGGGGGTCGAAGGACCCTGTGTTGCTGGGTGGTCCCACCCCGTTACCTCAGGTGCAGGGAGAACCCTGTCCCATCTCTGCGAACGCCCACTATAAATCAACTCTTGACTTTGATAAGTTTCATATAAAAGCAGTCCTTTTCATTCTCAGCGTTGGAGTTCAGAGGTCGGACGTTTATGTATTTAGTATCTTATCAGTTCTGGACTAGAATCTCTTGTTGGCCCACTCCTTTCTATTGGGTTGTTTACTGTTTGTTTCTTCATTTCTGAGAGCTTTTGACATATTGAGGCAACTCATCCTTTGCTAAAAATATTTTTATGTGAATACAAATATTCTCTATTTTTTCCTAGATTGTTTGTCCTTTGTGCTTACCACATCCTATGAGGTTTTCAGTTCTTTTGAGACCTTTCTGGAGTCAAAGATACCCATCTTTTGTTTGTACACTTTTCTCTTGCTTTAATTACTGGAAAACCTTTCCCTCTTCAGAGATCACATCACTGTTTCTGTATCTCTTCCCCAACTGCTCTCATCAGTACTAGGTTCTGACTCAGAGCCGCCTCTTCTGGCACAGAGATCACCCCCCTGAATTCGGTTTTGCTGACTACGGCTTTTGTACCACGTTTTTGTTTGATTTAGTACAGTAAGTCCCACTCAGGACTTTTCTTTTTCACAATATTCTTGGTTATTCTCGCCCATTTTTGTTCCCAAAACAGCCTTAAGCTCACTCTGTTAAAAAAGAAAACCCAGGGGCGCCCGGGTGGCT
This sequence comes from Leopardus geoffroyi, assembly GCF_018350155.1. Classification (NCBI taxonomy): domain Eukaryota; kingdom Metazoa; phylum Chordata; class Mammalia; order Carnivora; family Felidae; genus Leopardus; species Leopardus geoffroyi. The sequence continues at coordinate 59,203,811 of NC_059330.1, read as the reverse complement.
CAGTCGGTTGAATGTCCGACTTCGGCTCAGGTCATGATCTTGTGGTTTGTGAGTTCAAGCCCCACGTCGGGCTCTGTGCTGACGGCTCGGGGCCTGGAGCCTGCTTCAGAGGCTATGTCTTTCTCTCTCTGCCCCTCCCCTGCTCACACTTTCTCTCAAACATAAATTTAAAAATTAAAAGAAAAACAAAACAGTCCTTCTGGACTCGGCACCGTTTTCACTCACAGAGCTGCGTGTGTGCTCCTCGGTGCCGAACCTCCAACGTCCCACATCCTCCTCCGGACCACGACTTGCCAAAGGGAAGGACACACGCTGTCACACACACACATATCACATGATACACACCAGCCACACACACACACACACACACACACACCCCCTCAACACACACCCACACTGCCGCCCTGGCCTGACCACTACGAAGAATAACCGAGGAACAGGCAGGAGCCCAGCCCCGACCCAGACACAGAAAGACAGCCCCCCTCTCTCAGAGGCCGGCAGGAATCCCCGGGCCCGCGGGGTGTGGACTCCAACACTGGGAGCTCTCTCCCGTCACTCTCCCTGAACCTGTCGCAAGACACTCTTTGGGCCTGACCCCTGCAGGGGAGACGGAAGGACACCCGGCAGCAGCCCCTACCTGTGCGAGGAGGAGTGTCCTTCCTGAGTGCCCGCCTGTCCCCGTGGCTCTGAGACACCTCCAAACCCGCACCATCACCGGGAAGAGGCCCAGGGAGGAGCCGGGCAGCCACGGGGCAGGGGCTCAGGTGCCCAGACCCCGTCTCTGCTGGGAGACACAGCGGCCGGGTCTGGCGGGAGGAGAAGGCGGGTGGCGACCCCGGAGGGACGGGGACCCAGAGACCGTGCAGCCGACCAGGCCCAGAGGAGGGCGGCCACCAGCGGGCCGGGCGGGGAGGCCCCTGTGGGGGCCGCCGCACAGCAGTACGGTAAGGACAGGGGCCCTGGTTCGGCCACCGAGGCAGCCACAGCAGCGAGCAACTTCCAGGCCAGGCGGGTGGGAAGCGGCCCTCCCACGCCCACCCTACCGGGGACGGGGCACACTCACTCTTGGCGCGGTCCCGGAGACGTCGGAAGGGGGCTCGTCTAGATTTTCCTGCTGCAGGTGATTTGAGCCCGGGGACAAGAAAGGGCCGCCGTCCTCCCTCAGCTCCTGTCCGTACTCCGTTTCTCCCTCTGGGGCTGGCGTCGCCTGGAGGCTGCTGTTCTTGGGATCTACAAAGGGACACGCACACAGGTCAAATCTCGGGGGAAAGCAAGGGAAGTCACTGTGGACACATCATCCCTCTCCCCCATCGTGCGCTTGCCCTGGGCACCTTTTCTGTTCTCAGTGGGCACGAGGGACCCAGGACCCCGGCCCCAGCCCCAAGGAAGCAGCGACGCATTCTGAGCGCCCAGCTTTTCCAGATGTCAGCACGGGCAGGGTGGCCTGGTCCTCATGTTTCTAAGTCAGAATGTGCCACTCCCCCCACCCCCTTCTCAGGGGCAGGTGCCCCATTCCCAGCCCCGCTCCCCGGCCGGACCCAGGCTCTCCCAACACCTCCCCTTCCGGTTCTGTGTCCCCCTCTTTCTGCCCTTCCCCCACTCACAGTCTGTCTCTCTCTCTCTCTCAAAAATAAACATTAAAAAATTTTTTTTAAAAAAAGACGGGGGGAAGGTATGGGGCTTCAAGATGTCACCCCCTCCTTCACTCCGACCGTCTTGCACACCGGCACCTGTTATCTCTACCGTCACGATAAAAAGGAAAGTAGCCGGACTCAGTAAGGGGACACCTTAACTGGCACTTGGTGGGGCCAACCCGTGATGTGCTCACAGCCACCATGCCGGGCATGTGCTTTTCCTAGCTGGATGCAAAAAAATGGAAGCACAGAGCTGGGCCCCCCCCACCCCCCCACCGCAGGTGGCAAATGGGAATGCAGGGTTTGAACCCCCCAGAAGCTGGGCCAGGGTCCTCGCCTGCAGGACATTTTAGCTCAATGAGACCAAATTCCCGTCCCCCACCCCTGCAGCCTGCTTGCATGCTGGGCAGCATGGCCTCCCCCCCACCCCGCGGGGCCCCTGGCGCCCCTACAAAAGGCAAGCCTGCTGGTAAGAAAACCTTCTAGAATCCAGAGAGCTAAGTGGGTCTGAACTCCCCTTCAGATCCCCACAGCAGGTCAATGGCCGATTAGCACATGAACAGGGGGAAGAAAGCAGGGGCCTGGCGGGCGGGCAGCCCCCAGTCACTGCCCCAACAAAATGTTGCACAAAATTAGCTCAACCTGCATCAATCACCCACGCTGGCTCCTAGCGAGTGCCCCAGAAACAGGTCTGGGGGTGCAGCGCGCGCAACCCTGGGCCGGCCAGCCGCTGGCCCGGGACCCCCAGCAACCCCGGCCCCTGCCTCAGCCTGAAAACAGTGTCTGCAGCGGCCTCCTTGCCCCAAAGGCTAAAGCAGGTAAGGCATGAGGTTCGGGGCGGGGAGGGGGGATCGGGGGCCGGGGGGTCCCATTCGCAGAGACGGAAAGTAGGATGGTGGGTGCCAGGAAGAAGTCCCACCTGGGTCCCCTGGGACACCTGGCCCTCCCCACCCCCCACCCCCGCCCTCCCCTCCACCCTCGGACTGGCCCAACATTACCCCTGGCAAAGGTGGCCACCCTCTGCCCAGGATGGGCTGGGACTCTCTCCCCATCCATACTTCTGCATGTGCCCCCACCCCGCCCCGCCCCACCCCCGCCCCCGGCCGGCTCCCCCAAGACCCAGGTGTCCAGTGATGTGGGGAACAAAGGCAAAAGAAATGTAGACAAAATTAAATTTCCCTATAATCTGCGGCCCGTTGACAAATATTTGAGACCAGCCAAGTCTGACCTTCCTCCAGGAACTCCCAACGGTCTTAATGTTAAAGTTCTGCTACAGGGAAAAACCTCCTTAGCTTGACAACAGCCAGGTCTCCAGGATCCAGAGACTTCTTTAACATATGAAAGTCCCTTTGGGAACTTCCTTTGTCTCTACTCCTCCCACGTTAAGTATATACTCAATGGCTCGGTGCTACCCCAATGCAGCTCTTTCTGCCCAGGGGGTCCTGTCCCTGTGCCTCCATAAAGCCACCTTTTTTATACCAAAAAAGGTCTCGAGAATTCTTTCTTGATGGTTTGCTCTCGAACCCCATAGCAAATTATATCATCAGCACCTCTGAACAGCCACACCAGCCTCTCCAGGCTGCGATCGGGCTCCCGAGGGACCGGCCCTGTCCGCAGCCCCCGGGGTCCCCAAGCCCCAGGTCTGGAGTGCCCCGAGCTCAAGGGCTGGGCAGGCTGGAGGGCCCATGAGCGGCTGAATGGAGAAGATGTCCCTCCGGAGCTCCAGCCAAGCCCTCTGCATCTTGGTTTCAGTTTGTTTTCCTGTAAATAGAGAGGCACAGCCAGCGTGTGAGGGAGCAAGAGAGGCCGGGAAGCAGGAAGCAGGAAGCGATGTGCTTGGGGCGGGTGGGAGGGTGTTGCTCCTCAGACCCCAGGCCCTTGGGGACCCGGCGGGCAGAGTCCCATCCTCCTGTGTGTCCCTCCTGAGTGACCAGGGCCCGGCCCCGCTCCCGCCAGCAGCAGGGAGGGCCACCCATGTGACCCGGCGCCATGGTTCACAGACCGGCCAGCGGAACCGCCTGCAGGTGCCAGCATTTCGGAGGCTGGGGGCTTTGCACTGCTCTCCCTGCCGGCCGGGATGGGCAGGGCCCTGCCTGGTGACCACAGGCGGACTTCGCGGCATTCTGTAAAAAGGCTGCACACCCAGGTTGTCACCCAGAACTTCCGTTTCCCCTGCTCTGTTGGCAGGCACGTCGGATGCCCTGGGCAGCACTCTGAGAGCCCCTCACGCAAAACGAGAGGCGGGCAGAGGTACAGTGGGCTTCCGTGGAGACCCCGAGAGGCGCAAAGCGCGTTTTCCCTAAGCGGTGGGTCACCAGGAGGCACCTGTGACTTCTCTTTGCCTGTCCGTCGGGGAATCCCCCTACTTTACCGGTTCAGTAACTCATTTGAAGCCTGAGGCCCACACTCAACCCCTGCCTCACCCTGACCCCTGACCCCTGACCCCCACACTACAGGCCAGTGCCTGTACGATGGGAAAAGATAGAAGAAAAGAGGCAAAGAGGGAAAGGTTAGGACCCGAGGCCCCTGGGTGGAGAAAAACACATATTTTAGAAGAATGCTGGGAGCATCGGGACCACAGCAAACCCCCTCAGGCGTCCTCTTACGAATGTGACAGACACCCACCTACTCCCCCTCAGGGTCCCCTTAGGAATTTGACAAAAGACTCGACCTCAAAGTAGACCATAAAATGTACTTCCTACAAGAACGGATACCGGATATGGTAGGCCACCCCTCACACAGCGGAAAGGAGCCAATCAGGAAGGGACACCCCCTAGAGCTATCCGGCCAAGGGGGGTAGAACCTGAGAAGGACCCCAGGGGGAAGGGAAGCGGGGCGACCAGGACCTTATGACACAAAGACCCTTCCTGGCCCGTGGTTAGCGGGCGTTCTCTTCCCAATGTTCCCTCTCAATAAAGAGAGCTCTCCTACTATTTTTACCCTAATAAGCTGCGCATTTTGGGTCCTCCTCTCCACTCTTCTAAGCGGAAAGAAAAGGAACACCGGGCATTGAGAAAACGAACACCAGCAGGGCCCCGGGCTGCACATCTGCCCAGCCTGGCTGGGATGGCACAGCAGAGCAGACACAGGGGGCCCCCCCGCCCACCAAGACCACGGCTCCCTCCCAGGGCACGAGCTCCGGAGCCGCCTGGCCGGGATCCAAATCCGGGACCCCATCCCACCCCGTCTCTGCTAGTTGCTAGCCGTGGGACTGTAGGCAAGATACTTGACCTCCCTCGGCCTCACCCTTGGCGTCTGTAAGATGGGAATTTACGATAGCTGCGCCCTCAACACTTGGCACAGCGCCAGGCTCCCTGAATTTAACCAAAAGCTCTGATTTTGCTTTTTGGGGTTTTTTTAATCTCTGGGGTCCCAAAGACCCCCCCCCCCCACACACACACACAAGGTCTCCCATCCAGGCGCGTGTACTAATGGCCAGGGATGGGGAGCCCTGGCAGGTGGGAAATTCCAGCCGGACACCAGGAGCTCAGCTATGCTGGCCGTTCCACACCGGGACCGCCAGGGATCAATAACGAGAGAGGACATTGAGCCCTGAGCCCGACTGCATGAGTCAAGCCCCGTGGGTTCCACAGGCAAAGACAGACCCCTGGAGCCAGACTTCCTCCCTCCAGGGGCTGCAGCACAAGAAAATCAAACAGAAATTGACAGCAATGGCAGCAGCCTCTTTGACCCTCTTACGGTCCAATAAAAGCATCTGTGACGTGAGCACTTTGTACCAAGGCTGTTGTTTCAGGGAAGAATCGCCTCACCCCTAACACACAGCGCACTTTGGCAGGTTACCAAAGGTCGGAAAGCAAGAAGCCTGGTATTGACAGCATTTACGGACACACACACACACCCCTCGTATTTAGAAGACACACAAGGCTGGTGTGCCTGGCTGGTTCTGTCGCTACAGCACCCAGACTCTTAATCTTGGGGTTGTGAGTTCAAGCCCCACGCTGGGTGCAGAGATCACCTAAATAAATAAAACTTTTTTTAAAAAAAGAAAGAAAACACACATGGTCTTCTAGAGAACTTTCTTTGATTGGCCCCCAAAGTATTAATTCAGCACCTATTGTGTGCAAGGGACTTGGAGAAAAGCAGCTAACAAGAGAACAAAGGTCCCCTCCGAAGCCGCCGGCTGCCTTGGTCCAAATGCTAGGAGGGCAAGCAGCCTGATGAAGAAAGGGTAATTCGGCTGTGGGGGAGGGGGAGGGGCCGCTTTTCCCTGGGCGGCCAGAGTGGGCCTCCAGGTAGGAGACAGAGGGACAGAGGAGCAAAGACTGAAGGGAGGTGAGGGGGTCATGGTGCTGTCCTCGGAGAACAGGTATGTTCCAAGCGGAGGGAACAGAGAGTGCAAAAGTCCTGTGGTCCCAGAATGCCTAAGAAGGGAAGGAAGTCAGTCGGAAGGCCCGGACGCCAAGAGAGTTAAGGACCAACCTGAGCCAGGGGTGAGTGAGGGCCACCAGACACGGTTCCCCTTTCATGCACCGACCTGCCACCCCCTCCCCGGGAAGGAGACTGCCTGTCCAGGCTGCGGGGACCCCTCACCCCACCCCAGCACCTGGGACACTGCTTCCACAGCATCCCCTGAAATCCGCTACGACCCCTCAGCTCAGCCCCCGACACTTCCCATTCGCGAGGGGGCGGAGAACCCTCGGGTTCTCCTCTCCAAGAAATGAAATTGAAAGTTTTCAGAGCAACAGAAGCTTCCAGCAAAGGAGCAGACGAAACTGCTCTTTCCAAAACTGTGCTCCTTCCGCTAAGAGTTCTTTGGCCACAGAAGACCCCCTGCTGCCCGCCTGAGCTGCCTGCCGGCGCGGTTTCCACTTCAGCCGGGGGACGGGGGACGGAGCCTGGGCCCAGCCCACCGCCCCTGCTTGGCCCTTACCTGCCACGGGGGCTGCAGGGAGCAGCCTCTGTCCACACTCGCTGCAGAACTTGGGGGCATCCTCTTTGGAGACATGCCCGCACGAAAGACACTCCATTCCTCCCGGGACGGGTCTTCTCCAGGCCGGCAAGCTCAGGCAGGTCTGGAAGGAAAAGGAAGGGTCCCAAGGCAGCTGACTATATATTGAGCCGCCCGTCATGTGACCAGCCCTGCTTCGGTTTCATTTTCAGGGAAAGGGAAATTAAAGCACCCAGAAGTTCCTCGGCTCAATGAGCTCAATCGAAACCCATCCTCAGCACCTCCCCTGCCTGATTCCCCACTAAGCCCTCCCCACTCCCTCCCCCCACTCCCTCCAGCCCCGAGGGTCTCACCCCCTCCCCCACCATTGGCGCGGCACTCCGTTCCCTTTCTACTGCCCCAGCCAGGCTCACCCCTCCTGGGCTCTCCATCACTCAGTGAGTCGAGAACTGTGCGCCCCCCCACCCCAGACCCCGGGCTGAGATGGGGCTGGGACAACTGAGAACTGGGTGTGGGCAGAGGGGGGATGGTTCCAGGCAGGGACACAGCACGTGCAAAACCCAGAAATAAGACTCTGAGGATGCCCACGGTGTGCTCGGGACAAGGGGCCCGGGGACAAAAGCACCTGACTCACAGGTGACATAAGAGTTAGGTGAGGCAAACGGCATTGAAGAAATGCCAGCCGACACCGGCTGAGTCAGAACCCACCAAGCGACCAGCCTGCACGGGCAGCCCCGGGCTGACCCGGGTAGCCGTCAGGATGCCTAACAACAGGCAGGTGGGCAGGCTGTGTCCTCTGGGCCCTGACCCTGCTGCCCACCCCTGCCTCCCCCAGACTTGGCCTGCTCTCCACTCCCTAGTGAGCTCTCCGGGGGAAGGCAGGACTAAACCCATGTTGAGGCAGGTTCACAGCCGGGCCCAGCCTGCCACAGCCGGGCCCTGGCCCCCACCTGGCCCCTGACCCCTACATGGCCCGGAAGCGACCACCCTCCTGGTCTGGGCTCTCACTCCAAGACTTTCAGTGACTCCCCATGGTGCTGGCCTCTACCCCAGAGTCGTCCTCCTCGGCCAGGCTCTGCCTCCCCACAGGCCAGGAATGTCACAGTAGGGCACTGAAACCCACCCTGAAGGGTCCTATTGTTTCCCGCCGGCACCAAGGGCCTGAGGGCAGAAATGAGAACCCAGGCCCCGGAAGCCACTCCTTCCTAGAGCTTCCCGACGTTTCCCCTCCTCTTCCCCAACTTCAGAACTGCGCCAAACTCAAAGCCCATCCCCCGCAACCGCCACTAAACAAAGCCTGGCGGCGGGGTTTGGGGGGCAGGGGCGGCGGGGGTAGGGGGTGGGGGTGGGGAGGTGGGGGCGGGTCAGGGGCGGCGGGGGTAGAGGGTAGGGGTGGGGGAGTGGGGGCAGGGGCAGGGCAGGAGCGGGGCAGGGGCGGCTGGCCTCCCCATCTCTGCGCTCCCTCCTCCTCTGGCCTCCCCGCGGCCGCCTGGCGACCCTGGAGGCCGTCACGGCCGAGGTGCCCATCCTGGCCCGGGGACCCTGGCGGCGGGCAGTCCTAGAAATCCGGGAGGACGCTGCGCTCTGGGCCGCGCGGTTACGGGGACGGGGACGCCGTTCTCCTAAAAGTGACTGTGGAGACACGTAGGGACACCCTTTGGTAACAACACCGCTCCGTGGCGGCCACCGGAGAAAGCCAAGGATTCCGCTCCGGGGGAGGCGCGGCTCGGGGGCGGGGTCCGCACCCCGGAGCCGGAGGCGAAACCGAAACCGGGCGCCGCAGGAAGAGGCAGCCCGGAGGCGACGGCGCGCAGCACGCAGGCGCCGCGACCCAGACCCACGGCCCCGCGCCCCGCATCCCCGCATCCCCGCACCTCGTCGGCCCCGCGCCCCGCTTCCCCGCGCCCGCTCGCACCTACAGCGCCCCCGCGCCCAGGCCACCGCCGCCGGGTCCCGTTCTGACGTCCAGGCCCCCCACCCCCACCCCGCGTCCGCCCGCCAGAGGGTGCGGCCGGAATGCCCCCTCCTATGGCGCCCCCCAGTGGACCCGGCGCCCGGCCAAGGGGAAGGCGCCGCCTGCCGCTGCACGCGGGGCGGGGCTCGCCGAGCCCCGGGTGTAGCCCCGCAGGGGTCCGCACCCGGGTCTCCCCGAGCAGCCTCCAGCCCCGGCGCACAGCACCCTGGACAGTGCCCACCTCCCCGTGGAGCCAGCGGCGGTCCCCGGAGGGGCACAGAGGACGCCAGGCGGGTCACTCGGTGCAAGGGGCCGATTAAGTGACCACAGATGGCAGTAGAGACTTGGCAGCCGGCGCCCAGCCCTTCGATGGTCACTGATAACCGAGAGGGCACCCCAACCTGCGTCTGCACGCGAACGCCTCCAACCCTATTTCCTCCTCTGTGAGTTCGGAGTCTGGCATCCTAGAGCTGTTGGAGAATCTCTTATTGACGGTAATAATACAGTAAACGCTGGTGTTCCAGGAGTATTACTGATTCCTCACTGTCCCCTCCCCGGAACCTGTGCCGCTACAATCTCCGCTTAGGCTGATTATCAAATTCAAAAGGCCCGGGTTCCCACCCTGCCCGGGTCTCCAGCCCTCTCCTTTCCACACTCCCCAGTCACACCGTCCTTCCTCTCGACTGGGACCACAAGCTCAGGTCTTGGGGTCCCCCTCCTGCGATGCGCCCCCTTCCCCCCTTGCAGGGCTGGCTTCTGCACTGGATCCCAGCATCACCGTCCGAGCTCAGGCAGTGCTTAGGGGGTGCTCGGCACAGGTTGCCGAAGACGGTCTCACGTGTGCTGGAAGCTACCAACCCCGACTCCCTACCAGCCACCCCCGCTGTCTCGTCAGCTCATCTGGTTCTGGGCAGGATCCAGGTCGTGTCCAGTGCTGTGGCCTTTGACCTTGTGCTGACCTTGTACGGGGTGCAGGAGAGAGAGAGCTTGTCCTGAAAGAAAGGGGCTCCAGGCAGGGGTGCCAGGCTGGGCAGGCTGGATGCGGGGCAGGGGGGAGGGGGTGCACAAAGCCTGTAGTGGGAGGGTGGCTGACTGCACCGAGGAGGCGAGGGGGCTTGGTCAGAATCCGGGGAAGACTCCTGGTGCCCAAAGACGCTCCGTGCTGGGACTCCTCCGGCGAGCGAAGGGAGAGCCCAGCCCTACCCTGTTAGATTTGGGGCAATTCAAGCAAAGCAAAACCCAGACCCTCTTCAGGCCAGTAACAAGCCAGCCCCGCTGGCCAGTGGCACCCTTCCTGAGGGGCAGCGATGGCTCACGGGCCCCACGGGCACGTGCACCAGAACCTTGAGCCTGCCCACAGTACCAGGGAGTCGTCGAAGGGCCCACACAGCGGGCACTGCCAGCAGCCTGGCAGGGTCAGGATGCCCATCCTGGACAAGTCAAACGGCTGAGGACACACACCTGACCCGGTCATTGTCAATGGGCCAGCAATCCATTCTCAGACCTAGGAGGTGGGCCCCCTGAGGGCCAGAGCCATGGCTCGGACTAGGGTTGGGTCCCCGGAGGTGTCAGGGGCCAGACCCACACCAGTTCAGTGACCTCCCTGGGGGGCTAGCCTGAGGCCACATGTTAGGGTGCAGGACTAGCTTAGGGTTTGGGTTCAGGGAGCGGCCGATGGTGTGTCCCAGGCTTAGATTTTGCTGTGACTCTACTGAGACGTCAGTACGTGGCACGGTCGGCCCGGACACCCTGTCCGGACACGTGCGGATACAAGCCACCAGGTGTTCCAAAGAAAGTAGGGGCTTTGGACACTCCTGCCTCTAGGTGCTGAGAAGCTGACAGCAAGCGTCCCTGTCAACAGGACACCTACACCATAGGGACGGTGAGCCCCCCAAAGAACCAAGTCAAAACCCACAGGGAACACCAAATAAAGACAGAGCAAAGAAGGCATGGAAAAGCCAGGTGTTAGGAGCTCATCTGATGCCCACAGAAAAGACCCCTGACCTTCCCTCGTCTGTACTGATGTAACAAACGTAGACGTCAAAATACGCACACGATAAAATATAGTAATAACATAACGTGTAAATGTAGTATGACCTAATACCATTAAAATTCAAACAGAAAATAACAAAATACAAGCCAGGAACAGAGACTGACTGTCGGGCACAGGAGCGGGGTGGGATCCTGGGATGAAGGAGGGAGGGGGTGAGGACAGGTGTCAGCTTTGTCCTTAAACACAGGGTGAGGTAGACCCCGCAGGCTCGACTCTCCTCTTGGCCCAGCGTTCACAAAGAGCCTGACTCCTCCCCGTGGGAGATCTGCTGGGGGAAAGCCTGTCTGGTCGTTATGCCCGCGGTCAGCTGCATGACCTCGGCCGAGGACCCCGTTGACTCGGCCACGTGGTCCACCTGGCCAAACCCGGCTTAGATCTTCCAGATCCCGTGGATGTTGGATCATTTGAAATGTCTTTGGCCTTGATGTTGCAACCACCAGAGTTTGTGGCATGGATTCAATCGGACCCAAACACCCTTTGTCGGCCAGTCTTGTTTCTCCCCTGCGTAGATGGATAGTCGTGGGCTCACCGGCAGGAAGGATGTTCTCCTGCGACAGGGCAGCCAGCAGGGGCGGGCGGCAAACTTTGCAGGGAGAGTAAGTAGGGGCAGCGGCAGGGAGGGGCCGAGAACAAGGGGGCCTTATGAGAAGCGGTTCTGCCACTGCCCACGGTCCTGCCTGTGGCCCTGGTCCGGATCGGAGCCTCCAGCCATCTGAAAGCACACCTTGTGTGAGCGGGCAGGGCTGAACAAAACGCTCCCACTTATCCCGGGGCTGTGCAAATGAAAACCGTGCCAAGCGAGGGGCCCTGTAGTTCCCGGCTTTGATTGTGTCTAACAACCCGCCTGCCTTCAGATCGCATCTTCAGCTCTGGTTTTCCCCGTGGAAAGACAACACGTCTATCCGAGTGACAGACCCGGTCGTTAAGCTGCTCGTTAACAGGCTCTGGGGTGCAGGTTGGTCGGGTGGGGTTCTGCTGCCGGGAGCCAATTTTCTGGGCCTCGATATTCTTGACTAGGGATCGTGCTCTTGACCCCATGCAGTAAAAACTGCCTGGTGTCAGAAGGCCCCCAGGTTAAAACAGTGGGGGCCAGAAACATCCTCCATTCTGAGCCCCAGACGTGGGCTGCAGGCCCTGAACAGACAAGAAGAGTGGCCCTCAGGGAAAGGCGATGGTTCCCTGTTTGCTTAGGGGGCAGGGGGCCACAGAACTGAGAAGGTGACCGAGTGACTTGGTGGCTCCTGGACAGCATTCTCCTCGCATGCGTCCCCATCCCCTTGAAGGACGCCAGCCATCAGACTTAGGGCCACCCTAACCCAGTATGACCTCATCTCAACACACCTAATATGTCCTCAGAGACCCTGTTTCCAAATAAGGCCACAGTCACAGGCATCTAGGGTCAAGAATTAACTCTTTTCAGGGGACACAATTCAACCTATTACAGGAACCAGCTCCACGGGCCTTGCCCAAACTCCTCTGAAAGGATGCAGCCATCTGGCACGGCCAAAGGTTCCTGTGGTTTGGATAATAAACGTGGGTCCTTCCACAGGACTAAAATTATTTTAGGGGCGCCTGGGTGGCTCAGTCGGTTGGGCATCCGACTTCAGCTCAGGTCATGATCTCACGGTTCAGGGGTTCGAGCCCCACATGGGGCTCTGTGCTGACAGCTCGGAGCCCGGAGCCTGCTTTGGATTCTGTGTCTCCCTCTCTCTCTGTCCCTCCCCTGCTGTCTCTTTCTCTCTCAAAAATAAGCATTAAACAAAAAAAAAAAATTTTTTTTTATTATCTTAAAGCTGGAGGGAGAGGGACAGGTTCTCTGCCAGCATCAGTAGCTGAATTTACAAGGGATAGATAGATCTACACAGAGAGATTTAATGTTTATTTTTTTAATTTTATTGTTTTTTAACATTTATTTTTGAGAGAGCGAGTGAGCACGAGCAGGGGAGGGGCAGGGAGAGGGGGAGACACAGAATCTGAAGCAGGCTCCGGGCTCCGAGCTGTCAGCACAGAGCCCGACGCAGGGCTCGAACTCGGGAACCAGGAATGCTGAGATCATGACCTGAGTTGAAGCCGGACGCTGAGCCGACTGAGCCGCCAAGGCGCCCCAGAAGAGATTTTATACAGATAATCACATTTCAGTCAGAAAAAGGCTTGCTGTCCGCCCAGGGAAGCCCAGCTCCGGGCAGACTTTCTAGTGAAGAGGGAGTCCCTGCCCTACTAACAGGGACACCCGCCGCTCCCCACGTTAGCAAGCAGAGCGCCCTGACCCACGGGGAGGCTTCGCTGGGGGTGGGGCCTGCAGGGACTTGGCCACTGAGCCTGGCGGCCCTGGGGACCCTGTTCCACGGTGGCTTCAGACCACAGGAGGCCTGAGGCAGCAGACACAGGGGACCCGCCCCGACTCACTTCCCCCGGGGCGGGGCGGGAGCCTGGGCCCACACGCTTCCCTCCCGCCCTCCCCTCCGCCCTCCCCCCCCCCCCCCCATCCAGAGTCCTGCTGCAAACCGTCTCCTGTGCCTCCTGTCGGGGACTGCCCCTCAGACGTGCTTATCAAGGAAGGCGTTCGGTTTGTGGCGGGGAGGGGAGAACAGGACGCGAAATAACACCAGGAGGTCCGGTCCTGAGCAGCCGCGGCTACTCGCGTGCGTGACGCACGCCAGGCCTTCGCCCTGCTCTTCAATTAAATCCCTGCAGCGGTCCTGTGGGGGGCGTGGAAATGACGTCTCGGAGACTTCAGACAATTTTCCCCAACGTCACGCGGCGAGAAATCGGGACCTGGCCTCAGAACAGCTCTCTGCAAGCCGGCCACGCCACGCCGCCTCCTCCGTTGCCACTGTTTCCGTTTCTTCCAACGACCTCCGGGGGCGGAGGCAAACACATGAGCTAGGAGCTCGGGACAGCGGGGGCCTCCTGACCGCCTGGGACGCGGACGTCTCAAACCTGGGTTCTCCGACACGGCAGTCACACGACACACGGGGCACAAAGCTCAAAGCGTGGCTCGTCTGAACGGGGACGTGCCGTGAGCATACAACCCGCGTTGGGCCTCGAGGATCTCGTACGAGAAGACTCACGTCAAGAGTGTCGTCGGTGAGTCGCGTGTAGATCACAGGTGGAAAGGGTAGCATTTCGGATGATAATACGTTAATTTCACCCGTTACCTTTTGCTCGTTCGGCAGGGCCACTGGCAGTGTTGAAACGGCACGCGTGGCTCACGTCTGTGGCACAGGGTGTGCTTCCCTCGACGGTGCGGTCCTACGTCACCGTTCGCTGCGTCTCCAGGGCTCCGAGCTGCTGTGACAGGCGGGCGGCACCGGTGGGCGTGTGCTCCGCAGGTGACCCGCTCTCTGCCGTTCTCAGGTTGTGGCTTCCCGGGGCACCCATGGCTGGGTGGCACGGAGGGGTCCTCCGGCCAGCCAGGAAGCAGGGGGAAGATTGTAGGAGCCAGCACCGAAGATCTCGCTGCTCGGTCAGGGCGGCTGTAACAAAGCAGCATGGCCCAGGCGGAGCCCCCCAAGTCCAGGATCCGGGGGCCAGCAGGCCTGCTTCCTTCCGAGGCGGAGGCGAAATGCGTTCCCTGCGGCAAGCTGACCGTCTGTGCTGTTCCTCCGCTTCTAGGAGCATCACCCGACTTCTGCCGGCTGCTTCTCCCTGGGGGCGCGTCCACACCCAAGCTCTTTTCCTAAGCGCTGAGCGAACGGGTTAGGGCCCATCCTGATCCAGTATGGACTCGTCTCAGCTCATTACACCCGTAACGATCCTCTTTCCCAATAAAGTTGCGCGCTTGGGGCACCGGGAGTCCCGTGCTGCCAATCCACCTAATCCAATCCACGGTTAGGTCCCGTGCCTAACCGCCACGATGTTGGTGGCGCCGTGACCTTGTCAGCCTGCCGAAGGCAGCACTCCAGCCAGTGCTGTCGTGGACACAGTCCCATGGGCCCCGGGGCATAGGCCAAGGCCCCGAGGGGGCTTACCTGCTGGCGAGGGATGGTGGGGCCCAGCCCCGCATCTTCTGGCACCAAATTCCCAACTCTTTCCATGCAGTTGACCAGACCAGTCCTTTCTCTTCTTTATTTAACGTAAGTTCTAATTAGAAATCAATTATAAATTTAATAAGCTCGTAAATAAGTTAGGAATTTTAAACTCAGTAAATTTGTAACTTCATTCTGTTACGTACTATGTTGATATAAAATTAAAATACCATCATTTACCTTAAGTTTTTCAATCTTTTTTCTTTTTTTTTTTTAATTTTATTTTTTTAACATTTATTTATTTTTGAGACAGAGAGAGACAGAGCATGAACGGGGGAGGGGCAGAGAGAGAGGGAGACACAGAATTGGAAGCAGGCTCCAGGCTCTGAGCCATCAGCCCAGAACCCGACGCGGGGCTAGAACTCATGGACCGCGAGATCGTGACCTGACCCGAAGTCAGACGCTTAACCGACTGAGCCCCCCTGCCCCCAGGTCTGGCGATTTGCTGGAAGCACTCGCAGGTAGCGGTGCCCACGGCTAAGGTTTGTTACGGCAAAAGGACGCACAACAGTATTGGCGAGGAGAAAGGCGTAGGCAGAGTCCGAAGACGCGTGCGTGCAGACGTCTGATGCTCTTTGCTCCCGTGAGGGGGCACCCAGAGCAAACAAAGACGCAGTAATAGATGTGCTGTGCCTGTCCAGGGATACCCATCAGAGACTCAGCTCCCAAGGTTTCTCCTGGGGGCTGGTCACCTAGGCATCTATGCTGAGCACCTGCCAAATTCCGGACTCCCCCAAGCAAAGCCAGTGTTCATCACAAACCACACCGTTTGGACAAACAGTGTAGGCGCAGTGAACCTTCCTTATCGGTTAGGGAAGGGAGGGATCGTTCAAGTGCTAAGTGCCCAGATGCCAGCTCCGAACCAATTCGCCAGCAGGACTTTATTTTTTTTTTTTTAATCTTTTTAATATCTATTTATTTATTATTTTTTTTTCAACGTTTATTTATTTTTGGGACAGAGAGAGACAGAGCATGAACGGGGGAGGGGCAGAGAGAAAGGGAGACACAGCATTGGAAGCAGGCTCCAGGTTCTGAGCCATCAGCCCAGAGCCCGACGCGGGGCTAGAACTCATGGACCGCGAGATCGTGACCTGAGCCGAAGTCAGACACTTAACCGACTGAGCCACCCAGGCACCCCAAGTTTTTCAATCTTAACAGAGAGAGAAGACCACATGTGTGCGGGCACACACACGAGGCGGGGAGGGGCAGGGAGAGAGGGAGAGAGAGAGTCCCAAGCAGGATCCACGCTGACAGCACACAGCCCGACGCGGGGCCCGAACTCACGAACCGTGACATCGTGACCTGAGCGGAGATCGAGAGTCAGACGCTCAAGCGACCAAGCCCCCCAGGCGCCCCCGCAAATGGTCTCTTGAGATGAACGTCGTTCTGCAACTCTCCCTTCAATAACACCCGTGTGCAGGGGCGCGAGGGTGCCTCGTCCCTCAGCCACACAGCCCTGCAGCTCATGTGCTTCGCGGTCACGACATTCCCAAACGGAGACGCTTAGCTGGCCTTCATTCTCTACAACTGCCACCCGGGCTGCGATGCCCATCCCTGCATCTGCACCCCGGAAGGATTCTGGGAAGCCGTCCTCCAGGCCCACAGGCGGGTAGGGCCCGCCAGAGCAGACGGGTGGCCAGTCTCCTGGTTCAAGAAGGGGTGTGCTTGGTGTATGGGCTGGGGACAACTGGACTGCCGTCCCCCAGGGCCCTGGGCAGCGGCGGCCAGGCAGACAGGGCTCGAGGACATGCTCATCTGTGCAGATGGAGAGGCTCCTCGAGGAAAGGAAATGCAGATTCAGGGACGGGGTGCGCTCGGGGCCCGGAGGGAGAAACATCGCGAGACCGGGGCTCAGGACGCTGGGCCAGAATGTGTCTTGGTGGGACCACCGGTGAGCTCTAGGGGGTCTATCTGCACAGTGAGTCCTTTCTCTAAGAAGTTCTGGGAGCACAGGCTTCCTCGGCTGTGACAGCGGGGGTGGAAAGGTGCGTGCACAGGCGGGACAGGCAGAGGCCACGTGTAGAGGCTCAGGAGTCCGTTGCGACACATACACAGAATAAAATACGACAGAGCCACGGCAAATCACGGTTCTGTTTATTATCACAACGCGTCATTCACAGCAAGGACTGCACAAAGGTACGGGTCACAGAGCACCACGTATGAAAGGACCCCGTCCGCGCACGACCGTAAACGCACGCACCCACATGCGGACGTATGGACCTGTACGCACGCCGCGGGGACGGGGTCTGGACTACCGCCAAAGTGGATGCAGGAGACGGTCTCCTGCAGCTTTTGCAAGAAGCGTTTCCGATTTTTACAAAAACACCAGAGCTGCTACATTTTTAATTTAAAAAAACAACAACAACAAAATTATTTTTAGCAAGACACTTTGAAATCAGTTGGCACACCTTGGCTTTCTCCCTGACGACAAATACGGATGCCGCCACCAAGGCTCGAACCCACCTCCGAGCTGCCCACTCCCAACGTCCCCTGTAACCAGGAAGGTGCTGGGGCGTGGAGACCCCTCCCCTGGACCGGGTGGAAATCCCATCCCTTCTTTCTCACATGGTCCGTCATTCTAGAAGGCTGCCTTCAAACCACTCTTCAGGAAAACGTGCGTGCCCAGGAATCAGAAGGGAGATAAATATTCAGTCCCCCCAAATAAAGGCAGTGAGAGTCCCACCTGTGGATCCTGGTGTGTGGTCTTCCCTCCTCCTTCCAGGGTCACCTGCTCAGAGCCCTCGGCTCAGCGTGTTTATCCGGTGGCATCCGGAATCCCGGCATCAGGAACCTTCCGCGAGACGCCCCGAGCATCAGGTGCCCGTCGGTGCCCCAATCAGGCCTTCAACAGGGCGACCTTGTGTTCCGCAACAGAATCCTCGCTGATGTTGTAGGGCTGGGTCCCCGGTTCCTGACTCAAGTATTTCTCTGCAGAAGACACAAGGTTTGCAAAAGTGAGGAAGGTTCACTTCACAGAATGGGATTCGAGGCTGGCACTTCAGGGTCCTGGTGCACAGGGAGCTGGGGTTCCCCCGGCCGGCACCCCCAACCCCAGGCAGGCTTCCAGCTACGTCCCTGATCAGAGCCTCATTGCTTTCCACGCCCCGATAACCCTTCCTCAGTGCCGGGCGGTCCCCTGGCAGGGCCGGGCCACAGCAGTCCCTCTGTCTCCTGTGGGTCGGCCGTTTCCAGCAACAACGTGGATGGATCTCAGACACCACGCTGAGCCGAAGAAATCGGACACGAAAAGAACCTTTGCGATCCCCTTTACGTCAAGTTCTACAACAGGCAAAGCTGACCTACGGTGGAAGAAATCAGAACAGCGGCTAACCCTGGCGGGGGGGCATGAAGAGGGGCTGAGGAAACCTTCTGGAATGATGGAAATGTTCCATCTCAACTGCGGACACCTGGCTGTACCCACCTGTCAGAACTCGAGTTGCACACTTAAGACCCGTGCGTTCACTGAACCTATGCTGTACCTTAAATAAAAACATCCCCCCCAAATAAACCCCCAGAACAAGAGGGCCCCCCGATTCTGTGGCCTCTGCGTCACCCACTGTGCCCACGCTCCCCACTCCTGGACCTGTGCGTCCGACCCTCCGATTCCAGAGTTTCTGTCTTGCCGTCCTGCCACCCCGATCCTGGGGGCCACGGGCACGCGTGGCTGACGTGGCTCGCTCTCAGATGACCCCGCCGTACCCACCTGCCTCTTCCAGTGTGGAGAAGTGTTGTATACCCTTCAGGTCAGCGGACAGCAGGGCACGGAGAACGGGAACCTGCAGGGCAGGCAGACTTTAATTCCGGGCAGGGATGCTCCTGTCTCAACACGTGGGCACTCGAGGTCTGGGGCAGGCCCGCAGGTCCAGGGCCACCGGCCAGGTCACTGCTTCCCCCAGAGCGTCCAAGTAGTTACAACTCCACCTCTACTCAGGGAAACGGAGGGAAGAAACTGGGCCTCCTGGCTACGCTAGAGGAGGAGTATTTAGAAGTTGACGCTCTAAGGAGGACACAAAAACGAGCTCTCCGCAGACAGGACGAGGAACGTGGCCGTTGTCAGCAGGCTTCAGAGCCAGGTGCCCGGGTCAGGGAGCAAGGGCCACCGTCCTCGCTGTGTGACTTTGGGCGGCTTACTCAGCCTCATGGGGCCTCGGTGCCCTTGTCCTCGCGCGGGGACGGGAACAACGCCGACCTCACAGGCAGGTCTGAGGGCGAAAAGGGCTGCCCGTCGCGACACCCACCTGCAGGCCGACGAAGGCGAGGGTGACGCCGTGCCTGTGGAAGTCTCCCAGGAGGTCCCCGAGCCCCAGCACCACGGTATAGTCAATGCTGCAGACGTGGGTACAGTCCAGCACCGCGCAGCGCGGGGGGGACGCTGCGGAGACAGGGGCCGGCGGGTCAGGGGCCAGAGCGAGGCCACGGAGGGCTCCGGCCCCAGCAGGGAGGGTGGGGGTGGGGTCTGCAGGACCTGTGATCACAGCCGTCTGGAGACAGCAGCAGCGACCCCCTTCAGAGGAGGAACGGGCCCCTTTTCTTCCCCGAACACCAACTCCCGGGAACAAAGGACGGTCTTTAGGAACAAACGTTGGGGAACAGCCCCTCCTGCTGTGTGCAGACGGCAGGCACCCACCGGATGCCCCCGAGATGCCCCGAGACCTCCTGGGCCTGAGTGGGTGAGCTCCCTGGCGGCTGAGGACAGGGACTCAGGGTCCCGCGGGAGCAGACGGGGGTACAGAGAAGGTGGCAGGGAGGTCGGGGGGCCCCAGCCCACGCACCTTCCAGAGTCCGACTCAGTATCGCCTCCCGGAGGGACTCGATGGCCGGGAAGTGCAGACCACTGGCCGGCTGCAGGACCAGCACCGGCCCCTCCGACACCTGGGGACAGAGCAGGGGACGGCTGGTGGGTCCCACAGGCAAGTCCGACCTGGCAGTTCCGAGAGGGTGGCCCCTCCAGCAGGAGGCCCCAACCCAGGCCGACAGAACAGAGCGGGGGAGCACAGCTGACGGGCCCTCACGACTACCCGCAGCCTCACGTGCAGCGGGAGAGCTCTGTGGTCCACAGCAGGAGGCTGACACCCGTCGCTGTGTGAACGGTCACTGGGTGGTGCCACGGGCCAGAGTCGCGCCGAAGAGACGTGCGACAGTTGAGCCAAGGGGTACCGCCCAGGGCACGCGTCACCCCACCAGGCCCCCTGAGGCCAGCAGACCCCTGGCTCGGGGAGAACAGACGGGCTGGTACCTGCATCTTGGGTCTGGCCACAGAGTGCAGGAGGATCAGAGCGGACACCAGGGTCCCGGCCAGGATGCCGTACTGGACCTCCCAGAAGCAGAGCAGGAATGTCACGCAGAGGGGCAGCAGGTCCAGCCCTGGAAGAGAGGAGTCCAACTGAGGGGTGGCCCCCTCAGGATAAGCTGGGCTCCAGCGAGCCCGAGCCCCAGAGAGACCTCCGTCTGGGGCCTCAGGGGCTGACATGGGCCACGGCCGCGCTGGCCGAGACGTGTCAGGGGCAAGAGAGCCCTCCCTGCCTGGCTGAGGGGCCACTAAGACCTGACAGCCAGGCCCAGGGCCCCTGCCCTCAGAGAGGAGGTCAACCGCGGGCACCTGTCGGGGGCCTGAGGAAGGGACCTGGGGGGTCCTGGGGCAACACGCGTGACTCCTCTGAGCCACGGGAGGAAGGGTCCTGGGGCAGGCGGGAGGGCTCGGGGGTCAGCCTAGGATTCGGCTCTGACATGTGTCACTCAGGGGAGGCCCCATCCTCCCTGGGCTTCCGTGGAGGCGGAGAGCACCTGCCCGGCCCACACGGGCGCCCACGCGTCTCAGGGCTGTCCCAAAGAGGGCGGCAGCGACACAGCAGGGAGCTGGCACATGCGGCACGTGAAGAAATCACCGATGCCTCTCGGGGGCAGACGGGAGGAACCAGGGAAGCCCCGTAAATCCCTCCACTGCTTCAGCCAGTGAAACACACACGTGAACGGGAGTTCCGTCAAAGGCACTGCAGGCTCCAGGGAGTCCCGAGAGGAGTCAGGCCGCTGGGGTCACCCTGAGGCCTCTCATCCCTCCCCAGCCAGGCCAGGCTTGAGGCTGGGAAAGGGGGGGGGGGGGAGAAAGAGGGAGGAGGGACGGAAGGAGGGGGAGAGAAAGGGGAACAGAGGAGAAAAAGGAGGGGTGGAGAGGAGGGAGGAGGGGTAAGAAAAGGAGGAACAAGGGGAGGAGGAGAAGAGAAAGGAGGGATGAAGGGGAAAGGGAATAGGAGAGACAAGCAGGAAAAAGAAGGAGGGATAGAGAAGAGGGGAAGATAGATGAGGGTATGAGGGGGAAGGGGAGGAGGGGGAAGGGGAAGGGGAAAAAGAGAGGAGGAGAAGGAAAAATGGAGGGGAGGGGAGGGGAGGGGAGGAGGGGAGAAGAAGGGATGGAGGGAGAGGAGAAGAGGAAGGAGGGGAGGGGAGGAGGGGGAGAAGGAGCAGGGAGGAGAAAAAGAGACAGAAGAAGGAGGAATGGAGGGGAGGGGAGGAGGAGAGAAGGAGGGATGGAGGGGAGGGGAAAATAGATGAGGGAATGAGGGGGAAGGGGAGGAGGGGGAGGAGGGGAGGGGAAGAAGAGAGGAGGAGAAGGAGGGATGGAGGGGAGGGGAGGAGGCATGAGGGGAGGGGAGGAGGGGAGAAGGAGGGATAGAGGAGAGGGAAGAAGGGATGAAGGGGAAGAGAGAAGGGGAAGGGAGGAGGGGAGGGGAGAAGGGACGGAGGGGAAGAGGGAAGGGGAGGAGGGAGAAGAAGGGATGGAAGGGAGAATCCATCAGGAAATGAGGGGAAGGGGAGGAGGAGGAGAAGGAAGGATGAAGGGGAGGGGAGAATGAGGGATGGAGGGGAGAGGAGAAGGGGAAGGAGGGAGGGGAGGAGGGGGAGAAGGAGTGGGGAGGGGAAGAAGAGAGAGGAGGAGAAGGACGGAGGGGAGGCGAGGAGGGGGAGAGGAGGAAGGATGGAGGAGAGAGAAGGGGGAGCAGGGGCGGGGGGAGGGCAGCAGGGGTGCCTGCGGGCTGCAGACTCACTCCGCACTGCACGGAGCGGGTCTGGGGCACCCTTCGCCCTCCTGACCCACGGCCAGCAGGGCCACCTCCCGGGACAACGGTAACCCCCGGCTGCAACCGTGCCCCGTGGGTCCCGGAAGACAGTGGGGGGAGGATCCAGGATACGTGCGCGTGACCGGCGAGCACACACGTACTCTTCACGCGCCAGAGCGTCCCGAAGATCCCGGCGTCGAACAGCGGAGCCACGGCCATGATGATGACGGCGGCCAGGGCGGACTTGGGGATATAGTAGAACAGCGAGGTCAGGTAGTCCAGCGACAGCAGCACCAGCACTCCTGCGGGGTGGGGGCGCAGGGCGTCATGGGTGACCACCAGCCCCGCCCCGCACGCGCTCCGGGCTTGGGGGGGGTTGCTCACCTGTCACCAGGCCCCCTGCTGGGGTGCACACCCCCGACTGCGCGTTCACAGCCGTCCTGGAAGGAAACACAGACGCCCCTGGTGGCTGAGGGGCCCTGGACCGGCAGGGGAGGCTGGCCCCTGGGACTGGAGCGCCTGGAAGGGGACGTCGGGGCCCCGCGGACGCTGGCGCCTAAGCGGGGACACTGAGGAGCAGCCAACCCTGCCTGTCCCCAGCTGTGGCATTTTGTCACGGCAGGCTAGCAAAAATGTCACTGTGTTCACGGATACGCAGACATGCCGGTGACACTATCGAGTGGGGGACGTCCCTCTCACCACACACTCGTCTCCCACATGCACGCGCACACGTGGACAGAAAGGCCTGGAGAGAGAACCGCCACGGGCTGACGGTGAAGCTCCTCCCAGGGGACTGGACGTCAACTTTGCTGTTTTTGACTTCCCTTTTCCCCGTCGCCTGTTTGGAAAACGGCATCCGGTCCCGCAACCCAGGAAGAGCCTTCTCTGCCCAAGAACTCGACCCCGGCCCACATTTTCCTCTGCCACCGCGAGCACCACAGAGGTAGAACCCGGTTTCGGCTCCCAATCACCCTGACGGTGACCTGTGCCCGCCTGCATGCCCTCTGGATATGCCAGTCCGTCTGTACGTGTCCACAGAGAGCCTAAGTCGTCTTCCTCTTTTCCAGAGCTGGGCAGAAACTTCATTCCTCAAACACTCACTGATTTTTCTGGTACCCGTTATACGCAAGGTACTGCACCAGACGGGGGCGCAAAACCTGCGACCTTGATGGACAGGTCACGCTACAAGAGCTGGTGGAAGGTTAGACTGAGGACACAAGGAGGGTTTATTTCACAAACCAGCCCAGTGCCCGCAGGCTGCTGGCTTCGTTCTACGCGCTCTCGTTCAACTTCCGGTAACTCTGACGCGGGCCCGTTGTGATTCTTATTTGCAGGCAAGGACACGGAGTGGTTTGGGGGTGTTGCGGAGGTCCAGTACTCAGACGGGGTCGGGCCAGCGGTTCTTCGGATGCAGGTGCTGCTGGCCAATGCCCCCACTTCTCCCCCCCCAGCAAGGTCACTCTCTGCCCTGCCCTCTGGCCTTGGGGGGGGCGGGGTTGGTGTCAGCACGTGTGGAGGCTGTGCGTAACCCACACCCGTTTTCTCCACACGGAGCACGATGCTTCCCGTCCCCTTCCGGAATGCGCTCCGGCAGGAGATGCGGGGAGCCCTGCCGCGTGCTGGGGACGTGTTAGGAGTAAACCGCGGCACCGGCGACCAGAGAAAACAGGTGAGAGGGTGAAGGGCAGCAGAGTGAGCCCAGGTCCTGCCTCCCACGGATGCCGCTGATGGAGGGGTGCGGCCGCCACAGGCAGACTTCTGCCCCGGAGGAGAACAGAGGAGCATCGAGATGTGGGCAGGGGCCCGGCAGGCTCTTCGAGCTGCGTGTGGACCCTCTGGACTGGGCTGGGACCTCCCCCACCCAAGGCACAGAGAAGGACGTGGTCACTCACCGCCCAAAGCTGCCTGTGACCGGGTAGGAGGAGACGAGGGAGCCCAGCACGTTGGTCAGGCCTGGGGAGGAAACGGAAGCAAGAGGCTTATCCGGGGGGAGCGGGACATAAAATGATACAAACACATGGGACATGATGAAACGGAGGCCGGAGACCAGGAAGGAAACAGGAAGAGGGGAAGGTGGGAGGAATCACCCAGGGGTGTGCTACAAGCGTCCAAGTGTCTGTCACAGGGAAGGAAACACAAATCGTGATCTTTGCCGAGTTCGCTGGGGTTGACCCTAACTTTAAAGTAACTCTGGCCCCAGCCTTGCCCCGGCGAACTAAACATGCCTTTTTCCATGTGTAACAGGGCCTAGAAGGCCCACCAGCCCGGAGGTCAGCTATCCCCCTCCTTCTTCAAACCCACACTCCTTTCGTGAGACGACCAGCTAGTACACAAGGTCACGGCTAGTAAGTGCCCCACTCCCGTGATGCTCACCCACACCCGAGACCCTGGCCGGGACCTATGAACGGAGATAACTAATTAGCCCACGTTTATCACGGGCAGCCCTGCCAGCATGTGGCTCGCCCAGGGCCTTCCCAAAGACCACAGTCCCGCACGGTCCATAACACCACAATGGGCTCACAGGTTCAGGTACCCGCTCTTGAGACAGCTCAGGGTGGGGCCCGCTCAGAACCAGGCCCTCCTGGGTCCCACAGCCCAGCACGTGCCCCGAGAGCAGGGCCACACATCGCTGGAGGTAGCAGAGGCCGTGTGCTGACCACACACGGTCACCCTGACTCTTCGCGATGGCCCCTGAGACTCCGGTCAGAGACCTGACCGCGTGGTGTGGGCGTTCTGCGGCGCCCGTCCGCCACGAGCTCAGAGAGGAGCCCCCCAAAGTCTCTGTGACCCATCCTGGGGCCCCATGCCCTGTGCTGTCAGGAAACTCAGTGGCTCGAGCCCAAAACGCCGCCATGCAGGGAAGCGGCAGGGCGGGGGGCGGGGGTGGGGGGCTCCTGTGGACTCCCCCAGGAAGACAAATACTGGCACCGCCGGGCCAGACCCCTGCCTACCTCACAAGCGGCAGGAAGCAAAGGCAGAAGAGCCTGGTGTCCACAAATGAAAAACAGTCGTGAGAACTCAATTTAAGATGCGGGTCATGCCCTCAAAATGAATCCCCAGAGGGGTGCCTGGGTGACTCAGTCGGTTAAGCATCCGACTTCGGCTCCGGTCACGATCTCACGGTCCATGAGTTCGAGCCCCGCGTCGGGCTCTGGGCTGATGGCTCAGAGCCTGGAGCCTGCTTCCAATTCTGTGTCTCCCTCTCTCTCTGCCCCTCCCCCGTTCATGCTCTGTCTCTGTCTCAAAAATAAATAAACGTTAAAAAAAAAAAAAATGAATCCCCAGAGAGTCCAGATTTGTGGAAACTAAACAAAAAGCCAGGACACCTGGCATAGACCCACCCAATAGCGGGGCCTACCCGAGTCTTCGCTGACCTGCCTGCCCAGCCTGCAGGGGGGTCACGGGGAGGGGGCGAGGACAGACGGGGTCCCGGACATCAGCAGGCTCACCCGGAGCCCACGTTCCTCAGCGATCTGACCCCAACATGGAACATTCCTGGCATTCCTTGACCCGGAGCAGAGCTACAGACCTCAGGGTCTGGTATACAGCAAGTGCTCAATAAGCTCCAGTCACAGCGACACCAGAGGTCAGCCGCCTAGGCCACGTGAGTATGCACGGGACCATCTGGGGACGGGCCCGACTCGCGGCCACCTCTGCTCCTTGTACCTCGCCACGCGCATCACCACGGTCTGAGCAGCCCAAGTGAGACCGCCGCTGGGGTCTTACCGATGGCCAGCAGCTCCTGGTTGGCGTCAACGTGGTAATTATTCTGAGACGCTACGGAGAGAGAATAAAAACAGTCACTAGACACACGGCCTCGCTGAGAAAACGTCCGTCAGACAAAAAACAGATTATCAACTTCCACCCACGGCAACGTCTATGTGATGTAAATGTAAGCGTGTAAACACGCAAAAAAACACATGCGTGTATGCGTGTCTCCCAAGAAAGGGCAGAAAGATGGACGGGAAAACGTGAACAGCGGCCAACTGGGGCGGCGAGAGTGGCTTCTTTGTACGCGCCTGCACCTCCCGAGTGCCCTACGACGACAACATGTGCTGCTCTCACGAGAAGGGCAAAGTCTGAAACGAAAACCTGTCTGATCACGAATGGGGAGGACCCGGAAGGCACGGATGTGGCCATTCAGACAGACGGGTCGGCAGGCACGGGGTGGGGGTGGGGGAGGGGGGGACACGCAGCGGCCGTGAATCCCAGGCAGCGGCTGGCACGCGTTTCTGTGAAGGGCCAGCTGGGAACATTTTAGGCTCTGCCGGCCACACTCTGTCACGACGACTCAGTGTGTGTCACAGCCGGAAGTAGCAGCCGTGGAAACCCGCGATCACGTGAGCAGGACCGCGTTCCAGTAACACCTTTCTGCTACACGAATACTGAGATCATGAACTTCACGTGCTTTTCGTGTGTCAGGAAATCCTAAACTTGTTTAGAAATTTTTTTCAAACGCTTAAAAATGTAACAGCCACTCTCAGGCCATGGGCAGCAGCACGGGTTCTCCAAGCCCCCGATTCAGAGGATGACAAGCTTACAAGTTAGGACAGGAGAGCAACTGACTTCAAAGGAAAACAGGGAGAGAACAAGCAGAGGAAGGGCAGAGAGAGGGAGACACAGAATCCAAAGCAGGTTCCAGGCTCTGAGCTGTCAGCACAGAGCCCGACGCAGGGGCTCCAACTCAAGAACCCGGAGATCCTGACCCGAGCCGAAGTCGGATGCTTAACCGACTGAGCCACCCAGGCGCCCCAGAAAACAAAGTTTTAAAGTGAGGCGAGAGGCATAAACTCTTTAAGGTGTAGACTCCAAAATGCCCCCAAATCTCCCGTGCCAGAAAAAGATAATCAGAAAAACAAGAGCTGTACAAGAAAGATTTGATCGGAACATGACCTCGAGCAGCCACTGGCATTTGGAAGAGAGTGTTCAAGACTCTCTTCGGAAGGACAGAAGGGTCAGGCTGCTGGCAGTTCGCACGAGGAAACGAAATCCTGGCATAACCAGAGCCGATCTATGGAGACAGAGCGACACGGGCACCTTTCCTGGGTTTCATCTTTAGGGTCCACCTAAACCCCAGGGTGAGAGCCTAACCGTCATAAAACGAAATGAAAATGCCACCCACAAAGACAACACAAAGCTGGACATCCAGCAGACCAAAGGGAGGGGACACGAGAAGGATGGGGCAGTCTTAGCCCAGAGGGAGGAATGAGGGCAATAGATATTTAGGTAGATTAAGGTCTCCGGGCCTCCCTGGGGGCAAGGAGGGGGCAGGCCAGGTGTGCTCAGCCAACTGAAGGAGCACATTGTTAAAATTTTTTCTATAAATGGTTTTTATTTGTTTACTTTTTTAAAGAGCGAGGGAGCCTGAGCAGGGAGAGGGGCAGAGGGAGAGAAGGAAGAGAGAGAAAGAGAATCTTAAGCAGGCTTCATGCTGAGTGAGGAACCCAACACAGGACCCGATCCCACGACCATGAGATCATGACCTGAGCGGAAATCAAGAGTCAGGCACTCAACCGACTGAGCCACCCAGGCACCTGACGTTGTTAAACTTTTAGGAATTTTGGGAACCTGTCACCAAACATAGCCGTTACTATCTATTATGTGAAAACTTCCCATCAAATTATATTAAAAATAAAGATGGGGCGCCTGGGTGGCGCAGTCGGTTAAGCGTCCGACTTCAGCCAGGTCACGATCTCGCGGTCCGGGAGTTCGAGCCCCGCGTCAGGCTCTGGGCTGATGGCTCAGAGCCTGGAGCCTGTTTCCGATTCTGTGTCTCCCTCTTTCTCTGCCCCTCCCCCGTTCATGCTCTGTCTCTCTCTGTCCCAAAAATAAATAAACGTTGAAAAAAAAAATTAAAAAATAAATAAATAAATAAAGATATACTTAAAACTCCTCCTAAAAAAAAACAAAAACTCCTCCTTTGCCTACATACATTTTCCTAAGACAAGCTGATTTCACAGCATGTGCACGTGGGGCTGTGGCTACCGCCTGGGGGTGTGGCCATCGCATGGGGCGTGGCTGCCACAATCTCATCCCATGATGAGAACTTCAAACTCTGTTCTGCTGGGAGCCACGTGGGTGGGGGGAACGTTTCCCTCAAAGAAAAGGCAAAGGGGAAATGCAAGCCCTTCTTTTTCTGGAGAGCAGGCTCCCAGACGTTAGCAGCCACCGCTGGGTGAGGTTTTTCATTGTTAAATCCACTTTCACGACAAATTTTTGTTTGAAGACGAACACGTACTACTTGGATAAAAACATAAGCTGTGAAAAATCAAAGCAGAGAACAGAAAGGAAAAGAGCAGGCAAGCTAGTCAGGCTCCCGGACAACCAGGGAGGCACGGATGGCGGGCACCTTACCAAAGGACTTGGCCACCGCGATGCTCTCCAGGAGACCCATCAGGGGTACCACGGCCAGCCCAGCCCCCATGTCCTGAGGGAGGAGACAGGGACAGTGAGTGACCCTCTGAGGAAGGAGAGCAGGGGTCTGAGCGGGCAGTGACCCGTCCTTCGGCCGCGGGGCCGTGAGCTCACACGCGCAAGGAGGCAGCTCCGTGTGGCACGTGCATGGAGCAGGACACGGAGCCAACCCCTGCTTTGCCAGCGCCCGTGCCGCGAGACGCTCCTCTGGGCTCAGGGCAGGAAAATAAAGGCGGTGTCCTTTGAGGTCGTGCCCCATCTGGAACTCTTTCGTGCCCGTCCCTGCACCCAGAGGCGCTCCGCCCTGAGGACTCAGGGGTCCCAACGGGGCTCAGAGCCCCTTGTTACGAAGCGGACGCATCAGGGCACAGACAAAACCAGGCCAGAGGCTGCCGCAGCTCAGCCCAGAGGCCTGGCTCCCCGCCTCTACCCACCTGTATCATCTCGGTGAAGGAAACTGTTCCGTTGGCCGTGGCCACCGAGAAGGGCGGAAGGCGGACGGGAGGGAGCCCCTCGGCCGTCTGTCCGGTTAGAACAAAAGGCTGGTATCCAGTCACCTCGAAGGAGTACGCGACCAGGGCGGCAAAGGAGACCACCAGCGCGTTGCGAGCTAGGACAGAGCGAGAACCGTTGGTGAACCCGGCTCCTCTGGGTGACTGAGGTGAATACACCCTACCCCAGCCACGGCCCCTGACGCTCCCGCCTGGGAAACAGCACGGGCTCGAGTGACTGTGGGGAGGGCGTGAACACGTGATGCCACGGCAAACCAAGACGGCAGGACGGGCGTATGGCGACGTGCAGGGCCCACACGCGTCACCTACTGGTTCACCTTGCGTCCCACCCCTCGCGTCTTGCCCGGGCTGTGCTGGCTGC
The DNA here is from genome assembly GCF_018350155.1 of Leopardus geoffroyi. Lineage (NCBI taxonomy): Eukaryota > Metazoa > Chordata > Mammalia > Carnivora > Felidae > Leopardus > Leopardus geoffroyi. The sequence continues at coordinate 59,174,891 of NC_059330.1, read as the reverse complement.
TTAAGTGGGGGTGACACCTCTTCCCGGAACGTGAGCCCCATCATGCAGCCAGCTCTCAAGTCACATCCAGACCAGAGACAGGAGAATCCCTCGGGGTGGGACTCCGGGGCTGGGGGGGAGGGGGGGGCCCACGCGGGGCACCCCTCACCCTGGGTGTGCAGGACGGCTGCACAACTTCCTCGGCCGGAACACCCCTCACCTGTTGTGGCCGTCCAGACCAGCGCGTGGCTGAGCCGCACGCCGGGGGGCATCTCAGGGTGGACGGGGGGCACGTGGTTCCGCATCAGCTTCAGCACCAACAGCAGCACCATGCAGACCAGCCCCAGCACGGCATCGCCCACCCTGTGGACAGACACCGGTCACGCCCAGGCCGGCCCAGGGCACACACCGCGGCCCCTCGGTTGCCCCTTCCGCGGGAAAGCCGCCTCTCTCTGTTGCTCTTCTCGCTGTCTGCTAAGCAACGTGCTTCCCTGCTCTATTTCGACGTTTTGTTCAGAAGTTAGTGACCACGCAGGCCAGCGCAGGCCTGGGAGCCGAGGCCCGAATCCCAGTGGCACTGGGGCCACTAGCTCACGTTTTGAGTCACGTAGCTCTGTGGGCTGCAGAGGCCTGGACTGTTCCAGGAAGTTCACCTGCAGGAAGAACTGCCTAGGGAGATCTGACCGCCTCTTATGCTCTCTGACCAGTCAGTCTCCAATTCTCCTGCCCCCCTCCCACCCCCCCCCCAGGAGGATGACCCCCACAGGCTGCATGACCCGGGCCAGGGAGCCCCTGGCTTCCAGTGGGTTCAGCCCCGAGGAGCCTCACTGCAGACGAAGGGGAGAGAGGACAGTCGGTCACAGGTCTCCCCCTCTCCCTCCAGGCCTCAGCACTGGCCCCACCGGGCAGCTACCCCCAGGTCACTGCTCCTCCGGCCAGGGACACGTCCACACTCCCCGCTCATCTGGGATCCTCTCCTATCGGTCTCGTTACCCTGCCTGCTCTCTGGGGGAGGCCCTTCGACTGAAGAAGCCCCATGACCCGCTGCCTGCCGCCCGTCCCTCGGGCACATCCACATTGCCTGCCTGCCCCGTGGCCTGCGTTCTCCTCACTGAACCACAAACCTCGGGACAGACCGCTGCCCTTCCTCTGCGGGGGGCCCTCCCACTCCTACCACCCAAGGCTCTGTGCAGGGCCACGGGACGGGACCGGCTCTCAGGTCGTCCCAAACTGCAGTGCGCACACTGACCCCCCGGGGCCCCCGCTGAACGCTGGCTGCTTGAGCAGGTCCGCGCATGGCCGCGAGTCTGCATTCCTAACCAGCTCCCCTGTGATGCTGGTGCTGTTCTGGGACCTGTTTGAAGGGACAGGCCCCAGAGGTCGGGAATAAGTTCCCCCCGGGGGTGGGGCCTGGGAGAGGGGTTCCGGGAGGAAGGGCTTCCCTACACGGACAGGACCACACGGCCATGAGGTACCTGGTCTCTCCGATGTTGCGGAAGGTGTGATACGCTTGCAGGAAAAACTGTCTGGGGATACCCTGCAGTCCCAGGAGGTTCTGTTCAAATGGAGATTCAGTTCAGACAACCTTCTCAAAGTGAGGCCTGAAGCCCTCCCCTGCAGCATCTCAGTACATTGTAAACCCAGAGTCCAAGGGCCCTTGCTGGGGGCACATCCCAAGGCTCTCTGGGGACCCTCTGCCCATTCCCAAAGCCCCCAGGGGCAGGGGATCGTGATCCTTGGGCGAAAGAGATCAAGGACACGTCTTGGTGAATAATTCTCCCTTGTGAGGAAAACCAGTCCGGGTGATCTCAAAGCAGGGAGACCTCTTCGTGCGCCCTGGTCAAGGGTCTGCCGGCCCATCCCGCCCCACCCTGCAGGCCCCACTGCCCTTGGCTCTGTCCTGTCCCTCACACCGAGCGCCCCATCCCTACCCCCTGCCACTGGCCCGAGGCCACAACCCTCACCCGGAGGCCCACCAGCCAGGCCCACCTCCTGCCAGAAGTACTGCCAGGTAGAGCTAAAGGCAGAGACACTGGGGGCTCCGAGGGCCTCCTGGGAAGGATGTTGGGGGACCCAGGAGGCCAGGGTCCTCGGAGGGGAGAAGGGGTCTACCCTGCGTTTTAGTTCTTTATCCACTTGAGACCAGGTGGGGAACATTAGTGAGAAGGTTGATGCCCCGACCCCCAGAATGGTCAGGCTGCAAGGATCCCCAAACCTGCACACAGCCCCAGATGGGACAGACACTGGGGTGGAGACACGTGGGTTCTGGGGCCCAAGGAGCTCCCAGCCAGGGCAGGTCAGGAGGACCCCCCCCCCACTCCGGACCCTCCCCCCGCCCCCAGCTCAGGGCTCTCAAATGGCTGTCGTAACCTGGTCAAGGTGTTAAAGATCTGGGGGACCTGGGATTGCCAAGTAAGAGTGCATTAAGAAGCGGTCCTCTATAGGGGAGCCTGGAGGGCTCAGTCGGTTCAGTGTCCGACTTCGGCTTAGGTCACGACCTCACGGTTCGTGAATTCAAGCCCCACGTTGGGCTCCATGCGGATGGCTCAGAGCCTGCTTAAGAATCCCTCCCTCTCTTAGGATAAACAAACGATTAAAAAAAAAAAAAAGTCGCCCTCTCTGTATTACAGTCCCATAAAAGAACAATCCTGATGCTGAAAGAGAAGAACAGTGTTTCCAGAATAAAGGACACACTGTCCCAAGGGGCGGCACTTGCCAAGCTCACCCTGACACACGTGTGCATGGAATGCATAAACCGTGCCCACCCACACCTTCCTGAGCAGCGTCTCCTCTCTGGTGCAGATAACCACAGACCTGCCTCCCAGGAGCAGCCTGAGAATCAAACACGAGGGAGGGTTTGGCCCAGCGTCTGGCACATAGCAAGAGCACAAACAGGGTCAGCTCTGGCTCATACGCCCTCGCGTCCCGGACTCTCCCGCTCCACCACCATCAGGGAGACGCGCTGGGCCAGCCAGGAGCAGAGCCTGGCCATGGGATCCGTGCCTCAGAGAGGCCGGCCGAGAGGTGACACACAGGCGGGGGGGAGGGGGGCTTCATTCCCACACCCTGGCTCAGTTCTACTCCGGCGCCCCGCTGAGCACTCACTTCCTTTTTACAAAGCTCAGGGCCAGGCGACCGCAGTCCTAAACAAAACACGCCCTTCGGGAACTTAAAACCCAGTGAAAGGGCAGCAAATAAAGTCCTAAAGCATGGCATCTGAAAAGCACCAAACGGGCGCCTGGGAGGCTCAGTCGGCTGAGTGTCCGACTCTTGATTTCAGCTCAGGTCGTGATCCCAGGGTCTTGGGGTTAGCCTCACATCAGGCATTGAGCGTGGAGCCTGCTTGGGATTCTGTCCCTCCCTCTCCCTCTGCTCCTCCCCAGCCCCAAGGTGCAGGGGCACACACGCACTCTCCCTCTCTCTCTCTCTCCCAAAAAAAGTATACAGAGGTGCCTGGGTGGCTTGGTCAACTGACATCTGACTCTTTATCTTGGCTCAGATCATGATCTCAGTTTGTGAGTTTGAGCCCCACTTCAGGGTCTATGCAGGACAGCTCGGAGCCTGCTTAGCATCCTGCTTGGGATCCTCTCTCTCCCTCTCTCTGTCCCTCCCCTGCTCATCCTCTCCCTCTCTCGCTCCCTCAAAAACAAACTTTAAAAATGTATACACGTGCGTCCAAATAAATTTTTAAAAATAAAATCAAAGAAAAACGGTCAACAGAAATTTAGAAAGAGAAAACTCTAGACTGTCGTTACCAGTCGCCCACATTACCTCTCGCACGGTCCAACCGTCACTCAGCATCTTCCCCAGGGGCTCACGGGATCGATGGAGATGCGCTGGAGCACCTGTGCTCTGAGCTCCAGAACAGCAAGCCATCAACTGGCCCGCACATATCGACCCCAGCCCCTGTCCCACCACCCACGAGGTGCCCGGGAGCCAGCTAGTGTGCCTACCTTGATCTGCCCGAAGCCAATGGTGACGGTGGCAGCAGACGTGAAACCTTTGATGACAGGGCAGGAGATGAAGTCCAGCAAGAAGCCTGGCCAGCCGAGAGAGAACACTAAGCTGGTCCCAGCTCTGCCCAATCCCAGAGGACGTGGCTAGATGTGGGCTGGGACAGGCGGTCCGGGTGGAACAAGGCTAAGGACCACATGCCCCGTCTGGACTAGTTTGGACAGTGGAGAAGGGAGGCTAGGGTCTGGGACCCGGAGCCCTTCTCCAAGTAGAATAGTAGAGGGCTGAGAGGGCCCCCCTCACTCACACACACACACACACACACACACACGAAGAGCCCTTGGGACGCAAAGAAGGAAATTTTGGCTGAGGGCCAGGGCATCCCCGGGACGCAGGGGCCTGGGTATCCCGTGACAGGAAGGCCCGAGAGTCTCACCCAAGCGCAGGAAGCCCATGGCTAACTGGATGCAGCCAGACAGAAAGGCCAGCAGCACGGCGTAGGCAGGCTCGTGGAAAGTGTAGAAGGAGACCAGGAGGGACATGATGGCCGTCGGGCCCAGGGTCACGTCCCGGGAGGTGCCCAGGAAGAAATACACAAAGCATCCCATGAAGGCAGAGTAGAGGCCGTACTGGTGGGGAGACAGCACTGAGCATCAAGGAGGCACACAGCATGCCCACGGTGTCCCGTGGGCAGGTGTCTAAGCGCAGGATCTGTGGCGGGTGGCTGTCGTGTCCTGCGGGGACCCCGGCACACAGGCGGGGTAAAGCACTCACGCCGTTAGCCACGGTTGGGGACCTACAGTGACCGGGGGCCTCTTTTCCACCTGCTTCCCAGCGGGGTGCCCACAGGAGTACAAAGGCCTGAGCCCTTATCTCAGTCTAGGAGTCTAAGAAAACGTTCTCGAGAGTCATGCTGCCGGGCCCCTCGGGCAACCCAGCACTACTGGTCCAGTGCCTGCGGGTGACAAGTGTGGCAAGAGCGGTTACAGGGGCGTGTGTCTGCCCCAAGGCGGTCACATGCTGCAGACTGCACGCCAAGCCTTCTGGGGGGCCCCACGGGGCTGGGGTTCTGGTGCCCTGCCTGTCTGGAGGGGACACTACGCATTTCTGCTCGGCTCCCGGGACGGTGCTGAGGCTGGAGTGGGGCGGCAGCGGGGGCAGACGTCTCACCTGGGGCGGGAGGGCAGCCACCTCGGCGTAGGCCAGCGCCTGCGGGATGACCGTGAGCCCGACGGAGAGTCCGGCGATGGCGTCCATCTTCAGCCATGACACGGAATAGTCTGGCAGCCAGGCCAGGATGGGCAGCCGCCTCTGCAGGGCCGCAGGGGAGCAGCAGCGGGCCTGTGGGGCCATACTGGCACCCGAGGGCCTGGCCTGCCCCAACGCCTTCACAGGAGAGGGCATGCCTGGGGTGGGCATGGGGATGACACAGCAGCAGTCAGGGTCTAGGCTTGGGAGAATCCAGCAACAGGGCAGGGTCCAGGGCAGTCAGAGGGGCACACGGGGATCTGAACCAGATGGATTAAATCTGCCCTTTGCTGGCCTCGAAGGAACCCAACAACCAGCGCAGAGGGGGCCTCGACAAAAGATGCAGTCCCCCATCCAGTCCCCTGCTCGCTACCCTCCCTGAATCCCACCTGCCCAAACGCCAGCTGCTTTCTTTCCAAGGCCCCTCGACAGAAAGAATGGGATGAACGGTTTCTTGGTGAGGGACCTAAGCGCGAATTAGACCCCACGTCTCTCCTCCCGGGATAATCTGTTTCTTCTTTTTCCCTCGCCAAGGAATTTAACGGCAGCAGCGCGAGGAGTACTGGGGTCCACGGGGGCTCCCTCGTCTGGCAGGCGGCGCGTGGGTGGGGGGCCTGCAGCCTCCAGGGCCCTGAGGCTTTCCAAGTGCGCAGCGCGGCCGAACTCCACCCACTACGGCTTACTGCGGCGCGGGCGGTGGGGGTCTCGCATCCTGAGGGCGCGCCTCACCCCACCCCCCACCTGTGGCATTCGCATCCCTACAGGAGCTCCAGGACTCTAGTGGGCTCTGGGGAACGTTCGAGGCCCCTCCATTAATTCCGGGTGCGCAGCATCCTCTAGGGACCTGGCGCCTCCCCCCCTTCCCCGCGCGCAGAGCCGGCCTCAGACCACCCCTCACCCCCGGACCCCGGCGCACCCCGCCTCCCACCCTCGAAGCCGCCTGCCCCGGACGTTGGGTCTTAGGGTGGGCACCCCACGCCGGCTGACCGTTCCAGCAAGGCCGAGGGCGGCGGGGACCTGGTGGGGACGCGGTGGGGAAGGGTCCCCGCGAGAGGAGCCCGCACCCTCGGGCCCCGAGGCTCCCCCAACGACCCCAGCCCGTCCCCCGCAGCTCGCCCACCCCGCCCGGGCCCCGCTCCCCGCCCGCCACAGACCCACCGGGCGCCGCGGCTCGGGGTCTCCGGACGTCGCCGCAGCCCGGGTCTGCGGGAACCGCAGAGGGAGAGAGAGGGAGGGGAGAGTTGGAGGGGGCGGGGCCTGGCGCGCACGTGACCTCCGGGGCGGGGTCTGTGCCACGTGACCGCGGGCGGGGGCGGGGCGGCGGGCCGGGAGCCGCCGCCATGCGCCGTCGGGGGCCGGCCTGCTGGGTTCTGCTGCTGGCCTTGGGGCTCTGCCGCGTGCCCGGGGCGCGCCCCCGGAACGTGCTGCTGATCCTCGGTGAGTGCGCCCCCGCGCCCCTCGCCAGCGAGCCCCGCAGCCCTCCCCGTGTGCCCTCTCTGCTGCCCCAGACTCTTCGCGCTCCGCTCCTCGGAGAGGGAGGCAGGGGCGGCCTCGCCCACCGTGGGCTCCGCAGGGGTCGGGCCGGCGTCCAGCGCCCCACTCCTGCCGCTGGCCCTGACCCTGCACCGCGACGCGTGCCCACAGCAGCCAGGGCCAGCCCTGCGGGCCCCCAGCTCGGGCAGCCGGGTGGCCTTCCAGAGCTCGGTGGTCCACAGCCCCCAGAGGGGATGCGGCGCAGGAAGGAGCTGGGGTCCAAGTCCCCAGAGACGCGACTGGGTGCCGGCCGGGGTGGGGGGTAGGGGGCTCATCTCCTCCCCAGCGGGGAAACCCTGTAAGTTTGCCCTTCCCTTTTCAGACCCGGGAGCGCTGTGGCTCAGCTCTCCTGGCTGAGCCGCAGCCCCCCCGCCTCCCAGCTGCCCTCTCCCCTTACCCCATCCCCTCCCAGATATCCCAAGTTCTTCTAGCGCTCTGCTTTTCACGAGACTTGGTGACCAGAGCGGGGCTGTCACAAGACAACCCTGTTCTTTCCTCTTTTGAGGTCTGAGGCTCTGCAGATTCACTCTTTCTGATTAAGTTTGTGGTCTCCAACCCGCCCTTCCGCTGATTGTAACATCCAGCTGCTCTCCTCTGAGGGCTCCCATCCGCTCCTCCCTGCTGGGGACACTGGTGCAGAAACCACAGCTCCTGCAGGGTCTGCGGAGCCCGGGGGCTGCCCAGCCACACCCACTCGCTAACACTCGACCTGAGTATTCCGTCTGGGGTGTCGTGCCTGCCTGGGTACCAGTCCCACCCGGTATCAGGCCACCGGAGTTTCATGCCTGTCTGCTGCCGCTCGCCCAGTTCTTGTGCGTGCCTGGTGGCATTCCCACTCAGGTGGCACGCCTGCCTGGATACAATGCCCACTTGGGTCCTGCCGCCTGGGGGTCACACGTGCCTGGGCACCAGGGGCCCAGGCCACCACAGCAGGACTGCGGGTCTCCCTCAGTCCTGAGTCCAGCCCCCCGTGGCCTCTGCCTCTGCCTTCCTCAGCGGACGATGGGGGCTTCGAGAGTGGCACTTACAACAATAGTGCCATCGCCACTCCTCACCTGGATGCCCTGGCCCGCCGCAGCCTGGTCTTCCGCAATGCCTTCACCTCCGTCAGCAGCTGCTCTCCCAGCCGCGCCAGTCTGCTCACTGGCCTGCCCCAGGTGAGGACAGCAGGGGTGTGGGAGGAGGGTGCTCGACACCGACACCGAGAGCCCCTCCCTGACCTCCCCTGGGGATGGCCCCACCCTCTTCTCCCCACTCCCAGCCAAGCGGGTTCGAGTATGGGCTAGAGGGCGCCCTCTCCGCTGCTCTGTGTGACCGTGACCAAATCACGTACTCGCGAACCTCAGTCTTCTTACCTGTGAAATGGGGTCTTGAGAACACCTCGTTCCTGGGATTCTTACGGGATTGGCCAAGCTCATACTTTATATGGAAAGCGCATAGCCAGGTGCCTGGCACGCGGTTCTCCGGGGTTAACTCCTGTCACACTGTTATCCCGGGAGCTTGAGTGATGGTAGGAGCTACCACGTAAACATTTACTCTGTATTGTGTATGCTAGAATATGTGTAGTGCAAAACTTACCATTTTGATTCTCTTTTAAAATATTTTTTAAGTGCTTTTTCATTTATTTTTGAGAGCACCCCCATGCAAGGCTGTGAGGGAGGGGCAGAGAGAGAGGGAAGGAGACATAGCGGGCTCTATGCTGACAGTGCAGCGCCCAACGCGGGGCTCGAACTCCTGAACCGGGAGAGCGTGACCTGAGCCAAAGTCAGGAACTTAACTGACTGAGCCACCCAGGCGCCCTCGTTGCAGTCACTTTTTTTTTAAGTGCGTGACTGAGCGACATCAGATACACTCACGTTCTCGCGCGGCGTTCCTGCTATCTACCCCCGGAACTTAATCGTGTTCCCAAACCGAAGCTCTGTGCCCGCTGACTCCCTGCGCCCCTCCCAGCCCCTGGTACCTTCTATTCCACTCTCGTCTTGTCCTGCGGGCACTGGCTGATGTCACCGAGCGTAGTGGCCTCGCGGGAACGTCGTAGCAGGCGTCAGGATGTCCTTCTTTGTGGCCAAAACACCGTGTGAGGTTCCGTCACGCGGGTCTGGCACACTTTGCTTACCCGTTCAACCGCCGATGGATGCCGAGGTTGCTTCTACTCCTGACTGTCGTGAATAACGCTGTTGTGAACTCGGGTGCACGAGTACTTCCTCCCGATGTGTTACCCCGAGACACCATCTTCCGGGGAGCCGGTGTGCTCTGTGCGTCCCCATCGGAGAGACCAAGGCCATGTGTAGGCGGCCCATGTGTGGCCACTACCCAGACGCCTCCTGGAAGGTTAATCAGGCAGCTGTGAGCTGCACTCCCGTCCGGGCCGTAGGAATGAGGAGGGCACTGTTCCAGCTTGTCTTACGTCTTTCCAGTCTCAGTTTGTAACGTGTGCGACTGTTTTTTTTTATGCTGTACAAAATCCAGTTAATTGGGGCGCCTGGGTGGCTCAGTGGGTGAAGCGTCCGCCTTTGGCTCAGGTCATGATCTCACGGTTTGTGGATTCGAGCCCCACATCAGGCTCCCCACTGATGGCACAGGGTCTGCTTCTGATCCCCCCCGCCTTTCTCTCTGCGCTTCTCCTACTCGTGCTCTCTCTCTCGAAATAAGCTTCAAAAAAATCCAGTTAACAGCGGTTTGCCGCCGTGGCGTGTGCTCGCAATGAGAAAGGTGGAAAACCCCGGTAGACAAAAAAGAAGCAAATAAAAGCCACCCCTTGGGGCACATCTCCGGCGTGTTGTTTCCCCTGCTGACGTCCTACGGTAGGGGCCTGAGGGAGAGGCCGTGGAACTCTCCCCGGGTGCCGGCCGCCCGAGCCGAAAGGGGGCCCCCGGAGGGCCCGGCGACGAGCCACGGGGAGAGCCGGGGCAGGTGGGGCCCCGCGTCACGCGCGTCTCTGCCGCAGCATCAGAACGGGATGTACGGCTTGCATCAGGACGTTCACCACTTCAACTCCTTCGACAAGGTGCAGAGTCTGCCGTGGCTGCTCGGCCAGGCCGGCATTCGCACAGGTGAGCGGCTTCCTGCCACAACGGGGACCGGACGGGCCCCCTCGGGGTGAGCCCCGTGTCGCCCGCTCTGAACACCCGAGGTCCTCGGCCTTTCCCCTGAGCCCTGGCTCCATGAGGACAAGGGCCCGGGCTGACCCCCTAGAGGCCACACCGGGGCAGGGCTTTGGGGGGGGGGGGTGCAGAAGGGAGCGGAGGGGGACGGGATACCTCAGGGGCTCTGGAAGGCCCGTGTCCCCACCTCCAGGCATCATTGGGAAGAAGCACGTGGGCCCCGAGCGGGTGTACCCGTTTGACTTCGCCTACACGGAGGAGAACGGCTCTGTCCTCCAGGTAGGACGCAACATCACCAGAATTAAGCTGCTCGTCCGGAAATTCCTGCGGACTCAGGATGACAGGTGCGCGGAGGCCCCGCCCCCTTACCACCCACCCCCTCGGCCAGATGCACATCCCAGAGTCTTTAGTTGGGATTCTTGGAGACCCCAGGTGGAGGAGCGGGGGAGGGGGAGAAAGTTCCAGATACTCAAGTCAGTCTGGTCAGAGGGAGAGGAGAGGGGATGTTTTCAGTTACAGAGGAGGGGACGGTCCCGAGGGGTGTTCCCGCCTAAAGAATGGGGCTCCGCAGAGTAGAAGGCCAGGTGGCATGTCAACCAGCTGACCTCAAGACTCAAGCCCCTCCCCCCCCCCCGGGCAGGCCCTTCTTCCTCTACGTCGCCTTCCACGACCCCCACCGCTGTGGGCACTCCCAGCCCCAGTACGGGACCTTCTGTGAGAAGTTTGGCAACGGGGACAGCGGCATGGGGCGGATCCCAGACTGGACCCCCCAGGCCTACGACCCACAGGACGTGGTGGTAGGACAGCCCCCCGCCGTGTCTCCAAGACGCTCGCTTACACTTCTTTTTCCGCCTCGTAAATCGGCGGGGGGGGGCTTGGCAGCCTGGGCCCCCGGGCGTGTGACGTTAGCACGTTTAACAAGAGGCCCGCTGGATCCGGTTCCCGTCTGCGCGGCCGGCAAACAAGCGTTAACGTGTCTAGAAGCAGGGACGTTCTGGGCCCCACCGTCCACCGTGGAGCAGGATTTCGGGCCCTGGGAGGGGGGCTGGCCCTCATCTACCGCCGTTCAAGGACTGGCCACCCCTTCCCCCGGCCTCCGTGCTCTAACCCTGGCTTTGCCCTCACCTGCTCCCCCAGGTGCCCTACTTCGTCCCCGACACTCCCGCAGCCCGAGCTGACCTAGCCGCCCAGTATACCACCATCGGCCGCATGGACCAAGGTGGGTTCCAGGAGCCCGGACGGCGGTGTGCTGCAGCTTGTAGCCCGTGCTGGACCAGAGGTCTGAAGTCGTGGCAGCAGGGCCGTGTCCCCTGCAGCCTCTGGGGCACAGGACAGTCCTCCTGCCTCCTCCAGCGTCTGGTGGCCCCAGGTGTCCCTTGGCTCGTGGCCGCACCCTTCCAGTCTCTGCCCCGGCCTCACATAGCCTCGTACGTCTTGGCTGTGTCTCTCCTTGTAAGGACCCTTGTCGTAGGCTTTAGGGCCCACCTGGATGATCACCTGAAGATCCGTGATGGTGACATCTGTCAAGTCTCCTTAACTAAATGTGGTCACGTTCACAGGTTCTGGGGGGTTTGTTTCCCTTCGTAGGGACCGCCGTTCAGCCACTACAGAAAGTTGGAACCTTTATCGTTTGGTGCCATTAGTGGGTGGTGACCTGGGAAGGGGGAAGGTGGGGAGGGACTCCTATCTTTCAGCTGTCGCCCCGTATGGTCCCTGCTACCCACACGGGGCAGGCATGAGATTCCAGAAAACAAACCGGCCGTGCAGGTGCCACGGATGTGCTGAGGGATGGCCGGCGTCCCCGGCCCCCTCCAGGACAAGGTGCTGGGGGAGGGGCCAGGGCGGTGGCCGGGGGAGGGGGGCAGACAGCAGAGGTCCAACAGGTGGACGGAGGAATGTGTGAGTGCCCGCACACCCCCGCCCCTCCATGCCCGTCTGTGGCTGAGCCCTGCTGTCCCCTCCGCACCCCCAGGGGTGGGACTCGTGCTCCAGGAGCTGCATGAAGCAGGTGTCCTGAATGACACCCTGGTGATCTTCACGTCCGACAACGGGATCCCCTTCCCCAGTGGCAGGACCAACCTGTACTGGCCGGGCACCGCCGAACCGTTGCTGGTGTCGTCCCCGGAGCACACGAAACGCTGGGGCCAGGTCAGCGAGGCCTACGTGAGCCTCCTAGGTATGGCTCCGCGGCTCACACGGGGGGGGGGGGGGGGGGGGCAAATTTAGTGGTACCACCGTGTCCAGACAGCGCTCTACACCCGCTGTCTTACGTGGTTCCCACACCACCTGGGCAGAGAAGGGAGGGCCACCCCGTTCTATCAGTGCAGATGGGGATCAGAGAGGTAAGGTGAGTTGCCCAAGGGCACACAGCTTGTAAGCATCAAGATGGGATTCTAGCCTCGGTGTCGCTGCCCCTGAGACTGCTGCTTTTTCCCCGGGTGAGTGTCAGAGCCCCCTGGAGTGCTAGGGAACATCCACGTGGCGTGCACGTGGACATCCCCAGAGTGTCTGAGAATTTGCATTGCTGATGCCGGGGAAGCGGACTTTGAGGGGCCAGGGCAGCTTGGGGCCCACATCGCCCTTTGGCCCCAAAGCACAAGTTCAGTAGCGCTGTGGCCACGGCACAGGACAAGAACAGATGAGGCCCTCCGAGGGGGCTTCCTTACGGACCTGAGAGATTTTACCAGGAGCCCCAGTATTGCCAAGTTGGAGCGTCTCATTAAGCCACTGAGGGCGTCACGTCCTAGAGGTTTGGGGCCACACTGGCAGGTTGGACCCAGCGCGGCTCCCTGGTGGCGATCTGGTGTGCAGGGGGGCCCAGCGGCGTTCCAGAGAGGCTTGGACCGAGCCCTTCCGTGGTGGGGGCTCTCCTGCCCCGGAGGGCCGACGTGCCGAGACCCCGCCTCCTTTGCAGACCTCACGCCCACCATCTTGGATTGGTTCTCCGTCCCTTACCCGAGCTACGCCATCTTTGGCTCGAAGACCGTCCGCCTCACCGGCCGGTCCCTCCTGCCGGCGCTGGAGGCGGAGCCCCTCTGGAGCACCGTCTTTGGCAGCCAGAGCCACCACGAGGTCACCATGGCCTACCCCATGCGCTCCGTGCACCACCGCGACTTTCGCCTGGTGCACAACCTGAGCTTCAGGACGCCCTTTCCCATCGACCAGGACTTCTACGTGTCGCCCACCTTTCAGGACCTCCTGAATCGCACCGTGGCCGGCCGGCCCACGGGCTGGTACAAGGACCTCCGTCACTACTACTACCGGGACCGTTGGGAGCTCTACGACCGCAGCCAGGACCCCCACGAGACCCGGAACCTGGCCGCTGATCCACGCTACGCCCAGGTTCTGGACCTGCTCCAGACCCAGCTGGCCAAGTGGCAGTGGGAGACCCACGACCCCTGGGTGTGTGCTCCCGATGGTGTCCTGGAGGAGAGGCTCTCTCCCCAGTGCCGGCCGCTCCACAATGAGCTGTGAGGGCTGCCCGGGGGACGTGGGAGGCCTCCCCACGCCCGGTCCCCACCTTTCCAGCTGAGGCGGAGGGAGGGGCAGCGACCCTCCCATCTGAGCAGGGCTCTCCCTGATGCTGGGGTCGTTGCTGCCGCTGCGTGGAGGGGGGAGTGGTGGGGCCTGTGCCCGGCTCCTTCCTCCGCCCGTGGGAGTGGGGACGCGGTCGTCCTGGTGTCCGAGTCGTGTCTCAGCACAGGACTTGCAGGAAGGGGGGCTTGTTTCCTGGGTTCGGCTGGGGACCTACCAAGAGAAGGCGCTGGGACCTGGGGCTCGAGGCCTTCATTCCTCGGAGCCCACAGACGTCCCCGCGCCCTTCACCCGGGAGGAGCTGGGCCTCCGTGTGCCCCGCGGGTGGCGGTGGCCCCAAACCGCACTGTATGTGGGAACCCAGCGTCTGGCTCGTGTCCCTCCCTGGCCTTGAAAACGCTTTGAACAACCCTTGAGCGTGTTTTGCGTCCTTCGCTTTGCCCCACGGTCAAGTTCCCGACCCTGGCGGGGTTTCTGCCAGGCTGCTGATCCGTGGCAGGCTTCCCGGGTGCCGAGTTTCGTTCTGTGGTCTGTGTGGGCAGAGCCCATCCTTTCTGAATGTCCAAGCACGAAGACCCCATCCTGTGGCTTGGGTTAGTTCTGTCCGGCTGGACACCCGTGCTGCTGCTCGTAGCTGCCCCGGACCTGCCCAGCTTCCACCTGTTCAACCTGGAAAGACCCAGAAAGCGGGGGCTTTTTCCCTCAAGTGGCGGGCTCCTGCCTTCCTCCCCTCCCCTGCCAACCTCATCCTGGCGGCGTAGGGACAGAGCCATGGTCCAGGGCACCGGAAAAGCTTTATTTCAGTAAAATACACAGAAGTTCATTTTCTGACCTCGTTTGCGATGATGGCAGTCTGAGTTCTAGAGCAACCGCCCGAGGCACTCAGACTCAGGGCCGCTGCTGCCAAAACTCCATTCAGTCTGTGACCGCGGGCGGCAAGGCCGGGTGGTGAGGGGACCCCCGGGGTCCCTGCCCAAGCCACGCCCAAATGTCTCCTGAGCTCTGGAGGTGGAGTAAAGGTGCTTTACTCTGGAGAAGGAGCTGGTGGGAGGGAGGTACCCAGTTAGAGGGGGGCAGTTCCCAGGCTCAGGGGGAGCCCAGATGGCATTTGTGCAATGTGTCTGTGGAAGGCTTCTTGAGGACCCCCCCCCCCGAGTCCCCCAAAACCGCCAGGCACCGCTGAAAATACTGTTTCCATCACTGGGAAACTAGGCTTCCCAGCATGTACACACATCTCTCTAAATTGGTGTTACTGAGGCACCTGTCTGCCGTCAGGAGCTGAGAAAGTTAGCCAGGATGACATTACAAGAGGGGTTGTGTCTCTGCTCTGGGCAGGGATGGGAGTGACCGTGGGGGGTCATCAGGGCTACCAGCTTGCGGCCACCGTGGCTTTGGAACAAGCCCTTTGGCGCATTGAATTGCAAAGGGAAGGACAGTGATTCGGGTCCGACAGGTGGTTTTCTGGACATCTGGGGCCTCCAGCTCTGGGAAGGCTCGGGAGACGCCCCCACTGCGGAAATGTTCTCGGGGCGTCTGGTTCCAGACCACGCGGAGCCTTGGAGGAGGAGGAGATGGTCCGAATGCCCATTGTCCCCTGCTTGCAGTTCAAGGTCAGACCCTGGCGAGAGAGGGGAGCCGATGCCCGGAGAGCTGGGCTTGTTTGGTGAGCACCCCCAGGGCTGTGCCTGAGAGGTCCTGAGCTCAACGCACAGGGCCATGTTGTCAGGGACTCCTGTGGGGACTCAGAGGTCCCCACAATTTCTGGAGGGGACTCCGGGGGCGTCAGCGGGGGCTCTTCTCTGTCCACACAACCTTCTTCTGCTCGTCCGCGATGGCCAAGCGGACACAGCCGAGCAGGGTTTCCAGGTCACTCCAGGCATCGGGGGCCAGGTGGCTGTACAGACAGGGCACTTCGTCCAGCTCGCCCTCCTCCTGCCTGCCCGCCTCCAGGAGCTGCCGCTCCGAGGTGTTGAGCCGCTGCAGGGCCTTCCTGGACGGGCCGGACACGGCCGGGAGGGGGCGCTACCGGCATCTGGTGGGTGGAGGCCAGGGACGGGCCCCAGCACAGAGAGTGAGGCCGCCCCAGCCCGCTGTCGGTGCCCGGGCGGAGACCCCTTGCCCTGAACGAACCAGTCAAGACACCCCCACTTGTCCACTCTCGGTCCTGACGCCCATTCTCCGGAGTCCGAGCCGCGCCCCCAGAGCGTCCCCACGGTCACGGCGACCCCGGCTCACGGACAGCTCCTCTCCCCGGGCCTCGCCGCCCGAACGTTGCCCACACACTTGCGGCCCCGTGCCCTCTGTGAGCTCCAGGGGTAGTGCAGAGCCAAGGCCTCCCGCAGCCATCAGCCAGCGGCGAGCGGATGAACGAAAACTCCCACAAAGCCCGCGTCCCGCTCTCCAACCGTCGCAACCTTCTTTTCTGCGGTGCAGACGCTCAGACCCTGTCCCCTGGGATCTGGCAGTCCAGATGGCCGGGGTCTCTCGGGGACCCTCCACCGAGCAGCTCTGGAGGTGAGCAGGCGGGTGGAGCCCTCCGCTGGTCCCGCCCCGGTTCCGTACAACCCTATCTGCGAGCAGCGACTGCGCTGGATCGAACAGCATCCCCCCTAAATGCATGGGCACCTGGAACCTCAGGCTGTGACTTTATTTGGAAATAGGGTCCTTGCAGATGTGATTAGTTACAATGAGGTCATCCTGGAAGAAGACGGGCCCTAAAGATTGGTTCCTTTAAATTTTTTTTTTTTTTTGATGTTTTATTTTTGAGACAGAGACAGAATGCAAGGGGGTTAGGGGCAGAGAGAGAGGGAGACACAGAATCCGAAGCAGCCTCCAGGCTCCCAGCTGTCGGCACAGAGCCCAACGTGGGGCTCGAACTCACGAGCTGTGAGATCGTGACCTGAGCTGAAGTCGGATGCTTACCGACTGAGCCCCCCAGGCGCCTCGAGATTCGTTCCTTATAAGAAAACTGTGAGGGGGGGGCCTGGGTGGCTCAGTCGGTTAAGCGGCCGACTTCGGCTCAGGTCACGATCTCGCGGTCCGTGAGTTCGAGCCCCACATCGGGCTCTGTGCTGACAGCTCAGAGCCTGGACCCTGTTTCAGATTCTGTGTCTCCCTCTCTCTGACCCTCCCCTGTTCATGCTCTGTCTCTCCCTGTCCCAAAAATAAATAAACGTTGAAAAAAAAAAAAGAAGAAGACTGTGAGGGGCGCCTGGGTTGCTCAGTTGGTTAAGCATCGACTCTTGGTTTTGGCTCAGGTCATGATCTCACCGTTCGTGAGTTAGAGCCCCACGTTGGGCTCTGCGCTGACAGCCAGGAGCCTGCTTGGGATCCTCTCTCTCTCTCTCTCTCTCTCTCTCTCTCTCTTCACCCCCCACCCCTGCTCACACGCTCTCTAAATAATTAAATAAATATATAAATAAATAAACAAATAATAAACTAAAAAAAAAAAAAAAAAAAGGACCAAAGACAGACACGGAGAGGAGGTCACAGGACGAGGAGGCAGAAAGCGCAGTGACACAGCCACAAGCCGGGACCCCCAGGACTGCGGGCACCCCGGAAGCCAGGAAAGGAAAGGAGAACCCCACCCCTTGGAGCCTCCGGGCGGGGGGCAGCCCGGAGACACTGGATCTCCGCCTTCTGGACTGCATCACCCCGGGAGAATAAATCCCTGCTGTTCAGAGTGGCCCAATCTGTGGTCCCTTGTCACGGCAGCCCCAGGGCCTCCAGAGAAGAAGACAAGCATTCTGCCAAGGCCTCGCTCCGCCACCTGACAGACAGGCGGGGCTCCCAGGCGACAGCGTGCCTGCTGGGCACTTCCTAAACCCCTGGAGGAGACACAGCTTCTCGCTCAGGATCCTGCCGGCCACCCTGGGCACGAAGAGCACGGGCCGGGGCCGGCTGGGCCTGTGGGGACGCACCAGGCTGTAGGGCACCAGGGTGAAGCAGGTCTCGGCCCAGAAGCACGTGGTGGAGGGCTCTGTGGGGGAGAGGAGGCGTGAGGCTCCAGGCTGGGCTGCTCACCAGCCCCCACGGCCCAGGACGCACCGAGTCCGTCCGTGTCTGCACAGCCCGGGGTTCCTGCTGGGACACAGGCCCACGCTCGGCTCCCACCGGTGACACCCGCCTCCCACGCGCCCTGCTCGGCGGCTCCTTGCACCCTTTGATTCGGGGCTCCGGTCTCTCCAGGCGCCGCTCCACAGGCCCACCGCAGGATGGAGAAACGCAGTTCCCTGCCGTCCCCCCCGGTCAGCCTGACCCCTGGCCCCGGGGTCCCCGCCCTTGCTGGACCCACAGCACCGGGCCTTCCCTCCCTCCGGATCCCTGGCCTTCCAGGTTGTCCTTCTGTCTTCAGCAGTCGTGTTACGCACCCAAAACACTTTCCAGAAAGAAGACGACTAACTCAAGACGATCCACTTCCACTGTCTTCGTGTACACGGTTTGACGGGGTCGGGGATGTGCCGTGCTGACCTCTCTTATGACCTCCCACCCACGCCTGGCACGAGGGGGCTATCAAGGGCCCCTCGGCCCGCTCCGGCTGCCTCGCCTTCCGGCCTGCTGCGCTCCGACAGGGCCCCCTCAGAGGATGAGCACACAGGGCTGGCCTTGGTTCTGTCCACGCTGACGATGCGGACCAGCTTCTGGGCTCCCCCGGAAGACTGCTGGAGGGGAGCAGAGGGACGAGCAGGTGTCCAAGCCGTCTGCACACGGCCAAACCCAGGCTGGTCCCCGGGCCACCAGGCTGTGCCCGCCGAACAGCCAGGTGGCGCAGGCCCCACACCGGAGGGTGGGAGATGAAGGGAGGCAGGAGAGGGTCCTCAGGCAGGGCATCCAGAGTGAGGGGGGAGGGGAGGGGGGAGGGGGAGGGGAGGGGGGAGGGGAGGGGAGGGGGGAGGGGAGGGGCCCCACAGCCCGGCCCTGCCCCAATCCCGGGACAGCTGAGGGCTCTGTGTCAGGACCTCAGAGGGAATGGGACGGGGTGGGGACGGGCAAATGGGATGAACCGGGGGCATGACAGAGAGGGCACCTGCATGCTTTAGAGAAGCTTGCGGGCTGGGTGTAGGGTGCAGACCCAGGTGACGGCCGGAGGGCCCCCCAGGGAGAGACACGCCAGGGGTCGCACCCATGGAGTCAGCAGGCCAGCACCTGCCCCCCTTCCAGCCCACCCCAGCCGGGGCCAGGGCCCTCCAGGTGCTGTGAGCCGGGAGGAGGAGGGCTGGGGAGGGGGGAGGCAGGGCCCCCATAGCAGGCGCCCGTGTCCGGGCTCTCCCCGCCTCACCTCGCGGGCGATGGTGCTCCGCTGGATCAGAGCAATGAGCAGCTGCTGAGCCCTGTGCAGAAGAGCACAGCCCTGACCCAGTGGCAAGGAGGGCTTGACGAGAAGGGGCCCCTGCCCAGCACCCCAGAGCACCCCTGTGGCCCCAGGCAGCCGCTCTCCACTCTGGTGGCCACTATGGTCCGCTGGGGCTTTCGAAAAAGTGCAAAGCCCCGGCCCGCCCCTGCAGCTGCCACTTGAACTGTTGTGAGTCGGAGCCCAGGTGACTCGGTGTGAGCCTGGGTCTGGGCCACGTTCCAGAACCTCGACAGCCAGGTACGGCCGACGCCCGCGCTTCGTGGACCACGCTCGGTCCAGAACACGGTTCTCCGCGGGCGTGTCGATGCTCCCAGGGAGGCCACCCCCTGTCCAGCTGTCCCAGGACGCGGGACTTCTGTGCTCAAACCAACAAGTCCCAGACATACCAGGAGACACTGGGCCATGTCTGGAGAAGACATTTTTCATTGTCACAACTAGGGGGCAGAAGGACCACTGACATCCTGCTGTGCCCAGGACAGCTCCCCGTGACAGAGTGAGCCAGCCCCAGTGTCACGCTGGTCCTCAGTGCTCCAGAATGCTCTAGCATGAAGGCCATCCCTTCCCACAAAGAAACCTCATGTAGGCAATAAAATTGAGGTGGCACATTGGGGGTTCCATCCACTTGGGGGCACATCTCATCACGCCTACCCTCTGCTCCTGGGCAGTGGAGGGAAGCCTGGGGAGACCACTCTTCCTCGCTGGCAGGGGGGTTCGTCCACGAGAAGCCAGGCCAGGCGACCCCGGCAGTGCCCTGGCCCAACCCGGGGAGGTGTTGGGGTGTAGGACAGATGCTCACCGTGCATAGTTGGGGATGCTGCCCCTCTCGGTGCCCTTCGTGCTATAGGGGCCCACGCGATGGGCGTGCCAGCAGCCGCGGCCCCGGAACATGGTGTCGGTGACATGCAGGATGTCGTTGCATTGCACCTGCAGCTCCCCCACCGCCCTCGCCTCCAGGGCCAGGTTGACCCGGATGTAGAAGGAGTCCCCCGAGGTAGCCACTTTGGCCTCCAGGTCCTGGACCAACTTCTTATAACCTGATCAAAGATAAGCCTGGGCTGTGATCCCACGACGAGGAAGGGTCTGGAATGTGAGAGGAAGGGAGAAGGAAGGGTCCCCCCCCCCCCAGAGTCTTAGGAGCCATCTCGGTGCTGGAGTCCGTGGGTGGAAGATCCCCAGCCACCCTGGGGTCGTCTGCAGACTTGGGGCACAGTATGGTCCCGGGGTGGGCGGGAGGGCTCGGCCTCGGTGCAGCCAGGGGCTCACGGACACGGGACTCAGTGGCACAAGCCTCCAGTGGTGGCCTCACGGGGGGGGGGGGGCGTGGGGGAGTGTGTACCCTCCACGTTGACCTTCGCAGACAGGCAGCAGAAGCCGTTCACCCTCCGGAGAAGTCCGACGGCCTGCTCCAGGGTCGTGTCCTCCAGGGTGGCCTTGAACGAGGGCCCCGTTGCCTCGTAATCCACCTGAGGGCAAATCACGAGCGTTGGCATCTTTTGAGCCGGATTCTACGGTCACAGTCTGAGTACAGGGGTGTACCCTACAGAAGGACCCGCTCGCCCTTCCCAGCCATCCACACACACCCACCAGAGCCCTTGTCACCGGCCCTGTTTCAGGACATCTCGATGTCAGCTCCTCCGACCACACACATTCCCGACCGGAGAGTCAACCACCGTCCCTTCTCTAGCACGCGGCTTGGCCAGCGGGCAGAAGGATGAGACTAGACCACGTCCCGACACCGTACACAAATATAAACTCAAAATGGATGAAAGACCTAAACGTAAAACACGAAGCCATCAAAAACCTCGAGGAGAAAGCAGGCTGTAACCTCTTTGGCCTCAGCCGTAGCAACCTCTTACTCAACACGTCTCCGGAGGCCGGGGAAACCAAAGCCAAAATGAACTACTGGGACCTCATCAAGATAAAAAGCTTCTGGGGCGCCTGGGTGGCGCAGTCGGTTAAGCGTCCGACTTCAGCCAGGTCACGATCTCGCGGTCCGTGAGTTCGAGCCCCGCGTCGGGCTCTGGGCTGATGGCTCAGAGCCTGGAGCCTGTTTCCGATTCTGTGTCTCCCTCTCTCTCTGCCCCTCCCCCATTCATGCTCTGTCTCTCTCTGTCCCAAAAATAAACGTTGAAAAAAAAAAAAAAAAAGATAAAAAGCTTCCACGCAGTGAAGGAAACAGTCAACAAAAGTAAAAGGCAGTCTACGGAGTAGGAGAAGACTTCCGCAAACGACATATCAGATAGAGGGTTAGTATCCAACATATGTAAAGAACTGATGTAACTCAGTACCCGAAAAACAAAAACCCAGTTGAAAAATGGGCAGAAAACACGAATAGATGTCTTCCCAAAGCAGACATCCAGATGGCCAAAAGACACATGGAAAGATGCTCGCCATCACTCCTCAACAGGGAAACACCAATCAAAACCACGATGAGATGCCACCTCACACTGTCAGCATGGCTGAAATCAACAACACAAGAAACAACACGAGTCGGTGAGGACGCGGAGAAAGGGGAACCCTCTTGCGCTGCTGGTGGGAATGCAAACTGGTGCAGCCACTCTGGAGAGCAGTATGGAGGGTCCTCAGAAAGTTACAGATAGAACTACCCTACGACCCAGCAATTGCACTGGTAGGTATTTACCCAAAGGATACAAAAATACAGATCAGAAGGGATACATGCACCCAGATGTTTACAGCAGCATTATCAACTGTAGCCAAATTATGGAAACAGCCCAAGTGTCCATCGACTGATGAAACGGATAAAGAAGATGTGGTTTATACACACACACACACACAGAGTGGAGTATGACTCAGCATCAAAAAGAATGACGTCTTGCCATTTGCAATGACATGGATGGAACTAGAAAGTATGACAGTAGGTGAAACATTCATAGAAAGACAATACCATACGATTTGTGTGGAATTTAAGAAACAAAACCAAGGAGCAAAGGGAAAGAGAGAGAGAGACAAAAACCAAGAAACAGACTCAACTACAGAGAACACGCGGGTGGTTACAGAGGGGAGGTGGGGAGATGGGTGAAACGGGACGGGGGTGAAGGAGGGCCCCTGTGAGGAGCACCGGGTGACGGACGGAAGTGTCGAATGCCTCTATCGCCCACCTGAAACGAATCTTACCCTGGATTAGTTAGCTAACCGCAATTAAAATAGAAACTTTAAATAAAGAAAGAATAAAAAAATATATTTCGGAACGTTTTTATGCTGTTAGAACCGAACTGGCCCCCTTTGGATGTCAGGACCGTCTCCGCAGACGTCACAAAGGCTCCTGTCGCTTTAACCGCAAGGTAGGCCGATGACTGAGGATCTTAAGGGGCGTGTTAGAGATGTGAGGAAGGGCCGTGTGTGTGTGTGTGTGTGTGTGTGTGTGTGTGTGTGTGCGCGCGCGCGCGTGCGCGCGCGCCAGGAGCCCCTGCCCCTTGCACGAGATCGAAGACGAACCGAAGACAAACGGCGGGGCCAGGGCTCCTGACCAAGGCGCAGCCCCCGCCCTTGTCAGCACTGACTCCAGGCCCTGTGCCTGCCTCATCCCAGGCTCCTCCTGGGGGAACCAGCCCTCGGGAACTGGGCGACTCTTTCCTGCTTTCAGGCCACATCAACGTCACCTTCCTGCCCACTATTCGCTCGGTAATAATTAGCTGAGTGGGTTTTGCAGTTTAACGAATATTTTACAATTAGAAAGCTTTTTCAAATGCCCCCAGTGAACACTAACACACTAGCGTTACGCGCATTTCACTACACACACACACAAAGTGGTCGGCACAGCTAACAAAGGCCCCTTGGGGCGCCTGGGGGGCTCAGTCGGCTGAGCATCCGACTTCAGCTCAGGTCATGATCTCGCGGTCTGTGGGTTCAAGCCCCGCGTCGGGCTCTGGGCTGCCGGCTCGGATCCTGGAGCCTGCTTCCGATTCTGTGTCTCCCCCTCTCTCTGCTCCTCCCCCACTTGTGCTCTGTCTCTCTCTGTCTCCAAAATAAATAAAAACACTAAAAAAAATTTTTTTTTTTAAAAAGGCCCCACCTCAGTACTGGCCTGTGGCCTCGTCACAGGACCCTGGCCTCCGAGTGAGTATAACCTCGGCCTGAGAGGGAGCGTGGGCTACCCCGACAGCACGTTCTCCTCCGGCTGGAGCTGCGGCTGCTGACCCCGCTGGGGAAGATCCTGGGGGGGCTCGCGGGCCCGGTGCCACACTCACCATCATGATCTGGGTGCCCGGGCGCAAGGCCATCTCGTCCGCCGCGGAGCCTGGGGTGACCCGGTGAATGAAGATGCCTGTGAGGTTGCCGCCAATGACACTTATCTGCTCCAGCAGCTCGTCCCCCTGGAAGGCCAGCACGGTGACCTGGCTCAGGATCTTGCGGGCCGGCCTCCTCCGCACTGGGACGCTGCTGCAGGAGAGGAGGTGACAGAGCCCACGAGCCACCGAGAGCAGGAGGTCAGGCACGGCCCTGTCCCCACTGGCCCCAGCACCTGGAATTCTCACCTCCCCTCACCCACCAGCCACAACCCCATCCTCAGAAATGCTGTCACCTCCCAACAGTGACGGGACACGGTCCTCACTCTGCCCTGCCACCTGCTGCCCCTGGTGCCCTTCTGCCGCTCACCTGGCTGAGACGGAGAGGCCCCTGGAGGATGGCTGCAGGCTGTCACAGTTGGCAAGTTCTGGACGGAAGCGGAGGGCTCAGACACGAGCCAGGCCAGCCCCGAGGTCACCCCTCCTGACGGAGCTTCTGCTCACCTGGGCCACCTCCCCCCCCCCACCAGAGCCTTAGCCACCACTCCCACCCCCACCCCCGCTGGTCTGTCTCCTTCTGCTGAGGCGGAACCTCCCTTTCCTCTTTCCTTTCTTCCTGCTTAGAACCTCATGTTACCTTCCCCCAAACAGCAGTGGGGTTTGACCTACACGATGTCCTTATGTGAGAGTTGAGTTGCCAACATTTTACAGGATAGGGCAGCTAGAGTCTGGATTTCTGGCTACATTAAAAATCAAATCTAGGGTGGGGGGGATGAGCGAAATAGGAGATGGGGGGATTAAGGAGTGCACTTGTGATAAACACCGGGTGATTAAAATAAAAACATAAAAAAGAAAAAACAATCAGATCTGGCACAGCCCTGAGCCCGCATTTCTGCAGGGGCCTGCAACTCCCCACGGCGGCAACTGCCAGCACCGGCCATCAGCTGCCTGGGGGGAGCCCCAGACCCCGCCTGCCCCAAAGGTGTGGCTGTTCTGTACAGAGCAAGGTGTGTGCGCCCCCTGGTGGCCAACTGCGTGAACTCCAGACGGGGTGCTAAGCACCTGCTGTGTGTGCGGGGGCCGCGGCTGAGGGCAGGTGAGCTGGGGTGAAAAAGTCAGGGAGGCCGCCCCTGTGGGGCCCGTGGCCTGAGAAGAAGAGACCTGTTAAGTCACAAATATGAAGAATAGGCCGCAGGCGATGTGGGGAGGTCTCAGGTGTCAGGTGTCAGCACCCAGGAGGAGAGATGCTCACAGCGGGTGTCTCTTCCAGGAGCAGTGGGGACTAACCCCCTTTGCCTTCCG
The DNA here is from genome assembly GCF_018350155.1 of Leopardus geoffroyi. Classification (NCBI taxonomy): domain Eukaryota; kingdom Metazoa; phylum Chordata; class Mammalia; order Carnivora; family Felidae; genus Leopardus; species Leopardus geoffroyi. The sequence goes on along the minus strand of NC_059330.1, from coordinate 59,150,637 downwards.
ATATCACTTAAGCGTCCTGGGTTCAGAGCAGGGGGGGCACAGGGAGAGAACACGTGTGAATGTTGATGCCGAGCTGGACAGAAAGATGAATACAGCTCCCTCCGCTTCCAGGTGAGATAGAAAGGATACCCAGTAACAGGGCACATCGGGGCATGGGCTTGAGTGACCAGGTGGTCTGCATATCCCAGGGGCCTGGGGCGGGGCAGCAGTGAAGCTCGCCTCCCCTGCCCTCTGGAGAGGCACTGGGTTGTCTCACCCGCCTCCCTGAAGACCCCTGTCCTCACTTCTCCTCCTGCTCAGCTGCCCAGGAGAGGGGGGCCGCTGCAGAGGTCCAGTGGGGGGGGGTGCACTCACCTGCCGGGTCTACAATCTCATAATCCAGGTCTGCAGCACCTGCCTTAGCCCCCAGGGAGGGTCCCCGGTCCACCTGCAGGGTTTCTGGGAAGCTGCTGGAAAGCGTGGGAAGAAGGGTGATCGCTTGCTCCCTGACTCAGACCCAGAGCTCCCGGCACCTGCCCAGCCCTCGGCTGGGGTCCCAGTGAGCTGCCGGGGCCTGTGCCATCTGAACCCCATTGCCAGTCCCTTACCTGAAAGACCAGGGGTCGTCCCAGAAGTCCTCTGCGGCCCGCTTGTACAGGGACTGCTGACTGGGAGGCATAGGGCTGCTGGACCGGAAGCTGTCCACCAGCTCACGGCTGGATGCGGCGCTCAGGTCAGAGCAGAGCTGAGACTGGGCGGGGAGGGGGGGGGGAGGGGCGGGACAGAGGTCGCACAGGGCTCAAGCGGAGCAGCGGGGTCCCTAACCGTCAGGGCAGAGGAGGCGAGAAGGACACAGCACAGAGCAAGGTCACACTAACTGAACACCTACTATGTGCCAGGCACCCTCTAAGCTGCTTTCCATATTTCGTGTAGCTCAGTTCTGGTAGATAAATCTACGTGGTGGGGTAGTGTTGGCCCACTTTACAAACAAAGCAGCTGAGGCCCAGAGAGGCCAACTTCCTGGCTGGTGAGGGCCACAGTGCGGAGCGAGGCGCCGGAGGATAGCAGGTGCGCCGTGTGGATCTGAATGCAGCCCCCACCCCCCCACCGGGTTTGCTTCACAAGTACTTTGTTAGCACCTGCGGTGTGCCAGCCAGGCCCCCTCTATCCCGGTAGGTGGGGGTGCGCCTGGCCGGGCCCCAGGAGGGGACCAGGCAGCCGCTGTACCTCGGTGAAGCTGTGGTCACTGTCATCCCGCGGACAGATGGCCAACATGCGCATGAGCCGCCGCTTCCCCTTTGGACACGGCTCCCGGGCTCCGGCTTCCTGCTCAGGCTGCCAAAGATGGGCCACAGGCTGTTCGGCGCAGGAGAGTTTCCTCTTGGATGCCCTCGGGGGGGGTCCCAGCAAGTCAACTCCCTCCCGTGTCCCCCTCCTGCCTCCACCTCCCACCTCTTCCCTCTGGGCACTGTTCCCTCATCACGTCCCCTCCTCCGAGCCTGGGACCCCCCACCCCCCGCCCCTCACAGCAGGAGCTGACCACTGAGGAGAAGGAAAGCAACCAGCTTGGGGAATGGTATTTTAGGGATTATGTGTTGTTCCCTACAGGTTACACAAATAACACATGCTCTATGTAGAACATCCACACTCCATACAGAGTATCGGAGGCAAACAGAATTGATTAGAGAAGAAAAGAAAAGCCACCCATAGTCTGCACACTCAAAAAACAAGACCGTTAGCATTTTGCTGTCTGTCTTTTTATATGTATATGTATTTGGAACACGGTCAATGTGGGGAGGGTGGAGGAGGAAGCAGCTGGGGCCCTGCCCAGGAAGAGGAGGGTCTCCCACGGCCTCACCAAGTTCCCCGGGCGCCTCTGAAGAGGCTCTCCGCCCCCCCCCCCCCCCCCCCGGCCGGTGCCAGAGCTGGAGCTGTGGACAGATCCTAACGGAAGGTTTTTATAATCATTTTAGCCCTTGGGGAACGCAGTTCCCTTCACGCGTGGAGGTCAGCTCCTGGACGTTGGACTTGCAAACCCGGAATGCATCATCTACAAAAGCAAGTGGCTGCCTGCCCGGTTTCACACGCTTGCTTTCTTCATCGAACACCATACTTTAGAGGTTCCAGAACCTTCCGCCAAGCTACCCCTTTCGTGACTTGCACAAGATTACCACGAAAGGAGAGGTGGACACAGACCCAACTTGCCCCGATGTGCCTCTTCAAGGACCCGGCAACATGGTTCACCCACGAGAGCCGATGTGCTGTCGATGAGGCTCAACCCGATGCCCCGGCAGGGACGGTGAGTGGCCCGGTACCGCCCCCGCCCCCGCTGTGCCCACCTGGCCTCCCAGCCCCGCCACCCAACCGCATCCCCGTGGGGTGGGAGGGAGGCACTCACCCCTCGCAGGGACTCGGCCTGTGGCTGGTAAAGCTGATGGTGCAGCTCCCAGACCTGGTCTGTCAGTTCAAACACTTTCCTGCGGAGGGCGTCCTTCTCTGTCAGGCTCTGAGAAACCTCCATCCGGGCCGCGTCTCTGGCGGAGTAGGCCTGGGAGGCAGAAAGGAAAGGAGGGAGGATGGCACGCAGCGAGCGAGCCAGCTGGCCAGCGGGGGACAGCAGTGGCGGGGACTCGGCCGGGCGGCACCCCGGGGCCCCTCCCCTCCGGGCACCTGGTCTCGTTCCCGCTGCAGCAACTGGCCCTGCAGGGCGCTAATCTTCTCCTTGTAGATGTCACAGTTGACCTTAGTCCTCTGCAACCGCAGCAAGGTCTGCTCCTTCTCCTCCCAGTACTGGACGGGGGACAGACACAGCCCATGCAGGCCAGCGGCTCTGGGGGCTGACGGCGGGGTGGGGCTGGGGAGCCTCGGGGAGGCAGAGAGGGGGGACCGTCCAGGCGGTAACATAGGCGACTTCCTGCCCGTGTCTTAAGTGCCACATTTCAAGGTGCGTCTATCCACAGGGCCGCTATGCTGATTATAATTGAATTTAGTCGGTACAGCGTGTGACTCTGGATCTCGGGGCTGCGGGGTCGAGCCCCACGTTGGGTGCGGAGATCACTTAAAAATAAAATCTTAAAGAAATACGCATGGGTGCTTCGTTCACTCCACGTCCCCAGAGACGTAAAGAATTTCCCTCGACGCTACCGCCTCATTTTCTCGCGCTGTCTCCTTCCTCCGTGTCCTCCCCTTGCCTGTTGTGGCAACTGAATAAACCCCTGGTGCTGGCCCCGGGCCCCCCCCCCCCCCCCGGAGAGCACCCTCCGTTCTATTGCTCGTTTGTCCGATTGCTCTCTGACCACCCGCTGACCGGACGGGGCCTCTAGCCTTGGGTCCGTGTTCCACGGGGCTTCCGTGAAGGATGAGCGGTCGGGCCAGCGTGCTCGGGAAGCGGCGCTGGGTTTAAGCGCGGTGTGGTCTCAAGGGCCCGCGGCCCCCGCCCGCGCCCCGCAGTGCCGGACGCGGCCCGGGAGGGTCACCTGCTTCCGCTGCCTCTCGGCGGCCACGGCCCGCTGCCTCAGGGAGTGGATACGCTCCACCAGCGTCTGTGTGCCCTCCGGGGCCTCGTCCAGGTTCTGTTCCAGGATGTCCTTCTCCGCCTGGGGCAAAGAGAGGTCAGCCCCGGGGCCCTGACCTCCTGAGACGCCTGCCCCTGGGAAGCACCCCATCGTTCTTCCCCGGGAACGGGCGACAGGAAATCTCGAGGCCGGGCGCGTGGATGGATTTGGCCCTATTCCCGCGCATCTCACAGAAGGAAAGGCCGGGTCAGCCGTCAAAACGGGTGCATTTCACTTCTACTTTCACGCGGTCGGCGACGGAAGGTAAAGGAAACCGAGTCCCCGGGGGTGGCAGTGTCGGGCCGCTCCGTCCCCAGATCCACCAGCAGGGTCTCTGAGAGACGGAACACCGACGGACATGCCCTTGTCCATCGCCCGCTCTGCGGGAAGGGGCTTAGGCGCGACGGCACCATCCAGGCCGCGTGACAGACAGCGCCAGGGCGGCCAGCTACCCTGCGCCCGGTGAGTGTCTATCCCCGCTCAGTAAATGGACACGACATTGACCAAAAGGAACCGAAGAGGAGAGGCAAAGGGTTTGTGTAATGCCGGGGCCCTGGTGTCACCAGAGCACGCGTGGGCAGGACGGCAGGCAGAAGGGTCCCCCCCGCCCCGTGCCCCCGCCCACAACCTTGAACCCCAGCCTATAGAATCAGCACAGCCGCTGCGCAGCCAAGTGGGGCATTGTCATGCACGTCCGCTAGCTGTGAGTCCCGCCAACGCTGGGGGCCGGGGAGGAGCAGGAAGGGAAATACAGGACGTCGCCAGATTGCAGCCCAGTCAGTCCTCAGCGCCCCCTCCACGGACCACCCGTCGGGAGCCCCGCGGCCCTCGGGAAACTCCAGCTGGCTGTCAGGGAGGGGACAGGGAGGGGACCCACCAGGCTGAACGTCAGTGACCGGAGCTTCTCGTTCTCCTCCTTCAGGCGGGTCAGCTCCTTGTCCCCGGGCCCCAGGCCGTCGGCCATCTGCGGGGAACGCTGTCCACAGTCCCGCTCGTGGGAAGAAGACATCTTCTCGCGTTCTAGCTCTTGCTTCAGCAGGTACAGCTGCCAGTGGGGAGGAAGGACAATGGAAACGCTGTTTCCCCACCAGCCCGGGAGCCAGCTCCTTTCCCACCCCTCCTCCTCACCAGCTCCTTTCCCACCCCTCCTCCTCAACCGTGCCTTTGCTCCTGCTCAAAGGGGTCCCTCCCCCGAGACTTCAAAACCCGTTAAAGGGTTTACGTGGCGAGTCGTTCCAGTGTCTGTGGAGGAGAAAGGCATTCTAGCTGTATGTGATACTTTTTTTTTTTTAACGTTTATTCATTTTTTGAGAGACAGAGAATGAGCAGGGGGAGGAGCAGAGAGGGAGACACAGAATCCGAAGCAGGCTCCAGGCCCCGAGCTGTCAGCACAAAGCCCGTCGTGGGGCTCGAAACTCACGAACCGCGAGATCATGACCTGAGCCGAAGTCGGACGCTTAACCGCTTAATCGATCGAGCAACGCAGGCGCCCCTAAATTTTTTGTTAATGTCTATTCATCTTTGAGAGACAGAGCATGAGCGGGGAAGGGGTAGAGAGAGGGAGACACAGAATCCGAAGCAGGCTCCAGGCTGCGAGCTGTCAGCACAGAGCCTGACGCGGGGCTCAAACTCACGAACCGCGAGATCATGACCTGACCTGAGCCGAAGTCAGATGCTTAACCGACTGAGCCACCCAGGCACCCCTAGCTGTATTTTGTAGATGAGGCATAGCAGTTGAATGACTGGGTTGGGGCCCCAGGAACAGAGCAAGGAACCCCGGGGAATCGGCTCTCTGACTGCCTTGCAAAACAAATCCCCACGGCTGGTGGTCCTCCAGCGTGCTCCCTGGCTTCCCCGCCTTTCCATATTCTGCTAAATCCGTTGCATAAAAGGAATTGAGATTTGTGAAAAGCAGTAAGTGTAAAGAAAGAGGAAAGACAAGTCAGACGGAGCAGAGATGACGGGTCTATGCAGATGCACTCGTAATCCATGTGCAAATATGTGTCCCCCAGCAGGGCTGCTTGTCCAGGGCTGTGGGTCTCTGGAAATTACATGCCTGGCCTCCACCCTGCCAGACAGTGCCCCCAAGAGAAACTCAGATCTGGAACCAAGACCCTGCCCTTTTGGAATCCTGGGTGTGGTGTCCGTGGGGAGAGGGGACTTTCCCCAAGAGGAGAGCCCAGGAAATCGGGAGTCAGGGTGGAGTCAGCACTCACTCGGGTCAAGGAGAGAAGGAAGAACCTTTCCACTTGGACTTTTTCCCCTCTGACATCTACTTGGTGAATTTTCCGTAAGCAACGACAAAGTTCCTGCTATGGGCCAACTGGGTTAGGTGTGTCGTATCCTACATTTTCAAAAAGTAAAATTAAATCATTAAGATCGGAATGGGGGGGGCACCTGAAATTGATAACAAACCTAAGCAAATGAACCTAATGATATTTCAAACAGGGGAACCACCATGAGGGGAGAGGGAGGGGGAGGGATTCAGAGACCAGCAGCCACAATTCAGGACTGAAGTACAAACCCTCAACATTCCTTAGCAGCTCTGTTTCCCGTGCTGGTGTGGGCACAGCTATGCTGGAAGTATTTTCCATGCACTGTAGGACTGAGCAAGTGAGTGTTAGTGTGGGTGGGAGGGTTCTCGCCGGGGGGCTAGGGGCGCCTGAGTATGGAATGGGGGAGGAGGCTCTGGGAATCCGCCTGGAATCTGAGGTGTGGGTGTGATCTCGTGGCTTCTAAAATACAAGTGTGTGTGTGTGGACACACATACGTGCACGCCTGTTTGTATGCGTATTTGTACATTTAGCTGCACGCTTCCTAGTTCTGACTGCTGGAAGGACCGAGGACTATGAGCCCACCTAGAGCCCTGATCTTGGTCTCTGCACAGAACCAGGCCCTTCGGGGAGTGGCTGAGCCCAGAGCTGGGGCCGGGTGGGGACCAGATGACCCCAGAACCTCTTGTGCCTCCAGAGAGGAAGTCCGTGCTCGGAATATGAGGGGGCGTGTCACAGGACACGGAAGAGATTAAAGGGGCTCCCGCTGGCCAAATCTGGGACACTTTGGGCAAACTCATTCAGGACAGCGACGTGTTACAAGCAACTGGATGTAAGAATGCACGCGTCTGTGCCAACAACAGACAGCACACACTGGGGAATAAGGCTCCTCCTCGCGGTCAGGATGTTGAGGGCCAGCTGGTTGACCAGAGGGGTCGCTGGAGATGGGCTCATCATCCTGCAACCACCAGACTAGAGATGAGTTTGGGCAAGAACCCCCAGTAAGGCTCTCCAGGGGGAAATGTCGATTAAGGGCAGGGTGCTTGCTGGTTCCAGAGCCCCCCACACCCAGGCTGCTTCTCCGCTGCCGGAAGAAAAAGGAACAGCAGTTACAGGGGAGGGATCGGACAGCCCCTGGGCCAGGTGGGCAATATTAACATAAGCACCGAGGGGCGCTGGGCCTGGTGCCACGGTGGGGTGACTGGACCCGGGCCCAGCGTCCCTGTGTGGGTCCCACCAAAAAGGCACAACCCCCGTCCAGTCACCAGGACACAGGAGACAAACCCGAAATGAGGAATAGTCTATCACAGAAAAGAGGGGCCATGAGGCGCCTGGGGGGGCTCGGTGGGTTGAGTGTCTGACTTGAGCTCAGGTCATGATCTCACAGTTCTTGGGTCCAGGCCCCACGTCGGGCTCTGTGCTGACAGCTCAGAGCTTGCTTGGGATTCTCTCTCCCTCACTCTGCACCTCCCCTGCTCACTCTCTCTCTCTCTCTCTCTCTCTCTCTCTGTCTCTCAAAATAAATAAACTTTAAAAAAAAGGGGGGGGCCTGTGTTCTTAAAAAATATCCACACTATAATAGACAAAAGCTGCAGAAATGTTCCAGATTAAAGGAGACGACAGAGACAGGACGACCACAGGCTCTCCTCCTGGACTGGAGGAAAATGCCACGACAGATGCTATTTGGGTGGGGATAAAAATGGAACACAGACGTCGGGTTAGACAAACAGATAGTGTTGACGAAAGCGCACGAGGTTGATAACTGAGCTACGATGACATCAGAGAATATCCTATTTCTAGGAAACACACATTAAAATGTTTAGGGGTACGGGGCCATGATATATGTAACTCAAGTGGTTCAGGAAAAAAAGAACGTGTGTGTGTGTGTGTGTGTGTGTCATGTTGTTCAAGGGGTGACGATATTCGTATTTGTGTATTTGTTTACAAATTTGAAATTAATTTTCTCAATAAAGTTAAAATTTAAACATCAAGGCCAAACACACAAAAGCCCCAGGGCAAGGAACAGGTGCCAAAGTGACAGGGAATGAGTCTCCTCAGTGTTGAAAGAGCTCCTACAAGTCAATCAGAAGACAGCAGCCCAGGCCCCCCCGGGTGGCTCAGTGGTTAAGCGTCCGACTTTGGCTCAGGGCATGATCTCACGGTCCATGAGTCTGAGTCCCACATGGGGCTCTCTGCTGTCAGCATGGAACCCACTTCTGATCCTCTGTCCCCCTCTCTCTGCCCCTCCCCTGCTTCTGCACACTGTGTCTCAAAAATAAATAAACATTTAAAAAAATGTTTATTTATTTTTGAGACACAGAGAGAGACAGAGCATGAACGGGGGAGGGTCAGAGAGAAAGGGAGACACAGAATCCGAAGCAGGCTCCAGGCTCTGAACTGTCAGCACGGACCCTGACACGGGGCTCGAACTCACGGACCGCGAGATCGTGACCTGGCTGAAGTCGGACACTTAACCGACACAGCCACCCAGGCACCCCTAAACATTTTTGAAAAATTAAAAAAATATATATATATGTTAAAAAATAAAAACCACCCCTAAACATTTTTGAAAAATTAAAAAATATATATATATATGTTAAAAAATAAAAACCTGAGGGGCACCTGGGTGGCTCAGTCGGTTCAGCCTCTGACTTCAGCTCAGGTCGTGATCTCGCAATTTGTGACTTTGAGCCCCGCGTCGGGCTCTGGGCTGACACAGCCCGGAGCCTGGAGCCCGCTTCGGATCCTGTGTCTGCCCCTCTCTCTGCCCCTCCCCCACTCATGCTCTCTCTGTCTCTCGCTCACAAACAAACATTAACAAGATTAAAAATAAATAAAAATTAAGCTTAAAAAAAAAAAAGATGACAGCCCACAGCCGAGAAGTGAGCAAAGGTGTTGTCGGGTCTGGGGGCCTCGTCGACGACCCCCTGCTCCCCGCACAGATGCAGGCCCCACCGGGGGACCCGGGAGGGGTGGACGGAGGTCCCCGGGGCCCCAGGTTACTGACGTCGCCGGAAGAAGGTGGCTCCCAGGAGTGTCCACCCCTTCGGCGGCCCCGGCAGGGGTGGGGGGGGGCGGGGGCGGGGGGGGGTGCACCCGGTACCTCCCCCTGCAGGCCGCGGCACCGGGTGACCGCCAGCTCCTTCTCCTGCAGCGCGTTGCTGTGGTGCAACGACAGGCTGAGCATCTCGTCCTTCAGCTTCAGCTCCTCGCGCTTCACGCGGTCATGGTCGGTCTCCAGCTGGCCCAGGCTCCGCACGCGGGCCTCCGCCCCGCCCAGGCGCTCCTGCAGCTGCCGACAGCGCCGCCGCAGGGCCTCCTTGTGCCCCTTCTCCTGGCCCAGCTCCTCCTGCAGGCTGCTGATGGCCCCGGCCAGGCACTCGGTCAGCTTGGACGTGTCCATGAGCCCTGCGGAGCACGGGCCGGTGGGCGACCTCGGCCCCCTGTCCTTGCCCCCCCGGGGGTCTTTGCTTCCTACGCCCAGACTCTCGGGCCGGAGCCCCCACCCTGATCTGTCGGTCTCCTTAAAAACTGGCTGCTCTCGGGGCGCCTGGGTGGCGCAGTCGGTTAAGCGTCCGACTTCAGCCAGGTCACGATCTCGCGGTCCGTGAGTTCGAGCCCCGCGTCAGGCTCTGCGCTGATGGCTCAGAGCCTGGAGCCTGTTTCCGATTCTGTGTCTCCCTCTCTCTCTGCCCCTCCCCCGTTCATGCTCTGTCTCTCTCTGTCCCAAAAATAAATAAACGTTGAAAAAAACAAACAAACAAACAAAAAAAACTAGCTGCTCTGGGAATGCAAGCTGGTGTGGCCACTCTGGAAAACAGGAGGGAGGTTCCTCCAAAAACTAAACACAGAACTACCCTTCGACCCAGCAATCGCACTACTAGGCATTTATCCACGGGATACAGGTGTGCTGTTTCGAAGGGACACAAGCACCCCCATGTTTATAGCAGCACTATCAGCAATAGCCAAAGTATGGAAAGAGCCCAAATGTCCGTCGATGGATGAATGGATAAAGAAGATGTGGTATATCTATACGGTGGAGTATTACTCGGCAATCAAAAAGAATGAAATCTTGCCATTTGCAGCTAAGTGGATAGAACTGGAAGGTATTATGCTGAGCGAAATTAGTCAGTCAGAGAAAGTCAAACATCATATGACATAACTCATATGAGGACTTTAAGACACAGAACAGATGAACATAAGGGAAGGGAAGCAAAAAGAATATAAAAACAGGGAGGGGGACAAAACACAAGAGACCCTTAAATATGGAGAACAAACAGGGTTACTGGAGCGGTTGTGGGAGGGGGGATGGGCTAAACGGGTAAGGGGCTTAAGGAATCTACTCCGGAAATCGTTGCACTATAGGCTCGCTAATTTGGAGGTGAATTTTAAAAAATAAAAAATAAAGTTAAAGTATAATTAAGAAAATATGGAGAACAAACTGAGGGTGACTGGAGGGGTGGCGGGAGGGGGGAGGGGCTGAATGGGGAGGGGGCACGAAGGAATCTACTCCGGAAATCATCGTTGCACTGTGTGCTAACTAATTTGGATGTAAATTAAAAAAATAAAACATAAAACAAAGCCCAACAAACTAGCGGCTCAGCCGGACTCAGTATCTGGTTAAATAAACAGCACGACTGGCGACTTCGGTACCAGCTTTCCCTCCTCTCGCTTCCCCGTGGGTCCCTGCGGCTCAGACCCGACTCTCCCTCATCAGCTAAGGTGTGCTCGATGCTCACTCCCTTTCAATGTCACCCTGAGAAAAACAGAGCAAGGACCACGAATCTGCACGGCATCCAGCGGCTCTAACAGAAACGTGGGCTGTGACGCCAAACAGGCAGAAACGTTTTCTTACCCGGTTTTGAGTGACGTGAGTCCCGCCCTTTGTACAACAAAATCTTTCCCCGGCTTCTCCAGGGAACCCTCAAACCACTTAACTAACAAAAACGGCCGGATCTCCCACCAGGCCGGCTAGACCTTTCTCCACCGGCTGAGCAAATGTGCAGAAGGCTGCCGGCTCCCCTCCCGCTCCCCTGCGGTGGGGGCCTCTCTTCCTCGGCCCCCTCGCAGCCCCAGTCGTCCTCCACCCACCGCCAAGGCTAAGGCCGGCTCAGGAGCATCTCTAGGGGAAGGACATGCCTCCCCTCTGCCGGCGCCTCTCAAATGCAGACTCTGTGCCCCATGACGGGTCTGCTCGTGGCATGTGGTAATCGGGGACAGATCTCTTTTAGGACCAGAGGCCGCCAGCACCTTCTCCTGCACCGTGGTTAGTGGGGGCCTCCTTGCCCCCTGTGCTGGGGCAGCGGGACAGGAAGGAACCTCTCCCTGGTTGGGGGGGGGGGCAAGAAGAGTGTCTGCATGAGGCTGCAGGCACCAGGACCCAGAGGCTCCAAAGAAGCCCTCGCCAAGCCACCCCGAGAGCCAGCCCTCACCACTGAAGTTGCTGAAGTCCCCTTTGGGCTGCAGCCCGGTGACCAGGGTGTACACGTCAGGGTTGTGGAACTTGAGGCTCTCCAGGAAGGCAACGGCTCCATCCTTCCCTCGAGTCCCCAGCCAATCCAGGAAGTGCCCTAGGACGACAAACCGTCTCAGCCCACAGGGCTCCGGGAGGGCGTCCCCGGGGACACAGGGTGGGGAGGCGGGAGAACCCACGCAGATCTAGGAGTCAGGGGGTGGAAGCGGAGCTCCGGGATCCTCGGGGGGTGCCCTCGCGGCTCCTGTGGGTCCCTCTAATTCACACGATGGCAGCCAGTCTCCAGAAGGGCCGGGCCGATACGCACTGAGCGACCACGGCAAGCCGAGCACTGAGAGTTGGCCGTGGAAGAGGAAGCTGACCTCTGTCTGCTCTCCAGACCTCCCGGTGTGTCGGTGACACGTGCAGACCCTGTGTATGAGCCTCACGGGACAAAGGACACAACGGGCGAAGCCAGCGCCCCCAGCCTGACTCGCGGCTTGGATTCCTCTCTCCTGTATCTGAGGTTCGTAAGGAACAGGCAGAAGGAACTACCGCTTACTGCTTCCTATGGCCCCAGCCTTGAGAGGAGGCTCATTCGATCCCCCAAACCCGACAGGGAGAGGTTATTCGCTTCCCTGTTTGGGGTGAATAAGCTCAGCGAGTCAGACTGTCAGAATCCGCTCCAAAGACATCTGGAGGGAGTCGAAACGTGCCCCCCGCCCCGCAAAGGTACATCCACCTGGAAAGTGTCGGGGGCACCTTATTTGGAAACAGGGTCTTTGCAGATGTAATTATGGTAAGGATCTCGAAATAAGGTCATCCTGGATTCTCCAGGGGGCCCTAAATCCAATGACGAGTGTCCTCATAAGAGACAGACAGGGGAAGATGCAGGGAAGTCCGCGTGATGGCAGAGGTGGACAATGGAGGGATGTGGCCACGAGCCAAGGAATGCCCCGTGACCACCGGGAAGAGACAAGGAAGGAGGTGTCCCTGAGCCTTCGAGGGAGGGAGGCCCTGCCCACACGCGGATTCCAAACTGCGAGTGAACGCATTTCTGCAGGGGTGGGCTGCCCAGTTTGTGGTCCTTTGTTACAGCAGCTACGGGAAGTCACCACAGTGTCCCCATGTCTGGAATGCAGTCTTTAAAGTCCTGCACTCCCTGCCCGGACACTGGGCTTCCCAGCATGGCCCGTGTGGAGCTGGTGTGGCAGGAAGGGCCCGGAGTGAGTGGGAGGGGGGGTCCTCATGGACTCTAATGACCGTGTTGGTGAACCTGGGAAGGGCCCTGGGGTAGGGAGTCCTCACCGACTCCCATGACCGTGTTGGTGAACCTGGGAAGGGCCCCGGGGTGGGGGGTCCTCACCAACTCCCATGACCATGTTGGTGAACCTGGGAAGGGCCCCGGGGGTGGGGGGCCCTCACCAACTCTCATGACCATGTTGGTGAACCTGGGAAGGGCCCAGGGGTGGGGGGTCCTCACCGACTCCCATGACCGTGTTGGTGAACCTGGGAAGGGCCCCGGGGTGGGGGGTCCTCACCGACTCTCATGACCGTGTTGGTGAACCTGGGGCTGTGGAGCACCTCCTCCTCGTCCAGCTGGCCCAGCACCTTCGCCTGGCACAGGTAGGGTGTGAGGCGGCTGGGGCAGATGCTGCTCACAATCTTGTGGCGGTGGCTCTCCATCATGTCCCACAGCGTCTCCTCATCCAGGGCTGTGAGCGTCGAGTCTGTGCGGTGAAGGGTCGCCATGACCGCGAGCTAGGGAATGCTGGAAGGAGAGGGTGGCCATGGAGGGCTGGGACCAGGGACCCGGCCTCTGGGCCCCGGGAGGCCTTTCCGGTCAAACCACCTTTCCCTGGCTTGTGCGCAGGGAAGGAAGTGACCCATCTGGAGAGGATGGTGACGCTGGCCCTGGCCCTGGTGTCCCAAGACCAGCGGGGGGATTATCCTTCCTTAGCTTCGATTTTAAACCAATCCCTCGAGGGTTGATGGGGGTGGGTGATGGGCATTAAGGAGAGTACCTGTTGGGATGGGCACTGGGTGTTGTATGGAAACCAATTTGACAATAAATTTCATATTAAAAAAAAGAATTACACCAATCCCTCTACTTGGAGCAGAGCAGGAACTGGCTTCTTTTGGTCTCAGGGCACTGAATTTGCCTTTGAAACACAGGAAACTGCCCTCGGTGTGGAGAGCCGATTTACAAGATTGATCTAGAACATTCATTCTCTCAAGAAGGGTGATACGGGGGCGCCTGGGTGGCGCAGTCGGTTAAGCGTCCGACTTCAGCCAGGTCACGATCTTGCGGTCCGTGAGTTCGAGCCCCGCGTCAGGCTCTGGGCTGATGGCTCAGAACCTGGAGCCTGTTTCCGATTCTGTGTCTCCCTCTCTCTCTGCCCCTCCCCCGTTCATGTTCTGTCTCTCTCTGTCCCAAAAAAAAAAAAAAAAGTTGAAAAAAAAAAAGAAGGGTGATACGGGGCCCCCACGGGATCGAAAACTGGTTCTTGAGCAAAAATTCTCAGTCCTCTGTGTCCAAAGCACAGCCGTGCATAAACAGATACTCAGGACCTTTGTGATACTAACGTCCCATGGGAACGCGGTGAGGGAGATGTGTAGCAAGTCTCCGCAGGGGTGAGGGTGACACAAGGTCTAGGGACACCGCCCTGGAATAAATGTGAGGGTTTGGGCGCCCCGTCTGGCAACCCAGCAACCAGAGGAGGTGCCCACGGTCCACGGTGAGGGCATCGGGGGCAGTCAGACGGGAGCAGGGCCGGGACAAGGGTGCTCACACAGGAGGCACCCTGACTTCACTTGGCAAGGAAGACGCCTGTGATTTTTCAGCAGCCCCAGGACACTTGCACTAGGCACTCAGGAAACGTGCTAGGGAACGACACTTTGTAAAAGTCTATTACAGAACAATTGAAAACGAAAACCAAGGACTCAGAGCAAGTGGTAAAGGCCACGACCTCTGGGCCTGCAGGGTGTGTGGATTAAAGACAGACAGGTCCCTGAAACTGCTGAGCTGCAGTGGGTCTGGGCAGATGCCCCAACTGGAGTCACAAACTCCTGGTCTGCCTAGGTGACGGTCATGAAACAGCTCACTCTGAAAGTACCGGAACAGCCGTCCTGGGCATGGGGTGTTGAGGCTGACTGATCTAAATTCCAGAACCTTCTGTCGGGAGGACCGTGGAAGGCGCCACCCAGCCTTCCATCCGTGGAACACAGAACACGCCCTGGGTGATCCCAGCTTTGCAACGAGCCGCCTCCGTAGCTGTGTCCCCACCCGAGTCTCTCTCTTCCCTCCTGGCCCTGGCACGAGGTCATTAGACCATGAATCCGTCGAAATCATTCTAAAATGTTTTTAAACCCTGGGCTGGTTCAAGCTTATCTTAAAACATTTTTGTTCACATTTATTTATTTTTGAGAGACAGAGTGCAAGCAGGGGAGGGGCAGAGAGAGAGGGAGACACAGAATCGGAAGCAGGCTCCAGGCTCCGAGCCGTCGGCACAGAGCCCGACGCGGGGCTCGAACCCACGAACCGGGAGATCATGACCTGAGCCGAAGTCGGACGCCCAACCGACTGAGCCACCCAGGCGCCCCTGGTTCAAGCATATTTAAAAAGTCCTGCAAATATACAGTATATCCACGTACCCATCGTGAAGACTGCACTCATTAAAGAAATGCATTGTTGGAGACAGACAGCTCAGTCCCGCTGGCTGCAGCCTACCCTCCTTCTCGCCCCGAGGTAGCTGTCTTGCATGTGGATGTGTCTACAAATATACGCCTGCGTTTGCACCATTCTTTGTGCACAGAGTACCCGTAGATAAAGAGCATCTTTACTGTCGACTCTCACTTTATATACACAGGGTCAGGCTGGGCTCGGTGCTGCGTGTTCCCGAGGCTTCGCAAGTTGGATACACGAAGCTTACACATACACGCCCCGTTTTTTTGTTTTTGTTTTTTTTTCCACTGGTGCCAGATTCACTTATGTGAACAAACCACGGCTGAGTTATCGACGCCCCTGTCGATCAATGACCCACTAGGTCATTTCCATCTGTCCTCCGTTGCACTCAGCGCTGTGGTGACGTCCTCTCAGACCCCTGAATTCCTGCGATTTGGCCCTTTTCCTTGGAATGACCAGCTGGGCCGGCGGGGCTCGAATGCCTCTCGAAGAGGTCTGTATAGTAAAAATGCTGGAAAACCAGAGCCAATCAACCCTTGTAAACTAAGGAAAACAGGGAATAGTGGGTGGAGAACCCGCGTCCGTGAACGGCCCCCCACAATCCCTAGGAGGACGAAGTGCTCACCAAGGGACCCTCCAGCTCCTTCCCACGGGCACTCCTCACGGTGCGCTGGGATCCGGTGTCCCCTCCGTGGCCAGGTGCGGTGCCGGCCGCCGGCTCCCTTCTCTGCGGGCTGCGGGGCAGGACGGGGCTGGGCGCAGTAGCCCCCCAAGCCAGCACCAAGTTGGCCTGCCTGCTCTCGAGCCACGTGACTTGCTCCAAAACTCAAAGTTCAGGCACCAAAGACTAAGGCAAGGGAGGAAAACAGAAGGCAAATTCTGATCCAGGAAATAATTTGACAGCTCTCTGACTTCTGTGGTTTCTCAGTGACTACAGACACTTCCCCGGGGCTGGGAAGCAGGGTCCTCGAAGGAAGCCGGGTCGCGAGCCCTAGAATGTCGAGGGCGCTTGCCAGGTGCCGTGGGTACCCACAGTGCCTGGGCCCCTCTGGGACTGTGGTGTTGGTGGCTCGTGTCGATGAATACACTAAAAGCCATAAATTGCACCCCTTAAATGGCTGAGTTGTCCAGTATATGAATTACATTTTAATAACGTCTTTTTTTTTTTTTTTTTTCAAATACAAAGACCACAGAGCTGTCAGCAACCACACCCTGCTTCCCTCCGACCCCACGCCCTGCCCGGCTGCAGGGGAGGGTGGGTGGTGAGGAGGAACCCAGGGGATCGGCCTGCCCCCGCCTCCCTGAGGCCAATGCCTGCCACCCTCGACATATGGGACACCAGCCCCCCCGTTCCTCCTTCCGTCTTCTGGGCCACGCCGGGCCTGCACACGCCCTCAGCCGAGCTTCGTCCTCTGCCCTGGGATGTTCCCTGACGCCCCCTCCTTTCCGTCCCTGATGCTTGCTCGGCCCAGCATCCGAGTCCCCCTCAGCTGCCCTGCGCCCCCAGGAGCGCCTGTTCCGTGACACCGATGCCCCCCCCCATGAGCGCAGCTGACTCCCACACGTCCAGCTCAGAGTCTGGGTCAGATTCAACATACAAAATCCGTGTGAGTGGTAAAGGTGCTGCCTGAAGCAGGCCCGCGGGACCCCTCTGCCCCAGCTCCTCGCAAAGGGAGCCAGAATTTTATATATTTATATAAAGCAGCCGCAAGCTGAGGGGAGCTTTGGCCGCCGAGCCCTGAGACTGATGGAGTGGTGTGGCGTGGGGCGGAGGGGCACGGGACCCCGGGACAGGACCAGGGAAGGGTCTCAAGGACCCTCTCCCCACTGACTGCTCGTCTGCAGAGAAGAAAACTCGGGCTGAGTCTGCAGAGGCAAATGCGCCCCAAACTCCCCCCGACTTCCACTAGAGGAAGCTCCACAGAGGTGGGCGGACCTTCCTGGGGGCGCACGCACCCTGCACCGATTGGAGGCAGAAACCTAGACCCCAGGCTGCACTCCCGGCCGCACGGTAAGCCCCGGGTCCATCCGGTTTCGGGCCCGGCCCCAGACTTCGCGGGACTCCCACACCCCGCCCCATCGGAGGGAACACAGAGCATCAGGGCAGATGAAGACAGAGGTCTCCCCAGGACTCTCCACACCCCAACCAACCGCCGCCCTCTCCTGGGACCCTGGGGAGCCTGGGGACACCGGGGCCGGGTAAGGGGGTGTAGCTGGGTGGCAGCCATCGCAGCCCATCCTTCGTGCGGCAAAGCAGCCGACGATGAAACCCCGAGTGGCAAGAAAACACGTAGGAGTGTCTTTGCAACTCGCTTCTGGTGTATTCTATTTTTTTTAAGTTCACTTATTTACTTTGAGAGGGAGAGAGAGCGGGGTAGAGGCAGAGAGAGAGAGGGGGAGAGAGAATCCCAAGCAGGCTGCGGGCTGAGTGTGGACTGGGCCGCGAGATCATGACCCGAGGCGGAACCGAGAGCTGGACGCTCAACCCACTGAGCCCCCCAAGCGCCCCTCGGTTCCAGTTTAAATAGGCCTCAGTCCCAACGGTGAGGAAAAGTTACCCCGGAGATCCCTCTAGACCTTTTCAACTCTGCGAAACGCGCACGCAGACGTGCTCACACGCGCTCACACGCACAGATGCACACACAGGACTCCAGAATAGGAGAACGTGAGTCAGCGAGAGCTCAGACCATCCGGCGACCTGCATGCATGGTGGGTGAGGCCAGTGGTCACCCAGCGAAGGAAAGGTGCTTTCTTGCACCCCTCAGCTAAGAGCCCACGCCAGTGCCCCCGTTTCCATGTGTGGCTGTGTCCTTACCACCAGCAGCAGGCAGCTGGGTGTAGAAACCTTCCTTCCCCTCCTTTCACCTGGGGCAACAACGTAGAGGTTACACGTCAGAGCGTTTCTTTCATCCATCGCGGCCCATGATGCCAAGGCGGCACTGAGCCACCAGAGAATGTTCAAGTAATGTAACCAAGCAAGACGGGACGAGCTGTTCCCTCCTCTCGTCCACAGGCAGGCACCTCCACTCCTAATGAGGCAGGAGGCCCTCCCTCCCCCCGGACAGCTCCGGACCCCATCCCGACCTCCCACCTCCCGGTATGCTGACCTGCTCTTTCGGGCACAGACTCCATGCCCTCGCCTTCCTTGTCCGGGAGAAGCAAAGGCAGGCTGACCCACGACGGGCTGAACAGCCGACGAGCAGGCCTGACAGGTCCTTCCGTCTGTCCCGGCCCTGCCCACAGAGCCTGCGCCTTGCCCTGGGTCTCTGCAGATCTCACAGCAGGGAGGACGCTTGCTTTCGTAAGAACCCCAGAATCCACAGAAGGCAGTGACTGAGAGGGTGATGCAGAATCTTGGGGTCTTGGGGTGCTGGGAATCTTCTCTCTGTGAGCAGTCAGCCCAGCGCATCGTCAATCCCTCAGGATAAGTCCTGGGTTTTTCTCTGGTTCTCATGGTCAGTTGTGGGGATGTCTCAGGCATCCCAATGCACCCCCCTAAAATCAGCATTTGATAACTACTATTTAGGGTTAGACAAAGGTCTTGGCTCACTTCTCACTGCTTGAACCACCGTGCCCCGAGCTCTACAACGACCTCTCCTCCGTCTGCTGCCCCGACAACACCCCCCACCCCGGCTTCTGGCCAATTCTTAAGACGGCTGTTCGTTCGGGGATGTGCCAGGGCAGGGTCATTTCCTTCTGTCCTCACATCCTCACCGTGACCCACAGTGCCCTGCGTATCTTGTATTGCTGATCTCATATCCATTTACCTGCTCCACACACAGGGGCCTGCTCAAAAACCTTTGAAAGCTCCAGGCACGCTCCAGCCCCAGGACCTTTGCACGTGCGGTTACGTCTGCCTGAAATGCTCTTTCCTTCACTTCCTTTAGGACTGCACTCAAGGGCCATCTTCCCAGAGAGGTCTTCCTGGGCCATTCTATTTAAAATCACGGCCTTCCCACTCTGGTTATCCCTCCCTCCTCTTTTCCCTGCCTCATTTTTCTCTGCTGGACGCACTGCTTCTGAATATGTGAAACGCTCCGGTTCCTTGTTGGTCTCGTGCCTGCCTCCCCACCACGAGCCTGCAGCCTCCAGAGGGCAAGAATCCTTGTTTCTCCTGTTCTCTGCTGTGTCCCCACACCCAGAACAGTGACGCTCCATCATGACTCCGTGGGCTGAGCAGGAAGGACCTTAAAGATCATCATCCCAACAGACAAGGGTCAGTTCCCAAGGCCACACAGCTAGTTCATGGCAGAACAGCAACAGAATGAGGCGAGGAGAAGGAGGAGGCTGTGGCCGCCTGGGAAGAGGGGCCAGAGCGCAGACCTGAGGTCACATTTGGACACAAACTCTCAGCCGGGACTCTTAGGCAGGTTACTTAACTCCCGAGCCCTGGCTTTCTTCCCTGCCCAGTGGGGTTAATAGTGGCACCTGCATCACGGCGGCGGGAGAGCGCTTCTCACCATGCCTGGTGCGCGGAAAGTTCTAGGTAGTTATAAAAAGCTCAAAGAAATGCCAGCATTCTAAGTGGAAGAGGAGGCCAGGGAAGGTGGCTGAATCCTCAATAAGCCTCTGCTTATCTGTAAGTTCTTTTGGTAAAGAACAGAAATACCAAGGGACGCCTGGGGGGCTCAGGCAGTTGGGCGTCTGACTTCAGCTGGGGTCACGATCTCACAATTCACAAGTTCAAGCCCTGTGTCAGGCTCTGTGCTGACAGCTCGGAGCCTGGAGCCTGCTTCGGATTCTGTGTCTCCCTCTCTCTCTGCCTCCCCCCCCCTTGTTCTATGTCTCTCTCTCTCTCTCTCTCTCTCTCTCTCTCAAAAATAAATAAAAACATATTTTTTAAAAAGCAGAAATTTCAAAAGAGCTGTCAGAACAGAGTTGAGGAAGCCCCCGGTTCCCAAAGGGCCATGAGCTCCGAAGGAGGCCAAAAACCATTTCTTAGTCACCACGGCAACGTCGGGTGGACCCCGACTGACAATTTCCCCACACTTCCAAGGTCAAGAAAGCAGTATTTCTGTTAACTGTATTTCTGGTTTGGTTGAAAGAGTGTCTTCTGGAGGGACACCCAAGGAGTGCGTTGGGGTGGGGGACCCGGTGGGCATGGGGACAGCGCCACCTAGTGACCACATCCCAGAGATGTGATCGATAAAGGATCATGGAGTGATCAATAGTCACTGTGAACTGCGCGGGGCCACAGAGCACCTCTGGGGGATACTTTTATCCGTAAAACGTAGGGAGTGTGAGTGGGGAGGTTTCTGGGCTTGCTTTGCAATCGTGACGTTGGCAGCGGGTGGGGGTGCGGGTGCTAGGTGCTGGGTACGTGAAGGTCCCATATGGAGAAAGGCAGACCCAAAACAGAAGCCAGAGAACAGGAGTCCAGGTACCAGCCCACGGCCCTCAGGGGCAGGTTCCAAACAGGGGATGACGTACCTAAAGGGGGGCTACGCTCCTTTGCTCTTCCGACTAATGCTGGGCAGGATTCCAGAACTTGTAGGCAGCTTCTCAACTGCTGAGCTGGAGGCGATGGAGTGTCCCAGGGCGGGGCTGGGTGTGGTTCTGAGGCTGGCCTCTGGTGTGCAGCCAGCAGTGTGGACCCCACAGCCCCCCTCGGGTACAGAGCCGGCAGCGCGGACCCCACACCCACCTCTGGCCAGCACCAGTTCGGAGAGTGGGCCGAGGAGGGCAGGAAGCAGCTATTTCCACAGGAGCAGGTAAAACCGGTCATTCTCTGTTGCTTTCCCCATTCTACGTGCAATCATCTGCCTGTCAATCCCACTCGGATGTCTAGGCATCTCAAATCTAACTCAGCCAAACCAGGTCTATGGAAAAAAATGTTTTATTTATTCTTGAGAGAGAAAGAGAGACAGAGCACGAGCAGGGGAGGGGCAGAGAGGGAGGGAGACACAGAATCAGTGTCAGCACAGAGCCTGACTCGGGGCTCGAACTCACGGACCATGACATCGTGACCTGAGCCGAAATCAAGAGACGGCTGCTCCACCAACTGAGCCACCCACGCGTCCCTAAAATTAACCATTTTAAAGTGAACTCTTCAGTGGCATTTAGTGTTTTTGTTTTGTTGTTTTGTTTTGTTTAGAGAAAGAGCACACAAGCAGTAGAGGGAGAGAGAGAATCACAAGCAGGCTCCATGCTGTCGCTGTGGAGCCTGACTCAGGGCTCGACGCTCCCAACGGTGACATCATGACCTGAGCTGAAATCAAGGGTCAGACACTTAACTGACTGAGCCCCCCAGGCGCCCCTGGAACGCATTTAAACTCCACTCACAGCCTGTAAGACCTTTTATGATCTGGCCCTGCTCGCCTCTTATCCCACCCCCACACTTGCCCACGCTCATGATGCCACCAATACCTTGGCTTCCTGCCCCCCTCTTGTACTGATCCCCTGCCTGTCTGGGAGTGTTCACACTCGTCATCCCTTCTTCCTGGAACACTCCTCCCTGGGGTGTTTCCATGGCCACCTCCCTTAACAACTTACACGACACCTTCCTCCAGTCACCCAGTAAATCAGCGACCCCCTCTCTTCCACTCTGCTTTTTTTTTTTTTTTTTTTTTTTTTTTTGCATCACAGCAATGATAAAACCTGCAATTACCTTATTGGTCTGCATGTTTCGTCGGGCTTGCCCTCCTATGGAACACGAGCTCTGCCCAGCAGTGCTGTCCGTCCTGTCCGCCACCCAATCCAGCTCCTGGACCAGCGCCTGCTCCACAGAGATGCTCCTATGCACCTGTACCTTCGCCGCCCAAATGCCGGACGCTGGCAGGGTGTGGTCAAGGCTCCAGCCGGCGGGTTCGGGAGCACAGTAAGAGAGGGCCACTCCTAGAGAGGAACAGTGGGGAGGGCAGGAAGTCCATCTTTGGGGACAGCCCCTCGGATTCAGGGCATCAGCTCTTATGGTGATGATTCATGGGAGCCCAGCCCAGCCCAGCCCAGCCCAGCGGTGCTAACCTAAACCTCCGTCTGCCCCCGGACAAGACAAGCCACTTTGACGGTCTCCACCGTGGGTCTAACACAGGTACCAAGAAAGAAGCGGGTGGGCTCCTGTGGTGTAGCCCACCGACCTGTCCCTGTGTTCCCCATTGCTCCGGGATGAGCTCAGGTTGCTCCCGAACAGCCGGATCCGTCCTGCGGTCCTCCTGCCCTCCTGCTCTACGCACCCAGGCACACCTACTATGTGCTTGGGCAGGATGGGGAAAAACACAGACACGGGGCCCTGCCCTCCCTGACGTTAGTCTAATCAGGTAGGGCAGCCTCCCTCCCCCAAATATAAGGGGTGTGGGAAGTGAGGCGCAGGAGAAAGAGGGGGTACCGTGCCCAAACAGAACGGGTGGGTCCCCTGTGGGGACAGGAAGTCCTGGGATAAAGGCCCGGAGGTGAGAAGCCATCGAAATCCACTTTTTAGAGGACTCAGAGTGGAGCCATTTCTACTCTGCAGCTTGTAGCTGGAATTGTAATTGAGGTGTCTGTTAAGAATGGAAACATTAATCTGCATGTTCGAGCAGTGGAAACGTGTACCGAGGGCCAAGCTGGGCTGTCCACTCGTGTTTTTTTATTCTTGAGAGGGTGTGTGAGCAGGGGCGGGGCAGAGAGGGGGACAGAGGATCCGAAGCAGGCTCCACGCGGACAGCAGCGGGCCCGATGCGGGGCTTGAACTCACGAACCTTGAGATCACGACCTGAGCCCAAGTCGGACGCTCAACCGACTGAGGCACCCAGGCGCCCCCCGGGGTTGTCAATTCTTGCTTTGTAAGCAGATGCTTACGCCCAACGCAGCATAGTGACGTGGAAACAGGAGGCCAACAGACAGAGCGAGTGACTAAGGCGTGTTCTCAGTATCCAACCAACCAGTTACGTTTGCTATTGGTGATGAAGCAAAATGCGTTTCAGATCCTGCTGACCCTTCGGTGCACGTTGCATAGGCTTCATGAAACTAGCACAATATTGGAGCAGGAAAACATCTCCCGAAGTGACTCTTTTCCCGGCCGCACTTCCCAAGAGCTGCCTGTCCCGCGTGATAAAAACACAGCTCTGCTGTCATCTACTGAACTCCAAGCTCCCCAGAGTGGATTTACCCTCCTTATTCTCCCAGAGGCCTCCTGGCCACCAAGGGGGACCTGCCTGTTATGTTCAGGTGCGCCCCCGCTGTGTCCTACACCTCACTGTATTTTGGGGGGGAGGGTGTCATCCCATCTGATTACGCGAGCCTCAGGGACAAAGACCACGTCTGCCTGGTTCCCCTTTGCTCCCTGGAGAGCGCTGCTTATGAGAGACCGCCCTGATCTCCCCCCCACCCCACCTCTCGTCCTTTTCCGTGGACTCTGGCCTAAAAAGTTAAAAAGTTATTGGCCCCAAACAAAAGGAAGAGGCTTTTAAGATGTGTATTCAAACACAGCCAAAGGGCCTTGCCGGAACAATGGCATAAGATGCCGTAAAAGTGTGAAGGCGAAAGACAAGCCGGGGTGGATTGTGAATTAGGATGAAGAGTCTCTGAGCAAATGCCAAGAGTCAATTCTCCCCTTTGCACTTAGTAGGAATGCAAGAATTTCTTCCTTTCCCCATCGATGTCAGAATTTGTAGAGTCTTCTACTTACTTTCTCCCCCACTCCTGGCAAGGTTATTTTACGTGCTAGATATACCTAGAGCAGCACTGTCCAATAGGAATATCATACACGGTGTGATTAAAACATTCTAGTAGCCGGGACGCCTGGGGGGCTCACTGGGTTAAGTGTCTGACTTCCGCTCGGGTCATGATCTCACGGTTTGTGGGTTCGAGCCCCGTGTTGGGCTCTGTGCCGACAGCTCGGAGCCTGGAGCCTGCTTCGGATTCTGTGTCTCCCTCTCTCTCTGCTCCTTCTCTGCTTGTGTTCTGTCTCTCGAAAATAACCATCAAAAATCAAAACTGAGATTAAAAATAAGTGAAATTAATTGAAATAACATTTTATGTAACTGAGTGTATCTAAAATATTGCCATTTCAACACACAGTCAACATAAAAGTTATTAATGAGATATTTTACACCCTTTTCTTATAGTGTCTTTGAAAGAAAATAAAGTTGCTGTGTCTTCTCCGCAAAGGATTATCCAGCGTCCTCTCTGAGGCCGGACAGTTTTGCAAACTGTGCTGTGTTGTACCATACATACGGATTTCAAAGTCTAAGAAAGCGAGTCAGCTTTCGAAATACTCAAATTTGACTAACACCGGCATTCTTACGAGGCATGCTTATCGGATCAACTACCTCCTAAGGTTTGGACATACTCTGCCCTTAGTGTGGGTGTTTCAGAAGGCAGGCCTCACTTACCTATACCGCAACACATTGCGCTTTACGTGTGTCTGGTTTCGTGGAAGAAACGATTATCCACTTAACATCTAAATTAACCTTCACAACAGGAGAGCGTTCCAGCACCCTAGGAAAGAGGTGGTGGGTTAAACACATGCCCAGTGATGCGAGCCAAGCCAACAAAGAGAAAGGGAGTGTAAGCCTCACAAAATTAAAAGCACACAGAATGAAGCCAGGTCGGGAGATGACGCCGGTCCAGGGGCGAGCGAGTGAGCGAGCCTGGCGCTGGAGGCACTCAGGCAAGTTTAAGGGTCACACGCAGGGCTGGCTCTCGGGTACAGGGCGACAAAAGCCGAGCCCTCCGGGGTTCCCTTCCTGCGGGGCAGGCGCGGTGGCGCACGCGGGGCCCGGGAGCCGCAGGTGCAGCGCAGCCCGGGGGTCGTGCCCTCACACACTCGACCGGCGCAGGGAGTCTTCCTTAGAGGCTTAAAACCCGGCTACCTAATCGGAGGCGGCAGCGAGGCTTTCCAAAAGTAAACTCTTTGCATCGGGGGCCAGGGACACTGAGCGGCAGCGCTGTTTTCCCGCGGCGAGCGGGCGCCCTCCGCTCCGGCCGGGACCTTAGTGGAACCAGGGTGCGGCCGGGGGCCCTGGCTCGGCGGCTGCCGCTGGCGGGGGTCCCCACGCCCACCCACCCGCGCGCAGGGTCCCCGGTCCCGGCGGCTAAGGCGCAGGGTACACCAGCCCCACATTCCAACCAGCCCCGGCTCCTCCACGCTTCGGCCCTATTTATAAGGGGTGGGCGGGGCCCCGCCGCCCCGCCCCTCGCGAGTTCCCGCGGCAGCTCAAACGCGCGAGAGCGGCAGCAGCAGCGGCAGCAGCACCGCCTCTCTCCCTGAGGCCCCCTCCCTTTCCCTCTTCAGGGGAAGAGGAGCTCCACCGCCCCTCCCGAGACACCGCGCAGACGCACGCTCGTACGCACGCGCGCGGTGGCGTCAGTTCCTGGCGCCGGCGGCGCGGGGCCCTGCTTCCGCTTTCCGCTGCGGCGCGCGCCCCGCTCTCAGCCGACTCGGGATCATGGCGGCCACGGCCACGATGGCGACCTCGGGCTCGGCGCGGAAGCGGCTGCTCAAAGAGGAGGACATGACCAAAGTGGAATTCGAGACCAGCGAGGAGGTGGACGTGACGCCCACGTTCGACACCATGGGCCTGCGGGAAGACCTGCTGCGCGGCATCTACGCCTACGGTCGGGGGCCGCGGGGTGGCCGGGCGGCGAGGGCGGGGGCGCGGCCGGGAGGGAGTCCCGGGGCCCAGCATGCCGCGGCCCCGCCGTGTCGGTGTCGGAGGCTTCGGCGCGTCGTCCTCGTTGCACAGCACGGTGCCGGGTCCAGCGAAGGCTGAGAAGTCTTCCCGGGCACTTGGGAGCCGTTCATGCGTCGGATAACGGGCTTGTACCTAGTAGGTGCTAGGGACCCGCGCTGCTCTGGGCGCTAAGGGTTTGGCAGTGAATCCGGCAGGCTCGTGCCTAGACCCGAGGCTGCTTCAGGCAGTGGTGATGGCTGTGACGCGGGGAGCAGGGGGAGTAGTGGGGCTACTATTTGAACTGAGGTCTGGATTAAGGAGCCCGTCGTGAGAGGACCGGGCAGAGGGAAGAGCTGGTGCCAGGACCGTGCGGTACTGAGTCCGTGCGTTCCAGGCACAGAAAGAAGCCTCCTGTGGTGGGAGCCCAGGGGCGACTTTGGAGGGGCAGACAGGGCCAGATCTTACAGCGTGCTGTGTGAGGTGATGAAGAGTTTTTTATTTCCAAGTGCAGTGGGAAGCCTTTGGAGGGTTTTAAGCAGGGGTCAGATTTGCAGGTACAGAGATTATTTTGGGAGTCTGGATTTAAGGGGAGGTGAGAGGTGACTGACGCAGGAGAGGAGGCAGGGGAGAGGTGATGGTGTTGCGGTGGCGATGGGTTGGATGTGAGCAGCAGAGGTGGGTGGTGGTGCTGTTTGCTTAGCTGGGGAGCCCTGGAGGGAGGCAGAGTCGGGAGTTCTTTCCTGGACGAGGTGAATCTCAGGGGCTTGTAAGCCATCCAGCTGGAGATGTTGGGAGGCAGTTGCCCGAGTTGGGAGCCTGGGAAGAGTTGGGGTGGGGGGGCAGTGCAGATGGGAGTGATCAGCATCTGTGTTTAACGCCTGGGACTGGGCTGTCATTCAGCCAGCAGTCCTTGATGTTCTGGCAGTTTAGACAGCAAAGAGGGTGCTGAGGGGATGGGAGGTGCGAAGTGTCAGCACATCCCCGCCTGGTGGGAGGCTGACAGTCCTGCCTGCCTCCGGGCATCCGGGACATCCCTGCCCCAAACACCGTTTTTAGTTTCCCAGCCACGTGCTTGGTCACGATGAGGGTTTTAAGTCATCTATTATAGTTTTTATGTTAAATGGAAGTCGTACTGTATTTTAAAAGACTGCCCCAAATTAAAAAAAAATTTTTTTGTACATAAACTTTTGTTTACTTGGAAAATACTTTTACGCCTTCAGAGTAGCCTCGTTCCCCGGTAACAGTCACGTAGAGGGACGGTGTCCTAGTTTGTATAGCTGCACCGCGAGTGGAAGGGGCACAGTGTGGACCCCGCAGAAAGACCCAGGCGGTAGAGTAAATGCAGTGTAGACACTTGGACAGCATGCAGACCGATACGGAGAGGGAAGAGGGGCGGCTGCAGAGCCACTGGACTTATTTCCCTTCCTTGTAGTTTAAACAGTAACTCAAAGAATAGCTCTGCAGTGACTGTAAATAGCACAGAAAGAATTGGAGTCAAAGGTGAGCCCCCGCCCAGGGTCCGGGAGTGCCACCGTTAACTTTTTGGGGGGTCTTGGTGATCTAACTGAGGTCTCTGTATTCTGCAGCGGTGTTTTTTAAATAAGGATTTTGTACAAATGAGATCCACGTTGGTATAAAAACATGGCTCAGCCCGGTTCATTCACCAGCTGTTTGTTGAGAGCTTCCGTATGTTGGACTTGGGGTTAGGAGGGGTGGGGGTGAGGGCTTAAACAAGGATACCGAGGAGCTTCCAGTCTGTGGTTAGAACTAACTTTGTTTCTTTCTGCAGGTTTTGAAAAACCGTCAGCCATCCAGCAGCGAGCCATCAAGCAGATAATTAAAGGCAGAGACGTCATCGCTCAGTACGTCACTGGCCCCAAACGGGGTTAGGCTCCAGTCAGCCCAGTGCAGAGAGTGCTTTGGGAGGACCATTTTTCACCCTTTCCTTGACTTTAATCCACAGGGTGTCTTGTTTTTTTCTTTTCCTGTCCTTTTTCTTTTCCTGTTTTTTCTTTTCCTTTCCTGTCCTGTCTAGAAAGCCGTCATATTTTTAGCCAGCCTTACCTATCAGTTGGCGTGTGGAATGGTTTATAATACTCTCTTAATGGCTTTATCCCCCATTTGCCTTATTCTTAAAGACTTGGTTACAAGATGAATTATTTTTGGAGGCTGGTTTTAGTCCAAAATTACAGAAAAGAATTACGTCTATATAAAGGGGAATCTCTCCTTTTCTGCCACCTGTAACACTTGATCTCCCTTGGTGACCCCGCAGAGCCCCCGCCCTTCGGTTGAGGCACTGGTCTGCTCCGGGAGGTGGGGCTCCTGCTCAGAAGCTGCCCAGGTGCTCCTGCACCTGCCCCTGGGGGTAATGCCATGGTGGGGGTGCCGTGAGTGGGAGCAGGGAGCCCGTTCTTCACCCTCGGTCTGTGTTTTCCTGAACAGGTCTCAGTCTGGCACAGGCAAAACCGCCACGTTCAGCATTTCCGTCCTCCAGTGTTTGGATATTCAGGTAATTTGCAACGCCTAGGAAATCCTTCCTTTTCTCCTCTAACTGCAGTTCAAAAAGGGCAGCTTTGAAAAATGTCTATTTGGTCGTACCGACTCAACTAATTTCTTAAGAGGTTCTTAGGTGTGTACTCACATGAGAGCTAATACTCCGTCATCAGTTCCTTGTCGTTTAAACCGAGAGATATATTAGCGGACATTCTTGTCTGCAAGCCGCAGTCCTGCCTGGTAAACCCCGCGATTGCTGGGTTCACGCTTGAACTCACATTCGGGTTCGTTTACCTCTGTTAGACGTGTGGGCTAATGTGCGGTTGACGTGAGATAACATTGCAAAGACGTCTGCGCTGAACTAGTGTAGCGTACCTCGAAAATACTGAGGACTCTCTGTTTTCTGACACGTTATTTTACCAGGTTCGTGAAACCCAGGCTTTGATCTTGGCTCCAACGAGGGAGTTGGCTGTGCAGATCCAGAAGGTGAGACCCAGGGAGGCGGTGCCGTATTTGCAAGTATTCCTTTCTCATTCAGTGGTCAAAGGCTGACTGGTTGGTTGAATCTAATCCTGTTTTTTGGTTTCCTCTAATTTTATTTCCTGATCCCTAACGTTTGTGACGTGAATTTCTGGTATGTTTTAAATCATTTTTAACGTTGCTGGTGTGTTTCCACTAGCTTTTTGCAGTTTTAGAATTGTAATTTTTCTCAGAAAAAGATTCGTTTTAGTTAAGCGGTTGTAACTTTTATACTTAAAACGCTCTAAACACTCGATACACGTTAAGAAGTAAATACTGTCTCTGGGTGGCTAGGATGATGAGTTTTATGTGTTTCCGGGGTATTTTGTAATTGAAATGTACTGCTTTTGTGCTAATAAGCCGGCAAAACGACTTCATTTTGGCACAGAAAAGAGTAGAAGGGGGAGAGTGGGTCTTTTTGTAGCTTTATGGTGTAAACGATAGAATAAATAACTCTCGGTGGTCGTCTTAACGTTGGAGTAGAAATTACCTTCGTTTTGGGAAAACCGCGAGGTCTCTGACTTTGCACGCACGCGAGCCTCGTTTGAATTCAGGGCCTGCTCGCGCTGGGTGACTACATGAACGTCCAGTGCCATGCCTGCATCGGGGGCACCAATGTGGGGGAGGACATCAGGAAGCTGGACTACGGGCAGCACGTCGTCGCCGGCACCCCCGGGCGTGTCTTTGGTAAGCGCTTCTGTCTGTAAAAGTCACGCACGCAACAGGGTTCCCAAGTGGCGTTTAAACGGCCTGGGACTGTTTCCCGTTGCCATGCTGCGTCACAGTCTTGTACATGGGTGACGTGTAGGAGGTGGACAGAGGTCTCTGAAATGCTGTGAAAATGTGAAGAACAGCCAGAACGGCTGGCCCTTTCCTTGTAGCCTGAGGTCTAATTATCTCTTTTCTTTTCTTTCTTTTAATGTTTGTTTATTTTTGAGAGAGAGAGAGAGAGAGAGACACAGGGTGTGAGCGGGGGAGGGGCAGAGAGAGAGGGAGACACAGAATCCGAAGCAGGCTCTGGGCTCCGAGCCGTCAGCATAGAGTCCGATGCGGGGCTTGAATCCATGAACCATGAGATCGTGACCTGACCGAAGCCGGACGCTTAACTGACTGAGCCACCCAGGTGTCCCTTGAGGTCTAATTATTTTTAACTGTGGTTCCGTAGACATGATTCGGCGCAGAAGTTTGAGGACGCGCGCTATCAAGATGTTGGTTTTGGATGAGGCTGATGAAATGTTGAATAAAGGTATGAGTAAGAGCATAATTTCCTCCCAACGTTTAACTACGTTTTCACAGCGCGAGGTGGAAACCAGCTAACGCAAGCGTTTTCCGTGTGAGCAGAAGCGCTCGGCCTGGGCGCGACTATGAACATAGAACTTGCACCCTGTCCTTCCCGCGGTGGGGAAGGGACCGCTGTGCCACCGCTCCCCGCGCATCCGGGGCTGGCGCAGGTGGGGAGGCGTGCGGTCGAGGCGGGGCGCGTAGAGATGCCTGCTGTGCCCTGTGGGGCCCTGGCAGCTGTGACAGGGAGTCTGGGTTTCTGGTAACAGCGTGTTGTGTTGTCTAGAGGTTCTGTAATCTCTTTAGCTGTCTATTGGTTGTCTAGGCTTTCACTTTCTTGTTTTGATTTAAATTTACCTTATTAGATATTTTTCAATGTTTACGTAATTGTCTTGGGAGAGGGATAGAGAGCGCGCAGGGAAGGGGCAGAGAGAGAGGGAGAGAGGGAGACAGAATCCCAAGCAGGCTCTGTGTCGTCAGCACACGGTCCCGCTCGAGCCCATAAATGGTGAGATCATGACCTGAGCTGAAACCGAGTCGGACCCCAGCCGACAAAGCCACCCAGCTGCCCCCCCTTTTTAAAAGAATTTTAATATTTATTTTTTGAGGGGCGCCTGGGTGGCTCGGTCGGTTGAGCGTCCGACTTCCGCTCAGGTCAGGATTTCGTGGTCCGTGAGTTCGAGCCCCACGTCGGGCTCTGTGCTGACGGCTCAGAGCCTGGAGCCTGCTTCAGATTCTGTGTCTCCCTCTCTGTCTGCCCCTCCCCCACTCATGCTCTGTCTCTCTCTGTGTCAGAAATAAACATTAAAAAAAATATTGTTTGAGAGAGCTCGTGCCAGCAAGCAAGTGGGGGAGGGGTGGGGGGGAGCGGGGACAGAGGATCCGAAGCAGGCTCTGTGCTGACCGCAGAGAGCCCGATGCGAGGCTCGATCCCACAAATCGTGAGATCATGACCTGAGCAGAAACCAAGAGTCAGACGCTCAACCAACTGAGCCACCCAGGATCGTAGGCTGATCTTTTTCCCAGTTACGTTTCAAAGTAAATTTTTAGACTTCACGTGTACTTTTTAGAATTTTCACGTGTTTCTATCAAAACGTCTGAGGACAGATATGTGATGCCCCCCTCGGTGGTGGCGGCTGTGGTGTCAGTACAGTGACAGGGAAATGCGACCTGACAGGTGCTTTGGGTCCAGCGCCCGTTAGAGCGCCTCTCCGTGTGTCCACGCCTCCGCTGTCTGCACACACCCTCCCCTCAGTCCCTGCCCCCACACCGGGAGGTCACCGGGTGACAGACGCAGCGGCTGAGGTGCAGTTCCCGCCGGTCTTCCCGGTGTCCGGGCCTGCGGGGCTCCTGCTGCGTGAGGAGCTGTCCCCGCGCCCCTCTGTCCGGAGGCCCTGCTCTTCTAGGGGATGGCACGGTCACCGCTGCGCACTCGGGCGGCTTCCTTAGCGTTTGAGGAAGCGTCGCCTGCGGGCGGCTCCTCGGGGCGCCGTTCGCACAGCGAGGTCTCCAGACAGATGGCGTCTGCATCATCTGGGGGTTTGCTAGAAACGCAAGTCTTGGGCTCTGTCATTTGTGGGGTCACGACTTCGTGGTCTGTTAAGGGGCCTTTGGAGGCCGGGACCCGCCGTGCGGGCATTCTCACGGGCTCGCCTGCTGACCCCGTCCTGCCCGGGGCAGTGGAGGTCGCGGTGTGGTGGCCCGTGGGCCAGGTCCCACCAGTCGAGGTGTGGTTGACGGGTGACATACACCCCTAAGGATCCCACGTATGTGGGAGATTGTTCTGTCTGAATCCGGATCTCTGGTTTCTTAAAACGTGGCAGATCTGGCCACGTCGGACGCACACCCTCACAGCAGGCCGACAGCAGCGGTGACCGCCAGCAGGCGTCTGAGGTCGTGGGCGACCCAGGGCCGGGGCTTCTGTTGCTCCTCACGGCCGGCATCCGGGCCTGTCGGGGTGGGGCCGCGACCCCCAGAGACGGCAGAGAGGGGTGTGTGGATTTCCTGGCTCCGCGGAAGACATTCTTTGTGAAACCTACGCCTCACGTCCGCGACCTCCGTGTCCAAGCGTGCAGCCTTCAGAATTCTCCGCGTCTCTCTCCTCCTTTGTCCCAGGTTTCAAGGAGCAGATTTACGACGTGTACAGGTACCTGCCCCCGGCCACACAGGTGGTGCTCATCAGCGCCACGCTGCCTCACGAAATCCTGGAGATGACCAACAAGTTCATGACGGACCCCATTCGCATCTTGGTGAAGCGGTAAGCACGCCCCGCGCCTCGGGTGCCGCAGCCACAGGCCACGTAGCTGGTGTTTGGGTCTTAAAACGTGTAAAGCGTTTCTTGTATTCTTTTTTGAAAAGCCAGCTTTGGGGCACCCGGCTGGCTCAGTTAGTGGAGCGTGGGACTCTTGATCTTGGGGTTGTGAGTTCGAGCCCCATGTTGGATGTGGAAAAAAAAAAAAAAAAGCTAATTTTCACGACGGGCCTTCTCCTTTGGCTCCGCGATTCCGAATTTACGAGCTAGCTGACGGTATTTGTCCATCATTGCTGTGGGAGCAAAATGTGCAGTACAAGGTGTGCAAGTTGTTGAAGGCGCAGGCTGGTCCAGCCCGTGCAGCAGAGGTGCTGGCCCCCGGGAGGGTAGGGGCCGCCGCCGGGAACGGTGCGTGGCTTGTGTGCGCCCTCAAGTCTTGGTGGAAGAATGAGTTCCCAGGACGTGCCTTTGTCCTCCAGCGATGAACTGACCCTAGAAGGCATCAAGCAGTTTTTTGTAGCGGTGGAGAGGGAAGAGTGGAAATTCGACACCTTGTGTGACCTGTACGACACGCTTACCATCACTCAGGCGGTCATCTTCTGTAACACCAAACGGAAGGTACGTGGCCACCTTAGCTCTTCAGTGTTCTCGTGGCAAAAACTGAACTTGGTTCTCTTTGGGACGCAGCCCAGACCTTGCCCGTGGTGGCTCAGAAGGGGACAGGCGGGCGTGGCCAGGGAAGCTGTACGGACGTGTTCACGCTGGTCCCAGGACCGGACACACGGACGTCATTGGCTTTAGGAGGGGCCCCGGGCCTGGGTTTTCTTAGGCTCCCAAGTGACCTGCTGTCATGCAGGTGGAGCAGACAGCCAGGAGTCGGCCACCTTCCAGAGAAGATTTGAATTTAAGTTTCAAATGAGAATAGTGAGAGACGGCCTTGTTTTTCCCTTGAGAAACGTACACGGAACCAGTGAGAGGAGTTTTGCCCCAGTTGTGCTGGGCAAACGCTTCCCACACGTCTAGTAAAGATTCCTCTGAGGTTTTTTTTTTTTTTCCCCCAAAGGTTTATTTTGAGAGAGAGCAAGCGGGGGAGGGGCAGAGAGGGGGGACAGAGGGTCCCAAGCAGGCTCTGAGCTGTGAGCGCAGAGCCCGACGCAGGGCTCGAACCCAGACGAACGTGTGAGATCGCGACCTGAGCCGAAGTCAGACGCTCAACCCGCTGAGCCAAACCCCAGGCGCCCCGTGATCGATCCGCGTGTTAAGGGCCCCGGCGCTGAGCGTTCACGTTGGTTCCGCGGACGACCGAGCCGAGGTCCGCAGCACGCGCCCCGGTCTGGTTTCTGAGCTTACGGTGGCGGCTGCTGCTTTGCCCTGCAGGTGGACTGGCTGACGGAGAAGATGCGAGAGGCCAACTTCACCGTGTCGTCCATGCACGGCGACATGCCGCAGAAGGAGCGCGAGTCCATCATGAAGGAGTTCCGGTCCGGCGCCAGGTGGGTCAGCGCCACTTCCGGCCCCAGACCGTGCCCTCCTGCCTCCTGCCTCCTGGGCGTGGGCAGCCCTGCGGGGGCGCTAGGCTGGGGGGAGCCGCCATCACCTCGGGGGTGAGGGTCGGGTAGGGGGTCTTCACTGCCGAGTAAGGAGGTTTTCCGGTGGTGCTTTTGTGTTGGGGTCTTAGCCGAGTACCGCTGTGGTCGGAGAGCGTGTGGCGTCGTTCCTTGTAGCGTGTACCCAGGTTTGCTTGCCGGCCCGGCACACGCTCACTTCTAGATGCCCCGTGCGCGTGTGGACAGGCCGAGCGCCCCGTAGTCGTCGTGCCCCGGAGGCTCGGTTGCCGGTTGCGTTTCGGACCCTCCGCACCCTCCCCTCTGTTTCTCTTTACTGTCTCCGCAGCAGCGAGGGAGCTGTGGGTGCAGCTCTGAGTTCCGTGTGTCCTTGACGTGTCCTCGATGGGTCCTGAGGCCGTCGTGCCGACCAGTTCAGAGTTGTTGGGTTTCTGCAGGGTTAGCCTTCATCACAGAAGCGTCCCTCCGTCCGTAGTAATGCTGCCTGTCGGCAGTCCTGCCGTGAGGCCGGCCCGGCCGCCTTGTGGGGTGGGTGTCCCCGCCGGGTCCCCTCACGCGCCCCGCCCCCACTCCGTGTGCCGCCCGAAGCTGCAGGCGTGCGCTGTGCACACGGCTCGCGGTGGCTTCTGGTTGGCTTTCTTCGTCGTTAGAATGCTGATCGCTGTCTTGGGATGCGGTTCGTCCCGTGTTGTTTGATGCCGACGAAACTACGTTTGAGTTAATCATCTCATCAGTGTGTTTACCTCTCGTGCTCTTTTTCTGATTCCTTTTTTTAAAATTCATTTGAGAGAGAGCATGGGCACATGCAGGGAAGGGGGGGAGAGAGAGAGAGAGAGAGAGAGAGAGAATATCTTAAGCAGGCTCCGTGCTCAGTGCTTGGCCTGATGTGGGGCTTCCGTGAGACCATGACCTGAGCAGAAATCAAGAGTCGGACGCTTAGGCCGGCTGAGCCCCCAGGTGCCCTGGTTTTGGATTTCGTATCCTCATTCCTTTTCCCCGTTCCCTTTTCTCCTGAGGGAGTGTAGCGCTCTGTGCCTCCACCCTCCACGTCTGTTGTGATCGGCACGTGGGCCTTCGTCCCTGCTCCCGCAGAGACCAGAGGCTTCCGCGACCCCTGCGTTTCTAGAAAGCGGTGGTGGTGGGCACGTGTTTTATAATACCACAAACTCCACAGGACGCCTTTGCTTTATGTGACAAAACGTACATACGTTCGGACACATACTATCATTTTACTTCTCGTCTTTGGACTTCTGTCTGGGATGGATGTCCTTCTCCTTGAAGAATGTCTTTACCTTTTTGGTTTGGGGCTGCCAGTGACCCAATGACAGTGTCCGTTTTAGTTTGTCTAGAAGTGTTTATCTCGAAGGAGAAACTTGCCGACATAGAATTCTGGGAAGTCGCCTGCGGTCTCGTTGCTGCCCCACCCCCCACCCCCGCTTGTCTCTCGCTGTCTCAGCGGCTCCTGCTCTGATGTGTCCGTGCGGCTCTGGTCTTTCCTCCGGCTGGGCTGCTGTCCGGCTTCCTGCCCCGCCGTGTGGCTGGGCTCCTGTTCTCTCTCCCTCTGGGGCTGCGGTTGTAGGTGATTATGGGGCAGTGACACCTCCCCGTTTTGTTTTGAACTCCGTTCTCCTGTGTTGCTGTCCCTTAATTTGAATGCTTCTAGACCAGCGACGTCCAATAGAGATATATAGTTCAGGCCACATCTGAGATTTCCTAGTACCCGTGTTAAAACAGACAAAAAGAAACAGGTGAGGTTGATTTTTAATACAACATTTGACTCAACAGGGCGCGTCATTTCAACATTTGCAATATGTAGCATTAAAAATACTAATTAAGGTGTTTTTTGCTTTTTTTTGTACCGAGCATTGAAAATCCTGTGTGTATTTTGCACTTTAAAGAGCATCTCATTCCGGGCCAGCCGCGCTGCACGTGCTCGATGGGCAGGCGGGCTGGTGGCCTCGGTATCGGACGTGGCGGCCCGTGGCGTGTCCGATCCTGCCCTGGCTGCAGGACAGAGCGCTGTGAGTTGCATTTCAAATTTGAACACGCTGTAAAGCCTGCGCCAAGGTCCAGAGGCCACCAGCCCTGACTCCCCTCTAGGCGGAAGTAAGTCGTCTTTCCCAGTTGTTGATACGGGACTGGGTTCAAACAGTTAAACGTAGTGCAGCAGAAGCTACCAGAACTCTCTTTATCAGACGGTGCGCGTGAACTGAGCACAACCACAGACTCGAGGCCCTTCGTGGACAGGTCTTTCCGGTGCTGCCCCTGACGCTGCACGCCCGCAGGGGGGCCGGTGTGAGCGTGGCCTGACGTGTTTTCTGCCCGTAGCCAGTCTGAAGCGCTCGTGGCTGGGTGGTTGCCTCAAGCACCTTCTCTCGTTGCAGCCGTGTGCTCATCTCCACGGACGTCTGGGCCAGGGGCTTGGACGTCCCTCAGGTGTCCCTCATCATTAACTACGACCTGCCCAATAACAGAGAGCTGTACATACACAGGTAGGGGTGGGCTTCCCGTGGGCCTCCCGTTGGCGGGTGTCCCGTCCCCTTTCCTGCTGCGTGTACTGAAGGGTTTTGCTCTGCCCTCGAAGAATCGGGCGCTCGGGCCGCTACGGCCGGAAGGGGGTGGCCATCAACTTTGTGAAGAACGACGACATCCGTATCCTGAGAGACATCGAGCAGTACTACTCCACCCAGATCGACGAGATGCCCATGAACGGTGAGCCGGCCTGCCCGCCAGGATGTGTGGCACCCGCCCTCGCCTTCCCCTCCTCCCCCTCCCACTCCCGTCTTGTTTGTGTCTAGAATACGTCGTGAGCCTGTAGCTCAGTTTACACGTTTGCACCCCGTTTGCATCCTTCCTTCACACGTGCCTTTCTGTCCCCCAGTGGCTGACCTGATCTGAGGAACCCGCCGCGCTGACGAGCTGGTGACCGTCGCCCACCTCGTGCCGCTGTCGGGAAGTGTGCGGGGGCGGTTTCCGGGTGATGGGGTTTGTGTGAGCTTGGCGACAGCCCCCGGGACAGGCGAGCCCTCGGTGTTCTTTTCTTACCCACGTGTAAATAATGCTTGGAGTTTTTTTCATTAAACGTTTAAAACTTTTCCCATAAGCTCTTAATTTGTTTTTTTTTTTTAATACTTCTTTTTGAAGCAATCTGTATACCCAGCCTGGGGCTTGTCACGATCCCGAAATCAAAAGTTGCACGCTCCACGACTGAGCCAGCCAGGTGCCACTCAGGTTTATATCTCTTCAGGTGCCACCGGCTCTTCTAGTAACGTGCTGTGCGATCTTGGGCAACAGGTCGGGTCGCTTCACTCTGCTTTCTGTCTCTGTCGGTGAACGGAAGTGGTGATACAGCCCGCCTGTGCAGACCTCCCCAAGCGGGTCGAGATGGTAGCAGTCGAACGTCCACGGTTGTGGGGAGCTTGAGACGTTTCTAAAGTTCACCCGGCGACTCCGACCCCAGGCATCACGGTCGTATGGCGTGTGGAAGGAACTTCCCGACGAGCTCCCGTCCTGGAGCGGGGCCGCACAGGGTCCGATGCAGCGCGTGCAGGGCGCTGATGTGCCGGCAGTGGAGACCGCGACACCACAGCCCCGGCCACGTGCAGCCAGGAAGCAGCCGCCGTGCCGGGCGCCGGATCCCACTTCTCGCGGTCGGGAGGGAGGGGGTCGGCAGAAGAGACCGTAGATCCTGGACTCCAGCTTGGCCCTGGGTTTGCGCACCAGGAGCGGGAGCCCCGGGCGAGCAGCTGCAGGGAAGGATTTGTCAGCAGCCGTAGTGTTTCTGGCTTAACAAGCGCGGTGTGGGTGGAGGAGGGAGGGGAGCACGCGGGGCCTCGTCCGCGGCTCGGGGAGGGGACGGCAGGAAGCAAGCCAGAAGGAGAGACGCGTGAGAAGCCGAACTAGATGCCGTCTAGGAAAGAGAACAACTAGCAAAACACAGGAAAACATTCAACCTCGCAGGTGATTCGGGTGTGACGTGCGGCCAGGAAAGATTTAACGACGACCGTGAGTGTGGCGAGGGCGTGGGAACATCTGTGATGTGCTGTCAGTGGGAAAGCAGCCTGGCCCTGACCAGTGGGAGCAACGAAAGTGTTCCCTCTCTCTGAGGGGGTAGTTCTGCCTTAGGCAGCTTTCCAGAACGTGGTCTGGGGGGGGGGGGGGGAGGGGGAGTGCTGGGAGGGGTGCGCGGGGAGCCACTGTGCTTGCATTGCTGTGAGGGGGTTGGGGGGCGTTGGGGGGGGGCAGCTGGGGCACGAGTGTCACGGCCCACGTGGGTTTAGCGGTGTCCCTTGGCAGCCGAACGTTGAGAGAAGCAAGGGGGCCGGTGTGCCCGGCCAGACGGGATGTTGAAAGCCATTCAGCATTCGACATTGAATATTCAGACGTTCAGCTGCCAGTTTTAGCCGTTACTCGCTAAAAAGTGGAAATGACCCGGGGCGCCTGGGTGGCGCAGTCGGTTAAGCGTCCGACTTCAGCCAGGTCACGATCTCGCAGTCCGTGAGTTCGAGCCCCGCGTCGGGCTCTGGGATGATGGCTCAGAGCCTGGAGCCTGTTTCCGATTCTGTGTCTCCCTCTCTCTGCCCCTCCCCCGTTCATGCTCTGTCTCTCTCTGTCCCAAAAATAAATAAACGTTGAAAAAAAAAAAAAAAAAAAAAAAAAGTGGAAATGACCCGAACCTCCACCAACCGGCAGGTGCAGTCACGGCACGTGAGGAGTATTACGTGGCCATCCAGAGGGGTGTGGTGTCGACACCCGCTCGCCGAGGGCCACGTGCTGTGCGATCCCACTTCCGTGAAACGTCCCAGACGGCTGCATCAGACAGAACTCAGGTGGTGGTTTTCCTGACCGGGGAGCGCGTGCTTTGGGGGGATGAAAACGTTGAGGAGTCGGACCGTGGTAACGGTCGCACGCCTCTGTAAGCGTGGCGGACGTCACTGAGCGGTCACGTTTTGAAGGGGTGACTCCTACGGAGCTACGTCTCCGTTAAAAATCAGGTGGGGGGGCCACCACACCCTTCCCGAGAATTAAACAGGGCACAGGCTGTAAAAGACGGCTCAACCGGGTCCCGAAACAGGACGCAGCTACACACGCTTCGAAGAAGTCACAAAAGGCGCGAGTAAGCGGAGAGTGGAGAAATAAGGGAAACGTGCCACATGGGAGCCCTCCGACCACGGTGAACCTTGGGCAGAGGTTTTGGGAAGACTTACCAGGGGCAGAGAGAGCCGTGTCGTACGCGATACCTGGAAAGGTGGTTCGTCACAAATGCCGCTGGGACAGCCCAGGGGCCTTGCACCCAGAGGAGCCTCACACTGGCAAAAGCCGGTAGAGCTGCTGGGAAGGCTAGGCGAGTCCGGTTCCAGCCGCTCTCGGGAACCCAGTGAGGATAAAGGTACCAGATTTTCCTCACATACGGCCAGCGGCAGACCGCGGCTCTGGCCAGCGTGGCGAGGCAAGAAAAGGGGTAAAAGGCATCCGTTTGGAAAGGAAGAAAAGTCTGCGTAGACTTTCCTTCACGTGGGAAGTTTCAGGGCTCTGCCCCTGGGCTGCTAGAGCCAGCGGTTGAGAACGGCCGTGTACGAGGTCGGTGCCCAGAACTCACTTGCGTTCCTGCAGGCCAGCAGTGGGCACTTGGAGAGGGAGACTTAAGCACCGTTTACAGTAGCACCAGATAGTGAAATACTGGGGGTACGTTTGGCACCTGTGGCATCCGTGCCCTGAGAGCCACAAAGTGTTGCAGTGAAAAACGTCCATAAACGAGAGGCGCCGTCGTAACGGGACTAGAGGGGTCGGGATCGCTCAGGCGTCTGTTCTCCCCACGTTGTTCCACGGATCTGGCACAGCCCCGATCAAAGTGCCAAGAGACTTTGGCAAAAAATCGACAAGCTGACTCTAAAGCTGATACGGAGGGGCGCCTGGGTGGCTCAGTCGGTCGAGCGTCCGGCTTCGGCTCAGGTCATGATCTCACAGTCCGTGAGTTCGAGCCCCGCGACGGGCTCCATGCTGACAGCTCGGAGCCTGGAGTCTGCTTTGGATTCTGTGTCTTCCTCTCTTTCTGCCCCTCCCCAACTTGCGCTCTCTCAAATATAAATAAACGTTTAACAAATTTTTTTTTTTTACATTTATTCACTTTTGAGAGACAGAGACAGAGCACAAGCGGGGGAGGGGCAGAGAGAGAGGGAGACAACAGAATCCAATCCAGAGCAGGTTCCAGGCTCCGAGCTGTCAGCACAGAGCCTGACGCAGGGCCCAAACTCATGACCCATGAGATCATGACCTGAGCTGAAGTCGGAGGCTTAACTGAGCCACCCAGGCAGCCCGATATTAAATAATTTTTTAACAAAAAAATAAAATTCACATGGAGATACAAAGGACCCAGCGTGGCCGGAACAGCTTTGAAAAACTGAACAAAGCTGGAGGACTTTTCCTGCCTGACCCCCAGGAACATTACAAACTTGTGGCACAACAGTGAGGTGTTGGCACAAAGACAGACACCCCCAGATCCCTGGGATGTGGTACAAGGTCTAGAGAGAGACCACAGATTTATGGGGAGGGGGTTTTCATCAGAGGTATTGAGGCAGTGCGGTGGGTAAAGGATGATCCTTTCAGCAAATGATGCCCGAACAGATGGCGAGCCCTACGCAAAAAAAGAGAAACCCTTTATCATTACTTCGTACCACGAACAAAAAGTAGCTTGGGACGGAAGACCTAAAGTCACAAAGCTTCTGGAAGCGCAGGAGGCAAGTCTTAGTGGCCTTGGATTCGGCCAAGATTTTTTTAATAGGACAGAAATAATTATAAATCAGACTCCTCAAAATTAAAAACCTTTAACTCCTCACTAAGCATTGTTAGGAAAGTAAAAAGGCAAACCACAGACTGGGAGAAAGAATTTCAACGCACATGCCAGACGGAGGACTTAGAACCAGAGTATGCGGGGAGCTTTTCAGCGGTAGGTGGAAGAATGGCCCCCCCAGAGGTGCCCGGGGCCTGCTCCCTGGAGCCCGTGACCGCATCACATGTTACAGCAGGAGGGACTTTGCAGATGGAATTGAAAAGTTTGAGACCGGATTGTCCCGGGTTATGCAGGTGGACCCACTGAGCTTTTAAAGGTCAGCCCGCCTTGACCTCGCTGGACTTGAGAGTGCCTCCGCCGCGACGAGCAGCCCCTAGAAGGGGCGTGTGGCGCACGGCTGGCAGGGGACAGACCTCAGGCCTGCGAAACCCTGCAGCCGAGTCGGCCAACAACCTGCCTGAGAAGGAAAGGGGTTCTCCCCCCCCCCCCAGAGCCTCCGGGAAGGAAGCAGCCGGCCTGCCACTCGACTGTAGCCCCGCGAGAGCCGTGTCCCCCCCCCCCCCCCCGCCCGCCAGCATTGTAACACACTGTGTTATTTTAAGCCACTGAGTCTGTAGTAATTTGTTACGTGGCAACGGAAACCTACACAAACGATATTCCAGTAATAGAAGACCAATGCTCCAAATAAAAAGGCCAAAGATTTGAACAGACGCCTCCCTAAAGAGGATTCACGGGTGACAGACCCAAGTCCGTGAAAAGACGCTCGGCATCGTTGGTCTTCAGGGACACGCACATCGAACCAGGACGGCCGAGAGTGAGCAGACCTCCCGTCGCAGGGGTGGGTGAGGATGCGGGGCAGCCGCCTCACTGCTGGCGGGAATGCAGAACGGTGCAAGCGCTTGGCGAGCAGTTGGGCGGCTTCAAGAACATTACTCACCCCCCCTCCCCCCGTATGACCCGACCTTGTCACCCCCGGTACGTGCTCAAGAGAAACGAAGACCTGTCCGTTCAAAGACTTCTCGTGATGGCTCATCGCGGCCTTGTTCGTGACAGCCAAAAATCGGAGACGGCCCCGAGGCCCGCTAAACCAACCGTGGCACGTCCACATGATGGGAAGTGCTTGACAGTGAAGCCGGACACGGCGCTGAGGTCCACGTGGGTGAGCCTCCGCGATCCTGCTGACTGATACTAGCAGGACGACGCGCACGTGCCGGAGGGTTCCGCTTCTGTAAACTTCCGGGAAACAAGCTGCCGACCGCAAGCAGACCAGCGGTTGTCTGGGGTGGGCCGTGGGGGCACATCTCCCGCCACGTGCCTCCGATGCCAGGCCCGGCCGGGAGGGCGATGCTGCCTTCGGAGCGCGAAGCCTGCCCGCCCCACCCGGGAGCGCCAGGGGGCCCTCAAGGATGGAGTGGCACCTCCAAGTCGCGGCCCTGGGACACGTCCTCCCCGCCCTGAACCCCAGAGGGACCAGCAGAAGCTTGATTGCAATGCCCCTTTTATTAAACACAATTGCACTTTGGAGCGAGGGTTTCCCCGGGTCCTGTGAATCTTCTGGAGGCCCCGTGGCCGCCCTCCTGCCGGCGGGCAGCCTCACTGGCTGCCGGGGTGCGGTTGCCCAGACGGCAGTCCACAGTGGCCACGCAGCTCTGTCCTTTCATCTGGCGTGACCTCGGGGTGCAGGGACAGCGTCCTCACCCCGAGCACACTTCTGCCGTCCTGGGCAGGCGGCGGATGACGTCATACACGTTCCGGTGACAGGCTGCGGGGAGGTAAACCTTCCAGGAGAGCA
Source organism: Leopardus geoffroyi (assembly GCF_018350155.1). Taxonomy (NCBI): domain Eukaryota; kingdom Metazoa; phylum Chordata; class Mammalia; order Carnivora; family Felidae; genus Leopardus; species Leopardus geoffroyi. The sequence continues at coordinate 59,108,411 of NC_059330.1, read as the reverse complement.
TTGCAAACACAAGGCAAACAGGTGTGCTGCTGGCCCAGAGCCCTGGGGCCCGGGAGGTAGACACAGGCAGATCTGGGCATTGGAGGAACGTCCGCCGTGAGACGTGGGCCAACTGCTTCCGACCCTGAGCCCCAACCCCCACATCTTGACTAAGAGCACGGGTGCTGGGGTCGCTGCGAAGTCCCGTCTTTTCCTGTAAAGGATCAACGCACCACCGGCCCCTGGTTAAGACCAGCTGATGACAAACTGTTCTCCCATCGTCAGTGAGACAGGGATGTCCAAGGTCTGCAAAAAGAGAAAAAAGAAAACGTGACCACCAAACCGTTGTTGACAGAGGTGAGGCCCGAGTGGAGTGCTCAGCAGACAGGAGCCTGGGCCTGGGCGGGTGGTGCCCTCGGGGTCTGCCCCAGCCCCTGGAGGCTTCTGGCTCTGTTCCTCGCTGGCTGAGTCTGCTTTCAGCATGGCCCATGAGTCACCATCGGTGTGGACACAGGCAGAGGAAAGGCCCAAGCTGCAAGGGGGCCTGTCCTTCCCTGGGGACCAAGGTCCTTCTGCCCTCGTACGGCCCGGCCGGCCGGCACCAGGTCCCCAGGGTCCTTGGTGCCTCCCCCTGCCCCTGCCATCCTTGGGGACAAGCCCTCTGGCCCCATCTGCGGGGCTCTTGCCTTCGTGTCAGGGCTGTAGGTGAAGTTGGAGACAGGAACGCCATTGGAGAGGACCTGCTTGGGGGCCGCGGCCACCCCCAGGACGGTGGCCTTCCTCAGTTGCAGGCCGGCCCCCTCGCTGGTCACGTGCACCAGCTCGTTCACAACGGTGTTCTGGCCAAGGGGAGAGGCGGAAATGGTCAGCAGAGGGCCCGGAAAGACCTGCGGGATGGGCCCCGCGCACACCCGGACGCCGGGAGGTGCATGGGGACCGCGGTCAGGGCGGCCAGCGCCCGGGCCCTGCTCGCTTCACTTGGCTGGGACAGGGACAGGGACAGGGGGCCCCGGGGACCCCCCAGCCCGGGCGGGTCCCGACACTCACATTCTTGGCAAGGAAGACGACCTGTGTGTAGGTCCCACGCTCGAGCGTCTCCAGGCTCTCCCCGTCGTCCCAGAACAGCTCTCCTCGGGCCTCCCCGCTCGTGGTCAGGGCTGCGACCAGGGTCATGGGCTGCTTTCGGGACTCCGTGGTTGTGAGGCCAAGGCCCTGGAAAAGTGGGTGGCACGTTTGCAGACCGTTTCCTAAAAAGAGCCAACGGAGCAGGTGCCCCTCCGCCTGGCACGGCCGCGGATCTGTGCATCCTCAACCCTCACACGCTGTCATCTCTGCCCGGGGCTTTGGGGACGGACCCTCTACTGGACAGACAGGCTCAGGTGGCTGGCCCGGGTACCTGCAGGGGGATGATGTGCCCGGCCCGGAGGTGGAGGTTGATGGTGTCCAGTGGGGCTGGCAGTGTCACCCACTGTCCCCCGCTGTGGATGGCAGGCGTGACGGGTGCGGGAGGCGGAGGCGGGAGGCTGCCGAAGGCCTCTGCTGGCACCTGGAGGGCGACGTCACGTCACCAGGAGTGGGAGCCTCAGGCTCCGTGCGGGGCCCCGCAGGCCCAGCACAGGCAAGTCGTTGGGACAGGGGCCCTGACCCAGGGCTTGGGGTGCAGCAGGACTTTGGGAGAATTGGAGTCCTGGGGAGCTACCCACTTGGGCCTCAGTTTCCTCATCTGGAAAATGGGTCACTGCAAGGACCGCGTGGGAAGATCCACGTGGAGCCCCACGCAAGAGCCACAAGCGAGCTCCCTTCCCCACGTGGCCCACACATGGCAGGAGGGAGGGACCCCCTCGAGGGCCCGCAGGACTCACCGTCTGCAGGTCGTACCAGGTGCCAGCGGGGAAGTAACCGGTCACTTCAACCTTCCCGGCCTCGAGCACCGGGGTGATGAGCAGAGCTGCTCCCCACAGGAGCTGGCGGTCCACGGCCCAGGTGCGGGGGTCCTCGGGGAACCTTCGCATGGGAGGGGTGGGCTGGTGGGCCTGGTGACCTCTGAGGTCGGCGTGTTCAGGGGGCCTCGCGGAAGCCCCTGGAGCCAGTTCCCGCCGCCCGAGCTTGGCAGGGGTGGGGGGGGGAGGTGAGGGGAGTGAGTAACCCTGTCCCCTGCCGGCCTTTCCAGCAAACTTTTTTTTTTTTTTTTCTCTTCTTTACGGGAGAAGATTGGCATCTTGTCTGACATGCCTCCACGATTCCACAGCGGGGCACGTGCTGACGTTCTGTTTGTGTCCACGGGAGCGTTGCCTCTGTTTCCCTCTGTTAAACTCTCCCCCCCTTGCCTTTTCCCTTTGATGCTTTCAGAGCCCTCTCCTGCCAGAGCACCTGTTTTCCTGTGGAACTTTCTATAGCTTCGTTTTTGACACTTAAGCCTGTAATCCATCCGAAATTTACGCTTGTAGCGAGAGGGGGAGAAGATGATTTTTGCCAACAAGGAACAGGTTTTTACTACCTGGGACTCGTTTAGTCCACTGACTACAGGTGGCATTTAATCAACTGCATGCCACCTTTTTACGTATCTGAGTCCCACTTGGGGGTTATCAGTTGGGTCTCCTTCATTCGATCGGGATGGTTTTGTACCTTGTTACCCCCCGGTTGGTCTGGTCTGGACTGGGGGTTCTGCCCGGAAGGCCCCCAGCCCTGAGCTGCACTCTCATTGGGGGAGGGAGCGGCGTGCACAGGGCCCCCCTCCCCCCCCACCCCAGCAGGGAGGCCCCGGGACGCCCCCTGCGGCAGGACGGGGCTGCCCCTGGGCCCTCGCTCCCCGACCCGGGCACTCACTCCAGGAAGAGGGGCCGGGCCACGGTCTCGCCCCCCACGTGGGCCCGGTGGAACAGCGTGTACAGGTGGGGCAGCAGCCTGTAGCGCAGGGCGAGGGCCTTCCTCATGGCTCGCTGCGCCGTCTCACTGAACCTGTACGGCTCCTGAGGCTGCAGAGGGGCCGCGGGAGCACCGCGAGGTCACCGCCGCCCTCCCCGCTGCGGCGGGAGACCCGGCTCCGCTCTCACTGCCGGTGCGGCCGCGTCCACAGCGGGACCCCGGGGGCAGACCCCCACCCACCCGGCCCGCGCCCCTACCAGGCTGTGGAGGTCGTTGTGGTTCCGCATGAACGGGTAGAAGGCCCCCAGCTGGGTCCAGCGGACACACAGCTCCTCCGACGTGTTGCCCAGGAAGCCGCACACATCGGCCCCGACCAGCGGCACCCCCAGCAGGTTGAAGACCAGGATTTCTGGGAGGGCGGGTCGGGCTGGGGCTCAGGCTGCCGGAGTAGGTCCACCTGGGCCGTGGGCCGCCCGCCCCTCTGGGGAGCGGCCCAGTTCGGGGCCGCGGAGCCCAGCAGACGTTGTAGCCACCGGCCCCGGCCCGGCGGTCAGTACCGCGCTGGCCCTGGTGTCTCCCACTGGCGGTCCCAAGAGCCTGCCTTGCGGACTGCTTCCTGACACCTGGGTCAGCCGAGCAAAGCAGCTCCTCGGGGTTGAATTGTGCCCCCCCCCCGCCCCCTAAAAAGTATGTGGGAGTCCTAACCCTTTGTACTTGTGATGTGACCTTATTTGGAAAGGGTCTCTGCAGGGGCACCTTCTGTCGGTTAAGCATCCGACTTCGGCTCAGGTCATGATCTCACGGGTCGTGAGTTCGAGCCCCGCGTGGTCTCTGTGCTGACAGCTTGGAGCCTGGAGCCCGCTTCAGATTCTGTGTCTCCCTCTCTCTCTGCCCCTCCCCCACTCATGCTCTGTCTCTCTCAAAAATAAATAAACATTAAAAAAAAAAAAAGAGGGTGTCTGCAGACACGGTTAAGGTGAGGTCACAGAGCGGGTCCTGATCCAGTAGGCCTGGTGACCACGTAAGAGGAAAACCCAGACTGACGACACACACGGGGGGAGGGCCGAGTGAACACACGGGCAGAGACCAGTGACGCAGCCCCGAGCCAAGGACACGAGGACAGTGGGCAACCCCCAGAAACTGGGGGAGGCGGGAAGGAGTCGCCCCGGGGCTCCAAGCACGGCCCCTCCGACACCGTCATTCAGACCGCTAGCCTCCAGGACCGCTGCCTTCCGCGCCAGCGTGGGGTGCTGTGCTCCGGCGGGCACGGTGAGCCCCCACGGCTGCCGAAGCGTCGCGTGGGTTCCAGGCCACGTCGGCCAGGGCCCACCCCACCACTGTTCAGCAGGGCCAGGCTGCGCCGGGCCGTCCCTCTCCTCAGTGTCTCCTGGGCGGCCAGGAGCTGATGGGCAGGACCCGACCCAGCCTGAGGCCGTGGGGGACACCTGTCTGGGCTGCAGCAGGTCAGGGGCCCGCATGACCTCTGCCGGTCACGATCGGCGCACACCGAGGGTCGCCCAGGGACCTGCCGCTCGAGGGGGCTTCAGAGATAGGCCTGCAGCGCTGGCGGGCGCACCTGCCCTAGGGCAAGGTCAGAGCCCGCGGCACCTGTGGCAGAGCAGCTTCCGGAAGGAGGAATGGACCCCTGCCCCAGAGCTCGCCCACCAGTGCTTCCCCACGGCCCGAGGGTCTGCGCGTGGTCCTGCCACTGCCGAAAGTGCTCTCAGGAGGCTTGCAGGCTGTAGGTGGAGTCTCCCCTCAGCTGCCCACGTGGTGACCCTGGGAGGCCACCCCACCCCCTGCCCCAGAGCTCCCGAGGCCTGTCTGCCTAACGCGCGTCACAGCATCAGAGCTCTTGACAACTCAAGTCGAAGTGCCTCTCTGCAGAGGGGTGGGGGTGGGGGGGTGGACGGCGCCTGCAGGCTGGGCTCAGACAGGATGCGGTCGCTGGAAGGGACGCCACGAGATCTGACTGCTTTGCAGGCAGCGGCTGGGGCAAATCGGGGACTTCCGGAAAGCCCATCGCTGCCCACCAACGTGGCGCCACAGGCGAGCCGACCCGTGCAGGTGCACAGGGGCCCCGTGGCGTGGCAGTGGCATCTCCCTGAGCTGAGCCGAGCCGGGCGCTCAGGTCTGGGCCCACGGCCCCCCTCTCCGAGCCGCCCTCCTGACAGGCGCTCTCACCTGGCACAGAGTACGACAGCTGCTCCCAGCTGCTCCACACGTCCCCTGTCCAGTGGCCGGCGTATCGGCCGTGGCCCGCGAAGGTCGAGCGGGAGATCACGAAGGGGCGCGTCCCCCGCGCCTTGACCAGGGCCCTGGGCGGGGCAGGGAGACAGAGCAGTGGCCTGGCGCCCGGAGGGGCGGCAGGGCGGCAGGGCGACAGCAAGTAGCCCCGAGGGCCGAGGCCGGGAGGAGGGAGGGGAGGCTCTGTCCGAGCCACCAGACCACCCTGGATGATGAGCCGCGTCACAGGGAGGAGGACGGCCGTCCCTCCCGGCTCCCTCCGGGAGTCTGTGTGCGGTCACCGCCGGCCCTCCCTCTGACGCCCCCGCCCCGCACAGCGCCGAGCGGGCCCCTCACCTGTGGGAGGCAAGGGCTTCTGTCAGGCCGTACAGGTTGTGCAGGTCGTAGTGCGTGGAGAGGAACTGGCGGCTGGAGGCACAGATGGTGGCTGCCCGCAGGGTCCCGCCAACCACCCCTGGAAGAGAAGGAGGCCGCTCCTGTCCGTGGCCGGCCGGCGCCCCCCACCCCCAGCCCGGAGCGCCCTCAGAACTCGGGGCAAGTCCCTGTATCGTCTCCCCTGTACCACAGACGGGGACGAGGTGGACACAGAGGCCGGCAGACCGCAGACGTCACCCCCCGCCTGCTCTTGACCCGTTTCAAGTCCTTCCCTGTTCCCATCCCTAAGCCCGAAATGCCTTCCCTCCGGAGGGCCACGCCCCAGTGGCAGGTGTGCTGGTCCACGCTGCCTGGCTCATGTCTCCCCAGCCTGACCTTCCTCCTGGTCCTGCCCTCCCCTTTCCCGGGTGGCCGTGCCCATCGGCTGCTCAGAAAGGACAGCTCTGAGTCTCCCAAACCAGAGAAGCAAAAGCCCTGATCTGAGCCTCAGGCAGCTGGGGCCAGGGGGCGGCGGGTGAGGGCTGGCAGGAGGGGGAGCTCGCCTGGCACGTAGGGCGGGTTTTCCAGGTCACTGTCGGGGCAGCCGTCCACAGAGCCCTTGACGAAGTTGGATGGCTCGTTCATGTCCTGCAAGACAGGCCCCGGAAGTGGGCGCCCCGCCCCGGGCAGAGGCTGGGCTGGTCCCACAGCCCACGGGACACTTACAATCCACATGCCGTCGAAAGGCACCTGGGTGTGGAACTCAGCCACCATGTCCTGCCACCAGTCAAGGGCCTGGGGGCTGGTGAAGTCGGGGAAGGCGGTAAATCCGGGCCACACCTGGAGGAAAGGCCAGAGGGGAGACCGGGCCCCCCAGAGCTCCAGCCTCGCTCACCTGCCTGGGGGTGAAGGGCTACGGGGGGGGGGGGAGGGTCATCGGTGGTAGGGGCCGTGGGACTCTACCGAGACCTCCCTTTCAGACACAGGCCCCAGAACCGAGTCTCAAATGACTGCACTCCTGGGAGCCTCCCCGGCCTCCCCGCAGCGGGGACCCCCTTCCTGTTGGTTCTGGGCACACCCTGGAACCGGGAGTTTGGGACTGTGCTGGGGGCCCCGTGGGAGGGCCTGGGAAGCCCTCGGGGGCTGGAGGACAAGGAGGGCGCCCGTGCCCGGGCTGGGCCCTTCCATGCGCCCCGTGGAAGGATTCGAGGCGGCATCCCTTGTCAGGGGCCACCGTCACCTCCAGCCGTGACCCCCACACGCTCCGTCCCATCGGACAACATGATTTCTTAAATCCCGTCCTCTTCCCGAACGCCTGCCTGTCCCCAGCAGCTGGGGACTCCCGTTTTCTACCCTCTCCCCCCTCCCCCCGCCACGCGCCCAGGCCCCCACCCTACCTTCCCAATCAGTGGCTGCCCAGTGTCATTGGTGATGAAAACCTTCCTCCGTAGACCCTCGTCATAAGGTCGGTAGCTGCCAGGAGGGCTGGAGCTGCTGATGGCAGGATCCTGGAGGGAGTGGGGGGACCCCGTCAGGAGGAGAGGGAGTGCTCCAAAGCCAGGCACCCACTGCTGGGAAGACGGGAGAACGCTCTCCAGGCAGTGTTGACGGAGGACAGAGGCCGGAGAGGGCCTCGTGTGTGTGTGTGTGTGTGTGTTCGGCACACCCTGTGTGCACAAGCTCACGTGCTAGGGGTGGGCACACCCGGATGCGGGCCTGAGCTCTGCTTCACAAGTTCGAGAGTCTCCCCAGTGCTCTGCCACGGACAACGGTTTCCTGAGTAGAAGGCCTGCCCCTGCCCTCCGGGCTCTGAGTGGCCGCGCGTGCCGGCTGCCCTCCGAGGGGCCGAGGTCATGGAAACGGCCGACATCAGCACGGTTCTTAACCTCTCAGCAGACAGGTTTCCTCCCCTGTGGCGTGTCCACTATGGCAACCACTCAGCCTCGGCGCCCCCTCCCCATGTCCTCTGGCCACATGGCTGGGCACTGCCCCCCGCTCCCCTCGCTGCACCGGCCCAGGGAGGGTGTCCTTGTGCTCAGCCACTCAGAGCCCTGCCCTCCATCCTGTGTGACGCAGAACTGACTTAAGTGGAGGCGGGGCCGGGAGACCCTCGGAGCCTCTGTGGCTCTGGTTTCTTGGGCGTCCAAGCCCGCCCCGGCCCTCCCAGTCCCGGGGGGCGTCAGCCGAGGGCACCCCCCACCCCTTGCTTTAAGCCGCTCACGCAACCTACAGCCAAAAGGACCCTAAGCGGCACACGATGTTTCCAGGAGGCCTTAGGCTGGACATCACAGGACAGCAGAGCCCAGGTCGATATCCCGGTCGATAGCAAGGACCCTCAGAGCCCCGCAGGCACCACGAGGAAGCTGCCGTCTGGGGGAGGAGGCACGGGGCCTCCCTCCCCTAACAGCTGGCGCGGCAGGGGATGGGGACGGCTGGGGACTCACGACGATCATCACGTAGTGGCGGCCGCTCCGGTGGAGCTCCTGCACCATGGCTGGGAAGTCCCCGAAGCCGTCCTTGTTGAAAGTGAAGTCTCTCCTCGCGTCCATGTAATCCAGGTCATTCCACTGAGTGTCCTGTGGCCACAGCACAGGGACGGAGTCCCGGCCCAGCCCCCACACGCACACCCGCCCCGGGCCGCCCAGCGCTCACCAGGGGGAAGTGGGCCCTGGTCATGTTCTCCACCACCTGGCGGGTGACGGCCGTGGAGGTGTAGCCCCAGCGGCAGAGGTGGAGCCCCAGGCCCCAGTAGGGCGGCATGAACGGGGAGCCTGCGGGCAGGGCAGCTCTGTGAGCGCGTGGGCAGGGGGAGGGGAAGGGGGCGGGAGGGGCGGGGGAGGCGAGGGGGCAGTGCAGGGCTGGGGGACCAGCCTACCCACGACTTCCAGGTACTGCCGCACCACGCTCTTGGGCTCAGGGCCCAGGAAGACGTACATGTCCAGGATCCCACCCGTGGACCGCCAGCTGAGGGCCGGGCTCGGCTGCAGGACCACATCTGGGGGAAGCAGCCCTGGGGCTCAGGGACAGATCCCTGCGCCCCATACTGCCCCCACGCCGCCAAGCTACAGCCTGCTTGGTGTCTGGGGAGGGAAATGCTGAGCCGCCAGACCCCAGGACTCCCCTCTCTGGCCTCCGCTCAGATCAGGGGCCTCGGAGTCCACCTTGGGGGCACCTCAGGGCAGAGCTGGCAGAGGCCACAGCCCACTGGAGTCACTCCTTGGGGGGACGCACAAGCCCCAACCCCCCCATGGCCCCAGTCCTCTACCTCCAGCCTGTCGGGCAGGTCCCTCCGTGAAGGAAGGGGACGCGGCCACACCCGGGGCAGCCCCTGGCCGGGGAGCTCAGAAGGACGATTGGCCGTGGGACACGGGGACAGGATGCCGGCTGGGGGTGGCCGCCCACCCGCTTACCCATGGCATTGCTGTTCAGCAGGAAGACCCCGTGAGCCAGGCCGCCGTCCTCCAGCCCCAGGTAGAAGGGGTGGGACCCGTACAGGTTCACGTTGGGCTGGGCACGTGGACACACACGTTAGCAGCCTCACCCACATGGCTCCCCCGCTCCCCCCCGTCTTCACTGCCCCTTGTACCTCGGGGGCGATGTCCCGGTTCCACAGGGTGATCTTGGTCCAGTTGGTGCTAAGCATCAGGGAGCCAAGATGCTCGGCCAGGCCCGTGATGTGCTGGGATGGCAGAGAGGTGGACAGCTGCAGGAACTGGTCAGCAAAGAACAGGGGGGCCACCGTCGTGTTCAGCCTGCCAGGAAATGCCCAGGCAGCCAGATGAACCCCAGGTGGGCCCTCCCAGAGAGACCCCTGGGCCCTGGTATCCCCCCGAGGAGGGCCAGAGTGGCCTGGTCACCTCGGTGATGCACTGACCCGGGGCAGACGTGGCCATGCGAGGCCCGGCGACCCTGGGGACTTGACCAGGTGTGGAGAGCTCGCAGAGCACATCCAGCGCACCCAGCTACCTGGCTGTGTCCACACTGCCCCCAGGCGGGCGTCCAGAAGTGGAGTGCCCCATGAGGCCTGGCCGCAAGCAGGTGCTGGACAGGAGCGGCTCGAACTTGGCTAGCGCTAGGACTTGTGGCCCTGAGCTCTTTCCGCAAGGGCCATGCTGCTCCCAGACTCTGGCCAAGGCCTGCCCAGCCCAGCCCAGCTCCAGAGCCCATGGAGCTGTCCGTCCACCCAGGGGTGGCCAGGGTGCCCTGAGGTTGCACAGGGTCAGGGGCAAGGCAAGAACCACAGACGGGGCACAGAGTACGTACTATCGCTGATTTCCCGGGAAGATCTCCCACTGCCCCCTGCCTGCCCCTGGGCAAGACTTACGAGTGTGTGTGTGTGTGTTTTCAAGACCAAACTCTGATTACAGGCTTTAGAAAACTTCTCTCAGATCTCTGCTCAAAGGTCAGCTTCCTAGAGAGGCCTTCTGTAGCTCCCCCCGACAGAGCCAACCCTCTCCTCTGCATCTGCACGGCTCATTTCTAGAACCTTCTTAGCTCTGTTATTCCTGACATTGTACTTGCTACTCATTCACTGCCTCTTCCCACTGTGTCAGCCCTGGGAGCAGGTCGATAATGCCCACAGCCAAGAGTGGGCAAAAAAAAAAAAAAAAAAAGAAAAAAAGGGCATTTCAGAAGGTGAGTTCCCTTAAGACCAAGGTAGGTCCAAGTTACCTCATCCCTGCGCCCGTAACTGAGTTCAGTGACAAAGGGGAGTCTTGTCCGCTCTGGGCACATATTTACGTGGCGGTCCTGTGAAAGTGTGCGTGCTTAAATCCGTCAGGGCAGACGGGGGGCGTGGGCAGGTCTGCTGCCCCGGCCCCGTGGCTGTGCGGGTCCACTCTGCGAGGGGAGGTGTCGGACTCTGGGAGTCACAGCTCTGGCACCTGGGTCTAAAAGTGGATTCTGAGATGCCTGGGTGCGTCCAATCCCCGGTCATGATGGGGGCGGCGGAGGTGACGCATCTCCCAGGGGCAAGGGCATGACCAACCAGATGCCCTGATTCTCCCGACAGAGCCTGAGAGCATCTGCTGTGGGTTGGAACCACTGTGGGAGCTGGAAGCCCAGGAGTGAGCTTCTGGAACGGGAATGGCTCCATGGCGGACAGACCACAGCAACAATTCGGACAGACCTAAGATCTCAGGGGGACACGAGCCCCAGAGGGACTGGAGACAGACAGCGGCCGACAGCATGGAAGCTGGGGCCCTGGCTCCGTCGCCTGGCAGCAAGCCACCTCACCTCCCTGTGCCTCAGTTTCCCCATCCGTAAAGCGGGGGCCGTAACGGCACCTACTTCCGTGTTGTTGGGATTGGCGGGGTTCGCGGTTACTGTGCCTGCCCTGTCCTGAGTGATACACAGCATCTGATCGTAAATAACATAACGTGAACAAAGCGGGTCCGAGGAGATGCTCCCCGGGGGGAGAGGTGTCATTTCACACCCGACCCACCGAGCTTTCTCAGCCTCTGCACTTGTGACATTTGGGCAGGATCGCTGTGTATGGTGGAGTCCCTGCCAGATGCCCCCTGGAGGAGACCGCCCCCGGCTGGCACTCCCTGGGGGCACGGAGACCGCACTCACAGCACCCGGCCGTCCAGCTTCCGGCGCACGACCACCCCGAAGGGCTCCTCCTGGAGGTCCACGCTGTAAAGTGTGGATGAGGCCCGGCTGCGGACACGCGGGGTCTCCAAGGGCACCTCGTAGCGCCTGTTGGCGGGATCTTTGATCTAGAAGTCAGATGGTGTGCCGTGAGGCCCTCTGCGGGCCGGGGGCCTCCCCTGACACCTTCCCCACCTTCCTCACCCTCCAGGAGAGCGGGGACCCAGTGCCGGGCCCAGTGTGGCCGTGCACAGCAGGTGACCATGGGCAGTTTGGTCATCTACAGAACCCGGGGGAACGCCTCACGTGGGTCGCCAGGCAAGACACAGAACGCACAGTCTGAAGATTTTTTTTTTAGTACGTCTCAAATAGTGCATGAGACACACACTGAAAAAATAAACTCATTGCTCGGTTTTCTGGAATTCAGATTTCCTGGCATCCTGTATTTTTATTTGCTGAAGCTGGCACCCCACATGCCCGTCACAGCGTGGGTGAGAATAGAATTGAGGGCGTCCAGCTCCACTCTGTTCGGCGCACAGTAGTAATCACTGGGTAAATGTTGGCTGTTATAAATTACTTTGCTCATTATGAATTCTGTGTTTCAGGCTGTCTCAGCTTGGCCTCCACATGTCCATTCAGCCCTCGGGTTTCTGCTGGGCACCTGCTATGTGCCAGACACTGTTCCAGGCACTGGGAGTCAGCAGGGAATAAATCAGACAAAACGTCCTGCCCTCAGGGGGCAGACGATCATCAGATCCCACCGCCCACTGCCCGGAACATTCCCCTTCTTCCCTCTCCACCTTTCCCCTTGCGGACCCTTGCAGGACTTCAGGTCCCAGGTGGGATGTCACTTCCTGGGAGAGACCCAACTTCCCTCCACTGTGCCCTGAGCCCTGCCCTCTAGAGCATGTTCTAGAACCTTCCAATTGCTGTCTTAGTGGCCGCTGCTCCCTGAGTGTAGGCACTGTCTGCTCACGCCGGGACTCCGCGTGAAGGCACAAAACGCATCTGCCCCCTAAACACACGCCCGGCAGATCCATTCATCTTTGCCCGATGCCCACCCATGTTTTCTCTGCCCCGTGGGGCCCCGCCCACCGTGAAGTGGAGTCGACTCTCAGTCTCCAGCAGCACGTCCAGGCGTAAGGTCAAGATGTCCTTGGGGAAGAAGGTTGGGGTGGCGCGGGTCAGGGTGGCCGTGTAGCCCGTCTCCGTGGTGGTCAGGTTGTGCAGCTTGTAACTCGGGTAGCTGGGTGGGAAGAAGCACCAGGGCTGTCCCATGCGGGGGACCCGAGGCCACTGCCCGGCAGGCACGTAGCAGCAGCCCCGGGCCTCACACTGCTCCTGGGTGATGGCCTTGTCCGGGGCGCAGTCGAAGCGGCTGTCGGGGGGCACGTCGCACCGTGTGGGAGCTGCTCTGGGACTGCCGTGGTGGCCTGGGGGGGCCTGGGGGCCTGGGTGGCCGGCTCCCTGCTGGCGAGCTCGATAAAGCCCCTCAGCTACTTGGGAGAAGCCACGCTGCTCTTGGGGGACCAGCAAGAAATCATGGAGCAGGACGTGCCCCAGGAGGGCGGCGGTGGCCAGGGACACGAGGATGTAGGCCCCCAGCAGGGGGCGGCAGCATGGCGGCCACCTCGCGTCCATGGTCGGTGGCACCTGCAGGCAGCGGGTTGGGTCCTGGAGGCCCTGCTGAGAGAAGGGCCGGGCTCAGCAGGGAAGGCGGAGGGAGGGGGCCTCAGGGGACTCACGCCAATTTCCAGACGTGGACCTGCGGCTGGCCCAGCAGCGCACAGGGTCAGGTGTGCGGAGAAAGCGGGGCGGGCGAGGGTAGACAAGCTCCTGGCACTGTTTGGAAAGACGGCAAGGGAGGGAACTGGAAAAGCAGAGAAAAGCCCCGAAGAGGGGATTGCAGAATACCCTGTACCGTGAAACGCACTGAAGATGTACGAAAAAACGGTTTAACGAGGGGCACTTGGGTGGCTCAGTGGGTTGCGCTGTTTTGCCTCACGTCATGATCTCACGGTTCATGAGTTCGAGCCCTGCGTCAGGCTCGAGCCCTGCTGAGAGCCTGGAACGTGCTTGGGATTCTCTCACTCCCTCTTTCTCTGCCCCTCCCCTGCTCAGTCTCTCTCTCTCTCTCTCTCTCAAAATAAATAAATAAACAGTAAAAAAAAAAAAAAAAAAAAAGGCTTAATGACACACAAAGACCTGGGCGGTAAACTGACAAACCGAACAAGAAGTTACAACACGGCGCAGAGAGTAAACTCTGCTTGTGCACGGACTGTGGCCGAGCTGCTAAGTTCTGGCAGATGCTAGAAGTGGGCGCGTCCTCAGGGGGACCCACCACCGTCCCTCTGTCCCTCCTCTGCCGACCGGGAGGCGGCTCCAGCCCGGTAAGCGGTCTCGGGCACTGCAGCTGAGGGCGACACTCAAGGGCTGGCCCCAGGCCTTGGCAGGTGGTGGCGCCCTCCCCGCCCCTGAGGTTACATGTTGGAGCATCTGGCTGCTCCGGAGATCGGACTGTCACTACCTGCGCTCGGCTTATGTGTACCTTCTAAATTCTCATAAGGAACGTTGTTGGCCGGCTCCTCCGAGGAGTGAGACATCAACGTGGGACTGAACGTGCAAGGATTTCATGAGGGGCGTCCTTTCTGTCTGAAACTGGGGAGGCTGCCAGGGGCGGCCCGGAGGGTCACCCCGCACCCAGTCTGACCTCTTGGGAGTCAGGCCCGGGGAGGGGCCGAGGGTCCAAGCATCCCGGACTGCCGTGCAGGCTAGGGAAGGTTCCACAAGGCCAAGGGGCTGGGGTTGCGGGTGGGGGACCTGAGCCGAAGCTGGCCAGCAGGGGTGTCCGGGCCTCCCTGAGCAGCCTGCCCTCGTGCTGTGGGCCAGAAAGCAGCGGGGCCGCGGAGCAGATGGGGCCACGCATGCCAGCTCCGTGTGGCGGAGGCTCGTGAGATGCACGCACCCTCGGGCCTCCAGGAACACGCAAGGGTTGGGAAGGAGTCACGTCGCGCACCGGGGAGTCTGAGCCTGTCACAGCCACAGACAGGTCCCCTGGGACATTCCGGCCACAGCGGGCCACGGCACCTTTGAAGCAAATGTGTGCGGGGGGTGGGGGGGGGGGGTGGGGGTGGGCGGGGGGTGGTTCTCACGCCAACCAATCCTCGACACCAGCTGGGTCTCCCAGGATTCGTTCGGATTCTGGCCCGAATTCCTGGAGCCAGCGTGGACCCCACAGGTAAGGCCTCAGCCCCGCAGGCCCGTCCCCCTTCTGACGCCAGTCGCAAGCCCCACGTCTAAATAACTGGCCACCAACTCAAGGGTTCACCCCTCCCCCACCTCCGGCTGAGAATTGGCTAGAACCACTCACAGCACTCAGGGAAGAGCTTGGCTTACCGCGCCCGTTTATTATAAAGGATTAAGCCAGAGGATGTGGGATGGGGCGTCCCCACCCTCCAGCACCAAAGTGTGTTCACCGGCTCAGAGTTTTGGTTTCATTACACAGAACCATTACTCAAATCCTTGGCCCTTGGCGATTGTCAATCACCAGCCCCTCAGTGCTCCTGGGGGTTGGGGGAGGGGAGGTGGGCTGGGAGTTCCCAGCCTGGGTGCTTCTGGGGACCAGGCCCGACCCCGAAGCTGTCCAGAGGCCCCAGCCACCAGTCACTTTATTAGCACAGAAAACACACCGCCCCTGCCAAGATTCCCAGGGTCTGTGTGCCACGGACCGGGGACAAAAACTAAATACTTATTTTTTTATTGTACAGCGTCCCGGCTGCACCTGCCCATCCAGGAACACGTGACACCTCGTGGTCACGGTGATGGAGGGACCGGAGCTGACCGGCCGGGCCCACGGACCTCCCCACCCTGAGTTCAGAAGCGCGGGGGCGGCCCGGGACACAGAGGGGCCCGCCCCGGGCCGCGCGCGCTGTTTCCACTCCACTGACAAGAAGAGCAGTCGGCCGGAGGGCTGACAGTTTAGGCAAATGGGGAAACACTGAAGGTCAGGGCGGCCAAGTGCGCTGCCGGCCGGGAGACCCTGTGACCTCGCTTTCAGGGAAGTGGATCGGAGCCGCTGCTCTCCAGGCCAGGGTGGCAGTCCAGCTCCGCCCTGACGCGAGAGGCATGGGTCCCCACCCTGTGCCTCGGTTTCCTCCCCACAACGGGACAAGACGGCTCCCCTCGCCCAGCACCGAGGGCGCGGATGAGGCCGTGGAGTCCCCGGGGTCCCTGTCGACACCGCCGCCCGCGGACCCGCGCACGACACGCTCCACTTGTCCAGCCGCGAACCAGAGAGGTTCAATCCGCCGGGCGATCGGTCCCTCCCCCTTGGGGCGTCACGGCTGCCGGGACCCCCGGGTCTCTCGTCTCCGGGGCAGCCGCCGGACGCCCCCGCCCCGCCCCTCGCCGGGACCCCTGCGGCCCCCCGGCCCGCTCACCTCCGCGCACGCGCGCCCAACGAGGCCCACCCCCGACCCCGGCTCACCTCCGCGCACGCGCGCCCCGCCCGCAACGGCCACCCGGGGTCCGGCGCCCGCAGGCACGCGTCAGAGGGGGCGGGGTGGGCCACGTGACAGGCCGCCCGCGCAGGCGCCCTGGGCGAGGGTGCGCGTCTCCGGCCGCGCTCCCCCTGGTGGCTGGGCGTCCGGATCCAGGCCCGCGCCGTCCGCCGGGCCCGCAGCGGGGGAGGGGGGAGGGGGGAGGAGGGCAGGGGAGGGGCGCTCACCTGGCGAGACGCGCCTGCGGGGGACAGAGGGGAGCGGCCCCCGGGGTCGCCCGTTACATGAAGCCGTTCTGGAAGGGAAAGCGTCATCGCGCCCATAAAAGCGGCTGTTGCGCAACGTGACAGGGCGCCGTGGGGGGCCCGGCGGGGCGAGGGTGCGGCGCGGGCGGGGCCGGTTTCCGACGCGCTCCCGGAGAAATACGCCTTTCCCCCATATTCAGAAAAAGTTTTATTTTTCGCTGAAAAGTTGGAAAGCGAAATTGTTTCGTAGGCCCTTTTAGGGCGGGGGCCGCTGGGGAGGCGCAGGGCAGGTGCGTCCTGGGGGCGCCCGTCCCACCCGCGCTCTCCGTGGGGCGCCCCCGCTGCACCCCGCGCCCTGGACCATGACGGTGAGCAGGCCTGTCAAGGGCGGAGGCGGGAGCCTCCCCGAACCCGGGCGCCGCTTGGACCTCGAGTCCAGCGCGGGGTGGGAGACACCCCACCTCTGAAATGCCACCGGAAACGTAGCGGGAGTTGGGGGTGGGGTGGGGATGGCCTTAGTGGAAATTGCTGGTGGCTGAAAGAATCACGCCACGCTGGCCTGCCTATTCGTCTTAAAGGACCTCTCTGAGGGTGGACGTGGCTTTCGGTGACACGAACGTTCTAAGTCCCTGATCATACACAAAATTCTGGTCTCTTCCATGGGAGCAGGCTGGGGGGAGGTCCCGGCTGCTCTCTAGGAGGACCCAGATGGCTCGAGCTTGCTGGCGATCATCTGGCTGACCTTGAGCAGGGCCTCCTGGAACTGGGGGTACTCGTCCTTCACGTGGTGGAGGATGGTGCTGATGACGGCCAGCCGGTTGTCCAAGCGCTTGTGCTCCGCCAGCAGCGACTGCTTGGAGCGGAACAGGAACACGTACCTGCCGTCCTTCACCGCCTGGAGGTGCTTGAGGCGCGTCTGCAGGGCCACCAGCTCCGAGAGGTTCTTGGGTGGGACAAGAGACCCCGCATCAGGTTAGGCAGGTTGAAAATAGGACACCGGCTTGCCCCCACACAAAGTCAGGAGTCGAGGAAATGCCAGGTGGAGAAGGGTGAAGGAGAGAGATTCTCCAAACCGTGGAGAAGAGGCAGATGTGCGCTTTTCAGACCCTTTTCCTTCGCCCGTCGTCTGAGAGACCTTTAACGCTGCCAGGTGCCCGCCCCCAGAGCGGACACTTTCCGCTACCTCCCCTGTCTGGGCTGATCAGGCTTGGACCCGGCAGACTCAGCTGGCCCCTCTCTTCTGCTCACACCACATCCGATCTGGCAGGAAAGCCCACGGGGGCGGCTGAAATTGTACGCAGAATCCGACAGCTTCTCACTAGCCTCACGGCTACTGCCCTGGTCCATGGGGCATCTCAAACAGCCTCCGGTGTCCACCCTCCACCCTTCCATCCCACACACTCAACGTCAGAGCCAGAGCGGTCCTGCTAAGACCCGAGCCACTCCTCAGCCCCCAGCCCTTCCCTGTCTTCCCGCCTCCCCGAGAAGAGCCCAAAGCCATGATCACCCAATCACTGTTCTCTGGCTGCCCCTAGAGTGGTCTCCTGCCCTGCGTTACCCAGCCGGCAGCTCACCCCCTCACTGCCTTCAAGTCTGGACTCCAATGTTTTCTCAGACCCCCCCATCCAACCCCGAGGCCCCTTCTCTGCTTTTTCCCCAGAGTATTTACCACCACCTAATTCTCATTCATTGTGTTTACCATCTGTTCCTCTGCCCCTCAGATGTGACGGTCAGGGGGGCAGGGATCATTCTCTGTCCTGGTCTGGTCTGTAGCCTTAGCACCCAGGACAGCGCCTGGCCCACAATGGATGTGCGGTGTCATTAGATGGTTAGAGAAGACGAGATGAGCCAGGAATCCCAAAGCAGCTGGCAGCGCTGCGATCCCTGGGCGAAGCGGGTCGGGAGGAGGCGCGCCCGAGCAGGCAGAGTGGCTGCTGCGAGGGGCAGACTCCACGCCCGGGTTCTTGTGGCCCTGCTGGCTCGGGGGACGTGCCTACCTGTTGCTTGAGGGCCAGGAGCTGGCCCAGGTTGGCCTCGAGCTCGTCGGTCCTGGACTGCATCTTTGATAGCCACTCTTGCTTCTCCAGGAGGGAGTTGCTCATGTGCTTTTGCGTTTCTTCCAGTTCCAAGATGGCTTTGGTGCACTCCTCGGTGGCCTGGGAGACACACGGGACCGTGCCGGGACGTGGTTATTTAGTGGACAGAGTCAGGCTAGAAGGATGGACTCTGGGGAGGGTTCCCATGAGGATGGAGAGAGTCCCTGCCCCTCGGGAACCAGGACCCAGAGGGGCGAGCCCCAGTGAGACGCCGGGGCGTGGGTAAGCCCACACTGCAGAACGCTCCCCAGAGGCAGGCATGGCTTGGGCAGAGACATGGGGGCCTGAGCAGTTCTGGGGCCCCTCTCTTGTAGGAGGTCCATCTGCCAGGGCCCAGGGGCTGCCGAGGCTGGGAGCAGATGCCTGGGCAGGAGCTAAGGCCTCGCGGGGTGGGGGGCTGGGAGTGGGAGTGAGGGAGGCCAGCGGCAGGGGTGGGAGGGAGTGGGGGAGGTCTGGTTCCATTCCTCTGAGGTCAGGTGGCTGGAGGTGGTTCCCAGAGGAAGCAGCTGGTGGGGTCCAGTGGATGAATAAAGTAGAGGTGACCAGGTGACTCTCAGGGTCTAGCCGGGGACAGGGGAGAATCTGGGATGCGCTGGCAGGGAGGCAAAAGGGCCATTCTGGGCACAAACGCCAGAGGCCTTGCTGGGCATGGTGTGCGGCAGGAGGACTTGGGTACAGCGCACCTGTTGCTGGAGCTGAGGAGTCGGGCGTGGCGGGGGGTGGGTTCTGGGCAGGTGTGGGAGCCCCAGGGATGGAGAGGGACGGACCTCACGAATGACCAGCATGGCAGAGAGCACCGGCGAAGAAGGACCAAGAAAAGGCCACTCTGCCGCCTCCGGTAACTCCCAGATGAGGAATTGGGTCAAGCCTTGCATTTTGGGCTACTCTGTCCTTATGCAGGATTTACACCTACGGGGGCTATTCCAGCACCCTCCATGGGATCCTCTGGGCGACTCCACCAGACGAGTGCCCATTTCACAGGTGAGGAAGCCGAGGCACAGAGCTGTCAGGCAACGTGCCCGAGCCCCGCGTGCAAGAGCTTGGCCGGACGCCGGTGGGGCTCCGAGGCCAGGTTCCGTGTCCCGTGAGCCTTCACCTACCACGGCTCCCCTACCTTGTGAACGTCCCTGATCTTGCGTCGCAGCTCTGTCTGCTTGCGGTGGAAGTCCGTCCGGGTGAGCAGCTTCTTGTCCGTCTTGCGCTGCCCCTCGGCCTGGGTGGAGATGGTCTCTCTGCGGGCGATGGCCAGCTCCATGTCGTGGATCATCTTATCCTGCTGCTTCAGCAGCTGCCCGTGCCTGACCTGGGCACACAGGGCAGAGGGGCGGTGAGGGAGACTGAGGCACGGTCAGCGCAGCTCCACGGAGCCCCGGACCGGCACGGGGACGAGGGGGATGCGCCCGGGGACACAGGGATTGGGGGGCATCGCCAGCTGGTCAGAATGATTTTCAGTTCCACGTAAAGAATGCACGGGCAACAGGAAACTAGAAAGGGCCAGAGGCCAAGGGGGGTTGGCAGACAGAGGACGCAGCTTGCAGCCTGGCTGGGATTCTGTAGCAGCACAGGGACAGTAGGTTGATTTCTTACTCGTGGTTTTGTAAGATGGTGAGGTGAAGGGTCTGTGGGACCAGGGCTGGGGCCCCGGTTGTCGAGGAGGCTGACCGTAGGGGCCACACAGGGTTTTCTCGAGCGGCGGGAGTGTTCTGTCTCGGGTGTGGGGATGTCGATGTGGGCCCGTGCTAAACCCGTCCAACTAGACATTTAAAATAAGTACATCTGATTGTGGGTAAGTTCTGCTTCAGAAGAGTGGGTTCAAAATAGAAAAAGATAAACAGGGGCGCCTGGGTGGCTCAGTTGGTTAATCGTCCGACTTTGGCTCAGGTCATGATCTCACACTCCGTGAGTTCGAGCCCCGCGTCGGGCTCTGTGCCGACAGCTCGGAGCCTGGAGCCTGCTTCGGATTCTGTGTCTCCCTCTCTCTCTGCCCCTCCCCTGCCCATGCTCTGTCTCTCTCTGTCTCAAAAATATATAAATAAAACATTTAAAAAAAAAAAAAAACCCTAACAAACCGCGAGTTTAGCAAAATCACGAAACAAAGGCAGTAAACAAACGTCGCATTTCTGTAAGCAGTGAGCAACTTGAAATTGAAAAAGTGAAAAAGTACCAGTGACTTTAGCACCAGAAAACTGGAAATACTCAGGTAGAAACCTAACCAACAGGCGAGGACCGGATGCTGGCAACAAGTCAGACAAGACGGAAATACGCCAAGGGGGCGCGCCGTGCTCACACGCTGAAAACCAGCCATGGAGAGATGCCGGATGGTCTAAACCAGCCTACGGGCTCAGGGTGGCCTGAGCACGGTCCCCGAAGGCGCTTTTGTGGAGATCCACATGCCGATTCTTCAATTTTTATGGAGAGGGAAAAGACGCCGTGTGAACAAAACAAGCTCACGTAAACGGTGAGCTGCAGTGGTGCAGACCACGTAGGAGGGGGGGCAGGGCAGGCACGCGGTCAGGCGGACACAACAGAGTGCCCAGAAATCCAGGAATAGACCCACCCAACACGGTCAGCTGACTTCAACAAGGACAGTCCTTACAATACCCGGGGCCGACACAATGGGACATCCCAAGGTAGGGGAGTTAGCCTCAAACCACAACTCACACCATATACAAAAATTAACTCAAACTAGGGCATGGGAAAAAAAAACAAAACAAAAAAAACCCAACCAAAGTAGATCATGGATCATAATGGGAAATGTGAAAATATGAAGCTTCTAGAAGAATCTTCGTGACCTTGGGCCGGGCAACGATTTCTGAGATGGGCCACCAGAACCAGGCGTAGAGAACAGACTGGGTCCTCGCCACCATGATGAGTCTCAAAGACATGATGTCCGGACAGGTGAGCAAAGCCACACTGAAAATGCTTCACGCCACAGGATCCGCTTATGTGACGTTCTGGGAACTTCAGGGACGAGGGCGTGGGAAGCTCAGCCCAGGGGGCGCGAGGGAACTTGAGGGCTACGGGAGTGTTGTGTGTCACAAAGCGGTGGTGGTTACGTGACACCATGTTTTTGTCACGACTCACAGGACGGTATGCCACAAAGGGCGAGCTCACTTAAAAGCCGCAGTTTACGAATCAAGGCTTGTGGGCCAAGGCCGTACGGACGTGGTCGTTCGCAAAGTGCCTTTTGGAAAAGTGGCCCGTGGCGGGGGGTCTAGTCAAGCACGGAGACACTCTTTCACCCTGTAATCCCGCTTTGGGCATCTGGTCTACAGAAAACAAGCACACCCCAGTGAGAGGGGATATTGTTGGAACGTTGTTCATGGTGACGAGGCACCATGGGGGACTGGGCATGGTCTGAACTCATCAACCCGGGAATGTTCCAAGGAGTTAGGATACAACCATAGAACATTCTGTAACCGCTAAAGACTGGGTTCATGTCCATATTACTATTATTTTCGTTACTATTATTATTACTTATTTTAGAGTGCGCGCATGTGCGGGGGGAGGGGGCGGAGGGAGAGAGAGGATCTCAAGCAGCCTCCACCCTCAGCGCAGAGCCCAACGCAGGGCTCGATCCCACGACCCTGGGATCGTGACCTGAGCCGAAATCAAGAGTCGGGCGCTCAACCGACTGAGTCGCCCGGGCACCCCTGTCCGTAGTATTCAAAAATAAATAAATAAATAAATAAATTGCTGAGCTGGACGTACGGATCCTCTTTTTGTTCAGGGACAAAAAGCGGCAGGGAGAAGGCGGTCCCTGTGTGCCCGTGTGCGAGCGCTTGGCGGGGGTTCGATCTGCTGCAGCCACAACATATGTGGCTTGTGTGGTTTGAACAGTCAATTAAGCGGAGGGTCTTAAAAACTTATCAGGAGCTCACGCATTTGATCAGAATTCCCCTGAACGGCACAGCCAGAGGGGTCCTGATTAAAAGCCGGGCTGTGGCAGTGATGAGTGTTTGTTTTTATTGCCTCCTCTTCCAGTCTCTTCAGGCTCAGTGATAGCCTGGGATCTAATTACCAGCCTTTCGTGAGGTCATGAAATCTGGCTCAAGATGACGGTGGAGAACGAGGGAGGCTCCGAGGGAGGAGACGGGTGCAGTCTCGGAGCACTTTTGACTGAGCGAGGCACCTTCTGCTCAATAAATGGGTCATGAGATTCGGGGGTCGCCACGCCACCGGCACGCAGGAACGCCAGAGTGCGCTGGCTGCCCCGGGGTCAGGATCCAAGTGCCTCGTGAAAATACCGCGCACGCAGCTGCGTGTGTCTGGTGGCGTCCAACTATCTCCGTGCAGGAAGGACGGAAAAGGACAGACCGTGGACAGGAGGTTGGCAAGGAAGCGGCTGGTGGTGCTTGTGCTTGGAGCTGAGGGGTGACGTCTGTGCCGCGGGCCAGGGTGGCCGGTGCGGTTCCCGTGGGGCCCTCCCCCAGTGAGGCCAGGCCCACCAGCACTCCCCCCACCAGCGCCACCCTCCTCCCACCCACCTTCATCCTGTGGATCTCCGCCTTCATGGCTCGGATCTCCGTCTGGCCCGTCTCGGAATCCACTGATGCGCGCATCTCTTTCGCCAGCTGGATTTTTTTCTCCCAAAGCATGATCTGGTGTCTTTAAAGGAGGGAGAGGCAGTGTGAGAGAGGGCGAAATTAGGGGGATTTCTTTCTGAGGCTTCTGAGAGCCCATGCTCTTAGGTGCTCGCTCCAAATCGAGACCCACAGCGGGTGGGTGGAAGGCAGGTCTGGGGTGGGCTCAGAGCAGGGGGCCCAGTACCTTGGACCCGGCTCTGTCTCGCTCCCACATGGCGTATTTAAATACCCAGGCACCGGGTGACGGGCTCGACTGTTAAACAGAAACAAATTTCCCCTGTTCTGGGACCAGCAGGCCGACATAAAACCCTGGGCCAACGTGCCCTCTGAAGTTCCTGCCAGCCCACCCAACGCAGGGCAAAGGGGGCAGTCGTGCCCCGGAGACCGGAGTGGGACCCGAAGCCCCCTGAGTCTCTGTGGACTGGCACCCTCGGGGAGGGTAGAATTTTGCAGTCCTCCTCCCTCTCCCCTCTGTGCCCCAGAGCCATGCTCCTCACACAGTGCTCAGGGGCAGGGGCAGTCTCTCCCCACTACAGCACCCGACGTGGGCTTGGAGGGCAGGCGCGGCTCACAGGCTGGGCCTCGAAGGCACCCAACTACCTTCCCAGTAGTGGCAGGTCCACCTTCTGGCACCCTGGGTGGGGACAGGGGCCACCATCTGGTTTGCTAGGGACCAAGGTGGGGGCGAGCACGGCAGGAGGAATCTGGACCCACAGCCACAGCCACGGCCACGGCCAGACCAGCTGCCAGCAATGGCCTCTCCTGCCCCACTGAACAGGGTGCCCCAGCCACACGTGGCTACGGGGCGCTTGAACTTGGCCGAGTCTGAATCGAGATGTGCCAGAAGTATAAGATACACGGCAGATTTCAAAGGCCGCGTGCAGAAAAGGGACATAAAATTCAAATTACGGCGTCGTCCACCAATAGATTGACTGGGGCACAGCCACGCCCGTTTGCTACGTGTTGTCCACGGCGGCTCACGAGCTGCGACGGCAGACTTAAAGTGGCTTCCAACAGGGCTGTGTGGCTCCGAAAGCCGAAAACATTTACAGTCTGGCTCTTTGCAGCAAGGGTTTGCCAGCCCGCGATACAGACAGACCGCGGGCGTAAAAAGAGAGACGGAGAGAGCGGATCAGGCAGCTGTAGGGGAACCGAGAAAAGAACACGCATGTGATAGGAGTTGACGTAAGAAAAAGCCTGCACAGGCCAACAGCCCAGAAGCTACTAGGATATTCGCAAAGATTGCGGAACGAGTGAGTCACGGGACGGAAGGCACAGCATAGGGAATGTCATCGGTGGTGGTATAATGGCGTCGGGTGGTGACAGCCCACAGCTACCCTAGTGGTGAGCTCAGTGGGCACCCCTGGGGCCAGTGGGACACCGTGTGTCAACCACACTTCATTTAGAAGAAAAAGTTGCGATATCAGCGAAGACCTACGCCCGTGCCCCGGTCTCCACATTTGTGTCCCTGGCTGCTCCCCCTGACGCCCCGTGTGACGGTGGTTGAAGGTGTCACCTTTGGGAGGGGCTTAGGTCATGAGGTGCAGCCTCACCAATGGGACGTGTGCCCGCAGAGGAGAGGCTCAGCAGCCCAGCTCCCACTGCAGATGTCGGTCCGCAGAAAATACGTGAATCTGCTTCCAAGGGCAGCATAGAGAACACCCCCATTTTTGTTTAAAAAGCAAGCAGAGGGGCGCCTGGGTGGCTCAGTCGGTTGAACGTCCGACCTCGGCTCAGGTCAGGATCTCACGGTCCGTGGGTTCGAGCCCCGCGTCGGGCTCTGTGCTGACCGCTCCGAGCCCGGAGCCTGTTTCAGATTCTGTGTCTCCCTCTCTCTGACCCTCCCCCGTTCATGCTCTGTCTCTCTCTGTCCCAAAAATAAATAAACGTTAAAAAATAAAAAAATAAATAAAAATAAAAATAAAAAGCAAGCAGAGAGGAAAGACACGAACACCGTGGGTTCCGGTAAGGGAAGGGGGTTGGGACAACAACGTGACTTTCCCTGTCTGCTCTGCACAGATTGTTCTAGCATAGAATGCTTACAGCTGGGGGTGGATTACTCTGGCCGTCAGGTATCACAGCAATAATATAACTTTTAACGCTTGTCCGAAAGAGCCACTCGCTTTCCGCCGATGACTGGCTTGGCGAGGGTGGGCGAGGGCGGGCAGCCGGAACCATGTGGTGACATCAGGTCTTTCCTGGGACCCCCCCGCCCAGTGTTGGCTCCAGAACCGCTCCCCAGGCAGGTGTAGTGGACAGTGGGCGCCCCTGGGCTGCAGGGGCGGTGACACCACAGTGGCACTCACTCCGCCTCCACCAGGTTGTTCAGCATGGCCGCCTTCTCCTCCTGGAGCTGGTCCAACCTCTCCTGCATCTCGATGGTCTCCCTCTCCGAGGCCTGCGCGGGGACAGGGGCGCGGCCGGCTGTGGGTGACGCCGGGGGACGCGGGCGCCCACCCGCGCGCCCTCCCTCCGCCAGCCCGTGCCCCCGGGCCCTGACCTTCAGGGAGCCCACGAAGTCCTTCTCGGTCACCAGGTTGTCCTGCTGTAGCTCCTCGGAGCTGCACCGACTCCTGTTTGCCAGCACGTGGATCTTCCTCAGCTCGCTTTCCAGGCCCCTTATGTGGCACTCAATCTCCCTTTGCTCCTTCTTCTCCTGATCGATCTTGTCTGCGGCAGAGGGGACGCGGGGGTAGCCGTGTCCCCAGAGAAGCCCCCGCTCCCCGTCACAGCCCTGGCCGCTCCGTTTCCAAAGCCTGGCCCTTTGAGGGAACGGAAAGGACCCCTGTGTGCGGACGGCCAGCAGGTGAGGGGACGAGATGGTGGGGGGCAAGCCCCCTGCCCTGAGAGTAACCTTGGGGACGTGGCTGGTGCTCCTGGGTCTCCCGGAGAGGTTGGCTCTGCCCCCTACACCAGCCCACCCAGCTCAGGGGCGGGGGTTGGGGCAGAAAACAACCACCCTAATCTTCAACAGTGGGATTTGGACGACCCCAGGGCGGGCCAGGAAGGCAGCAGGACCCCTGGGAAGAAATGGGCCCCGGGGGGGACCTGGGGGGCTCAGTCGGTTAAGTGTCCGACTTCAGCCAGGTCATGATCTCACAGTTCATGGGTTCGAGCCCCGCGTCGGGCTCTGTGATGACAGCTCGGAGCCTGGAACCTGCTTTGGATTCTGTGTCTCCCTCTCTCTCTGCCCCTCCCACCCCCCTCAAAAATAAGTAAACATTAAAAAAATTTTTTTTAAAAAGAAAGAAAGAAATGGGCCCTGGGCCACTTAGCAGCGTTTCCCGTGGGGCTGCGTGGCCGGGCTGACCTGCGTGGATCTCTGGTTGGAGACCACGTGCGACCAGGTGGGGGATCAGGGTGCCTCAGCGGGGGCCCCGGGGAGGGGGTGGCGGCCGGGAAGGATGCCCGTCTCACCCTACTGGACACTCCAGCACATTAGAGACCCCTGGTTTTTACACCGTCTGGGAGCCCGTGGTGGGACGGGTTTTCCGGGTTCCGCCAGAGAGGAAGAAAGATTCCCCATCTCGCAGCCCCCCCCCCACCCCGCCCCCCAGAGGGGGACCCGCTGGGAGCTGCATCTCTGCGTTTCCAGTCACGCTGCCCAGCCTTGGGCAGGATGGTGGGCCTTCCACGGTCCTCTCTCCGGAAGCACCCTTCCATCCGAGAACTGGACAGATCCCGTGTGCCGGCCGCGGGGCTGGCGGTCAGGGCAACAGCTCACGTTTACGAGAGGTGCCGTGATCCTTGTGGTTTCGTGAAAAGCCGGCGGTGGGTCCCCCTCCCCGGACGCCGAGCGCTTACTTTCTATGCGCAGTTTCTTCTGCTCCAGGATGTGGACCTCCTTCGTGAGCATATCCAGGGAAGCCAGCTGCTCCTCCCGCTCCTGGGTGACCTTGACCATCTCCTGCTGCAGGCGCAGCCAGGTCACCTGGGCCTGTGTCACGCTGCTGTTGTTCTCTTCGACCAGCTTGGTCAGCCGCTTGATTTCGAGCTCCAGAGGCCCCACTTCTTCTCCCTACGAGGGACGGTCACAAAAGAGCAAATTGAGCCTCCTTGTTTCCAGAGGGGTGCTCTCCGGGTGGGCAGGGGAGGGGGCCAGGAGATCACACATCTATGCGAGGATGACTGGGGACGTTTCCTCTGGGGCACCGGGCTCCCGCCGTATGCCCCCCTGACCCACTGTGGGAGACGCGGGTCTCGGGAGGCCTTCTCCAGCACCTCACAGCCTTGTGGGGCCAAGGGCAGGGTTGGGGGAACTCCGTCACCCAAAGGGGCTTTGCAAGTTGTCTTTTTTTTTTTTTAATTAAAAAAAATGTTTATTTTGGAAAGAGACAGAGCACAAGCAGGGGAGGGGCAGAGAAAGAGGGAGACACAGACTCGGAAGCAGCCTCCAGGCTCTGAGACGTCAGCACAGAGCCCGACGCGGGGCTTGGACCCATGAACCATGAGATCGTGACCTGAGCCAAAGTTGGGCGCTCAACCGACCGAACCCCCAGGCGCCCCATCAACTTGTCTTTTACCAGCAGACTGTCACGGGTCGGGGTCTGTACTCTCTTAGGACCCGTGTGGGTTGCAGCTTTGAGAAGGCTCCCTGGTGTTTGGGGTCTCCTGTCTTACTCCCGGACCGGAAGCCCGGAGTTAGGGCCCCAGGCTGGGGATACCTGGGTGGCCTATAGCACTTCAAGCCTCCAACTCATCAGACCCCCTCACGTAGAGCAGCGGTCCGAGGGTCAGATCCCACCCACCGTCTTTGTACGACAAGAAAGAAGAAAATTGTGTGCCAGGTGAGAGTTACATGGCATTCACACTTCAGGGGCCATAAATAAGGTTTAATTGTGCACATCCATTTACTTAATCACCTGCCTCGCCGGCCGGGACAGCAGGGGTGAGTCGCTTCAGCAGCGACCACCTGGCCTGAAATGATTGCTGTCCGGCCCTTGGCGGAAGGAGGTCCGCGGACGGCCCCTGACTGGAGTCGTGCCCCGTGGGTATGCCATTTCACCCGTAAAAGGGGCGGGGAAGGCTCAATTCTGAACCTAAGTTGTTGCGGAGACACCGAGCAGGGGCGGCCTCTCCCGCCCCGAGGTCTTACCCCCAGCTCGGAGACCATCTGTTCCAGCTGCTTATTGAAAAAGTTGATGAGGCCCTGCTTCCTCTCGATCAGGATCGTGCGCCTGGAGATCTCGTTCTCGCTGTTGGTGATGAGGTCATTGACTTTTTTCACCTCCTTGTCTAGCTCGGCCAGAGTCTTCTGATGGGCGTCCAGCCTGCAGTTGGTGTTTGTGATGTCCAGGGTGGTCTGGGCAACATTGCCGTCAGTTTTGGAGAGAAGTGTCACCTGAATTAGCAAAAGGAAACGTGTCTGAACGTCTCTCCCCCCTGGGTGGGGGCTCCAGATGAGCTGGCGGGACTGTCATTTCCTTGAACACCTGCCACACGGCCAGCCTTCCTTCCTGCCAGTCTTTACATATAAGCCCCCTTCCTTACCCCCAGAACCAGAAACAGGATCATACTCTACACATAGATTTGTAAGCTCCTTTTTAATTAGCTAAAGCTTGACTTCTATTGTCCTGTCATTGTCTTTTAATGTTTATTTATTTTTGAGAGAGAGAGAGAGAGAGAGAGAGGCACAGAGCACAGTGGGGGAGGGGCAGAGAGACGGAGACAGAATCCGAAACAGGCTCCAGGCTCCGAGCTGTCAGCACAGAACCCGACGCGGGGCTCGAACTCATGAACTGTGAGAGCATGACCTGAGCCGAAGTCGGCCGCCCAACCAACGGAGCCACCCAGGCGCCCCTGTTCTCATGTCATCGGTCAGGAGCGGCAGCCCATGGCTGAGCGCCTCTGCAGGGCGCGCCCGCTGTCCTGAAGGTCTTGACCAGCTCCCCCTGCCTCTCTTGTTGGCTCTCAGGAGGATTCCCTCCATCTCTCCGGTGACGTAGAGTTTACTGTAGGGATATTTATAGCAGCAGGCGCGGCCGCTCAGGCTCCCTTTGGAAATGGGGTCTTTTCCCTGGACCATGGCTGTGCCCACCCCTCCTGCCCACGTACATCCTCAGCTCTCTCCCTGTCCCCGTCTCCTGCCGACTCCCCGTCCTCCGAGGTGCACCCTCTGACCGGCCACTGTGGGTGGCTCGGCAGGACACCCAACGTTCCTCGGTGTTAAAGCCGGAGCCTGCCCAGCAGGGGCAGAACCTTCCAGCACCTCGGTCACCCAGGTCCCCGTGGAAATGCTCCCGAACCCTCCCGTCCTCTGAGCTCTGGCTAAGCCCCCGGTCTCTTCCTTTGCCAAGACCATCTGTGGTGCCCTGGTCTTCACAGGGGCTCCCGCCTCCCACCCTGCCCCCGAGCTTGCAGCCCTATGAGATTCCAATTCCTAAGTCCCCTTCTGGTCACCAGCCGGACGAGCCAGGCTCTCTGGACTCCCCCGGCTCTGCTCCTGGACCCTTCACTCGTGTTGAGACTGCCCTGGCCTCTCCTGGGATGTCAGTACTGTTCCTGAACTAACTTGTAGACTCTTGGTTGACCCGTGCCTGTCCACCCCCTGGGCCCCAGCTCCAGATCCCAGGGGGCTTTCTGAACAGTTTGGCAAAAACACCCCCTTTCAGGAGCAGGACTTGGAACTCTTGGGCAATCACGATGGACAGTTGAGGGACCGAGACCCTTTACTGCCCTCCGCTGGTCATCGGTGGTAGTACATGTGCCACGTGCAGAGGTGGCTGGGGCCCCCCCTGCATCCTCGCAGGAAGGCTGGCTTCACACACACCGTGCTCCTTAGCTTCTCCAGGACAGCCTGGGGCCCCTAGTTTTGCTCCCAGCAGGTAGTCTTGCCCCCACTTCCCAGAGGAAGGATGAATGGAATGCCCCCGGCGTCAGACAGGACCTCCTGTGGACACCCAGCTGAGCCCCGTCTCCCCACTTCTTTGGTGTAACCAGGCCAGGAGCAAGCTGCCCTCCTCCCGGGTGCCCGGGAGGGTGGCGTGCCTAGGCTGCCGGCCGGGGAGACGGCAGCCCTGCCCTCCCGGAAGGACAGGTGAGCCCCACCAGCCGGGCCTCCTCCTGGCCGGTATCCACCTGACAGCGATGGCGATCGACCGATCAATGGCTGACATTTAGGGGCACGGCCTCTGGCTCCCCAGCCACCTTGCGCTCATTGTAATAAATGCTTAGATTCAATCCTCTGACACCTGCCAAGTTTCTCGTACGAGGAGAGAGTGAAGGCAGAGGCCAGGATTGCGCGGGAGCGGGACTTAATGCTCTTAGCCTAAGGCCAGGAGGGGCCCATGGTCCCCTTCATCTCCCGCCCCTCAGATGGAAACTTCTGGTAGGGGCTGGAGAGCAAGGCAGGCTGAGTGGGTCACCTCTCCTCCTGAGACTCGAGTGGGGGCCGTGGGGCGGGCCGTCTGCCGGGATGGGCCCTAGGCCTGCTGCAGGCCAAGGCAGCCTCCGGGGGGCCCACACCACGGGAAGGGTCAAAGAAGAAGCAATTTAAGTATAGAATTGCTTTTTGAAGGACACAGGGACCCGTGGCCACAGCTCAGAGTAAACTAAGACCCCTGGAACAAGAGAGAGGCCTTGTCGGAGGGGGTCCCGGGCCCCGACGGCCAAGCCTGGTGGGGAGAGGCTCTGGAGGCTCCCACCCACTGATGACACCCCTACCCTTCGACCCGGGGTTTCTGCTGTAGCGCGCTCTCCTCAGAAGTGTGGGACAAAACCTTCGGGCAAGCCTGTCCGGTGCTGAGTTGTTTATAGTACTTAAAACCTACACATTCGTATGATGAGACGTCATGCAGAAGGGAAAAAGGGAAGTTTCTGGAGAATGTTTCACGGAAAATGGTATGTTGCGCGTGGCCTGGAAGTGAAATAAAACTCTGTATACACACGGTGAGAAGATCAGCGGAGTCCTACGCTTCTCACCTGCACACTTGTCTCTCTGCGTCACTTTTCAGTAAAACTGACGACAAGGGAATAGAATGGACTGAAAACTGACACACGGAGTCCTCTGTTGTTCAAGGTGTGTGCACGTGTGGGCACACACGAGTGTGTGTGCCTGTGCGGGCGTGCCGGCTCGTGTGCGCGTGGGGATGTTTCTATGCACGTGTGTTTGCGTGTGTCGTTGTGCGTGCACATACTTGGTGGCGGGTGCGAGCGTGGGTGTTTGGAAAGAGTTCCAGAAGGAAATATACCAAAACGCTAGAAGAGGTCGTCTCTGGACGGTGGGGTTATTTCCAGGCTTTTCTACCACCAAATGCTTGCTTTTAGAACTAGGACCAAGTGGAAAGTGAACGGACACGCCCAGGGCCCCTTGCTCGCCCTGCTTCCTCTGCGCGCGATCTGTCCTCTCTGAGAGCCGCCGCCCCGCCCGCCAGCCCAGGCGCCCGTCCCGCACGGCCACGGGCGAGCGGTGGCGTACCAGGTTGGTCTTTTCCTTCTGGAGCTTCAGGATGAGCTTGTGGAAGCACTTGGTCATCTTGTTGGAGGTAATGTGTTCCTGCAGCTTCTCCGCGACGGAGGCATCTGTCCTCCTCTTCTCCTCCAGCTCGTTCTGGATGGTCTGGTGGATGGTCTGCAGTTCGCCCGTGGCCGTCGCGTACTCCTGGAAAGAAAGCCGCAGGGGTGGCGCGGTTGGGGAGGCCGTGGGGACCGGCCCTGCGGGGTGGGGAACGCGGTCCTACCACGTGGGCCTGGCCCAGCGCGGCCTCGGTCTCCTGCAGCGCCAGCTGGTAGGTGTTGAACTCGTTCTGTAGGGTTTGCTGCTTGGCCAGGCACTGCGTGGTCAACCTCTGCATCAGGCTGGCCTCCGTCTCCGTGCGGTTCAGGACGCCGGCCAGCTTCTCATTCTTCTCCTCCTCCTTCACGATGGATTTCTTGTAGGCCTCGATCTCACCGTCGATGGACATGATCTGGTGCTGGCACTCGCTGCCGGGATCGAGAGAGCAAAGCTGGGGCATCAGAGGGCCCAAGCGTGTGGTGGTGCCCGCTCACGGGGGGCTCCCCCGATGGGGAGGGACGAATGGGAAACCAACCGCAAATAGCAGCCGGTCTCGACTACCGCTCCCTAATGTATTCACAGAGCCCCTGCCCACTTTTGAGTTTAAGGCTAAGACTCTTCTGAGACAGTGAGTACAGGAGAAGGGAGGGAGGGGTTGGCGTTGTCCGGGGGCCTCGTCCGCCTGCCCTCGCTAGGCCCGAGAGCCATCCTGGAAAGGGGGTGCGCGACTCCAGAGTCATACACGTGACCACTGGAGCTCAGGTCACCGGACTGGCTCGCCCCACGGCCACAGTGCATGGCGTGGCTGGGAGGCCACCGGTGGGCCTCGCTCCAAACTCTTCTGTTTCCCCCCCCCACACCCTGGCCGTGGAAATACCCGCAATTAACGTCCATTCACAAACACAGGTGCCGGAAAACAGAAGTGGAATTTTCGTTTGCGTGCGAGACATTTTCCCCCCTTTGTTCTGAGATGTCCACTGACAGCATCTTATCCCTTGAAAAAGCTCTTATTCAAAAAATCGGAAAGTACTTTCTCCTTGAACCGGAGTAACGCCCTCTGTGTCTTTTCCTCACATCTGTCCCCAGGCCTCCAATTCTCTTCCCCAAACAACCAGCTATTTCTTACATGTTTTTCCAGATCTATTCATACTTACATAGCATTATGTTTGTCTGTGTCTAAGAAACCAACGGTAGCCTAGTAGATCCCATTGTGTCTTAACTTTCTTGTGTCTTAGAGATACGAAATAGCAGCGCACATGGAAGTCCCTCAGTCCTTCTCAGTGACCAGATGGAACCCTAAATGGTGACTGGGCCCTAATTTAAGACTCCTCACTGATACACAATTAGGCTCTTTCCAGTTTTCTGGCCTTTCTTCCCCCTAATTTCAACAGTGTAGCAATACACATCTGTACACATTTTAAAAAGATACCAGGGAGAGATGGCATGTTTATTCGGCAGAAAATCCGATATTGTTAAGGTGTCGGTTCTCCCCGAACAGATCCATAGGCTCAGTGCAATTCCAATTCCAATCCCAGGAAGGATATTTTTTTTCCCAGCAATTGACAAACTAATTTTAAACTTGATATGGAAATCCACAAGACCTCAAATTGCCAAAATAATCTGTAAAAGAAGAACAAGGATTCCCACTATCTGATTTTAAGACTTTTATGGGGCGCCTGGGTGGCGCAGTCGGTTAAGCGTCCGACTTCAGCCAGGTCACGATCTCGCGGTCCGGGAGTTCGAGCCCCGCGTCAGGCTCTGGGCTGATGGCTCAGAGCCTGGAGCCTGTTTCCGATTCTGTGTCTCCCTCTCTCTCTGCCCCTCCCCCGTTCATGCTCTGTCTCTCTGTGTCCCAAAAATAAATAAAATAAACGTCGGAAAAAAAAAAAGACTTTCTATAATAAAGCTGTAGTCATCAAGACAATGTGGTGTTGGTGAAGGGACAGAGTAGATTGAATGAAACAGAACCAGGAGTCCACAAATAGAGACGACGCCACACACACACACACACACACACACATACACACACACACACACACAATTGATTTGTGACTGAGATGACACACTATTTCAAAGGGGAGAGAGCCGTCTTTTCAGCAGTGGTGCTGGGACCGCTGGAGACAGACGTGCAAACAGACCGAGCTTGGGTCTCATGCCACGACAGGCATTGACTTGGAATCAGTCATGTGCCACACGGAAGAACTGAGCAGAAGACAGGAGGAGGGAATCCTCATGGCCCTGGGTCAGGCAAAGATTTCTTCGAGGGGACGTAAAAAGCATGAGCTACGAAAACAAATTAACTAATAGGGCTTCATCAAAATTTAAAGCCTCTGCTCTTCCAAAGCCATGGCTGGGAGAAGGAGCAGGTGAGCCACAGACAGGGAGAAAACACTTCCAAAGCACACACCCGAGAGACGACTCGTGTCTAGGTTATGTGAAGAACCCTCAGAAGTCGAGAACAAGATAATCCACTCAACTGAAAAATAAGCAAAAGACACTTCGCCAGAGAAGGCGTGTGGGTGGCAAGTAAGTCATCAGAGACATGCAAACGTAAGCCTGGTAATGGCTACAGTCAAAATGACGACACCAGGCGTTGGTGAGAATGGGGGGCGCGGGTAACTGGGACTCTCACCCACCTGCCGGAGGGAATGCAAAATGGAAGAAACCAAACCGGAAAACACACGGGCAGTTTGTAACCAAGTCGAATTCGCACTGGCCAGCGACGCCGTGCCTGGGTATTCACGCGGCAGAGACGGAAATGTGCGTCCACACCCAGACGTGGACCGACTGTCACGGTGGCTTTTCCCACGACGTCCCCAAACTGGAAACAACGGGGCAGTCCACCAGGGGGGGAGCCAGGGAACAGAGTGGCGTGCTGTGTGGAGGAAGCCAGACGACAAAATGTGCACACTGTGGGGTTCCATTTATGGGACATCTTGGGAAGGACAGGGCCGCAGGGGACAGAAGGCAGGTCAGTGTCCGCTGGGGGCGGGAGGTGCGGAGAGGATGCTGACTCGGGGGGCGGGGGTGGGGGCACTGGCCTCGGTCCATTTGCCGAAAAACTCGCAAAGCTGTGCGCTGAAGAGGGAGAACCCTTCCGCATAAGAAACGTGTACATAAATTAGCCTCCGCAAACCCGGCTTAAAACGGAAAACTTACTCGTTTTCTTTTTTAGGGAGTAGCAGCCTTACGAATGCCTATTACATCTGACAATAAAAGCAGACGTCCGAGTTAAAAAGGCACAGTCACAAACTGCGTGACAGACGTCTGAACACGTGGTAAGTCACAGGCACGGGAGAAGAGATGCCCGGGCGTGCCCAAAATGCTAATAAATTGTCGTGGTCACCAGAGGGAAAAAGACAGCGCTCTTGGAAAGCTTTTTCTGTGGTTTTCAAATTTCCTATGATGTGATCACTGATCCTTGATAACCGATCGTTTTCATAACTTCTTAGACGAACAGATACCGACAGAAAGTACTGGGGTAAGACACTGGTGGAGGTTACTGCACGGCCCCGGCGTCGGGCCCCATCCATCAAGGTTCCCAGGGAAGCTGCTTGGGGGTCTGGAGGCACCCTAGCTACATCCCAGCATCCCCAGGGCGAGGGGCTCTGTGCCAGGTCGCCCCTCCATGTCCCATCGGGAAGTTAGCCAAGGCTGCCGGCAGGGCACCAGGGGATGGGGTGTGGCCCCGCCCCCCCACCCCCGGGGACTGTAAATTCTTGGGTGTCCCCGCCCCCCTGAGCTTAAACACAGTAGGGTCTGCTTGTTTCTGCTTGTTTTGAGATGTTTCCTTTGAATACGTGACTTTCAGTGTTTACTAGAGTCCCGATCATGATTGTTCACCCGCGGCTGGGACCCGCTTTTAATGTGACTTTGTCACCGACATGGCAAAGATTCGATGGCTGGTCGTGGTCTAGAAAGTGTCAGGGTGGTGGGGACCTGTCTGGTCTAGAGGTCACATGTGGGCCTCACCCGGGGCTGCCGGGTCCAGATCAATGGGGTGTTCGGCCAGCCTCGGGAGAGCAGGTCATCCGGCCTCCCTTAGTGTGAGGGAGGGGCGGGACCCAGGGTGCCGTTAGAGCAGTCCCAAGAGGCCTCGCCATGCCCTTTTGTCGGGGACACATTTTTCCTTCTCTCTCTTTTTTTTAAAAAAAAATTTTTTTAACGTTTATTTATTTTTGAGACAGAGAGAGAGAGAAAACACGAGTGGGGGAGGGGCAGAGAGAGAGGGAGACACAGAATCCGAAATAGGCTCCAGGCTCCGAGCTGTCAGCACAGAGCCCGACACGGGGCTCGAACTCACAGACCACAAGATCGTGACCCGAGTTGAAGTCGGACGCTTAACCGACTGAGCCACCCAGGTGCCCCATTTTTCCTTCTTTAAGCAGGCTCCACACTCCACACCCAGCGCAGAGCCCCCCATGGGGCCTGAACTCACGACCCCTGAGATCAAGACCTCAGGGGTCTCAAGAGCTGAGATCAAGGCTCAGACACCTGACTGAGCCACGAGGCGCCCCTCCAGGGACGCGTTTTTAGTGGATGCTCTCTGTCGTTGCTCTGTGGCCCCGGTTATCCTTGGCAGGGATGGGGTGCTGCTTGCCGGACCCCAGGCCCGAGGGAGGCCCACTGGGGCCACCGTGGCAGTGCCCAAGTCCGGCTCACACAGCGCTGCCTTCCACCGCACCCTCCTCTTCTGGCAAATCCGGGTGATGACAGAGCCCCCTCCAGGGTCCGCGGGCCCACGCCAGCCCAAGCTGAGTGTGGGGCCCGCCACACACG
The DNA here is from genome assembly GCF_018350155.1 of Leopardus geoffroyi. NCBI lineage: Eukaryota > Metazoa > Chordata > Mammalia > Carnivora > Felidae > Leopardus > Leopardus geoffroyi. The sequence goes on along the minus strand of NC_059330.1, from coordinate 59,072,675 downwards.
AAAAGCACCATGAGATTGCTTTGCTCTGGATCCCACGTCTGACCCTGCCTCCTGACCCTGTCCAAGGCCAGCAGGCGAAGGGCGCACCTGCCTGTGGCCCCGAGCCCCGAGCCCCGGCCCCCTGCAGGGCGGCGAGCGGCCCTCCCAGGGGTGCGCGTACCTGAGCGCCTCCCGGATGGTCCTGTGCGCCTCGTCCCGGTGCTTCATGCCCACCAGGCAGGCGACCCACTGCTGCACGATGTGCCTTTTCTCCACGTGGATGGCGTCTATCTCCGTGCAGGCCTGCGGGGGACAGTCAGGGTGACGCGGACGTTGGCCGAACCTCGTCATGCCGGAGGCCCCACGGGAGTGTGCGAGGGCCCCAATGCCGGAACCGCCTCCTTTCCCGTATGTGACTCGTGCTTTTCCTATCGCGCACCAGTGAAAGGACGAACGTGAACATAAATACGGCTCTAAAGACGCATCGAGCACCCACCCGAGCCCTGACCCAGGGCCGCGAGGTGTTCAGAGCCAGGGGATCGAGGAGGGGGAGAAGGCGGGTGGCGGGCAGTGACTGACGCCCGCCCCGTCGAGAATGCGGACGTTGGGGGGGGGGGGTCGCTGGTTCTCACGATGACTCCGGTCCACAGACGGAGCCTCGGGGCCCGACAGCCCTTCTCGTAAGAGCCTGCACCGTGGAGAACGACCTGGCGGCTGGGGGGGGGCGGGGCGTCCATCAGGCCCTGATGTGTCTGTGTGCATGTGTGCACGTGTGTGTGTGCACGTGTGTGTGTGTGTGTGTGTGCGTGTGTGTGCACGCGGGTGTGGGTGTGTGCGGTCACGTTCTCTACGTTTTGTAACCCAGAACTAAAAATCAGCATGCTGTGCACGGGCTTTCGTGTCAGCAGGTATTTGGTTGTCGGACAGGCTTCCCCTGCACGGATATGTGGTGACTCTTGAACCCGATGCCCGCCCTCCCTGCCCCCGCCCCCGCCCCCGCCCCCGCCATTCATTTTGCTGGTGGAGTTTTTAAATCTACACAATTTCTACTTGCGTGCATCTTCAGCACTTTCCTTGGAGCGAAGCCCCAGTGATATTTTGGGAGGGGGTAGGGGAGTTTTAGGGCTGGGCCGGGGGTAGGGGAGCATCTTTCCCCATGCGTGTTACAATGCTGTCCTTGAATAAGGATCTTTTTAAAAAAAAAAAAATGTTTGATGTTTATTTATTTTTGAGAGAGAGAGACAGAGCAGGGGAAGGGCAGAGAGAGAGGGAGACACAGGATCGGAAGCAGGCTCCAGGCTCCCAGCCGTCAGCACAGAGCCCGACGCGGGGCTCGAACTCACGACCCACGAGATCACGACCTGAGCTGAAGTCAGACGCTCAACTGACTGAGCCACCCAGGCACCCTGAATGGAGATCTTGATAAAGACCCACGTGTGTTTTCACTGCCAGCCTGGGAGGAACACTCCCCTCCTTGCTGGTTCATCCTGGTGAGCCCGGCAGAGCTCCCTGTCGGGTCCTTTCCATCACTGGTTCCTCATCCGTTCATTCACGAATGTCTGTGACGCACCTGCTGTGGGCCACGTGCTGTTCCAGGGGCAGGAAGGCAGGATGCACAGAACTCGGGGCGGCCCTGCCTGGCTGCGACACACCCAGAAGAGAGGGGCCGAAGGCACCAAAATTCATAAGGAGAGCAAGTCACGGCATCGTGTATATATGTCCACAAACACCACATCGTGGAATCAGGCACAGGGCATTTCTTACTGATTTTCAAGATCTAGGGGCGCCTGCGTGGCTCAGTCGGTTGAGCGTCCGACTTCGGCTCAGGTCGTGATCTCACGGTTCGTGAGTTCGAGCCCTGCGTCGGTCTCTGTGCTGACAGCTCGGAGCTTGGAGCCTGCTTCGGATTCTGTGTCTCCCTCTCCCTCTGCCCCGCCCCCATTTATGCTCTGTCTCTGTCTCTCTTTCAAAAATAAATAAATGTTAAAAAAAAAAAAGAAAAAGAAAAACCCTCTCTTCCTGCTCCAGACTTATTCGTCGGTGAAAGCCTCTGTCTCCCGGGCGTGGCTCCCCGCCTTTCCGTGAGGCTGGTGCCTGAGGTCCACAGACGCTATGGTGGGTGTGCCCTGCCCTCCCCACCTGCTCCGTTAGTGTCCGTGCTTAGAAAGGCCGCCCCAACTCAGGATTTAAAAGACATTTTTCTTTTATTTTCTTCCAGTGCATTTCCCCCCATTTGCATTCCTGATCCCATCTGGAATTTACTTCAGTGTCTGGTATGAGGAAGAGATTTAATTGTTCCCCAAATGATTAACCAAATGTCCCTACCCCGTTGTCCCTGATTCGCTTGTTCTCTACTGATTTATAATCTACTCAAGTTTTACACAAATGTTTGCTTACTTCTGGGCTCTCTCGTAGGCTACCATGGCCTGCCTGTCTCTCCTCGTCCCCAGGAACACAGTATTTTACCTTCCAGGGCTCTATAACTGGTGATATGTGGTAGGACAGCGCGAGGGTGACCGGCCCCAAGAGCCCTCAGTTCGGGGCAGACGGATTACTGGTCCCCCTTCCTGAATCTCCCTTCCCAAACGATTCCCGCCTAGTCCTCTGAGTTTCTTCTTCAGATAAACCTAAGAACCTCTCTGCTAACTATACAACTGCTTTTTTTCCCCTCCCCCCCCCCCCCCCCGCCCCGAGATTCTGATCACAACACATTCTAGATTCACAGGCTGGGGAGCACCGACCGCTTTTCCTTACGGGCCCAGGCACGTCTGTCCACTTGTTCAAGCACTTTTTTTTCCCTCCAGTAAAGTGGTTTGTTTCCTTTCTGTTGTTCTTGTGCACATGAGTGCAGAGGGTGATTCACGGATTTAAAAAAAAAAAAAAAAAAAAAAAGACACAGGCGCCTGGGTGGCTCAGTCGGTTGAGCATCTGACTTCGGCTCAGGTCGTGATCTCACGTGGGTTCGAGCCCAGCGTCGGGCTCTGGGCTGACGGCTCGGAGCCTGGAGCCCGCTTCGGATTCTGTGTCTCCCTCTCTCTCTGCCCCTCCCCCGCTCATGCTCTGTCTCTCATTCCCCAAAATGAACGAATGTGAAAACAAATTAAAAAAAAAAAAAAGACACAGCAACGTTGGTGCCTAGTGTTGGCTTCTGAATGTGGTGCCCCACCGAGTCCCTCCCTCCCTCCCGCCACGGGTCAGCAGGATGCTGGGACGCTTAGGGAGACACAGGGCTGGGCAGGGAGCCTGCGGGCTAAGCGGGCACCGGCCCCGGGCGGGCGCCGTGCGGTGGGCGCTAAGTGGCTGCTTCCACAGCCGAGTGCTGGGGTGACGGTCCTACCTCGCTCACTGCTTTCCTGAGAGCCCGGGTGTCCTCGGCCTGGGCGCAGCTCTGGGCCTCCAACAGGGAGATTTGTTCTTCCAGCTGGTTGGCTTTGGTGGTGAGCTGGTCCACGTGCAGATCCTGGGAAACGACAGGCACCTCAGAGAGAATTCTCCAGAAGCCCCCGACCCAAGTCAGTGACTCCCCGCCCCCGCCCCGCCTCGCTTCCGGCCGGCCACAGCCTCCCAGGGCCACGGCATTCACGCAAGAGGCAGAGCTAAGGGCCTTTTGGAAAATCAAAGGTCTGGTCGCCGCGTGGAGTTTGCAAAGCACCTGCTGCTTCTTCTCCAACTCGGCCCGCGTCCGCTCCACGTCCGACTTCTTCACCACCCGCTTCATCACGAGGACGTCGTCACGCACGTCCTGGTCTAATTTTTGCAGGTAGAAAAGGTGCAGAGCCAGGCCCTCCAGCTCGGCCTGCAGAGCCGCCACTGAGGGAGGAAGAGGGGGAGGGCTGCTTGGGCACCGCGCACGCGCCGTCTGGGCCCGCAGCCCCGGAAGGGCCCCCTCCCGCTGTTGGGAACCGAGCCTGGGAACCTGCTTCGAAACCACGGAGACCTTCGGGGTGCCTGGGGGGCTCCGTCGGTTGAGCGTCCGACTTCGGCTCAGGTCACGATCTCGAGGTTCGTGAGCTCGAGCCCCGCGTCGGGCTCCGTGCTGACGGCTCGGAGCCTGGAGCCCGCTTGGGATTCTGTGTCTCCCCCTCTCTCTGCCCCTCCCCTGCTCGTGCTCTCTCAAAAATAAATAAACGTTAAAACAAAACAAAAAACAAAGACCCAGACTTACAGTCCAGTTGGAGAGACAAAACCACATGTGATCTGTATCCACGAATCACAACAAGCCGCCCGCTGCCCACCAAGTACTAGAGGCCCTCCCTGTGTCTAAGGATCTGCTGATAGTGTGTCAGGCTGTGAGGCCTCGTGTGAATTTTACAGAGTTTTGTTTCGTCTTGTTTTTTACTGCTTAGAGGTTGCCAGTCTTAAGTAGAGCCCTACACCCCAGGAGGAGGCCGGCCTAAGTGGGGCTCAGCTCTGCGGGAGCCCCCGGACTGCGATGGCTATGTTGGGGGCGCAGGCCGGAGCACCAAGGCTGTCCTCCACGGCCAGGCCCGGCCAGGCCGCACTTCCCACTCCCAAACCCCGAGGAATGGACGACTTTTAACTAAACTCACAGGAGCCTGATTTCTAAAGCCAGAACACCAGCTCATTTAGGCAGCTAACCCTCGATCAGCCCTAGTCTGCCCACTTGGATAGAACGTTCCGTTCTAAGGGGTGGATCCACGCCCAGGACTGATTTATAGATCCCACGGTGGCTGGGTGAGTAGCGAGTTATGGCAGGTGTCCTTCAAGGGTGTAGCTTAACCTTGGAAGACATTCTTTTGCATCCAAGAGGACTGTAAAAATTCCAGCGCTGGGGGATTCTGTGGCTCCTGTGTGGGTAGGGATGACGGGACGGGGGGGGGGGGGCGGGAGCGGGAGTAGGGAGGAAGCAGGAAGAGACAGAGGAGGTGTTGCAGAAGCGGGGTCACCAGGGCAGGCTGGGGCAGGGGGAGACTGCGCTTGGAGAGATGTCTTTACAGAGATCATTGACATACAACGAGGTCATACGAGTGGCCCTAACCCCTGATGGCTGGTGTCCTTATGGGGAGCAGAGATCAGGACACAGGTGCACGGAGGAATGACCAGGGGAGGACACGGGGAGAAGGAGGTGGCCACAAGCCTGGAGAGAGTCCTCGGGAGGACCCAGCACTGCCCACACCAGAAGATCTCCGACTTCCGGCCTCCGTGGCACTGGGTTACAGCCGCCCGAGCTGACCGATTCACCCTCGCCTGAAACATGAGACAGCGTGCGCGGAACCTTCCTTAAGAGCACGAGTCCAACTGTGCTTTACTTCTTAGCTGCCCGAGTTACTACAAGCCAGCATTTCCAATGCTCATTTAAATGTGCATTCTCGTGACATCGGTGGAGTTGAACCGAGTTTCACAGTCTTCATGGCCAGGTCTGTCCCTTCTCCAATTTGCCTGCTCATGTCCCCAGCCACACTGCTACTGGGATGTTGGTCGGCTTCTAAGAACTCGAGATGCATTAAAGGCCGGGTGGGCAGAACTTGAAAATGGCTCCCCTGGCCTTTGCCCTTGGGTGCGGTTCTTGCGATCGCATTGCGTTACCTATCGGAAGGGAAATGAGCGGGTGGGCCAGGCCTAAGCAGGTGAGCCCTTCAAAAGCAGCGAGTTGTGTCCAACTGGTGGCCAAAGAGGAAGTCGGGGTGGGGGTGGGGGATGTTTTCAGGATGAACGGGACCCAACGAGAGGGGAATTCTCCAAAGTTGGCTCACAGAGGGAAGGGGCCACATGGCGAGGGATGTGGGCGGCCTCCAGGAGCTGAAAGCCATCCGTGCTCACAGCCGGCGAGCAGCACCCCTCAGTCCTACAGCTGCCAGGAGCTGCATTCTGCCAACGACACGAATGAGCCTGGAGTCGGATTTTCCCGGGTCTTCCCGCCTGCACCAGGCCTCGGCCTCGTGATGGCCAAGCAGGGGGCCCGGCCAGCTGCGCCAGACCTCTGAGCTCCGGCGGCGTGCGCGCCCAGATCCGCGGGCTGGTTTTAAGCCCCGAAGTTGGTGAGAAGCTGTTTCTCAGCAGCGGAAAACTAACACAGAGGACATGGGTGTTGTCGCAGGTGCTCGAACGGGGTTTCTCCCCAGTTTGTGCTTGTCTTTCAACTCTGTCAACCCCTCTTGGTAAGTTTTAAGTTTCTGTGCAAGGAAAAGTGCTGAGCTCCTCCCCTCCGGCCTCAGCGCTCCACGTCACGCTTACGGAGGCCTGCCTCACCCCGAGATGGTGTTTAAAAACGATCCCACATATTCTCCTAATGCTTCTGTGATTTTCTTAAATATTTACTGCAGCTGACCTTGCTTTTTGTATAGGGTGAAATAGGTGCCTAGGTATTTATTTTCAGAGGACCAAGTGATCAAAACATACGCTAGGGGCTTAAAAACGCAATCTGTGCGTTTCTGTAATTTGCAGTAAATTAGCTAAATTCCCAGGCGCGTTTCCTGCCGTTCTGCTCCGCACCATCGATCTGTGTGCCCGCGTTTCCTTCCGCGCCATTCTGTGTTTATGGCTGTGGATTGACAGCGAGTGTCGATACCTGATGGGACAATTTTCCTTCATTATCTTTCCTTGTCAAAACGTTCTTGGGTATTCTTGCGCGTTTAGTCTCCCAAGTAAACTTGAAAATCAGTTCGTGGAGAATGGAGAGCTTTTTATGTCTTGATATGGAATAACCTCCAGCATACATTGATACGAGAAGAAAACAAGAGACAGAGCAGTGGGTATAACGTGTGCATACTTTCTTAAAAAACGTTATTTATTTATTTATTTTTGAGAGAGAGAGAGAGAGAGAGAGAGAGAGAGAGAGAGATCATGACCTGAGCCGAAGTCAGACGCTCAACTGACTTGAGCCACCCAGGTGCCCCGCACATACTTACTAAAAAAAAAAAAAAAAAAAAATCCTTGTAACTCACTTTGCTTTTAAACCCCAAAACAGCCTTAGAAAAACACACCAGGACCACTGACGCCAGGTGCCCCCGTGGAGGGGGAGAGGGCCCGGGGGAGGGGGGAGGCTGCAGGACTTCGTGTCCCAGAGCCCTTGAATTTTGAGTTATTACTTCTTGACAATAATCAAGGGTCACAGAAGTGACCCTTCTATATTGTGTGGCTTTCCTTCCAATGACACGGGAGAGCTTTGTTTATGGAAATCTGTTTTATGTCCTTCAGTGAAATTTTACTGGTTTTCTCTGGATAGGCTCACTCACTCCTTGTTAGATTTATTCTAAGTATTTTATGGTTGTTACCACCATTGTGGATAAGATTTAAAAAAAAATTAGTTGTTAATGGGATATTACGGGTATAGGAGAAAATGCTAGATCGGGCATTCAGCTAGTTTATGGATTTCTTACTGTTTCTATCACTGTGTGTGTGTGTGTGTGTGTGTGTGTGTGTGTTTTAATCAACAATCCGGAATCTTCTGGGTCAACAATCATATGATTGGTAGAGAATGAGAATTTCCCATCCCAAATCCACATCTCATTTGTTTTGCCTGCTGGAGCCTCTGAGGCAAGGCCCACGGGGCGCTGGCGGCTTCCAGCTCCTTCCCGACGGGAGCTGTAACTTCCCTGGTGTTGCCACTCAGTGTGGTTTTCTTGTTCGCTGTTGAAAATAGGTACAAAGGACTTTCCTTCTACCCTAGTTTAGGATGGCCGATGGGTTTGAACAAGAGCCCGTTCTGTACCCCCCCAGAAGGTTTTTCTTTCCCCTCTCCTTTATCTCACTAGTATAATGCATTAGATTAGTAGATTTCTTCACTTCAAATGAAACGAATTCCTTCTGAGTTCCAGAAGGAAGCCCTTCCTGACTGCGAGATATTTTTCTTTGAATTTGTGGCCGGATGCAATTTGCTACTATCGTACTTAGGTTTTCATACCTCGAAGGTGAGACTGCTTGGTACGTTTCTGTGTTTGTGGCTATCACGTTTGCAGTGGGGGTTATTCTGAGCTTTGTAAAGCGAGCCTGGGAAGATTCCCAAATTTCCCACCCTCTGGAGGGCTGGACAACATGGGAGGGTGTCCGTTCCTTTTGGGTTAGTAGGACTTTTCCATAACGTCTTTGGCGACAAACTGGTGATTTTAGGGAAAATAGATGTTTGATAACGTTTTCAGTTTCTTCGATGATGAGCTCAGTATGGTGCGTGGGCTTCTTGAAATAAAAAACAACGATGCCTCTGAATTGTCCTCATTCTCAGTGTCGCTAATTGTGTCACGCCCTTTCTGTTTGTTGAGCGCGTCAGAAGTTTATTCAATCGGTTGGTCATTTCAAAAACTAAGTATTTTGGGGGCACCTGGGTGGCTCAGTCGGTTGAGCATCTGACTTCAGCTCAGGTCATGATCTCGCAGTTTGTGAGTTCGAGCCCCGCGTCGGGCTCTGTGCTGGCGGCTCGGAGCCTGGAGCCTGCTTCCGATTCTGTGTCTCCCTCTCTCTCTGCCCCTCCTCTGCTCGTGCTCTGTCTCTCTCTGTCTCTCAAAAATGAATAAATGTTAAAAAAAAAAAAAAACCCAACTAAGTATTTTTATCTATCAGACCAGCTCATTTTTGTTAAACCAGTTCTGTCATTTTATTTTGTTAACTTCCCCTTCCTACTTCTTTTGGTTAATTTGCCCTTTTTAAGCCTCTGGAAGAAGAATGTTTTAATTTCGGTGTTGTTAACGAAAAGCTAAATGAAACGATGCAAGGTCACGGGTTTTATCCAAGGGCTTTCCCCTACAGCCACAAGTGTGATTCGTGGCTTCTTTGCCATCCGTGCCCCAAGTAGTCTGTGGTCTCTTGATGTGAGAGTGTGGACAGGACTCTTCTGGTCCCCTTCCCTTCCCTTCTGAGCATTGCTACCTTGTCGTTTACATTTGACATCTGTGATTCTCAGCCCTGACTGCACATCAGAATCACCTGGAAGCCTTTAAAAAAAAAAAAGAAAAAAAAAAAAAGACAAGAAACAAAAGGTCCTGGCCCTTCGTGGAGCTAACTACTTCGTCGGAGCTGTGGGCTGGGCTGGGTCCCGGTGGCTCTGAGTCCCCTGGGCTCCTGCAAGGGGCAGAGGGTCCTCCCCGCCTGCCGGAGCCTGCTTTTGTCCTGCCCGTAAGCCGATAGCATTTTTTCCTTTGCCTTTGGAATTGAAAAATGTCACCAGCTGTGTCCAGGCACGTTTATTGTTTCTTCCAGCTGTCCGGCCCTCTGTGAGTCTTCATATTTGAAGACATAGCTTTCCGGAACTCACGCAGATATTCTCCCCTGACGTTGTCGGTTAATGCCCCTGATCTCCTGGAATTTCTGTCTGATGGACGTTGACCGTCCCAGATCTAACAGCCGTGGCTTTTATTTCCTTCTCAAAACGTCCATCACTTTGCTTGGGGTTTTTGCTCTGAATTCGGGGAAGAATTCCTCAAACTGGCCTCTGAGTTTACAAGTTCAGTTTTTAGCGGTATTGACTTGTCTGTTTAGAGACTTTTATTTTGTTTTGGTTTTGGGTGATGGTTGTATTTTTTATTTCCAAGTAGCCTTTTCCCTCATCCTTTTTGCTCGTTTTACTGATGTGACGACCTCTAAGATCTCGGGCGGAGTACCCACTGGAACGTGCTCAGTCCTCTTCTGTTTTTGTTGTCGGCCCTGTGCCTGGGACGGGTCTGCCCCATCGGCAGGGCCGGGACCACCACCCGAATCCCCTCGTGTTCCGGAAGGAGAAACCGTAACGTTTCTGGAATCCCTACCTGGTTGGACAGCTTCCCTTCCTGTGTCCGGTGACCTCCAGGAAGGACACGAAGTCCAAGAGATTACTGTATCTCTCCGGAAGCCTGTCCACACCCTGAGCCTCCCCTGAGGGGTCCTGGCGTGGAGGGGGCGGGGGGCCCTACATTCTACCCCACCTGGGGGGTGCGACTCTTTATTGTTACAGCATGAATTTCGCCTTCTTCTCTTTTCGGTATTTCCTGTTAATTTGGTGGTGATCGGGGAGGGTGCTTGATAGTGGGCATTTACCCCGACTCTGTCAATCCAGAAACTTCTGCGTTTCTCAGGGTCTAAAACATTCCCCATTGCAATGATCATAGAGTTGAAGAAACTTGGAAACATGAAAAAGCCCCAGGCTGAACTAATCACAGCAGAGCGAGCGAGCGAGCGGCCGTTCAGGGGACCGACGACCTGGCCCTGAGCAGGGTGGGGGCGGGGTGGGGGCTGTTTTACTAGGAAACGCCCTATTGCCTCATCTGGTCCAAAGCCTCCCTGGGTTCTGCCCTGTCCCCTGGGCCATGGGCCCCGGCTTGTTCAAGCCCCTGGGCTCCAGACTGGGCCTCACCCATTCCTTCCCACTTGTTTAAAGCCTGCCAAGCCCCCACGACCCACGTGCCTCTTCAGCTTTGACCCTGTCCCCTTTCGCTGTTTGCTGCTTCACCTCATGAGGGGCCTTTGAAGACGCAGATGACTTCCCTCCCTAAAAAGCCTGGGAAGCCCCCTAGGATATGACCACATCTTGCTTTTTCTCCCTGCGATCCCAGGGAGCCTTTGGGGGGTGAGATGGTGTGTGGCACCTCCCCATGGGGACGTGACAGCACGCGGGGATGCCCCACTGGGTCATGACGGCACTCGGGGGACACCCTCGGGGTCGCGCAGGCGCACGGGGACGTGACAGCACGCGGGGATGCCCCACTGGGTCATGACGGCACTCGGGGACACCCTCGGGGTCGCGCAGGCGCACGGGGACGTGACAGCACGCGTGGACACCCTCGGGGTCGCGCAGGCGCACAGGGACGTGACAGCACGCGGGGATGCCCCACTGGGTCATGACAGCACTCGGGGACACCCTCGGGGTCGCGCAGGCGCACGGGGACGTGACAGCACGCGGGGATGCCCCACTGGGTCATGACGGCACTCGGGGACACCCTCGGGGTCGCGCAGGCGCACAGGGACGTGACAGCACGCGGGGACGCCCCGCCTTACGCTTCTTGCGCTCGCCGTTGGCGTTCTGGCAGGTCTGGGCGTAGAGCTGGCGCGCGGCCCGCAGCTCCTCCTCCTTCTGTCGCCTGGCGCAGGCTGCCATCGAGTGCCGGTCGTGGCTCTTCTCCAGCTGCATCTGCAGGCGGGCCAGGTGCTGCTGGACCCCGTACAGATGCACCCCCAGCTCCTGCCGCTGGACCCGGCTTTGCTTGGTGGCCGCGCCCTGCCGCAGAGAGAGGCGCTGCGTCAACGGACGGAGGCGCACAGGCTGGCGGGGTTGGGGGGGGGGGTGCTGGACAGATACGCACCAGCTCTTGAAGTTCCAGGTTCAGCTTCTCTATCTGTCGGTTGAGATAGTTCTTCAGGGCAGCCTGGAACCTTACCATCAGGGGCTAAAACGACAGAGAAGCCGGCCGGAGTCACTCTCCTGGCCTATGCAGGGCACAGCCTAGGTCGCCAGAGGTCTCCCTGGGGGCACAGAAAGGACTTCCACGCCGGGTGCTCCCCGCTTCTGCCCGGAGACCTACTCCGCCAGCCACAGAGTAAAGGCACTCATGGCCCTGTCCCAGGCACTGAAGGCTTGAGCGCATTATTTTGGGGGAATGCCTGGGTGAGCTGGGGTGGTGGTCCTGGAACCTCCCTCCCCCACTTCCCTGGAGATGAGAGGGGTGATGGACCTGGGTCGCCGGCGCTGAATGAGCACGGAGCCCCTTTTCCCAGAGCAACTGCCGATCCTCTCCGGGGTGGGGGGTGGGCACCGCGACTGTCCAAACGGGCTCGGCCGGTCAAGATCTGCCTTCCCCGCTCACCAGAGGGGGCGGCCAGGGAGCTCATAACCTGGTAGGTTTGCTCCAAGCGGTGGCTCTGAGTGGGGGTGACCGCGCCCCCACCCGACGTCCAGCAGTATCTGGAGACATTTCTGGCTGTCACGGCTAAGGGGCAGGGGTGCTATTGGCATCCAGCGCCTGGAGCCAGGGATGCTGTGTCCGACAGTCCCCCCCCCAACCCCGCCCCAGAGAGTGACCCGGTCCCAATGTCAGCCGTGCCAAGGTTGAGACTTGGCAAAACAGGAGAAGATGCCTCACAGAGCAGCGGCCCAAACCGTGCAGACAAACTGCCGAGAGGGTGAGGGGTGCGCGGGGCTGGGGTGGGGCGTGGGGAGCTCTCCGTGTGTGCAGGGCGCCAGCGGGGCCTGGGAGCATGTGCTTACGTGGTCTGGGTCCAGAACCACCAGAGGGGTTCTGTCTTCCTCCGCCTCGTCGCTGCCCTCGGACTCTGTTCCGTCTACAGTCTCCTCCTTGGGAGGGCTTAGCTGCTGGATCTGGTCCAGGAAGGCGGGCACGGCCTCTCCCTCGGGCTCGGCATCAGGCTCCTCGGGGGGGACACCTGGGGGGACAGCAAGCCCTGTTGAGGGGCTAGTATGGTGCTTAACGAGGCCACTTGCAGACGCCATCAGGCGAGGCTGATGTCCAACCGCGTGCAACACGGCGGAAAAGAGAGACAAACGTCCAGGGGGTTGGGGCTCAGAAGCACTGCTTACAGGGTCTTCTGTTCGTGAATCTTCTATGTGTCGATTTACATGATCCATAAAAAGGATCGCACTTTATTTATTTGTTTTTAGTTTTGAGAGCGTGCGCATGAAAGGATCACATTTTAAAGGTAATGTAGGGGCGCCTGGGTGGCTCAGCCCGTTAAGCATCTGACTCTTGATTTCGGCTCAGGTCATGATCTCACGATCTGTGAGCTCGAGCCCCGCGTTGGGCTCTGTGCTGACAACACAGAGCCTGCTTGGGATTCTGTCTCCCTCTCTGTCTGCCCCTGCCCTGCTTGCTCTCTATCTCTCACTCAAAAAAATTGTAAAGAAGGTAAAAATTTTAAAAAGGCAATGTATATTACCTTTAATATATTCCAAGAAGGAAATATGTTTTGTAGATACTTTTTTTTTTTTTTTAACGTTTATTTATTTTTGGGACAGAGAGAGACAGAGCATGAACGGGGGAGGGGCAGAGAGAGAGGCAGACACAGAATCGGAAACAGGCTCCAGGCTCTGAGCCATCAGCCCAGAGCCTGACGCGGGGCTCGAACTCCTGGACCGCGAGATCGTGACCTGGCCGAAGTCGGACGCTTAACCGACTGCGCCACCCAGGTGCCCCTTGTAGATACTTTTCTAGACACAGATAGGGAATATTTGGTGACAGTTGGCTCCTTACTGAGGGACTGCATTGTTTTGTTTTGTTTTTGATGGGAAACGGCTGAAAAGATTGACAAGAAATGAAATATCTGTGAGGCTCCACTTCCAGCTTCCCTATCCACCTGAGCCAGAGAGATCCTGTTCTGTTTTTAACTCGTTCAGATGTGAGCTATCTTTGGGCCACTTGCGGGGTGATACAGGGCTTTGTTAGCTGGACCATCCACGCACACGTACCGTAAGGAATAAGAAATACCCCGATTTGCTTTTCCCACGTCCACCACACTGGGATAGGGGACAGGGCGTGCCGAGCAAGCCTCTGAAACTCAGAAAACACATACACTGGAGGATTTTGTGGCCGAACCCCTTTGTGAGACCAGGAGGCAGCAGGAAGTGGCCGTCAGGGGCTGTGGTTTGGGACGTCATCGGATCTCAGTCACGGTTTGCTTCTGCCACTTACTCGGATAGGCCACTAAATGACTCTTAGGATCTTTGTAAAATGGGAGACTGGTTCCCACGTCATCAGGTTACTGTAAGGATTAAACGCGATGCGACAGAGTGAATAATACCTATTAATAACATTTTTGTCTTTAGGCTCAGAGCTGAACAAGAAATGAGGTAACAGGTGGCGAATGAGTGGCACCGCTCACGCCGAAGGGGATGTGAAGGGGCTTATCCCATGGGCGGGACGGGACGGGACGGCCCGGCGGGTGCCGTGGTACCTGGCTCCTGCGTGAAGGGTTCTTTCGTGCTCAAGAGCAGCTCGTCAGAGTCCAAGGACGTGATGCTACTTCCCTGGCTCAGTCGGAGATGGTGTCGTGTCCCCAGAGGGAAGACTTTTTGCTGGAGCTCCTCGTGCGAGGATTTCTAGAGCAAGAACAACCAAACCCAAATCAACGAGGGCTTCGTCAGGACTGAAGTTACTTGATTTTGACCTATTACATTGTTCAAAGTCCAACGTAATTGCTAAAACAAAGGAAAACCATTTGGATATAAAGGTTATTTGGCTTTTGCAAAATGGAAAACATCTACGCCCCCGACCCCAGGAATTCAAGAATGGTCTCTGCCGGTCTAGAACTGTAGCAAAGTGTAAATGCTGAGGTATGGACGTGTGTCACACGTGGGGTTCTTTACTTCCAGATGCTGATCTCCCCGAGGATGGTAAGCAACATTTCTGAGCCTCCTCTGTACAAAAGGCTGCTGGAAAACCTCAGCCCCAGGCAAGAGGGTTGCTTCCACTTTTTTCCAAACCATTCCACTTTAGGGACATCTTGATAAGAAAAAGTCTTCTCTTGGGGCGCCTGGGTGGCGCAGTCGGTTAAGCGTCTGACTTCAGCCAGGTCACGATCTCGCGGTCCGTGAGTTCGAGCCCTGCGTCAGGCTCTGGGCTGATGGCTCAGAGCCTGGAGCCTGTTTCCGATTCTGTCTCCCTCTCTCTCTGCCCCTCCCCCATTCATGCTCTGTCTCTCTCTGTCCCAAAAATAAATAAACGTTGAAAAAAAAAAAAAGAAAAAGTCTTCTCCCTATCAAACTCAACACCCAAAAAACAAATAATCCAGTGAAGAAATGGGCAAAAGACATGAACAGACACTTCTCCAAAGAAGACATCCAGATGGCCAACCGACACATGAAAAAATGCTCAACATCACTCATCATCAGGGAAATACAAATCAAAACCACAATGAGATACCACCTCACACCTGTCAGAATGGCTAACCTTAACAACTCCGGCAACAACAGATGTTGGCGAGGATGCGGAGAGAGAGGATCTCTTTTGCACTGCTGGTGGGAATGCAAACTGGTGCAGCCACTCTGGGAAACAGTAGGGAGGTTCCTCAAAAAACTAAAAATAGAACTACCCTACGACGCAGCAATTGCACTACTAGGCATTTATCCACGGGATACAGGTGTGCTGTTTCGAGGGGGCGCATGCACCCCAATGTTTATAGCAGCACTATTGACAATAGCCAAAGTATGGAAAGAGCCCAAATGTCCATCGATGGGTGAATGGATAAAGAAGATGTGGAATATTACTTGGCAATCAAAAAAAATGAAATCTGGCCATTTGCAACTACATGGATGGAACTAGAGGGTATTATACTAAGCGAAATTAGAGAAAGACAAATATCATATGACTTCACTCATATGCGGACTTTAAGATACAAAACAGATGAACATAAGGGAAGGGAAGCAAAAATAATATAAAAAGAGGAAGAGGGACAAAACATAAGAGACTCTTAAATATGGAGAACAAACTGAGGGTTACTGGAGGGGTGGTGGGAGGGGGGAGGGGCTAAATGGGGGAGGGGCACTAAGGAATCTACTCCTGAAACCATGGTCGCACTACATGCTAACTAACTTGGATGTAAATTAAAAAATAAATTAATTTTTAAAAAAAGAAAAGAAAACATCTTCTCTCGATAAAAATGCCTGCCTCCATTTTAGCTTTAAAAGATACTCTTGCAATTATATTACTGTTGATGATAATTATTGCTGCTGCTGAACTGGTGGGTATTGGTAACAACAATGACCCCGCACAACACCCCGTGAGGAGGTGATAGGAGTCACTTCTGTTATCTGGCGGTGGGAGGGGGGGTGGGGGGGTGGGGAGGAAGCAGCCTCACAGCAGCTAAAGACCTTGCCTCAAGTTCCCACAGTCGGCCAAGGGCAGGTGCAGACTTGGGACGCCTCAACCCCCAGCTCGTGCTCTTTCTAACACTTCCTCAGATGATGCCGATTCTAGAAACCACCCCTGAGGCGTCCAGAACCGTAATGACAGTAATGGGGGCCCAGAGTCAAAAGCCCACCTCTGCGGTGTCCAGAAAAGGCTTCTCCCCCTGAGAATTCAATGAGGCATCCAGAGGCCAATGCACTTGGCAGCTCCCTCCCCGCAATTCCTCTTCTTTCTAAAGACTGAGCACCAGACGGGAGGAAGGAAAATCAGGCTCCCTCTCAGGTTTGTCTCTGCCCTCCTGGCTGATCACACTTGGAAACTGTTTCCCTGTGCGTTTTCTAGAAACTAGACCCACGGACGCACACTGAGTTTACAGCTCACATCACCAAGTGGCCCATACTTCCCATCTTCTGGACATCTTACGAGGTGGAGACATTTGCTCTTCTGAGTTTAATTAGTGGGCATCAAACCATGTTATTCTCCAAAGCTATTAACTCTCTAGGGTTCATCAGGTGGGGCAGGATTTTTGCTTTGTGGTTCAGAACGGTGGCTTTGGATCGAGAGCAACCATCACAGCTGTGCGACTCTGGGCAGGGAAGTCTGTCCGCCCGTTCCCTCATCTGTACAGTAATCATAGTTCCTGCCCCACAGGGTTGTTGTCAGATTCACTGAGACAGCAACGTCAAGGGTGTAGGCGCGTCCAGCCCAGAGTCGAAGATAGAGGAATGTAACCCTGCTCCTTGCTTTCCTTCCAGAACAACTCAAACCTGAAGCCAGCAGGCGGGGCTGGCCTAATGTGGGGTGAGGAGGGCTGGTTCCAGAGACCGTCCCTGTGGGGGGTCATCACCGCACAGGTGACAGGCCTGGGCCTGGAGACAGGAGTCCCCACAGACGATAGCCTGGCACAGAGTCAGAGCCCAAACATCCTGGGGCCCGCCTGGGCAGGGTTGGCCCCACAGTGACGAGGGTGACTGGGGCGTCCCAGTGTGGGGTGCCGCAGTTCAGGTGGGGTGAGAAGGGTCCACTGGAGGGTGGAGAAATGCAGTGAGGGTTACACCTGGGGGGCTGATCAAATTAATAACTACATCAAGGAGAATGGAGGCTCGGCTTCCCATTGTTGGAAAAAGGACATGGGAATATGGAAAGGGAGGACATCAAGAGGAACCCACTCGGGGGTGAGTGGTGTTAGAGAAGGGTCAGTGTGAGCTGTGTGTGTGTGTGTGTGTGTGTGTGTGTGTGTGGCATGTGCATGTGTGGTGTGTATGATACTGAGAGATCCTGGGGACAGTGACATCCCAGTCAATGAGATTACCTGGCACCTGAATCTTGACTTCTAAATTCTGTTTTCCATGAAAAGAAACCAGGCTCCTGGAGAAATGTCTGATTCTAGGGCCAGGCAGTTCTGTGCCAGAGAATGAGAAAGTTCTCCAAGGATGACGGCAGTTAAAAAAAAGCATGATGTGGGTACGTCAGAAGGACACAAAGACCAACTTGAATGGGCTCTCATAGGCCAAATTGGGGACAATTTCTATTCAGTGTTGTACTGGAAGTTCTGGCCAGTGTAAGAAGGCAAGAAAAAGATATGAAGGGCATCTAGATTTGAAAGGAAGAAATTAAACTGCTTTTATTCACAAACAACATGATCATCCTTATGAAGCATTGTATGGATTCTACAAAAACAAAAAAGCTACTAGAACTAACAAGGGTGTTGGGGGCGCCTGGGTGGCTCAGTCAGTTAAGTGACAAATTCTCACTTTTGGCTCAGGTCATGATCTCACGGTTTGTGGGTCAGAGCCCCGCATCGGTCTGTCTCTGCGCTGGCAGAGCAGAGCCTGCTTGGGATTCTCTCTCTCCCCCTCTCTCTCTGCCCCTCACTAGCAGGGTGTTTAGCAATGTTGCTGGATATAAGATCAATATACAAAAATCAGTTGTGTTTCTATATACAATATAGCAACAAACGGAAGACATTTAAAATACCATCAAAAAATCCAAAATAGTGAGGGATAAATCTGATAAAAGATGGACCTGTACACACTGCTGAGAGAAATATGAACTCTTAGAAATATGGTGGTAATCTGTTGTGATTTTCTTTCTTCATTTGAAATACTCACTTTCCTATCTTAAACAAAAAGAGCGCTTTCCCACACAATTTTTCTTTTCTTTTCTTTTTATTTAATTAATTTATTTTGAGAGACAGAGAGAGTGAGCAGGGAAGGGACAGAGAGAGAGGGAGAGAGAGAACCCCAAGCAGGCTCCGCACTGTCAGTTTGAAGCCCAACGTGGGGCTTGAACTCACTAGCCGTGAGATCATGACCCGAGCTGAAACTAAGAGTTGGACACTTAACCAACTGAGCCACCCAGGCGCCCCCACACCCAATTTTTCTTACATGCAAAGGGGTAAACGGTAACTTCGCAGTGGAGAAGAATGGCCCTTTTTCATCAAGGGATCCACACCAACATCATCGGTAATGGGACAAACTATGACTGTGTGCCACCTGTTAGGACACAAGGAGGACACAGAATCCATCTGTGAACCCTTTCCATTGGATCATAACCCAGATTGCATCAAGAGGAAAACCAGGAATATCCAAACTGAGGGACATTTTAAAAGTGGCTGGCTGGTGATCTTTAAAAGTGTCAAGGCCATTAAAGTCAAGGAAAGATTAAGTCCTGACAGAAGGGACAGCTAAAAGCCACATGTGATTTGAAACGTACTTCTGTTATAAAAGACATCATTTGGACACTTGGTGAATGAGGCCTGAGGATTATCTGGTAACGTGATGAAATTTCCTGATTTTGATAGTTATATTTTGGTTGTTCGTGGGAGGCACGCACAGAAGCACTTGGAGGCAATGGGGCATCAGATCGTCACCTTACTCTCCGAGGTTAAAAAAATAAAAAGTTCTTCTAATAATACTTCAATTTTCCTTTTTTCTGTCTTTCTTTTGTTTTTTAAGCAGCTCAACGCCTAGTGTGGAGCCCGACATGGGGCTTGAACTCCTGACTCTGAGGTCAAGACTTGAGCTGAGATCAAGAGTCGGACGCCTAACTGACTGAGCCACCCAGATGCCCCCATGATTCAATTTTTCTATAATCCCATGCTTGTTCAAAAATTTAAAAAAGAGGGGCGTCTGGGTGGTTCAGTCGGTTAAGGGGCCAACTTCGGCTCAGGTCATGATCTCACGGTTCGTGGGTTCGAGCCCTGCGTCAGGCCCTGTGCCGACAGCTCAGAGCCTGGAGCCTGCTTCAGATTCGGTCTCTCCCTCTTCCACTGCCCTTCCCCCCTTGTGCTCTCTCTCTCCCTCTCTTTCTCTCTCTTTCAAAGATAATCATTGGGGCGCCTGGGTGGCGCAGTCGGTTAAGCGTCCGACTTCAGCCAGGTCACGATCTCGCGGTCCGTGAGTTCGAGCCCCGCGTCGGGCTCTGGGCTGATGGCTCAGAGCCTGGAGCCTGTTTCTGATTCTGTGTCTCCCTCTCTCTCTGCCCCTCCCCCGTTCATGCTCTGTCTCTCTCTGTCCCAAAAATAAATAAACGTTGAAAAAAAAAAAAATTTTAAAAAAAAAAGATAATCATTAACAAATCAGGAGACTATAGATGCTGGAGAGGATGTGGAGAAACGGGAACCCTCTTGCACTGTTGGTGGGAATGCAGACTGGTGCAGCCACTTTGGAAAACAGTGTGGAGGTTCCTCAAAAAATTAAAAATAGATCTACCCTATGACCCGCCAATAGCACTGCTAGGAATTTACCCAAGGGATACAGGAGTGCTGATGCATAGGGGCACTTGTACCCCAAGGTATAATTATAGCAGCACTTTCAACAATAGCCAAAGTATGGAAAGAGCCTAAATGTCCATCAACTGATGAATGGATAAAGAAATTGTGGTTTATATACACAATGGAATACTACGTGGCAATGAGAAAGAATGAAGTATGGCCTTTTGTTGCAACGTGGATGGAACTGGAGAGTGTGATGCTAAGTGAAATAAGCCATACAGAGAAAGACAGATACCATATGTTTCCACTCTTAAGTGGATCCTGAGAAACTTAACAGAAGACCGTGGGGGAGGGGAAGGAAAAAAAAAGTTGGAGAGGGGGGGAGCCAAACCAAAAGAGACTCTTAAAAACTGAGAACAAACTAAGGGTTGATGGGAGGTGGGAGGGAGGGGAAAGTGGGCGATGGGTATTGAAGAGGGCACCTGTTGGGATGAGCACTGGGTGTTGTATGGAAACCAATTTGACAATAAATTTCATATTAAAAAAATAAAAAGAAATAAAGAGAAGAAAAGAAAATTAAAAGACAGTAACTATTGTCATTATAATCATTATGACCTAGAATTGCCCTGTCCAATATGGTAGCCACTAGCAACAGGTGGCTATACCAATTTAATTAGAATCCTAATTAAAAACTCAGTCCCTCCATCTCTGAAGCCACATGTGACTGATGGCTACCATGTTGGACAGCAAAGATAAGGAGCATTTCTATCATCATGAAAAGTTTCACTGGACAGTGCCGTTCTGGAGACCAGAATCCTGGATGCCCTTACGTGAAATGTTCCCAACCTAGGGTTGGCGAACACCAAAGAAAGGTCCAGAAACTCTTGGCATTCAACAGCGGGTCCTGAGACCTCAGTTTGCTAAGAAATTTCTAACAGGAATTGTGATGTGTTTTTATAACGTGCCCCGAGTTCTTCACCCAGGGTGACAGACCACAGAGGCAATAAAACACTTTCATAAAACAGACCTCAGGGCCACTCACCGACGTGCTAGTCTGGGGTCCGGAAGCATCCCGGTCTATTTGCTCGGATAAGCCCAAGGCTTGCAGGGATGGCTGTGCAGAGGTGTCCCCTGGTTCTGCGGATTCTGACGGACCGGGGGCTCCTCTGTCTTCGGGAACAGCTTCCCCGCCCACATGTTCGTACGGGTACGTGGGGCCCGCTTCCTCTCTGGGCATCTGCGCAGGACTTTTGTATAAAGAAGCCAGATCCGTAGAACTGACTTTCCCTTCGGGTGATGTGCCTTCCATATCGGATTCGAACTCTCCTTCAGATTCAAATTTCTCTTCTGTCTCCACTTCTTCAACACTTCCGACTTCTCCCTCCATCTCGGTTTCTCCTTCAGTTGTGACTTTCTCATCGTCTTCAGAAAGCTTTGCGGCTTCGACAGCCTCGTCATCGTTCTGGTCACTGCTCCTCTCTGTTGGTGGGATCTATAGATGCGTGGCAGGGGGAAAAAAATCAGGAAACACAGTATAAGGCGCCCTGTGAAGTTTTACTCTTCATTGTGTAATTATGCGGACGGGAAAATCGCATCTGTACACGTCTGAGTGTCACTGAGAGAATACGCTCCACGCTTTATCTGTTCTCTCCAGTGTTTGTGATTTTTGCGTCCTTTGCTATAGAAACCGAATTCCGAAAACCTCAGGGTGATCTGAATAGGAGACGGGGGTGGGGGGCATCCTGACTAGCCACCGACACTCAAGAATGGGAAGGAAGGAAAACGAGTTTCTCTGTGATGGGATTGAGTCTGTTCTAGTGCAAGGTACAAGATCACTGTATGGTCTTCTTGAACAGCTCTTAACTCTTTAATTCCGTGACTACAAGCCCAGCACACACAGCCCACCCCACAGGGAACCTTACCCTGTCGCCTTCAACACTCTGGTCCCCGCCTTCATTATTCTGGCCCTTCTCTCCTTCAGCAGTTGATTCGCCTTCTGGCTCAGACCTGGGTGCAGATATACAGTCTAAGTTTCCAATAACAGCGTTCTTTTTCTTAGCATTTATGACCTCCCAGTGTCTGTATATATTCTTATTTACTTGTTCATTATCTGCCTTCCCTCTAGGCTGTTGGCCATGACTTTGTTATGTTTGTCACCAACCCCAGCACTAGATCATGCCTGTTACATGGAGGGAGGGAGTGCCACAAAAGAGTCGCTGTACAAATGAATGAAAAATAATTACGGAAACATCAAAGGAACAGCATAAGTAGATTACAACAGAAAAGTCACCCTGAATATATATATATGTGTGTGTGTGTGTGTGTGTGTGTGTGTGTGTGTGTGTGTGTCTGGGACAAAACCGGGGAAAAGAAATACAAATAAAAGAATGTTGCATAGAAGGGACAAATTCAGAGACCCTTGGTTAGTTTCTCCATGATTTCCATAGTACAAGAATGTCATGACTTACATTCTTTTTTTTTTTTTTTGGGGGGGGGAGAGCACAAAGGGAGAAGGGCGGAGAGAGGGGGACAGAGGATCTGAACTTCAGCAGGCTCTGCACCGACAGCAGTGAGCCTGATGTGGGGCTGGAACCCACGAAACCACGGGATCCGAGCTGAAGTCAGATGCTCAACTCACGGAGCCACCCAGGTGCCCTATCATTTACATTCCTAAAATTATGTCTTCTAGTGAAAAATACAAGCTTATTTTTTAAAAAAGTCAGACTAATCCAGAAGTGTGTGACACAGTGAAAATCCTCTGTGACTCTCCCTCCCCTTCTCAAGAAAACCACTAGTAATAGAAGAGATTTAAGGGTATATTCTTCCAAATACATTTCTATGCATTTAATCGCGCGCGCGCGCACACACACACACACACACACACACACACACACACACACTTAGAGATCACACTCTACATACTGTTTTCCATTTAGTCTTTTCATTTTCTGTAACTTGGAATTCTTTCCATATCAGTACATATAGATCGACTTTTTTTTTTAATGAAACACTACAGAAGCATCAAAAGTAAAAGGTCAAATTCTTTAAAATAGTTTCTGTCCTTTTAAATAAAGCTTGAGAGCACAGAGGCTGGTGGCAGGTTCTTTACGTGGCTACTGTCTACCAGTGTGCGGAGGACGGTCACCCAGGGGCTTCCAGGCCACAGCGACCCTGACCCTTGCCCTCCCCCGCCCCCCCCCCCCCCCCCCGGCCTGGCGAGGGGGAGGCGTCCGCCCTTCCAGGACGGAGGGGCGGGGCGGCCCAGGCCCACAGAGACCCCCGCTCCCAGGCCTCTCAGCCGGCACAGCCAAGCATAGTGTTGCCATGGTTACTGCGGGGCTAGCAGGTACGGGGGTTCAGGGAGCGGAGCGGCCGGAGCGAGGGGGACGCTGACAAAGGGACTGGAGACGGGAAGGGGCGCGGAGGCTTGGGGGTGGCGGGGTTGGGGGGGAAGCGGGAAAGCTCAACGGAGCGGGGATGGGAGGGGCGCAGGTGCGGGGAAGGGGGCGTGAGGGGAAGGGACGCCCCGGAGGCTACGCCAAGGGGGAGGCGTGGGGGCGCTGCGAGACCCGCGACCCTCGCCCCGCTTACCCGCCGGCCGGGCCACCCGGCTCCGCCATCTCCCGTTGCTAGGCGACGCCGTCAACATCCGGCGGGCGGGGACCACGCGCGGGGCTGGCGCTGGCTGCGCGGCGGCGCGGCCTTTGTGCCACCGAGGCGCGCTAGAGGCGCACAGCACCGAAATACGTGCACACACACACTCACACACACATGGTTTGTCCGTCTCTGAGTCCGAGCTCTGTCCCGCCCGGCTCGGGTTCTGTAAAGCGACCACCGTGTCTACGAGCGTCCAGCCAGGCAACTCCGCTGCCCCGGGCACCGGCGACCGCCAAGCGCCCCGAAAGTGGCAGGCGGAGGTGGGGGCTCGAGGGGCTCAGGAGCAGGCTTCTCCGTGGGGGGGGGGGGCCGGGAACCCCAGCCTAGTGTCCACCCATCCATCCCCATAACTGGGGGGGGGGGGGTCGGCGTCCCCTCCGCGGAGGTGCCGCGAAGACTCCTCGGCGGAGGACGGAGGCTCGGTGGCACTTTGGTGGGTGATGATCCCTTCCTACCCCAAAATAGGAAAACTGTAAACGGAGAGGGCGAGCGCGCACGTGGAGCGTCCCAGGGGTCCTGCCTTCACTCCGCGTGGGGGACTCGGAGCTGCTGTCGGGGGCAGAGTCCCCGGGACCGGAATTGGGGAGGCCTGGCGCAGGGGACTTGAGTCTCGAGGGCGAAAGGCGACGGGGGAAGGGCCGGGTCGGACCAAGGGGTTGCGGGGTAGGGGGTGGGGGATCGGCCGGGAGCCGGGTTGGGCCCGGGGCTGGGCTGGGATCCCGGTTGGGCCGGGGTCGGGGTCGGGGAGCGGGCAGGTGGGGTCCGGGTTGGGGTCTGAGTTGGGCCGGGCCGGGCCGGGCTTGGGTCCAGGTTCGGTTTGAGGTCTCTGCTGGATCCGGGGCCGGGTTAGGCCCGAGGCCGGGTTGGGGTCCGTGTTGGGGTCTCGGTTGGGCCGGGGGCCGGGTTAGGGGCCGGGGCGGGCGGGATTGGGCCGGGGGCGGGCCGGGGGCCGGGCCTCGCCGCGCGTCCCCGCCCCGCCGCGCCTCACTGGCGGCGGCGGCGGCGGCGGCGGCAGCGGCGGCGGCGGCTCCGGGAGCCGGTGCGACTCCGGCCCGCGTTGCGGGTCCCGGGTGGGTATCGGGCCCGGGCGGGGGTCGCGGGGGCGGGGCGCAAGGGGCCCGCGGGGGACCGGGCGGCGCCCCCTTGGCGGGGACGGGGTGGGAGCGCGCGCGGGGCGCTGGGCCTGCAGCGGCGGGGCCCGGGAGGGGCCGGGGTCCGGCCGCAGCCCCAAGAGGAGCGGGGCCCGGGCAGAAGCGGGGCGGCGTGGAGGCACCCCGGGACCACGCGGGGGCCCCTTGGGGACCCCCTCCGCGGCGGGCGCCGGCGCCCCGGGCTGGGAGTGGACCTAATTCGGGGAGACTCCGTCCCCGCCTGTCTGGAGCCGGCGGACCGAGGAACTTGCGGTCTTTGTCTGGCTGGATCGTCGGAGCACGCGAACGAGAACTTGTAGGGGGCCGCCGTTTGCACACACAGCCCCCCGAAGTGTGCTTTCCAGCCCAACAGCGCGCGCGCTCTCAGCGTTGCTGGGCCTTAGGGTCGGGTGGTCTGGCTGTGAGCACCGCATGTCAGGAAACTCACTTCCTTTAGGCCTGGGCGCTTTCCCCCTCGTTCTTTACTTAAAAAAGAGAAAGAAAAAAAAAAAATAGGCAATTTAGGGTTGCTAAATATACCCTAAGGAGCCAGAAGCCAGTGAATCTGGAAATCCCGTTGTTCCCACACTTGGAATTTGGTGTTATACGTTGGCCACAGTCTAGTTCAGGTTCTATTCGGAGATAGAAAAGACATAATACGTTCTCTTTCCCCACCGTGAAGTTTGCTCTACTGCTGCACCAAGTTCACATGAGGGGGGGAGAGAGAGAGGCTGA
Organism: Leopardus geoffroyi; assembly: GCF_018350155.1. Classification (NCBI taxonomy): domain Eukaryota; kingdom Metazoa; phylum Chordata; class Mammalia; order Carnivora; family Felidae; genus Leopardus; species Leopardus geoffroyi. The sequence goes on along the minus strand of NC_059330.1, from coordinate 59,047,677 downwards.
GAAGAGAAGCGAGGCTGCTGCCCCCCCATCCCCCCCTACCCCCTGAACTGGTCTTGTGGACGTTTCTTTACCACCTGAAGGCCCTAGGTCTTGTATCGGGGAAGTGAGAAATGGTTCTCAAAAATGGCCATGTGCTGGGGTGCCTGGGGGGCTCAGTCGGTGGGGCCTCCAACTTTGGCTCAGGTCACGATCTCGCCGCTCGTGAGTTCCAGGCCCGCGTCAGGCTCTGTGCTGACAGCTCGGAGCCTGGAGCCTGCTTCGGATTCTGGGTCTCCCTCTCTCTCTGCCCCAACCCACTCTCATTCTGTCTCTGTCTCTCTCAAAAAGAAATAAACATTAAAAAAAAAAAGATAAAAAAAAAAAGAAATTCCTCGTTAGAGGGGCGCTGGGTGGCTCAGATCATGATCTCGCGGTTTGTGAGTTCGAGCCCCGCGTCAGGCTCTGGGCTGACAGCTTGGAGCCTGGAGCCTGCTTTGGATTCCGTGTCTCCCTCTCTCTGACCCTCCCCTGCTTGCTCTCTGTCTCTGTCTCTCTCTCAAGAATAAATAAACATTAAAAAAAAAAAAAAAGAAATTCCTCATTAGGAATATTAACATTAACTGATTAGTGACTATTGAATGCTTTTAAGAACCATGAAAACTTGCAAAGTAGGGATTGCCTTGTAGTAGTAACTGAGGGGTTCAAGAACAGCTGCCCATTGTTGGTACTGGGAGGCAAGTTGTACGCTAAATGAGGTCATTATGTTTTCTGTGGCACTTGTTGGCTTGTGGAGTGTTTATGGTGAGCAGAGGCTCAGAATATGGCTACAGAAAGTTCTTAACAACACTCCAGCGTTGATGGTTGCCGTGTACATAATTTCTGATTATTATGCATGACGTCACGTAACCCTAAAGACAAACCCATAAAGTCAGGACTGAGGTTGTCCCCATTTTACAGATGGGGACCCTGAGCCTCAGAGAATAAATTCCCCCAAGTTCATGCACCTAGGGCCGGCAGAACTGGAGGCCTCCGGCCCGGGGCGCTCCAGCCCCAGAAACGATTATGCACAACACTGCCTCCCACCTTGGAACTGTCCCCTGCTGGTCACATGCACACCCTCTTCCTGACCCCTCTTTTTGCAGACGTGGTTCACTCTGCCTAGTGATTCATAAACATGCAGTGGAGTGGGGACTGATCCCATGTCACCACCGGCTGCTAATATCAGTCCACCTTCATCCGGAAGGAGCCCCCCAGGGCTCGTGTACCGGCATTTGAGAAGACGGCCATCGCGTTTGCAGAAACGACCCGTGGAGTGGGCAGTGGTTGAAAACGTGGCCTCCGAAGCTGACTGCTGGGTTCAAATACGACCCTGGTGCCAAGCACTGACGTAGTTCCTTCATTTCCCCATCTGTACCGTGCAGATAACACTGGCTTCCTCAAAAGCCTGCCGCAATGATCATCTAAAGCACTTAGTGCCTGGGGTGCCTGGGTGGCTCGGTCGGTAGCTTAAGCGTGCCAAGTGCCTGTTACTTTTTTTTTTTTTAATTTTATTAATGACCATCATTTGGATTTTTCACATTTAGCAAATTGGTAAAAACATTTTGATTTTGTGTTTTCATTCGTTGTGTGTGCGGTCCCCCAGGCGGGGAGCTGCTCCGTGCAGGAGCGGAACTCATCATTTAGGTATATTTCCACTCTTATCTTTGTAACTCGACAGGGCGCTGGGTCCCTGCAGGCTGTTCTAGGGACCGGGGCGGCCGGGTTGTCTGGCAACACAAACCTCAAGTAGAGGTTTTACCGTGTCCGCCTTCCCCGACACACAGCTGAGGGACCCGGAGTCTTTCCCAGGCCTGAATCCTCTCTTGTAAGAGTAGCCACTTGGTTTCATTCGGTGTCACGGTGTGGGGAGGATGGGCTCACAGCTTGACTGTGAAACCAGCTAGAAGCAGCAGAGGCCGGGGTGGGGTTTATTGATGTACGTTGTATCGTACATGATCGTAGTGTATGCACGATACGGAAGAACATTGACCTGACAATGTACAGAAAGGAAAGCATGGGTCTCAGGGAAACGGTCCAGGAAATCTCTGTCCTTCCCCTGTAGTGTGGTTGTTTTGGGTCCTTTGGCACTGGCTCTTACGTGTCTAATAAACCCACTTTGGTGAGCTGTCTGGTGATACCTGATCTGAAGCGTGGCTTTTACTCTGTCTTCTGAGCGTCCTCAAAGAGGACCAGGGTCAGGCCACTTGTAGACTAAGCACGACATCCCCGTGGTGGCCAGCTTCAGTCGTATGGAGCGGAATGGAAAGAACTCAAAGCCCACGTGCGGGCAGAATGGCTCTCCCTTCTCTCGCGGAGCCTTGGGCGGCGAGTCTGTCCAGGTGTTTGAAGTTGACGTAGGTGACGAGCCACCCGTAGGGACCCACCTGACTGCAGTGTGGCACAGTCGTCCCGTGGTCTTTCTGGACCGGCCACTCCAGAAACCGCCGTAAGCGGGGCGCGCCCCGAGCCTGTGTCTGCGCTGGCTTGCACACTTTTGTTTCTGTGCCGGCGTTCCACACCGAGTGACCCTGAACTCAATAGTCTGATAAACTGGTCATGACACGCGCTGGCTTTCTGAAATTGGGGCAAAGGGCAGCCCTAACAGGTGTCATTTTACACTCTTTCGCTTTTCAGTTTCTGTAACTAGAATGCTTTCCCCAAGCAAGGTCAATTGCTCCTTTTCAAGGATGTTGTCAATACAGCCCCCCCCGCCCCCCCGATTTGCTTTTTGTCTTGTGGGGTGTTAGCTTTTCCTTTGCCACGGACAGAGAACCTCTGTGCATTCCGGTTTACAGAAATGTAGATGTCATTTCTACACTGTTGGGCCGGGTGTTGCCTTCCGGGCTGGATTTGCACCTTTCCTTGCATTTTGGGTTCAGGCCTTCCTTGTTCCTCAATCCTGGTTCATCCTTAAGGTCAGTTCCACCCCCCAGGCCCTACTTCCTCAGCTTTTTGGGGGGAAAATTGTGTTTTGGTATTTGTTGTCAAGCAGATGGTCTCTCTCTTGAGAGGCAGAAGCCATGGGGTTTTCCAGGGAGTCGGTGATAATCGAAGTGACAGCTGGAGAGCCAAAGGAGGAAAGTCACAGCTAAGCTGACCACCACCTCCCCCCTCACCTCGTTTCTGTGACCGTCTTGTCCAGTCCTTTCCCGTATGGCCGTGGGTCCGAGCCTCCAGCACTGGGGCTCACGCCCTAAACTGGGTTCTTTCCCTTGAAATACAAGTTGATCGTCTTGTACGCAGAGGTCTTGCCCACAGTCTTTTCCGTGGGAATCCTGAATGTGGCCTATATGCGGCGAATACATTTGTCTCTACAATAATCCCATAACTTGGAGGGAGGTCGACAGAGAGGAGGGGCTATGTCAGCCCGCAGGAGTCTTTTTGTTTGTGTGTGTGTTTGTTGATTTTTGAGAGAGTGAGGGGGGGGGGAGGAGCAAAGGGAGAGAGAGATACAGAATCCGAAGTAGGCTCCAGGCTTTGGGCTGTCAGCACAGGGCCTGACATGGGGCTTGAGCCCACCAACTGTGAGATCATGACCTGAGCCGAAGTCGGACGCCCAACCGACTGAGCCACCCAGGGGCCCCATCGGCCCGCAGGAGTCTTGTCTGGACAACGAGACTGGAAGACGACCCATCTTCCCCCAAAACCGTGTGCCCCAAGGACGGGGTTCCGGAGCCCATCTACCTGCAGGACTGACGTCGTCGCCCTTTGAACCGCAAAGCTGGGGCTTCCCCGAAAGACGGTGGTGCAGGCAGCTGGTTCTGGGAAGCGAGAGGCAGGTGGGGCCTCATTTGAGGTGTGTTAGCAGCAGATGCTGTGGGGGGGGCGGGGGGAGGGAACGATCCTTGTTGTCGTGTGTCTGGCTCGTGTTTAAATAGCATCGCCTTTTCCCCGGCTCCGTGTTGATCCGGCTTTGAGGGCAAAGCGGAGGAACCTGTTTCTGCTGGCCACATGGCAGGTGACCGGGGCTCAGGGCGTTTGGCTCCTGAGCAGTCTGACAGTGACAAGGCCAAGGGAGTAATGAATCACCTGTGGGCTTCATCCCATGACATGTCCCCCATAAGTTTCTAGGACCGCCCCCCCCCCCACCTGCCTCCCCCTGCCGCGATGAGCGGCTGTCACGAAGGGTCCGGGCTGTGAGCCTCAGGTCTGCGGGAACTGCCAGCTCCCCGAGCATTTGTCCTGCTGACAGCTGTATCCCAGCAGCTGACCCGGGGTGGCGAGCGACAGGCAGCACAGAGCAGTGAGCGGGAGGAGTCCTGCTCGGGCCTCTTCTAGTGGCTCCAGGCTGCCCCGTTTCTTTGGTCTTCCTAGGAAGGTTCCGGAAGAGACCTTCACACCTTTGCTCCTATTTGTTTTTCCGTTTGGCGACTGATGGAGCCTTTTATGCCAGGACAGGAAAGCAGGGCTCTGGGCGGAGGAAGCTGCCAAGGGCAGGCGCTCTTCTGTGAGTGTGCGACTTTCTCCCATGGGGACACGGGGCCCCAGGCCTTCCCCCCTCCTGCTGCTCGGCCTGGGTCCTCCTCACATCGCCTAACAGCTGGTCGTTCCGCGTGGGGATTTGACAGTCAGTGGGTGAGCTGGAAGCCAGCTCTTCACCGTGTCCTTGTGGTGGTACGGTCAGCAGCAGAATGGTCCTCCAAGATGTCCACGTCCGAATCCTGGGAACCTCTGACTGTGTTGGGTTGTGTGCAGTTAACTTTGCTCATCAGCTGCCCTAGCGATGGGGAGATTGTCCCGGATTATCCAGTGGGACCAGGGTCGTTGAAAGTGGAAGAAGGGGGCAGAGTCAGTTTCAGAGCCATGCGACACAGGGAAGACTTGAACGGCCACGGCCGGCTTTGGAGGCGGAGGAAGGGCCACCATCCAAGGGGTGCGGGTGGATTCTGGGGGCTGGAAAAGGCCGGGAAACGGAGCCTCTGTCGGCTCCAGAAGGAGCGCAGCCCTGTCCGCACCTTGATTGAGCCAGAGAGCCCAGGGTCGCACCTGGCCTCCAGAACTGGGAGCTAACGTATCCGTGTTGCTTTAAGCCGCTACGTGTGCGGTAATTTGTTACAAAGGCCATGGGGAACCAAGCGCCTGGGATGGAAGTGCTTTCTGAGGGAAGCAGGAGGGGTGATGGTGTCTTCTCTAAAGGGCGTCATTTCTTAACCTGCATTTTGCTCGTTTCTGGCTTTTTGGTGACTTTGCCTCTGTTTCCGTCCGGGAGCATTTTGCCTCAGGTATCAGTCACCAACTCATGGGGGATGAGTTTTGGGTAATGGATGTCTCCACTTCGCCCTGTAAACACTAGAGGAGAGCCACACGCCAGCACTGAGCTACAGAAGCCTCAGCCGCCCAGGGCCAGGCGGGCAGGGCAGGTGCTCCCAGGAGGTTGGGACAGGTGCTCCCGGGGGGACAGGGCAGGTGTTCCCGAGGGTCGGGGTAGGTGCTCCTGGGGTGTGGGTTAGGTGCTCCCAGGGGTCAGGGGAGGTGCTCCCAGGGGACAGGGCAGGTGCTCCTGGGGGGGTGGGATAGATGCTCCCGGGGCTCGGGGTATGTGCTCCCAAGGGGTCGGGACAGGTGCTCCCAGGGGGACAGGGCAGGTGCTCCCGGGGGATGGGATAGGTGCTCCCGGGGGTCGGGGTAGGTGCTCCCAGGAGGTCGGGACAGGTGCTCCCCGGGGGGGACAGGGCAGATGCTCCTGGGGGTCGGGGTAGGTTCTCCTGGGGTGTGGGTTAGGTGCTCCCAGGGGTCAAGGCAAGTGCTCCCAGGGGACAGGGCAGGTGCTCCTGGGAGGTGGGATAGGTGCTCCCGGGGGTCGGGGTAGGCGCTCCCAGGAGGTCGGGACAGGTGCTCCCGGGGGGGACAGGGCAGATGCTCCCGGGGGTCGGGGTAGGTGCTCCTGGGGTGTGGGTTAGATGCTCCCAGGGGTCAGGGGAGATGCTCCCAGGGGACAGGGCAGGTGCTCCTGGGGGGTGGGATAGGTGCTCCTGGGGGTCGGGGTATATGCTCCCAAGGGGTCGGGGCAGGTGCTCCCCGAGGTGGGGGGTGGTTCTGGAACGCATGTGGTTGCTGGAGGCCTGCCACTGCCCACTGGCCGCAACCCGGTGGCAGGGCCAGTTCCGAACAGACTGTGAGATAAACTCCTGCCCCGCCCACTCCCCACTCTCCAGCCACCTCAAAACCCCTCTCCTGCTGGCCGTTTCCCTTACCCTGCAGGCCACGCGCCGCGGTGTGGGGGTGCCCAGCAGGGACCTTCTGCGGACAGAGCTCCGTGTTATGAGCATGTGTGTGGTTTGAGGGGAGGCCAAGTTGTTCTCTCCTTTCGAATTACACAATAGCCTATTTTGCACAAATCTGGCCCGACCTGGTCGGGCTCAGGGCAGCACAGAGCTCTGCTTGTAATCCCGCCTCAGTCAGATAGCTGAAAACCAGCAGTGGCATTTTTTACTTTATACCTTTTTAAAGCATTACTCGTGTGTGTGTGTGTGCGTGTGTGTGTGTGTGCGCGCGCCCGCCTGCCCAAGCTGATGCTCATTCTGGCTTTTGGCCTTCCTCCCTCCCTGTCTGTGTTCCTTGTGCCAGCTGCCAGGTTGGCATTGCTATCTTTTCCATCAACAAAAGCAAAGCATTTGGGACTTTATTGAAGGTGGCATTCTGGAAGGCACATCAGTCACAAGAGGGGTTTTGCAGAGAGGCCTTGGACCCAGGAACTTGTCATCTAAGATCGATAAGACGGATGCGAGCATAACCACTTTAAAGTAAAATTGTTAAGTGAACGCACTCTCGGGGAGTGACGTATCAGTCCAGGACCTTCCCTGAACGGCTTCTCCAGCCACCTTCGTCGCCCGGGATTTGGGGACAGGCTCTGTGATGCTGGTCCACAGTGCTTGGAGCGTGTCGGCTGTTACTGTGATTTCCATCCCCTCGGAGTCCTTGCCACAGAAGAGTCAGGTGGCTGTTCCTGTAGAGGTTCCTCTCCACTCCCTTTCGAGCGTTACCTGATTTTGTGTGGCTTAGGGTCTCTGCTTGTGTCATTTCCAGATCGTGCCCCTGCCCCCAACTCTGTATAGCCAGAACGAGTAGTCTGGCCCGGAGGAAGACCCGGACCCACGGAAGGTGACCTGGGTGTTCTCCCTGCTCAGAATTCTGTTCCCCGGGAAGCCTTTCTGGAGCACAGCTTTCTGGTCTACCAGGAGGGGCCGTTATCTTTGCTCCTCCCGTCCCCATGGGACACCAGGTCCCTAAGGCCGTGGGCAGAGCTGCTCTGCAGGTCGTAAGCAAGGAGCATTCAAAGTCACGCATCTTTTGGCTTCAAGGACACTAGGAGGACGCCCGTCAGGCTGTGGCACAGCCCCTGGAGGCCCCGACGTCACGCTGACAGCGACCCTCAGCATGGGCACCCGAGCCCCTTCGTCACCTGCTGTCACCGGTCCCGCCTCTAGCCCCCTGCCTGTTCCTTGCCTCCATCCACCAGAGTTCACCCTCCACCTGGTGGCTTTGGGCGCAGGCCCTGTGGCCTCCGCCCTCTTTTTTCATGGTGATTAATAAATTTGACTGTTTACAGGGTTTTAGGTTCACACACACACAAAAGAGCGGTAAATGCAGAGAGTGTCCGTACGCCCCTCTCCAGTTCTCACTGTCATTACTACATTTTATGTGTTTATTTAAAGTGTTTATTTATTTATTTTTGAGAGAGAGAGAGAGCACGAGCAGGGGAGGGGCAGAGAGAGAGGGAGACACAGAATCGGAAGCAGGCTCCAGGCTCCGAGCTGTCGGCACAGAGCCCGACGCGGGGCTCGAACTCACGAGCTGTGAGATCATGACCTGAGCTGAAGTCGGACGCTTAACTGACTGAGCCATGCAGGTGCCTCTATTTTTGAGAGAGAGAGAGAGAGAGAGAGAGAGAGAGAGAGAGAGAGCACGAGAGTGAACAGAGGAGGGGCAGAGAGAGCCAGGTTGGGGGGACAGAGAGAGAGTTCCACGCAGGCTCTGCACTGTCAGCCCAGAGCCGGATTCGCGGCTGGGTCCCGTGACCCTGGGATGCTGACCTGACCGAAAGAGCCACCCAGGTGTCCCTGTTTTTGTTTTTAAGATACGCACAGAAGATAGGAGAAAACACACAAATGTTTTTGGGTCGTGTGATTTAAGGAACTTGTACCTTTATACTTCTCTGAGCGTGTTTCCCAATTTAAAAAAAAACTTTAAAAAATAGGTCAAGGATTCTCTTATAGTTGGCTAGAGAGCAGGGGCTGGGAACCAGGTTTAATTTTGATTAAACAGGCTGCCACAGGCACATATGCATTTAGAAAATAGAACTCTGTGAAGAGTAAATATTTGTGGCTAGTGTTTCACAGACACACCCCGGACACGCGGGCTTCTGCCGGACATTCTGGGCCGGAGCTGGGGTGGCTGGGGTGGAAACCACCCTCCGAGCACAGGGGACAAAGGTCTTAGGTTCCCTGCTCCCTGAGTGATTGGATGGGACCTGTTTTCTCCTCTGCAAAACCGTGCGTCCGGGAGGCGTGTCCTCCAGAGCCGCCAGTGAGGGACACACACCCGCTTTGCATCTGCCGTGCGGGAAAGCGCCGTGTCGTGAGCACTTGTGTCCGGGAACCTTCCGGATCTTCCAGCATATTCTTTGGATTATCCTCCACGGTGGCAAACATCTTCACTTAGAGCTGGTTTGGTTTTCAGCATCAGCTGAGAGTTGTTTGCAGTCCGGTCTGGCGGTTAGAGGGATTAACCGAGGAGTAACCATCTGAGGCCCCGGGGGAGCTGGGGCTCCAGCCTCGCCCACCCGGAGGCCGCGAGCCCCCGCAGCGTGGCTGTTCCTAAGGAGACGCGCTTAATGCAAAACACACACCGGACTGTGGAGGCTTAAAGAATGCAAAACAACTCCCATCATTTTTCTCCGTATTGATTACATATGCCGAACTCCTGCTGTTTGGGAAATAACGAGTTAAAGGAAGGTATCTTGCCCAAACTAATCTTCCTCGTTTCTTTTTACTTTTTTTTTTTATGCGTATTTATTTTTGAGAGCGAGAGACAGCGTGAGCAGGGAAGGGGCAGAGGGAGAGGGAGACACAGAATCCGAAGCAGGCTCCAGGCTCCGAGCTGTCAGCACAGAGCCCGACGCGGGGCTCGAACTCCTGAACCGCGAGATCGTGACCTGAGCCGAAGTCGGATGCCCAACCCACTGAGCCACCCAGGCACCCCGGGTTTTACATTTTTAAATGGTGGGGAAAAAATTGAAAGAATTTTTTGTGACGTGTGGAGATTTGTTGAGCTTCAGGTGTGAGTGTCTATGAATCAGCTTTCGTTGGGTCACGGACACACTGGCCGGTTTCTGTCTGTGGCCCCTTTCACACTGCAGGACCGGCTGCCCCCAGAGCCACAGCGATTACTGTCTGGCCTTCCTCAGAGCCGCCTGCCGCCCCCGGGGGCGAGGGGTCATGGAGAGTGTTGGCACGGGGGAGCCCGAGACGGGCTGAGTCCGGGAGAGCCGGGGGATTCGGGGGCCGGGTCCTGGCAAGAGCAGGGGGAGGTCCTTGGCTGGTGGCTGAGGAGGTGAGGGTCCCAGGACTGTGCTTTTGGTGGCGATGCTGATGTTGGGAACCTCAGGGATTCGGGAGAACTGACCGATGGATCTTTCCGGGCAAAGATCTGTGCAAGGGAGGGGTGGCTGCGGGTCTGGCAGGAAGCTGTTGGAAGACTCCTGTGCTTGGGAGAGTTCGTGCCCTTCTGGGGGAGGCCTGAGAGCAGAACTGGGGGCACGGGCGGGGCCCTCAGAGAGTCAGAGGGACCGAGGACCCCGCCTTGAGCCACCTGGCAAAGGGCAGCCCCCGAGACCACCCTCTGCCCCAAGAGCCCACGCAAACCCGGAAGCAGAGAGAGCGTCACCTAGGGGGCACCCTAAACCAGCTCTGGATTTGGGGAGAAGTGCACAAAATGCAGGAAGTTCAGAGAACGGTGGAACATACCCCGTTGATAATTCACAAAAATTGGTTTCTTGTGGTGCAGCGTGCGTGCCGTGAAAATTTACCCTCTAACCTTTCCTAAGCGCACGGTCAGGTGGCGTTAGGCACATTCACGCTGCTGTCCCCACCGTCCGTCTCCAGGACATTTGCATCGTGCCAGACTGGACTCTCCCCAGTAGCACTGACTACCCGTCTCCTCCCCCCCCCTCCCCCCCGCCCCCAACTCTCTCTCTGCGAATCTGGAGACTCTGGGCACCTGGTGTCAGCGGAATCCCACACTGTTTGTCCTTTGGGGCTGACCTGCCTCACTCAGCCCAGTGTCCCCAACGTCCATCCATGGGATCGTAGGTGTCAGAATTTCCTTCCTTTTTTTTTTTTTTTAAGTTTAACTTGAGAGAGAGAGAGAGAGAGAGCATGAGTTGGGGAGGGGAAGAGAGAGAGAGAGAGAGAGAGAGAATCCTAAGCAGGTTCAGGACTGTCAGCATGGAGCCGGACGCGGGGCTTGAACTCATGGACCGAGCGATCATGACCTGAGCCGGATCCAAGAGTCGGAGGCTCGACCGGCGGCCCAGGATTTCCTTCCTTCTTAACGCTGGATGATGCCACTGTGTGGATGGACCACGTTTTGTTTGTCCCTTCCCAGTGGATGATTTTACCATAGTGGCTTCCCGTGGCGGCTCCGTGGCAGCCCCCCCGCCCCCCGGGGAGCCGGCCTGCACGCTGCCCAGCGTGGCCTCGGTCCCGGACACCCACCATCTCCGACCAGGAGGCAGCATGGCTCTGCACGCGTGTCTCGTTTATGCGGGCGCGCTCACGCCCGTGGCTCGTTCCACGGCTCCGTCTGGTGGTCCGCGTTCGCAGTTCGGGTTTTAAGGACCCGTTCCCTTTGAATCACTCGCGCGTTGATGATCCGCGACAGTCGCTTTTTTTTTTTTTTTTTTTTTTTTTTAATTTTTTTTTTCAACGTTTATTTATTTTTGGGACAGAGAGAGACAGAGCATGAACGGGGGAGGGGCAGAGAGAGAGGGAGACACAGAATCGGAAACAGGCTCCAGGCTCTGAGCCATCAGCCCAGAGCCCGACGCGGGGCTCGAACTCACGGACCGCGAGATCGTGACCTGGCTGAAGTCGGACGCTTAACCGACTGCGCCACCCAGGCGCCCCAACAGTCGCTTTTTTAAGGACCGATGGGAAGCACCCGGTTGGTTCACACGGGCTGGTGCCCGGGCCCCTGATGGTTGGGCTTTCTGCACAGATAGAAACTGCTTCCGGCCCGTCTGCGGGGTGTTTCGCTCTCGTAGAATTTCCTGTTGTCCGCTCTTCAGAGTGGGCGTAGAGCTCCTTCCGCCAGTGAACCTCTAGGAGTTCCGTGTTAGGTGCTGCACCGAATCCTTTCGTCTCTCATCTGGTTTTTTAAAGAACGAGTTGTAGGGAAACTCCGGTCCCGCAAACACGGCTCGTGACACCCTTCCCAGCCGGGATGACCCTTCGCCGTGCTGGGACATCCGGCTGGGCCTGGGGGGTGACGGGGTGCATGGGGGTGAAGGAGGCCGGGAAGGACGGGGTGGAGGAAGGACCTTCCCTGGGAAGCACCACGGAGGGGTGAGAAGTTCAGGAGGGGAGGGCTCGTTGGCACAGACGCGGGTAAAGACTGAGCAAAGAGAAGTCGAACGGTTTTATGCGATCGCTGAGGGGAGGGGGGAGCAGAGCCCCTCTAGACGGGGCGGTTAGGCCCCGGGGGACGTTTTTGGTTGTCGTAGTGGGAAGGGGGCTGCTGGGGGCACCCGGCGGATGGAGGCCAGCGTAGCCTCCACCACTAAGAAAGGCCCGGCCCCAAACGTCCAGAGTGCCACAGTCTAGAACCAAGGGCGCCCTCCCCATGGCCTTGAGCTAGCGGGACGCGTTCCGGTAGCTAGTGAACCACCATTCATTTCGAGCCTGCTGGTGTGAGGCCCGTGACCTTGGCCTGATGCACTCTTCTGTGTCTTTGTCCCCCAGCCACGTCTGGACGAGCCCCGCCTGGGCCCAAGCGTACAGAGGATGGAAACACTCCCCCCGCCATGTCTCTGGGCCGTCTCCTTCGCCGGGCCTCCTCCAAAGCCTCGGACCTCCTGACCCTCACCCCGGGCGGCGGCGGTGGGCCCCCCTCCGTCCTGGATGGGGAGATCATCTACTCCAAGAACAATGTCTGTGTGCACCCACCAGAGGGGCTGCAGGGGCTGGGGGAGCACCACCCAGGTGAGCCCCAGGAAATGGGAGGACCTGGGCCACAGGCCTGGGGGAGGGGAGGGCCTGGGGAGGAGGGCTGGCTTTTGTTTTTTGTTTTTTTTTTAGTGTGTTTTTTTTTTAATGTTTATTTTTGAGAGAGAGAGAGAGCGCGCGCAAGCTGGTGAAGGGCAGACAGAGAGGGAGACACAGAATCCGAAGCAGGCTCCAGGCTCTGAGCTGTTGGCACAGAGCCCGACACGGGGCTTGAACTCACGAACCGTGAGATCCTGATCTGAGCCGACGTCAGACGCTTAACCGACTGAGCCCCCCAGGCGCCCCTGCCTGCTTTTCCTTCTAAACTGACCAAGCCCCAGCTTTGGAAAGCTTTTGTGTCACTTCTCCATATGCCCTGATTTCCCCATCTTCCAACGGGCCGGCGACCTTTCGTACACATGGGGTGGGGGGTGGGACGGTTTAAGGGGAATCAGCCTCAGAAGACATTAAGTCATTGCAGGGCTGCTGGGAGCAGGGAGCCCCGTCCGCCGGCAGGGAGGGGAGGGGGCGGTCCTCTTCTGGGGGGGCCCCCTCCGGGGTGCAGGTGGCAGGAGCACGGCCGTCACACTAGGCGCCAAGGCTTCGTCCCTCCGGCTGCCGGAAGGCTGGGCTGAGAACTGGCTGGAGGCTGGGCGGGTCTGGGATTCTGGAGACGCAGAAATCACCAATTCTGTGATCTGTCCTCCGGCCGCACTGTTTCAAAACTAGGGAAGAAAGCTCTCCCCTGGGACCTGAGGAGCCCTGCGTGATCCTGGGGCCGTGCCTGGGGACACGCCAGCGCTAGGGGCTCTCAGTAGCTCCTGGGGTGGGACACCTCTCCTGCTCTCCTTGGGCCAAGTCACAGAGAAAGAAACAGCCTGCCTTTCCAGGGCTCACGTTGTATCCCGGGCCCTGCAGTGATGGCCGGCCGCCCTGCGCGCTGAGGGGCCGCGGGTCACAGCAGGCAGGCAGCGTCCACTGTTTCCAGGACGCGCAGCTGCCCGTGGGTGTCCTCCGGGCAGGGGGCAGAGCTGAAGGTATTGGGCCCGGTCGTGGCCGCCCGGCACAAGCTCCTGGGTGGGCCGGTGGTTCCCTCAGCCCTGCTGCCCCCATGGAAGGAATAACACAAGGAGTTAGTGACACCCAAGTCCTGTGCACGTGACTCGAAACAGATAAACGTATGTTCACCTCAGGAGAGTGCCCCGGGGCCCCCCTCCAAAAAGAGGCCTCTTTTTTGGATAAGGAGGCTGGTGCTCGGAGAGTCTAGGCCACTCCCAATACTAGCACAGGGCAGGGGTGGGGCCAGCGCAGGCTCTGGGCTCCCCTCATTCTTCCTGCGGCCTCCCCTGGCTGCTGAAGGATGCTCAGGGTCCCTAGTGCCCCTGCTGCCTGGCTGCGGCCTGGGGACTTGCCTTCCCCAGTGCAGACAGAGGCCCTGTACCAGATGTCAAAACATCTAAAAGTTATAAATCACAGGTCTGAGCACGTTACTGTATGCAAATTATGTGTCCACAAAATACCGAATCGATCAGCTACTTAAAATACAAGAAGGTTAGTTATGTTAATGAACTGTTTGTGGAAGTATTCCCTCCACCCGCCTTGGTAAGTCTGCCTTTAAGGTCATCCAGGTGGCCATGCGCAGATTTGGAACCATCGGCCCTATAGGTCCCAAGCAGGACAGCCGGCCTCCGGCCCAGCTCTCTCCTGCCCTGTAAGGGGCCTCGGCATGCACGTGTGGACACCGCAGCCCGTCTGCAGGCCCCACACCCAGCTCGGGATCAGGCCCTGGGAGCGCAGGGATTCCTGGGGAGTTCCAAGGTCCTGTATCCCGGGAGTGTGCTCCAGCAGGGGGCGCGAGGCCGTGGATGCCTGACCACAGGGCCAACCCCGAGGATTCGAGGGCAGGAGGCTGAGGTTCTAGGGCTGGGTCTGAGAGTGGTGGTAACTCTTCTGGTCTAAGTCACAAGGAACAGCACACGAAGCCTTTGGAGAGCTTCGTGGTGATCCTGTCATGATGGGGGGCTGGGGGGCAGGGGCCTGGGGCTCCCTTCGCAACCCCCAAGCTGCAGGATCTGAGGGTGTAGAAACCCTGGGCCTCGCCTGCACCTTACCGTTATCACAACTGGCTCATAGCCCCTGAGTCTCCTGGAAACGGGACGGGGCCCTGAGACTCTTGTGCCGGTTCTCAGAGCCCCGAGGGGCACGAGGCCCCAACTTCTGCAGAGACCAGGAGGCCTGGGCGCCTAGCACGATAGGCGCAGGGATCAGGATGCCCTGAGATGGCAGGAAATGCCGCCTTCCCCCCAGACTGAGCGCTCAGGAGCCCAGAGAGCCCCCCACTGGCTGCCGCCTCGGAGGGGCACTGCTTTACTTTGTCCTTGTCAGCCGTCTGGTGCTTAACATCGAGGACGGTCCCTTCTTCCAAAAAGCTGCACGAAAGAAGAAATGCTGAGGCCACGAGTGACCGGAAAACGCCCAAACACCCCTCTTTGGATTTATTTTGTGTGAAACAGGAATAAAGTCGACAGCCTCCGTCCCTCCCAGCGGTGGTGAGGCCGGGCTCCTGGGCCCCTGGGCTCTCCCAGACCTGGGGAGAGTTCTGGGGCCGCCAGACCGTGGACAGGACGGGGCTCTGAGCTGGAGGAGAGCTCCCCGTGCCTGGAAAAGCGACCGCAGGCCCTGCTTGGGAGCCCGGTGCCCCGCCTCTGCTGAGTGGCGCTTAGAAAATGCCCACGGCGTTCATTGACCTCAAGGCCGACCGTGCTCCCCAGCTGTGCCGCGTGAGACCAGACGGAGGCGCCAGGCGCGCCGCCGCCCCTAACTCGCCTGTCCTCCTGACCCTCCCAGGATACCTGTGCTTGTGCGTGGAGAAGGACGAGCTGCTGGGGAGCACCCTCATCCTCACGTGGGTCCCCAACTCTCGGATCCAGAGGCAGGACGAGGAGGCACTGCGTTACATCACCCCCGAGAGCTCCCCCGTGCGCAAGGCACCCCGCCCGCGGGGCCGGCGCGCCCAGAGCCTGGGGGCCCCCCGCCAGCCCTCCCCGACGGAGGCCAGGCCCGCCCTGATCCCCAGAGACGAGGACACCGCGGCGGTGGCTCAGAGCGTCCAGGACGCCGTGCACGTCAGCCCTTCCCCCCCTTCCGAGGACGGGGAGAGGCTGGCCCAGGGCTTGGGGACGGCCGTGCCACCAGCCCACAGCGACTCCGGGATCCTGTCGGCCGTCAGCTCGCAGGATGGGACAGAGGAGGGGCGGGAGCCGCGGCCCGAGGCCGGCGAGGAGGAGGGCTCCCTGGAGCTGTCCGCCGAGGGCGTGAGCAGGGACAGCTCCTTCGACTCGGATTCCGATGCCTTCTCCTCGCCCTTCTGCCTCTCGCCCATCAGCGCCGCCCTCGTGGACAGCGGCAGCTCCGTGTTCCTGGACAGCGAGAGCGGGTGAGTCCTGCGTCCGTCCGACCCCCAAGGCCCCACCCGGGGCCTCCTGGGGAGCAGTCGCGTGTGTCACAGCTCTGCTCCCTGAGCGTGAGGACCACGTGCGTCTCGCCCCGCCAGGGTCCCGCTCTCCCGGCGCCAGGGCCCCGGCACCCGTGTCCCGTCATTTGACGGTGCCCAAGGGGGTGGTGAAGGCGGCACGGTGCGGGGGAGGGTTCCACCTGCTCTCCCCGTCCCTTCCCCTCGGCGGCCTCACGTGGGGTAAGCCGTCCCTGCTCCGTAACCCAGACTGGATGCCACAGGGCCAGGCCCGGGGAACCTCGGGGGACAGTAGACTGTTGGCCGTCAGAAAGCATGCTCGGAGACTTCCCTGACTCCCGCAGCCCTTCCTACGCTCTGGTCCCTGCTCCCGTTTAGATTCCTAGGGAACCGCTGACAACTGCTGTCATTCAGCCGGCACACAATTATTGAGCTCAAGCTGTGAGCCCCGCACGTGCTGGGTGTGGGTGGTCCAGCATCGTCTGGGCACCGGACACGTGTGCCCCCGATGACCCACGACCACCCCGAGCCCCGTGCGGTAGGTCCTAACATCACCCCCGTCTGCAGGGAGGGAGAGCGAGGCTCAGAGAGGTGAACTAACTTGCCGGAGGTCACAAAGCCAGCACGCTGGCCGAGCTGGGATTTGAATCCGGCTGGGTCGGCACCAGACCCGGAGCACATAAGGTCACGCGGGACGGACGAAAGCCGGGGCGCGGAGGAGAAGGAATTTGAGGGAAGGGATTCGAGACGGAATCTTTCCTGATGTTGTCCCCTCCATAAGGTGTGTTCCGTTAGAGCCCGGGGGGACCGATAACCTTTGTCTCAAGTGCTGCAGAGCAGAGAGCGTTTCAGGCGGAGCAGTCGGCTGGACCCGGTGAGGTTCACTGAGCTGTGTGTATTTCCCCCCAGGGAACCAGGCTGGGAATGAAACTCAAGCCTGGCTTCCCACCGCGGGGCTTGGTCAGAGCCCCCCCTGGTGGTGCCATCTGCCGGTGCAGCGATACCTGTGGGTGCCCAGCACCCCCAGGGCCAAGGAGGAGGGACAGGTGCCCAGCACCTCCAGGGCTGAGGCGGAGGGAAAGCAGGGACAGGTGTCCGGAAACCCCTAAATCTCAGTGGAGAGAAAGGAGGGACAGCCGTCCAGCAGCTCCAGGGTCCAGGCGGGGGGGACAGGTTTGGAGCTCCCACCTTTACTCTGAGCCAGGGGTGCCGGGCCTGGCCTGTGGCCTCATGGCTGAGGTCTTAGTGGCAGAACCCAAATCAGGGCCTGGAGTCCCGATCAGGCCTTGTAGGGCCCCTGATCATGTAAGGAGCTTGGATCTGGGAATTTGGGAAACCTGGTTGGCTTGAGCCTGGGAAACCTCCGTGTCTCCTTGGAGCTTCTGTCTCCTTGTTCCTAACGTGGGGGTAGTAACATCCATTCTGTGGTTACCCGGTGGTTTTCTCTTTCCCCTCCCTCCGCCTTGCTGCTTCCCACCCTGGCTGCCCGTGAGAATCCCTCAGGGGACCTTTTATATGCTCCTGATGCCCGGGGAAGTTCCAGATGATTCCGGAGCAGTGATTCTCTCCTGGGGCCGGTTCTGCTGTAGGAGACATGTGGCAACATCGGGACACATTGTGGTCACAACTGAGGGTGGGCGTGTTTTTGGCATCTGGTGGGTGGAGGCCTGGAATGCTGTTCACTAAGTGCCCCAAAATACTGGGGACACAGCCGCCCACGACACAGCGATCCTGCCCGAATGTCTCAGTGCCCAGGCTGAGCACCCTTCCCGGCGGCTCTGACCGCCCCAGACGGCCAGGGCGGCCCCGAGGGGGGAAACTGTCTTGTTTTTCTAATTGTGGTAAAATAGACCTAACATCAACTTTGCCACTGTGGCCATTTAAAATCATGCAGCTCCGTGGCATTTAGCGCATTCACGGTGTCGTCCCCCGAAGACCGCTGTCTGGCCCCAAAATGTTTTCCTCGCCCCGGAAAGAAACTCCACACCCACTAAGCGGTCACTGGCCATTGCCCCTCCCCCAGCCACCACCCGTCTACCTTCTGTCTCTGTGGGTTTGTCCGTCCCGGACGTTTCGTATCCGTGGAACCATACGGTCTGTGGCCTTTTGTGTCCGAGCATCGTGTCCGTGTCATTGCAGGTGTCAGGACCTCGTTCCTGTTCGTGGCTGACTAATATTCCAGGCGATTCTGACGGTAGTCGGATAGGAGAGCCCCACCCTCAAGGGAAAGCAGGGGGAGCGGGTGTGGGGTGCAGGGGGTTGGCCACCGTGTGAGGAGGTCTTCTTGTAATAATGCTTTGGGGGCCGTATTTTTGCTTTCCGGCCCCCAGCCCCACCCAGGTCAGCTTAGGGTCTTCTGTGCTTAGGGCTGCTTCAGAGACGGCGGGCCGATCTCTGGGTGTGTGCAGGGGCCGTGGTGTGGTCAGGGGGTGCCTCCTCCACCAGGGAGCCCTGGAAATCCGTAACATTTGCTCCTCTGGCCCGAATCAGTCCGGTTAGGCTGAGGCTTTGTGCTGCGACAGGACCCACACGGACAGCATCCCTCCCTGCCTCCTGGCCTGGAGCGTGTGCGTCTCCCGGGGCTGACGGGGAAACAACCTGTGTCCCAGGCGGGACCTGATAGGTGTTCTCGACCCAGCCATGCGTGACAGGTCGTCGGGAGCTTAAAAAAGCGGATGTGCATTGTGGAAGACGCTGGGGGCAGGCCCTGGAATCTGCATTTTTCATAGGCGGACGGGAGCCAGATTTGGGCACTGGGCCGGTCCCTGCAGTACACGTTTGCTTCTTTACTCTCTGAGCCACGTGTGCGATCCTCCTCTCCCCCACCACATGGGGGACCCCTGGAAACAAAGATGGTGTTCCTCGGCTCCCTCCCCCTCCCCCGCCCCGAAGTCCTGGATGGGGCTGGAAATCCTGGACTAAACGGTCGGCTCTATTGGACGTTGTAGAACCCACCCGGCCGCAAGGGAGGGCAGCGTTGGGCTGCCTTGAAAAGGCCTGATGCCCAGGGGCTGCCCGGACCAACTAAGCCAGCACTGCTGGGGGTGGGGCCCAGGCGTGGGCGGTGTTTGAATCCCCCAGGGAGCTCCAGTGTGCAGCCTGGTTGAGAACCACAGCTCTGAAGGGGACGGCGGGAACGGGGCGTGGTCCTTGTGCCTTGGACAGGGGGGCGTCTGAGCTGAGGTCGGGAGTGCCCGCACTGGTTGGAGCAGACACCCCGCAGCGGGGCTTGGCTTCGAGGACTGCAGTGCGCCCATAGCCCCTCCTGGAACCAAGGCTGCTAACTTAATTGGGAACTGGGTCCCCAGGAGGGGTGCAGGCAGGCTGGCTCGCGGGGTCCCTCTAGTGGCAGAACCGGAGAACTACATGCGGAGGCTGTGCCTCTGGCTGGGGGAGAACCAGGAGAGTAGCTCCTGTCTCTTAAATCAAATGTCTTCTAGGACGCCTTCTTTTTTTTTTTTTTTTTTTTTTTTTTTTTTTTTTTTTTGATGTTTTTATTTATTTTTGAGACAGAGAGAAAAGCACGAGCTGGGGAGGGGGCGGAGAGAGAGGGAGACAGGAACCACAGCGGGCTCCGCGCTGACAGCAGAGCGCCCCACGCGGGGCTCGAACTCACAAGCTGTGAAATCACGACCTGAGCCGAAGTCAGATGCTTAGCGGACTGAGCCACCCCGGCGCCCCTTCTGGGGCGCGTTCTAAGAAATGATCTGAATTACAGAAATAAAACACATTTGCACGGAGATGTTCATCACAGTACTTTTTATAATAGAGAAAAGGGGGAAAGAATTTAAACCTCCAACAGCCGAGAAAGATAAGTCAAGTCTGGTTCACCCTACTAGACAAAGGAGGTTTATCTGGGGTCAGGGAGCGCCCTGAAATCTTAGGCCACTTTTTGTACGTGTGCTCACGGGTGTACATTTTTCTGAGGAGGGGGCTCCGCCCGGCTTCTGGAAGTGTCTGTGGCTCCCAAATGTTTAGAACCTCGGTGCCACCAGATGGGAGAATATGTGTGTAGAAAGGCTGGGCCACAGCGTGTAGATTCACAGTGTATCAAAACCCAGGCAGGTGCCACATTTCGTGCACGTTTTGACTAAAGACTACAGAAAGGCCCTGATGCGTGGGGGAGGCCATCCGGAGCAGGGACGCCCCCTAGAACTTCCTGCCACGCCAGACGTCGTCCAGACCGGTGCCGTCCGATATAGTAGCCGCTGGCTTCACGCGGCTGAGGAGCTCTTGCGGTGTGGCTGGCGCGGGGCGCCTGGGCGGCTCGGAGGGTTAAGCGTCTGACTTCGGCTCAAATCATGATCTCGCGGTTTGTGGGCTCAAGCCCCGCGTCAGGCTCTGTGCCGACGGCTTGGAGCCTGGAGTCTGCTTCCGACTCTGTGTCTCCCTCTCTCTCTGCCCCTCCCCTGCTCACTCTCTGTCCCTCTCTCCCCAAAATAAATAAACAATAGAAAGTTAAAAAAAAAAAAAGAAAGAAATATGGCTGGTATGACTTGAGGTACTGTGTTTTTTCAATTTTATGTGATATTGACTGATACAAATTTAAACAGCGTGCGTGGCCACCGGGTTGAGAGGAGGATGTGCCAATGTGTTAAGATCCTGGTGATCGTGAGTAATGTTTTACTTTTCTCAGTTTTCAAAAATGTTGTTCTGTGACTCTGTTCATTTTGTGATCAAAACAAAACAAAGCAAAACAGGTTTTAGACACAGAGAGCCAGTTAAACTCCTGCCCGGCTCAGACTGGCTCACCCTGGCCTGGCCTGTAGGCTTGTTAACCAAAAGGCCCTCTAGGGTTCTCAGTAACTGTGGTCCTGCCAGCAAGACTGATGCTAATGACCTGCCACCCGGTCCCCAGAGCTGTGCCCCCGTCCCCGGGGAACCGCTGCCGCATCCGCTCTCGGTGGATTCGCTTGTCGTTCTTGGTGCGTGTTCCTCGCGTGGCCGTCCCAAGTGAAGGGTGGTGTGCGGGGTTACAGAGACCCTCACCACGCGGGGACTCTCATGGAGGCTTCCTTGGTGCAGTGGTCCAGCCAGCTCAGACAGGGGTCTAGGTGAGCCGGGCACAGGCCCCGGGGGAGCATGGGCTGGTGAGAGCTGGGCCCGCCTACACTCATGGTCGGGTACTTGGATGCCCACGTACCTCCAGCCTTTCCTCTTCCTCCTCCCCATGCACAGCACCAGCGGCCCGGAGCAGGCCCGCCGGAGCTGGAATGTTCTCTCCTTTGCGCCGAAACCCCAGCCAGCCTGCGGGCAGGGAAGATCTTCTTCCCTGAGGCCCTGCCGCTGCCTGTGCGCCTTGTTCAAGCTGCACCTGAAATCCGCTGCCTCGCGCGTTTGCTTTCTCTCGAGTCCCACCGGTCTGTCTTACCAGCGCCGTCCATCAGAACGTTCTGCAGCGGCGGATGCCGTCCAGGCGGCGGTTATTGGCCACGTGTGGCTATCGAGCCCTGGAAATGTGCCTCTTGGGACTGAGCCCAAGAGATTTTTAATTGTTTGTCCTCGACGGATTTGAATTTTGATAGCCCCATGCGGCAAGCAGCTTCCATGCCAGGCCGTGCGCGTCCACAGGAGACCGTCCTCTTGGGGAGAATGAGGGCAGCACGGAGGGTTCTCCAGGTTCTCCGTTGAAAAGAAAAAAGGGGTAAAAGCCCACGTGGCCAGGTGCCCCCTCCCTCGTGGCTGATTTCCAGGGGGTGGCCAGAGAGTTCGGGTGACCCTGAAGCCACAGGCAGAAGCCGCAAGGAGGGATGTCACCGGCTCCAGCCAGCCGTCCCCGCAGGGCATGAGGCGGAAATAAATGGTATCTTAAGTGCTTTTTGCCTTTAGGAGGAAAAGGCTGCATGACACCAGGGTATCAGCCGTAAAGGCTGAATTATTTATCGCTATCGTCGTCGTCGGTGTAACTGGCCCCGCGCTCAGGGGACAGAAATGAGGCGAGAACCCCAGTCTCTGAGATGGATGCAGAACTGGGGGGCTCAGGGGCCCAGGAATGAGCACCTGGGGGTGTCACTGCCAGGGTGCTGCCATGGGGGCCCTGGGGGTGCCGTCCAGGGTCACCCTAAGCCAGCCAAGGGCGGCAGGTGGTGTGAGACCTCAGTTCTCTCGCTTCTGGCGGGTTTCACACATAGCCTCTCCTGTTCTGCAGGGCCCGTGCAGGGGAGGGGGCTGGAAGGACGTGACCCTGAGCGGACCGGGGGGGGGGGGGGGTGGTCAGGGGGACTGAGGAGCCTCCAGGCGAGGGGACAGCGTGGCTCTGTTGCCGAGGGACGTCGCGGGAGGCCGCTCCAGCCCCATCAGGACGAGGTGGGGGTGGGGAGGGCCTGGGGGGCCGCCACCACCCGGGAGAGGGGGTGCCGACCGCGGGCCAGCTGTGGGGTGCCAGGCGGAGCGGCCGGGAGTTGGCGGGAGGTGCGCTGGCCGGGAGCTCGAAGGGGTGCGTCCCCTCCCTCGACATTTCCAGAAGCCACCTCCCAGCCGAGTCGTGGGCCTGCCCGGTGCCCCGTGCCCCCCGGGACGCTCCGGAACAGCACCCCCCGCCCCTCCTGGGCCCTCAGCAGCAGCCTGGCAGCCGGGAAAGCTGGCAGCTTCCAAAGATCTGTTGTTTGGGTTTGTTTGTGCTTCTGTAACTGGGAGCTGAGATTTATTTCTTTAAAACATCCCATCTCCCGACACCCTGCAATCTGTTCTGTGCTTCGTTAGGACTAATCTCGTCTTCTGTTTCTGTAGCGCTCGGCGGGCTCCGTGCCCGCGTCTCTGCCTCCCGTCCACGTGTCCCCCCTCCCCCGTCAAGGTGCCAGCACCCCCCTCCCCCCGTGCCTGGGGGGGGGGGGCGACACCCAGGTCTGAAGGAAGCTGCTTCGGGAAGGGCAGCGGCAGGGCCGGGCTCTGTGTCCAAGGCCAAGGATGTGCCCTTCGCCGTCTGGCCCTCAGCCTGGGGGGCCCACTGCTCCAGCAGCTCGGAGAGGCTGCCCGAGAATCCACACTGGGCCCCCACAGTGCCCGGTCCTTTGATGTCCAACTCTGGGCGGCTGTCTGGGGAGGGGAGGGGCCCCGTGGGTCTCGTAGGGCTCGGAGTCTGGCGAGCCCCGTGGTCAGACCCAGATGTGAACCTGAGCCCCACCCCGATCGCGGGGGCGTGGTCGGCAAGGCGTTTAAGCTCCCTGTGCCTTGGTTTCCTCATCCGTGAAATGGGGCCATGACTCCGTCCAGAGCGTGTGGCCGGTGGTAACGTCGTGACCGCTGCCCGCCCAACTGGGAGCGCTTTGTGTTGGGGGCTTGGGTCTGCTGCAAGGAAGGAACCCGAACCCGGCCGCCTAGAACAACGGAATTGGAGTCTCCCTCCCCAGACAGCCTGGGGGCCGGATGTCTGAGATCAAGGTGCCTGCAGGCCACGTCCCCTCTTGAGGTTTTTGCAACATCTAAAAACGCTCAAAACCATCCTTCACATAAAAACCTGCGCACGGATGCTGATGGCAGCCTGTGTCGTCACTGCCGACAGTTGGGAGCAAACGAGGGGTCCTTCTGTGGGTGAATGCAGAAATAAACCATTTGGTCCATCCAGACGAGGGGACTTTGTTCGGCGCTAAAAAGAAACGAGCTCTCAAGTCACGAAAAGACGTGACGGAACCTTGAATGCCTATCACCGAGTGAAAGACGCCGGTCAGAAAAGGCTACGTGCTGTGCGGCCCCAACCGTGTGGCCTTCTGGGAAAGGCAGAGCTTTGCAGACAGCAAGAGGGCCAGGGGAGGGGTGGACAGGGCCCAGAGGATGTTCCGGGCAGGGAGACCACTCCATGTGATTCTGTAATGGCAGATATGTGTCATCGTCCCTTTGCCAAACCCACAGAGAGGACGAGACCGAGATGGGCCCATGCAAACTGTGGACGGCGATTATTATGGTAACGGGTTGGTCCGGGTTCATCAATCATAACAAGTGGACCACGCAATGCCAGATGCTAATATAAGGAAATCGTGCGTGTGGGTGTTAGGGGGGGATATCTAGGACCCTGCTACTCAGTTTTTCTGTAAAGCTAAAACTGCCCTAAGAAATTAAATCTGTTCGTTGTTTTTTTTTTTTTCTTAAGTTCTCAGCCGTTGGGCTGTACAAAGACAGCGGGCCATAATGTGCTGATTCTGGTCCAAACCAGCCCTGTCCGGTAGAAATGTCATACGAACCACATACACGATTTAAAATTTTCTAATAGTCTCATTTTTTTTGAGACTCTAATAGCCTCAAAAGGTTTTTAAAACTTTTATTTATTTTTCTTTAGTTTGTATTATTTTTTAAATGTTCATTTATTTTTTTGAGAGACAGAGAACAAACGGGGGAGGGTCAGAGAGGGAGACACAGAATCCAAAGCAGGCTCCGGGTTCCTAGCAGGTGTTCAGCACAGAGCCCAACACGGGGCTCGAACCCACGAGCCATGAGATCGTGACCCGAGCCGAAGTCGAACGCTTAACCGACGGAGCCTCTCAGGCCCCTCAAAAACTTTATTTTAAAAGTAGGGGCCACTGGGTGGCTCAGTCGGTTAAGCGTCCGACTCTTGATCTTGGCTCAGGTCATGATCTCACCGTTCGTGGGATCGAACCCAGGGTTGGGGTCCGGCGGGGAGGCCCCACGTACCCTCCACCCAGCGGCACGTCCCGCATAAGACCACGGCACGCCTTCCAAGCCAGGAAACCGAGGTGGGTGCAACCCGAGGTCTCGCAGCTTTTACCGGCACCCTCTGTGTGCACCTGCCTGCAGAGCTCTGTGAGCCGTGTCCCCTGAGTAGCTTTGCGCCCCCACCACGGCCCCCGTATATTACGTCAGCACCCCCGAGAAGACCGTCCCGCCGTGGGGTTGCTTTTGAATCTTTGCCAACAGTCAGCGGGGCATGTTTTGAGTGGGTCTCACAGCCACCCTTTAAAAAGTGAAAAAGAGACGTGTCAAATTCATTTCAACAATCCCCAAATGTTGCCGTTTCAGCTTGTGATCGGTAGCAAGTTTTTGGCGAGAAATGTTGACGTCCTGTCTCCGTACCAAGTCTTGGGAATCCCGTGTGTCCGCTACACGGAGAACGCGTCTCAGGGGTAACCCACTGCGTCGCATGCGCTTGATGACGCGTGTGGCTTGGGACCGCCACGTTGGCCAGCTCTGGTTGGTGTTCCGCGTTTTTCTTGGTTGGGGCTTCTCTGGCCAGCCCTCTCCCCGGAGCCTCCCTCTCCCAGAGGAGAACGGTCTGCGGGCCTGCCCCCTCCCTGGCTCTGAGCAGGATTCCAGAGGTCCCCGGCCACCAAAAGTGTCACCCAAGGGAGCCACTGCACTTGCTGGGTCGCCTTGAAGTCATACTGCTGCTGGCTGCCCGCCCAAGGACCCTCGGCTCGTCAGCAAGCTGACCTCTTTCTATGAGAGCTGTGGGCACAGGGAGGAGAGAAAAGCACCAATCCCTCCAGAACCGAAAAGAAGGAAGTCCAGCCTCCAGGAGAGGCAGGACTCCCTGGGGACGCCGTGCTCCCGCTGCAGGAGGCTCTTCAAAGGACGGGGAAATGAAATGGTCGTCCTCTCCCGCTCAGCTCACACACCGCGACAGCCCCTCTGGGGGTCCTTGACGCAGCCCTGGATGATGTGTTGCACGGGGGCCGCGGGCTGCTCCCCGGGGAGCTGGGCTGCTCCAAAGGCTTGGAGCCGCCTTCGGGAGCGGGAAGCCAGAGTCCCCGGGGCCCCTGCTGTTGCATCAGCAGCCCCAGCAGGAGCTCGGCAGGGCCCGAGGCCCCCCGCGTGAGCCTCCGGGAGATGTGAGCGTGAGGTCACAGAGGCAGGGTGAGGCGGGGAGTTGGCGCTCTGTCTGGGGGGACCCACGCCTGGCTGTTTCGCTGCAACCCGATACCTGATGCGATCCTCCCCAAAAGGGAGAGGCGGTGGCGAATGACCTTTGTCTCTTGATTGAAATGTTCTTGTGTCCGCTGTTTGACTTAGCGCTCATTCCCAGCAGAGCAAACAGAGAGGACGTTTTTACTCGGGCCTGGTGTTCCATTCAACCAATGTTTCTCAGACACCTGTGATCGGCGGGGGACAAAGGGCTCCCAGTAGCCCCTCTGCGATCTCCAGAACATGCTGCTTTGCTTCGAGGACCCTGAGATGATCCAGGGAAGCCGGAGCCCCCGGCCACACTGGTCCAAACCCCCTGCCCTCTGAAAGCTGAGGCTTGGACCTCGGTGCCAGCAGGTGGCCCTTGAGCGAGTCCCGGGCCTTCCTCAGCTGCAGGCAGTGACACAGACGGTCCCTAAGCGTGGCAATGCTGGAACCCTCCCCCAGGTCACATCCCAGCTGTGCCCGGCCACGCGCCCTGGCAAGCCCCCACCTTCTCCTCCACGCGACAGGCACCACGACTGATGTGTCCACGAGGCCGTCGTGAGGGGTGGCCCCAAGGGGCACGCGAGGTCCCGAAAACCACGGCCAGGAGCCACCCCACCCCGTGTCATCCCTGGTCCCCGGAGAAGGGAGCGTGGAGACCGCCCCAGGGTCGGATGGGCACACCCCTTCTCTTACACTTTGACGGTCTTCGAGGTGGGGTGCAAACCCTTTCGAGAAGGGGGCCCTGTCCTGAGGGGCTTTGGAGCCAGAAAGGGCTATAGGAAAGAGGTGCCTGGGACACATGGGAGTAAGAAGCTGGACGTGGGAATGTTCTGGAAGCGGGGTGGGGAGAGTAGCTGTCTTGTGGGCACTGGAAGGAGACCCGTACGTGTCACAGGCGTGTGGGGGGAGAGTAGGAGACGCTGGACCCAGCAGAGGGGGCCGGTAGGCAACGTGGCCTCTCCCAGGGGCCCCAGGGCTGGCGGTCAGGGCCGGTCCCTAGATAGTAAAGGCATCAAGGTCTGTCTCACTTCTCTAAATATTTAAACACTGGAAGGATTATTTTTGGTAGCTACGGTCTCTCTCCGAGCCTGGCGGGCTGCCGGGAAGGGTGTCGAGTGACAGCAGGCTCCCTGCACGCTCCCCGTGCTCCCCGATCTCGAGATCCGGTCGCCGCCGTTTAATTGGGGTCACGCCCCGCCTCTTGGGAGCGTGCGGACAGACAGAGGCTCCTAGACTTTCCCCTGTGGGTGAGAGTGCAAACACGCGTGTCGGGTCTGCGAAGTCTCCCTGACGGCAGCTCCTAGGGCTTCTGAACCGCGAGCGGCGGAGCGCAGGGCCGGGAGCCAGCCGGGCACCCCAGGGAGTCGCCACGCTCCGCCAGAGCCACCTGGGGTGAAAGGGCGCATTGTGCGCCCCGCAGCGCGAGGGGAACCTGCAGAGAGGCGTCTTTGTTGGGCACCCGGCAGACGTGCACAGCGCACGCTTCCCGCGCAGGGGACAGGCGCGGGCCATCGGGTCCCGGCTCTCTGCAGAGCGCCCGCCCGCTCTCTCCGGCCCCGGGATCGGGTCTGTCCAGGCGGCAGGGCCCCTCCGCTTCCCCCCCACCGCCGCCCCCGGGAAGGACGAGGCTGGCAAACACCGCCCCCAAAACTCCATTTTCCAGGAGGTGGCATTTCAGCCGCGGGAGGGATCTCCGCGTGCCCAGCAGATGGCAGGCTTCCTCCAGATCAGCCAGGGGTGTCCACTGCCCGCAGCGACCGCCAGGCTTCCCGGGCCCCTCCCCGGCGCCCGCACCCGGTCTGCTCGGGGCTGGGGGACCTCCCCTTGGTTGTCGCCAACCCTGGCCACCTCCTCCTTGTTGGGGGGCGGGGGTTGTCAAGCACTCAGCGTGGACGTGAGCCGGGCAGTCCTGAAATCTCAGCCTGCTGTCGGGGCCCGGCTGGCTGCGTGCTGCTGGGGAGGGGGACACAAGCTCAGACCTGGGCCAGGCTCCCTCAGCTGTGGGACCCGCGGATACTCCTTCCCGGTGGCCCCTCTCCGTTTCCAGCCGGCTCCCGTCTCCTCACCGAAGTCTGGGTGTTGTGGGTAGACAGTTGCCAGCATGGCCTCCCCTGACCCCACATCGTGCCAACCACGGCCTCCCCAGAGACCACGCAGGCCCTAGGCAGGCTTGGCGCCCCCCCCGCCCCGGAGCACAGGCTGCTGGTGGAGCCGGGGTGTCGGGCAGCGGTCAGCTGGATGCAGCCAGACACGGGGATGCGGTCTGTCCTTCCCGGTGCCCCCGGAACACGCTGGACGCCGTGCATGCGCTGACCCCAGGGCGCGAACGAAGAGTAGAGAACAGAGGGGGGGAACCCCAAAGAACTGAAAGCGGGGACTCGGCTATGTGCACACCCGCATCCAGAGCAGCATTAACTCACGAAGGCCAAAAGGCGGGAACGGCCCAAGTGTCGGTCGACGGATGGAAAACGCAACGCAGCCCGTCCACACGGGGGAGTATTATTCAGCCTTAAAAAGGAAGCAAGTCCCGACACCCGCTACCCCATGGACGGACCTCGTGGACGCTCAGTGAGGGCAAATCCTGCAGGATTCCACTTACGTGAGGTTTCCAGGGTCCTCGTTGGCAGAGAGACAGAGACTTGAACAGAAAGCACCGGGGGCCGGGGGAGGGGAAGGGGAAGCTAGCGCGCAATGGGGACAGTTTCAGTTTGGGACGATGACAATGTTCTGGAGGCGGACGGTGGTCGTGGTCGCACAACGATGTGACTGTGCACTTAAAAGGGGCTAGAACGGTAAATTCGATGTTGTCTTTTGCCACGATAGGAGAAGAGAGAGGGGCGGAAGGAGCTGAGGTCGGCAGGGTCACCGGAACGCGAGAAGCGGCCTGAGTGCTCGTCTTTCCAGTGTTTTGAGAACCAGTGTTTTGGACGAGGTCCAGAAGTTTGCGTGGATTTTCCACCATCCTGGCAAGCGGTCTCGGACCTCAGGCCGGGTGCTGCTCAGCCTGGACGGACAGTCTGGCTCAGCCACTGTGGCGCCCCGGCCAGAGGGCTGGCGGTGGCCTGGGCTCCCCATCCAGGGTCTCTTCTCGCTGGCGGGGGCCACTCTATGACACGGACACCGGCTCTAGACACAGCTTGTCTGGTCCGAATCGAAAGCAGCTTGGAGTAAAGTCTGGAGCCTTCCGGAGCCTCTGCAGGGCAGGGAAACCTGGAGGGAGCTCTTCCAAGAGCCTTGTCAGGATCTGATCATCAGATAGATACCACCTTCCCGTTTTCCAGAACTTAGGAAACTAGGTTCTCCCCCGGGCTCCTGGAGCAGGCCCTTCTGGGTGTGGGCGCTGGGCCCGAGGTGCAACGAGGTGTCCACGGGCCTGGGGCCAGCTCCCTGACGGGACCCCTGAATCAAGCTCCCCGCGAGGGTGCGTCTCGACCCACTAGGCCGCCTCTGGGAATCCAGAAGGGGAGAGTCAGGGAGGGGCTGGCTGGGCCTGCGGGCCTGGAGGGCACCCCCTCTTAGAGCATAAGCACTGGTTTTCTTCTTATTTACTTTTGAGAGAGAGAGAGAGAGAGAGAGAGAGCATGAGCAGGGGAGAGGGGCAGAGGGAGAGAGAGAGAATCTTAAGCAGACTCCACACTCAGCGCAGAGCTCAACATGGGGCTCGATCTCATGAACCGTGAGATCACAACCTGATCCACAGGAGCAGGATCTTCAACCGGCTGAGCCTCCTGGGCGCCTCTGGTTTTTCTATTTTAATGAAGGCTCTAGAGTCCTCTCAGCCTGTGGCAAAGCAGGCAAAGGGGAGCTCGGGGTCGTGGGCAAAATGAGTGAGGGACGCCGAGGAGGCCTCCGGGGAGGCGGCAGGAACGAGGCTAGCCAAGGCGGCCCTCCGTTATTGCCGGGCCTTGCCGTGGCCGCCGTCAGGGGCCCACGCCGCACTCCCTCTTGCTTTGGTTCAGGGGGGCAGGGAGTCGGGTACAGATCGGGGCGGAGATCCCCGGGCCGACGCCCCACCTCCCTGCAGGGCACGCCTGCCTTCTTTCTCGTCACCCATGGTGGGTGTTTCCGAAGTCTGGGTCCAGAAATAGTTGCTACATGGTGGGCCCTACGGGTTTGGCAGGTGTCCAAGTTCGACCACAACCTGCGCTGAAAGGCCAGCGCCCTTGACCACGAAGGGTCCCCGGCGAGGACCTCAGGCCATCCCAGGGCCCACGCCTGGGGCCATTGCTCGTGGAGTGGTGACTCAGCACCCATCGCCTCTGCCGTGCGGGACCGTCCTATCGACCGTGCGGGTTCAGACTTGCCCACGTGGGGAGAAGCCTTTAAAACAGTTCTGAACTCAGCCAAGGCCCTGAGCCCTGGAGGCTCTGGGGAGGGCAAAGACGAGGGACACTTATTAGGGCTTCCACTGTGGCAGACGAAACAAAACAGAACAAAACACCAGCATATCTTTTCCTCCTTGAGATAATCTAGCACTGTGCTTGTTTCGGGGGCCTCTCTGTCACTCGGGCTCGGCGCAGAAAGCTCACGCTGTCAGAGGTGACAGGGCCCCACCCTGTCTGCTCCCTAGACCCGTAGGTAACCAGTTAAGGAGGCTTTGGGTGGCTTAACCCGCCTGCCGGGGGAGAGCCCGTGAACAGGCAGGGAGGGACTCAGCTTGGATGACCCCGCTCTAGTTATCTATCGGGCGAAATTCGCTCCTGGCTCTCGGCGCTTGTCCATCAGGGAAACACAGTGCTGCTTGGGAGGGTCTTACGTGCCCTCCCTCCCACTCGGGGTGCCATCGGGACCACTGGAACCCCGTCTGTGAGTTCCCTGGCCTTTCACGTAGACGGTAGAAAAACGTCCCTGCCAGCCCCTCTGCGTTTTGTGTGTGTGTGTGTGTGTGTGTGTGTTTTCCAGTCTAAGAAACGTCCTTTGGGGAAATCGTTTCCTTCTTTACTGACTGAAAGGCTTTTCCTCGACAGAACTGAGGGTTCTGGGTCCCCAGGAAGGGCCTGCCATGAGAAGGCAGGTGTGGGCCGTGCTGTGGTGTCACCATCTAGGCTGGCGGGAACCCAGGACGCACAACCAAGCCCAGGGCTTTGGGCAGGTCTGGCCGGGACAGGCTTCACCGTACTGGGCGGAATTAGGCTTCGGTTTTTCTTTTTTTTTTTTTTTTTTTCTTTTTTTTTTCCAACGTTTTATTTATTTTTGGGACAGAGAGAGACAGAGCACGAACGGGGGAGGGGCAGAGAGAGAGGGAGACACAGAATCGGAAGCAGGCTCCAGGCTCCGAGGCATCAGCCCAGAGCCCGACGCGGGGCTCGAACTCACGGACCGCGAGATCGTGACCTGGCTGAAGTCGGACGCTTAACCGACTGCGCCACCCAGGCGCCCCAGGCTTCGGTTTTTCAAGATTGTGGCCAACAAAACAAGCCGGGGGCCACTGAGTGTCGCTTTGTGGCTGGTTACCACTTAAAGGACCAACATCCCAGGCACAGAACCTTCCAGAAAAATGCCCTCCACCCCCGAAGCTAATGATTTGGGCTTTGTTCCCCTTGTTTTGGAATTGGTCTGCTGAGTGGCTGGTGCGTGCCAGTAGGATTCTTCGGTACAGAACATAGAATTCAGATTCACCAGGAGGAGCCCCGGCTGGCCGAGCAGGGTACAGCCATCTGGGCCGTGTCTGACTTTCCCCCGCCGTTCTACGATTGGGCAGACCCATGGCCAGGAGCCCCATCCCGGCCGTGCCCGCCACGCCCCTTGGCGGCATGCCTGATGGAGCCGACTGTGGGTCTGGACTTAACGCATCGCTCTCTCCAGCTGACAAAGGGAGACTATGTCCAGTTTGGGCGAATTGGCCACAACCGTTCCTGGAGCCGGGAGAGAGGCCCATCAGCTGGTGTGACTTCTTTGGGTAGAATTGCTTTGTTTCGTGACTCTGGAAAGAGCACACAAGACCGGACAGATGCCCACTTGCCAAGGAGGCCAGGGCTGGTGGCCAGGCCAGCGCGTCCCGGTAAATGTCAGGGAAAATGTTGAAAGTAAATACCTGTGACGATTTCTGGGTGGGCGTAACACCTTCTCCTCTTTCCTAATCCCAGCGCCTAGGGCCCGATCCCCGGGGGCAAGCTCTTGTCCTTTCGTTACTGCAGATCGGCCGGGGCCTGGGCAGGAACAGGAAATCCTGGCTTAAGTCACACACCTGCTCGGTCGGTTCAGCGTCTGACTTCGGCTCAGGTCGTGATCTCGCGGTTTGTGGGTTCGAGCCCCGCGTCGGGCTCTGTGCGGACAGCTTGGAGCCTGGGGCTGCTTCGGATTCTGTGTCTCCCTCTCTCTCTGTCCCTCCCCCACACGCGCTCTGTCTCTCTCTGCCTCTCAAAAATCAATAAATGTTAAAACACACGCACACACACACATATACATGCACATGGGCAAACATACCTGTACACATCTGTGCACACACAGTCACATGCGTGTACTCGCCCGCCCGCACACATGTACTTCACATGCAGGCACATAAAGGCACACGCGGGCACGCATACATGTACGTGTGCCCACATGCACACACGAGCATTCACGTGTGCACACAGGCACACACGTACGTGCACACACACACACATACAAACACAAAGTTTCGAGGAGAAAAACTTGAAAATTGTTTGAGTCAGAAGAAAATACTCACTATCCTCCTTTCTTTGTTTTTGTTTTTGTTTTTTTCACCACTTTCAGAATTGCTGGGATGGTTTTTGCAAATTTAAGATCTTCTCCTTCAGAGGCACCTGGGTGGCTGAGTAGGTTAAGCATCTGACTCTTGGTTTTGGCTCAGGTCATGATCCCAGGGTCGTGGGATCCACCAGCCCTGCGTCGGGCTCCACGCTGAGCATGAAGCCTGCTTGGGGTTCTCTCTCTCTCTCTGCCCCTCCCCAGTGCACACACGTGTGCCTTCTCTTCCTCTCTCTTCCTCTCAAATAAAATAAAATAATAACAATAATAATAAAATAACCCCCTTAGAGAAATGCTTGTTCCTTGCCGGCACCCAGATATTCTGGAACAATTCCCATGTTGGTTTGGGTTGGGGTCCTGGGTGAGGACACTGGCCACACTCCCATGACGGATCCTGGTCCTGACCATCTGTTGCCTGCAGTGGAGATGCCTGGGCCCCACCTCACGTCTGGAACCCTCTATGGAAACACAGTGTATCCCAGGGGGCCTTGTTCCAAGGCTGCCGAGGGATGGGAGCTGGGGAATCGCAGTGGGAGAGACCACAGGGCAAGAGGGCACAGCTGACCGAAAATGCAGACCCTCCCAGAGGTCATGACAAATGCAGCCAGTGGTGGGGGTGGGGGGCGGGGTGGGATTCAGCAGCCCCCCCACCCCCCACCAAGGCACCCCCGGCCTCCACCCCCTGCCCGGCCTGCCCAGGGGTGGGCCTCACTCACCGGTCTGGCTGCAGGCTTCTCACTCAACCAAACCTTCCCATTGACCTAACAGGGGTGACGTGTCCCACCGAAGACGGGGGACTCAGGGTTCAAGCACACACCCCCTGCAGGGTCAGGTTTGCGGAAACTGCGAGTGAATGGTACACCCAGCTGGGATTGTGGTTTCCAAGTTGAAACCCGCTCACAGGGGTGGCTCTGCCCTTCGATCACAAGAGGCGATCAGAGAGGCACCCTGGGCGGACACACCCTGGCCGTTCATCCTTCCAAACTGGGTGTTACGCTCAGCGCCTCTGCTTTCCAAGATGGAAACCACCTTTGGCGGGGGCGCCCGGGTGGCTCAGTCCATTGAGTGTCCAGCTTCGGCTCACGGCATGATCTCACGGTCCGTGAGTTCGAGCCCCACACTGGGCTCTCCGCTCCCAGCACAGAACCCGCTTTGGATCCTCTGTCTCCCTCTCTCTCTCTGCCCCTCCCCAGCTCTCCTGGTCTCTCTCTCTCTCTCTCTGTGTCAAAAATAAACAAAAAGAAACCACCTTTGGCCGAGGAAAGGTCTCTCCCCTTCTGTTCTGTCTTCTCCAGCGGGGGTCTTGGGGTGGGGGGACTTCACAAGGGTGCTCTGCAGGGAGGGGCTGGTCTCCAGAGCTGTCCTGGGGGCCATATAACCGACCGCCAGGGGTGATGGGAAGGATGCGGGACTGAGGCGTCTGCTCTCAAGCTCTCAAGCTCTGGCCCAACGTGGGTAGATGTGGACCAAACGCACACCTCTGCCCCCTCCCGCCTCCCGCCTACCGCGCGCTGGGACCGTGCAGTCATCGGCACTCTGCAGTGATTTATTCACGCGCTAATCAAACGCTTTTATTTTCTGATTATCTCTCCGGGTGATGGATGGCGGACACCAGGGCAGTCAACATATAAACAGACTCCGGCCGGAACATCTCAGGGAAGAAACCCGCCGCTCCGGAGGACGGCACCCCCTTCCGCCGCCCGGCAAAGAGTTTCATTGGGAAAAATTATTTTCCATAACCTTTTTGCTTTCCATTTAAATTAAGCTTCGCCAAGCAAGTTTGGCAGTAACAGAGGGCTCCTAATTTGGTCCCCCTTGACCTCTGCTGCCTTGATTGGCAGCCCGCTGCCGGGCTGGAGGTTGTGCCGGGGAGGTGAGAGTGAGCAGAAAAAATGCCCTAGGACAGCTCTGTGTCCCCCGAGGACCCGGGCGGAGGGGGGAGTGTGCAATTAGGTCTTCACACAGAAAGTTAATTAGCTACTAAATAGCATTTAGCACAGTTTACGATGGGAAATGCATGTCCGCGAAGCAAATGGAGGGGATCAATGGAGAGGGGCTTCCAGGGGCCGAGGGCAGCCCTAGCCTGCTGGCGCGCCCCCTCTCTGGTCCTACTTGGTGCCAGGACCTCGGGGCAGGCCGGGGGTGGGGGACGGAGCCAGCACGGCCCAAGAGAAGGACCGGCCGTGTCCCCAGGATCGGGCGCCTCTGCGAGGGAGGGCCGGACGCTCCGGGACGGGGCGGGGACCGTCCCCCCAGCAGCCCGCCTGGCCTCCGAGTGGCTCCCCTGCCTGACGCATACCACCCGGCCTCCCCGTCCCACACGTGGCTTAAATACGCCTTTGGTTCCTGGGAACCTCGTCCCTAGCGGGTTGAGTCGTGTGCCCGCCAAAATTC
This sequence comes from Leopardus geoffroyi, assembly GCF_018350155.1. Classification (NCBI taxonomy): domain Eukaryota; kingdom Metazoa; phylum Chordata; class Mammalia; order Carnivora; family Felidae; genus Leopardus; species Leopardus geoffroyi. The sequence continues at coordinate 59,013,042 of NC_059330.1, read as the reverse complement.
ACCTGTACCCGAAACCTCGGATGTGACCTTCCTCGGAGGGCCTTCACGGATGTAATTGAGGATTTCGTCCACACGGTTTCAGGGTGGGTCCCGGGGTGGGTGTCCTCGGAAGAGACAGCAAAGGAGAGACGGACACAGGGGGAAGGCCGTGTGAGGACAGAGGCAGGGGTCGCAGGGGTGCATCACAAGCCAAGGACACCAGGGATGCCGGAGGCCGCCAGGTGCTGGAGAGGCAAGGCAGGATTCTCCCCTCGAGCTTCCGGAGGGAGCGCGGCCCTACGGACGCCTTGATTTCAGACTGCTGCCCTCTAGGGCCGCAGGACCATGCGTTTCTACTGTTCTTAGGCACCCGGTTGGGGTGATTTGCTAGGGCAGCCCCAGGAAACTGACAGGAAACTGTCAGGAAACTGACAGGGCCACAGTAGGCCCTGACTACAGTCTACGGGTGCTGCTGCCTGAAGCCAGAGGACGGCCTGGTGGGGGGGAGGGGTCCCCCCAAAGGCGAGGAGGGTCAGGACCACCTTTGTTTGCTGTAAGACCTGAGTCCCGACTTAGGTGTCGGTCATTTGACCTTCTAGTTTTCTTTCCCTGTTGAAACTGCGAGTTGATTGCATGGGGTCGATTGTTTTTTGTCTGTAGAGGAGAGGTTTTTGCTTTGTTTGTTGTTGTTGTTTATTTGCTTGGGCTTCTTTGCCTTTGATGTTTTTCCTGAGTTGGAGGGATTTTGTTTCTCTTTCTTTTTTTTTAATTTTTCGTAATGTTTATTTATTTTTGAGAGAGAGAGAGAGAGAGAGAGAAACAGAACATGAGCAGGGGAGGGGCAGAGAGAGAGGGAGACACAGAATCCGAAGCAGGCTCCGGACTCCGAGCCGTCAGCACGGAGCCCGACGCAGGGCTCGAACCCACGAACCGCGAGATCATGACCTGAGCCGAAGTCGGACGCTCAACTGACTGAGCCACCCAGACGCCCCTGTTTTTCTTTTTTAACTATAAAAGCCACGCGTGCTTACCCAAGTACTTTCTGGAGGGGGGCGTCTTGCCGAGGACCCGCTACCCCACACAGCCCTTGGTGACATTTTCTTGTGTTTCCTCCCCGCTTACCTTTATTTCTTGTTTGCTTGTTTATTTCTGGTGCCTGAGTTATTTTATAGAGATGTAGGCATGCTATTTGTAAAATCTGGTTTCTTGGCTTTAAAAAAAAAAGAATCTGAAATTTCATTATATGGGATGCATGCAAAAAATCTTTGTAGCACGTGTGGCCCACGCGGCATCGTGATAGCACGAGCCCCTCTCGGCCCTCACAGCTGCGTGGACGGGAACCCCCGTGTCATCCCGGACGGAGTCACCTGCTGGGATGCCGAGTGCACGGTCTCCTCGCCCGCGCGCAGCGGGCTGTCTGTGTGGGTGCGCCTTTACCAAACGATGCCGCGTGTTGTCTGCCTGATTTGGGGCGTTCTAAAAACGTCACCGCCCTTTGCAGTCCTCTGTGACCAGCTCCGTGCCTCAGGTCGTGCCTGCCTTCACCTCTCTGGACGGCTGTGCCCGTGTCCACGCTTTGCCTGTTTCTGCTCGTCCGTGTACCTGCCAGGCCTCATCTTGTTGTCTTCGGGGGTTTTCTCTGGGAACAACACCGCGGTGACAATTCCTGCTCCCGTCCTTGGTGTGGGGAGCCGATCCCTGTGGAGGGCACACCTGGGCCCCAGGATGTGCGGTGTTCACGCTGCATTTCACGAGATGCGCGTTGCTTTCCCCGGGGAGTGGGCCGGCCTCGCTCCCGCCCCCAGGACCGCGGGAGCTCAGTCCTGTCGTAAATTCCTCCCTGCTCCACGTCTCCTTAATGGCCGTCATTTTTAACGCCTGCAGAATATCCTTCTGGGTAAATGCATGACGTTTCACTTGACCACACGCCTCTCACGGACGTTTACTCCGCTCTCGGTGAGAAACGTGTCTGTGCTCGGTACTCGCGCGCCGGCAGGATTGTTCCCCCAGCGGCTCCCAGAATCAGAACCAAAGAGGAGAGCGGTTGCAGAGGCATGTTGCCATGGCCGCTTTAAAGGTTTGAGCCGTGGTTGTGGACAAGTGGACAGACGTGCGCAGAGGCACACGTATGTGCGTCCGCACACGTACACGCAGAGGCTCAGTGTGTACGTATGTGCACACGAAGTTCCGTGAATCATGTTGTGTGTGTGCGGAGGTTTAATGCATACACACGCATGCACACGGGCACGCCCGCTGAAGTTCAACGTGGTGTTATTTATCCGGCCAAAAAAAAAAAAAAAAAAAAAGGAACACATCTCAAGTTTTGTCGCTAAAGAATGTTTAAATAAATACACGGAGACTGAAGCGGTCCTTAAGCGGCGGCGCGACTGACCCCACGTCCTGACGTGGACAAAGGCCACGGCTACGATCCCTTATCTGCTCTGGCACGTCTGTTGCGGGGGCGCGTACTTGTGTGGAGCACGCATCCCAGAGTCTACCGTTGGGGAGCAGGCCCTGAATCCGGGCTGGGGCTGGTGAAGGCACGAGAGCCTCTACGGTTTTGCTTTACCCGCATCTGAGTGTCTGAATCTATAATGAGCACACTCCTTTTCCTGTTGCAGAATTGGCGGGGAGGGGTGGGGGGTTGCCGGGCTCACTGTGCCCCGGGCAGGAGGTTGCCCCGCTTGATCGCACGCCTCCTGACGCCGGTCGCCACCCCGTTTGGAAGTAACTCGCTCCTGGTACAGGTGTGCGAAACCATGTCCATTTGCGTTCTTCATGGCCGACACCTTGGCGTGTTTTTCTGCGCTGTTCTCCACACTGTTTCTTCTTCTGTAAGGAAAACCAGAGGCCCGCTTATCTCTCGGGGTCCTTCTGGTGTTTACGGAAGGGCACATCAAAGCGAGAAAGCTACCAGCCCTCATCGGAAGGTGCCCCAAACCTCCGGGAGGACCACCCTCTTGGAATTTCTTTCTTGGAGACCCGGAGGCAGGGGGAGGCTCTCCGGACCTGCCCCCCGTCACATTCCGGCCTCTTTATCCCTTCTACCCTGGGAACCGCCTTTGCCATCTGGGCCCTGCAGTGAGCTTCAGCGTGGGGCAGGCAGGCGGATGGAGGGTGCCCCGCCGCCCCCGGCAGCAGCCTTTCCGAGCTCCCCAGGTTGGTGAATAGACATCTCGCTCTCGGAACGCTCTGTCGGCCGGTGTCCCAATCCTGGCTCGCCTGAAATACCCCGAGCCAAGCCCCGCAACGGCTCGGTGCCAGAGAATGCTGTTGGTCAGCCCGGAAGCAGGTCCGGGGGGACGAAGAAACAACAGACGGGTGGGGGGCATCGTAGGCAGGGAGGAATCAGAGACGGGTTTGGTTCCGACGTCACTCACGGGAGAGGGGGGGTATGTGAACCTCAGGTCTGTGGTGCCAACCGTGTGGATAGAATGTAAGTGAGCATAACTGAGTAGCCGCATCAAAGAAGGCAGGTACCTTTAATTGTTTGCTGTCGTTATAGCAAATGGTTTGCGTCGGGCGTGGTAGAGGGCTCGCAACAGTGTGCCCCCAGAGCCCCCAGCACCCAGGCCTCAGGTGCCAGTGCTCACTCTCAGCTCTGGGTGTGGGGTTCCCGGGTCACGCCAGGGGTTCCTGGGGAGGCCCCTGGGGCGTCGCCCTGAGCGTCCTGGACGGCGTGTTTGGGAGAGCCAGCCAGGAGCGTCTGTGCACGAAGCCGGAAGTGGAAAGGAGCCGCACGGAGCGGCACCAAGCCCAGAGCTCGAGATCCAGAATGTTCTGGCCCCCAGCTCCACGCTTCCTCCCCTGGCTGCGTTTCTCGGCTAGTGCCTTCGCTCCCCGTGCCTCGGTGTCCCCTGTAGGAAAATGGGCTGATTGGCCTCGACATCTTTAAGGTGCTTCTGTGACCATGTGCTTCTTCTCTGGGTAATCGCCGGTGGTCGCCCGGACCCACGACGCCCCGCTCCAGACCCCCACCGCCCTTCCCCCTAAACCTCTTCGGATGCTGTTGTCGCTCTGGGAAGGCGCGGCCAGCCCGCCCGATCCTCGTGATGGCCAAGAAGTCCTTGCGGTGAGGCCCAGAGAGAAGGCGAATGCGGGCCGAACGCCTGAGAAGGAGTTCATGAAATTTAATCAGATGCCTAAGGGGAGCACCTAAATTTAGTCAAATTATTATTAGTATTCATTCCATTTTTAAACTGCCTGAGGGAACGTCACTGAAAAAGTCGGGGAAGCCACCAGCCTGGGTGGCGATGATTCTGTTTCTGCTGAGCAGTGGGACACACGGGGGCACCACGGGGGGCCCTGTAAACTACACACCTGCTGCCAGCTGCATCCGGGCAGCGGGCCAGAGGGTCCGGGGTGGGGAGAGCAGGTGCCCACAGGGCCCAGGCGAATCTGAAGCTTCCCCGTACTTGGTGTGATGGACCCACAGCGAGTCACTTGTTGACCTGGGCAGGGTCAGCGCCAGGCTCTGGGTCCCAGGGCCCACCACCCACGGCAAGGCCCCCGGTCGAGGACGACCCGCCCCTCGCCTCCTTGGGACTTAGTTACGCGCTTAGCCTGCTGCTGAGTCCGGTCTCCATCTCTTGGTTCTACGGTTTGGGCGTGCTTTCTGGAACAGGGGTGCAGAGGACAGCAGGGCCCCCTCCTGCCCCTGGCAAGACATAAGACCTGTGTGATTGGGGGCCCGACATATTGGAGGGGGACTTTCCAGGGCTGATGAGCCGTTCCAGGCAATTTTGCAGAAAAACCACGCAAGGCCAACGTGGTACCTTTTAATTGCACTAAATAACCTGATGCGTGAGGAGCCCTAGCGTCCCCGCATCCCCAGACAGGTCGGGGTGCCCCGGGCCCCCCTCCCCCCCTCCCCGTTCTCCTCCAGCATCACGTTGTTGGTTTCTGCTTGGTGTCCCAGCTTTGTCTTGAGGGGGTCATGCGGCTGGCAGGCCTGGGACCGCGGACGCCCGTCCTCTGCGCGGATGCTGGGTGCTGGGACCCGCCGTGGGTGTGCGTCCTCTGCCTTTCTCTGCCGGCTCAGGGGTCTTGCCAGCGTGGCCCCCGGGCCCTCGCCTCCGTCAGGATCTGGCTCTTGGCAGACCTTGTGTCTCTCTCTCCTTGTCTCTCTCAAGCATACAGGACTCCCCAGGTGGGACCACAAAGGGGCTGAGCATGGACAGCTGATAGATAAATGCATTTAGGTTTAGAACTATCTTGTTTGCAGGGGCGCCTGGGGGGCTCGGTCGGTTAAGCGACTGACTTCGGCTCAGGTCTCAATCAGGCTTCGATCACCGTTCACGAGTTCAAGCCCCGCGTCGGGCTGTGTGCTGACAGCTGGGAGCCTGGAGCCTGCTTCGGATTCTGTGTCTCCCTCTCTCTCTGGCCCTCCCTCACTCACACTCTGTCTCTCTGTCTCTCTCAAAGAATAAACATTAAAAAAAAAAAAAAAAAAAAAACTGGTAGCCTGGATGGCTCAGTCGGTTGAGCGTCCGACTTCGGCTCAGGTCACGATCTCACGGTTCGTGGGTTCAAGCCCAGAGTCGGGCTCTGTGCTGACAGCTCTGAGCCTGGAGCCTGCTTGGGATTCTGTGTCTCCCCGTCTCTCTGCCCCTCCCTGCTCCCCCTCTGTGTCTCTGTGTCTCTCAATAATAAATAACGGTTAAAAAAATTATAAAAAAAAAAAAAGAACTATCTCATTTTCTCATCTACGCTAAGTTCCTGTAAAATCTGGGGTGGGGCGGGGAAGGTATAACTCTGCTGTTCATTCTTTTTAGAGTTCAGAGAGATCTCTGCTCTTCAGTCTATTTCCAGGATTAAGTCAGCGGGGAATGAAGCCGAACGGTTTGGTCCTCAGAAGCCGGGTTCGGGAGCAGCTAGGAATGGTCTCCAGACTGCGTGGGCTATTAATTATTTTGCTTTATTTATTAGATGTACCCAGCGTCCCTTAGCCTCCAAGCATATTTGCAAATGCCTTAAGGGAAAAAGAAAAACAAATGATTGCTGCCATCAGAGTCTCCAGCCCGTAATGAATAATGCCGCGTAACGACGTTAAGTGGAGAAAGCCTGGCACAACATCCCGCGTCCGTCCTGAGCGCACCTGGGTGACATTTGCAACGCAGCGAAAGCTCAGAAACTCGTGAAGGCAGTCGGGCTGTTTCCATGAAACGTTTCTTGGTTTTACTTAGACGTCTGATGGTGCCGTTCTGTTTGACTCGGGGGAAAAAAATGAAAATCCGAACAGCACCCGCCACAGCTCTGGTGCGCTCCCCCCTCCCCGCCGTGCGCCCTGGCTCCGCCCCCCTCCCCCCCCCCCCCCCCCCCCCCCCCCCCCCGGGTTGGTAAAGGAACCAAGGCCCGGCCTGGTTATCTTTTCCTAAATTGTGTTGGTAATAAACCTGAATAATGTGCCCCTTCCCTTCCTCCCCGTGATTTACACCTTTCATAATTAGCCCTGTGCGCCCACGTGACGTCAGGGACAGGGAGACGGCGGTAGTTGTGGGGCTGAGACACTGCCCTCCCGGCTCAGGGCTGTGATTTATGCCCTGCTCAGCCTGTCTTCCCTCGGCCCACGGCTCCCGGGTCCCTCCGGACGGAAGAGCCCGGTTGGCCTCGGCTGTGGGCCGATGACCCTGGAGCTGAGCCACAGAAGGTTCCAGGGGCTGAAACAGCAGAATCTGCTCGGCCTCTGCTCTTGAAAATTTCCCGTCCGAGCCCAGGAGGACGGGGTCCCTGCGGCGCTCTGCAGCACTGAGGTGCCCGGAAGGCTTGTGCAGCTCACACGGGCCGCACAAGGGGCCACGGCCACCCAGCGTCAGTGCCCCGGCCGGCCGGTCGGGATGCGACATTGCGCGTTCTCCCCCGTGCACGGGCTGGCTGCGCTCTGCCGGCAAATCCCAGACCGGGCCCAGCGCTGTGTGCGGACGTGCGCGCGCGTGTGTGTGTGCGCGCGCGTGGTGTCAGTTACGGCAGACGGCCTTCGGTTTTGCTCGGAACGGTCAGCTTCGTGTGCATTTTAGCAGCTGCCAGGACTTGAGAGCCTAATGGGGTCTCGGATCTCAGAGTCGTGGCTCTGTTTTACACGTAGCGAGGAAGGCGCACACGGTCAGGCTCTCACCCCTCTGTGTCCTCCTCCACGCCGGGCCCTGCAGAGTGAAGACACCATCCCTGCTGGGGGCATGACACGTCCCGGGGAGGCCCGCGTGCTGGGAAAGGGCTCGGGGCAGGGCTGAGGGGTCAGGGAGGGCGGGCCCCTGTCAGTGGACAGAGACTCAGAGGTGGAGGCCTCCCGCACGCCCGCCCCTCCTCCTGTCTGACACAGCCCCGGTGAGGACACAGAGGCCCCACAGAGGTGGGTGACTGGCTCGAGACCATGTGGGCTGATTAAGGGGCCAAGCCGGATCGGTCCCCGGTCCTCGGGCGCTACGCCGGGCAGCGGGAGGAATCCCCGCGAGCTTGGCTGGAGGAACAGAGGTACGTCCTGGACCCGCTCCCAGAACGTGGTCCCTGGGCCACCGGCGGCAGGGGTGGGGCCGGCTGGGAGCTTCCGTGGCCCGCAGAGCACCCGGCTGGCTGGGAGTCCCGAGCGGCCTCCGCAGGAACCCGAGGCCGGGGCTCCAGGCGCAGCTCGGGCCGCCAGCTGGCGCCCGGCGCGGGGCGGGGTTGGCCGTCGGGCGAGTTGCGGAACCTCAGACCCGGTTTGTTTTCTTCTCCCTCGAACCCCGAGGGCGGGCTTTCTTCACATCAGGAAGAAAAACCAAAACAAAACAAAGACTTGCTTTCCCCAAACCCAATGCCTGGACTTGGGGTGTGGGGGGGGGGTGGGGACACCGCGCAGACCTCGGGGGCCAGCCGCTTCTTTCTCCCGGTGCCACCGCCAGTGTGGGTGGGGGGGGGGCTGTCATGACGTGGGGGGACAGCCCGGCTTCTTCCCTGGGCTTCCCTGGGTGTGGAGGAGGGGCTCCACCCCCACCCTCGCTCACAGACGGGGCACCCGGGCCAAGGAAGGGATCGGACACGTTGGGGGGGGGGGGCGGCCACCAAGTCACTTGGCGCAGGCTGGCCAGCCTTCCCCCCGCTGTTTGAACGTTCCCGGACTCACCCTCGGGGTGAAGCCTTCACAGTCAGCGCCCCTGATCAGAGCTTCCTACAGCCCCACCGTCCGTCTGCGAGGGCTCCGCGCGGGTCCCCGGCTGCCCAGCCCCGCAGCTGATCCTCGAGGCCGTCGTGCCTGACTCGAGCCAGGGAAAGACAGGGAAGACCAGAAAATACGCTTTAGCGTGGGCGAAACGGAGAAATGCCAAAGCGTAACCTGTTTTCTCCTTCCTCTTCCCCTTCGCCCCCTCCTCCTCCTTCCTTTAAGATACACGTCATATAGGGGCGCCTGGGTGGCGCAGTCGGTTAAGCGTCCGACTTCAGCCAGGTCACGATCTCGCGGTCCGTGAGTTCGAGCCCCGCGTCGGGCTCTGGGCTGATGGCCCAGAGCCTGGAGCCTGCTTCCGATTCTGTGTCTCCCTCTCTCTCTGCCCCTCCCCCGTTCATGCTCTGTCTCTCTCTGTCTCAAAAATAAATAAAAACGTTAAAAAATAAAAATTAAAAAAAAAAAAAAGATACACGTCACATAAATGTAACCATCTTAACCATGTGCGAGCGGGCAGCTCAGGGGCGTCAGGCACATGCACACCGTCGTGCAGTCATCCACCATCCGCCTCCAGAACCTTCTTCCCAAACCAAAGCTCCGTCCCCGTTGAACACTGACTTCCGATCCGCCTCCCCCAGCGCCCGACACCCACCATTCTTTCCGTCTCTGTGAATATGACTCTCCTGGGGACCCCATCTGAATGGAATCCTACAGGCCTTGCCCTGTGGGGACTGGCTGACGTCACGCCATATCGTGTTCTCAAGGTCCATCCGTGTTCTAGCAGATGTCAGGGGGTCAGGATTCAGTCTTCCTTTTCAAGACTGAATAATATCCCACTGTGTGGATGGACCACATTTTTTTGTTAGCCATGCATCCAGTTGTCTGAGACCGTGCCTTCAAATCTTCGGGGTAACCTGTTGTTTTGTTTTGTGTTTTAATATTTATTTTTGAGAGAGACAGGGAGAGAGAGAGGGGGAGGGAGAGCGTGAGCAGGGAGGTGCGGAGATCTGAAGCGGGCTCCAGGCTCTGCGCTGACAGCAGGGAGCCCCGATGCCGGGCTCCGACTCATGAGCGAGAGATCACCACCTGAGCCAAAGTCAGACGCTTCACCCACTGAGCCGCCTCCAGGCGCCCCGTGGAGCAACCCGGTTTTAAAATCAGTGCAGGGGCTCTCTGAGGATGCCTGACCAGCCCTTCCTGCTGTCTTCTTACTCTTTCCGCGCATGCCCCGCACCAGCTCAGGCTCCTCCCACCACCCAAAGACCACCCAAGACCAGCCCGCAGGTACCGTCATCCCCCGCCCTGGGGGATGCTCCTGGCACCTTCTGCTTCTCCCGGAGCCGGAGCACGGTCCGTGCTGTGTCACAGCCCCTGTCTGCGGCTTTGCTCCCCCGCGAGGTCCCCGTCCCCCGGTGGGCGGGGGACCAGCTTCCTCTGGTCTTCCTGGAGTGCAGGTGACTAAGGCAGAGAAGAACCATTGATTCTGCTGTAGTGAGTCAGCTTGAATAAAAGATCAAGGGCTGTCCTTTTTCAATTCTGTCTGAGCCATTCTCCCAAAATGCTGTGTGTGTACAGGTGCCCTTTAACCGTGTATAAGCACGTGGACGGGGATGGCTTCTGGGGGCAGGGGTACCCGGGCAGGGTGGGGAGGGGTCGGGAAGGGCACGTCCACAGCTGGTGCTGCCCTGTTTTTAAGATTCTGAACCACAAAAGTGAATTGATTTATTACTTGCAAATTTTAAGCAGTAAGAGAATCACAAGGAGTGTCTTTTCACGTATGATGATTTGCTACGCGAGATCATTTCCATTCCCGCACTAGGGAGGGAAGTTAAACTCCACGAAGTGAGAGCAAACGAGTTTCCGTTTCCAGGGCACCGCGGTTGTCACAGGAGGACCCACCACTAGGCTCGGGCCCCGAGAACACCCCCGTGACACAGCCGACTCCTTCCTGTGTCTGCCACCTCATTCTCCACCGGAACAAAGCTCCACACGGTGGGGACCACACCGAGCCGTCCCCAGAACAGGGCAGGGCTGGGGACTTACCGTTGAATAAAAGGATATTTTCTGAGGTCATTGCTTGATGTAAGACCCTTTGCTCAGAAAAGTATAAGAGGACCCAGGCCAGGGGAGAATGGGCACACAGTGACTTGTTTCTATACGAGCACCTCATTACTTCCCATGGCTGAGTAACGGTCCGTTGTGTGGAGGGACCCGTTCCATTGATGGACCTTTGTATCATTTCCCCTCTAGGGCTATTGTTTTTTTAAACTTCTCTTTGCTCTTTATTTTTTATTTTATTTATTCAAAAAATTATTTTTTACATTTATTTATTTTTTGAGAGGCATAGAGAGGCAGAGCACAAGTTGGGGAGGGGCAGAGAGAGAAGGAGACACAGAATCCGAAGCAGGCTCCAGGCTCTGAGCCGACAGCACAGAGCCCAACTGGGGCTGGAACCCACGAACCGTGAGATCGTGACCTGAGCCGAAGTCAGACGCTCAACCGACCGAGCCACCCAGGCGCCTCAGGGTTCCAAGTGTTTTTAAATACTCTGGGTTCTAGTCCCTTATCAGATATGTGATTGGGAAATATTGTCTCCTATCCTGCAGGTTGGTTGTCTTTCCACTTTCTTGATAGTTTCCTTTGAAGCATGAACGCTTTTAATTTTTATGAAGTCCGAATTATCTACTTTTCCTTTGGTTGTTTGTGCTTTCCATGTCATAATGAAGAAATCACGATGTGATCCAAGGTCATGAGGATCGATGCCTGTCTTCTAAGAGTTTGAAGTTGTACCTCTTCCATTTAGGTCTTTGGTCCATTTTGAGTTAATTTTTATAAACGGTGTGAGGTCAGGGTCCAGTTTAATTCTTTGGCGCATAGATATCCGGTGGTCCCAACACCATTTGTTTAAAACAAAAACAAAACCAAAAAAATACTCTTTTCCTCCGCTGAAGGAGGAAATCGCTTTGACCCTTGTCGGAAACCAGTTGACCGTCACTGTATGCGTTCCATTTCTGGACTCTCCATTTGAGTCCATGAATCGATAGGTCTGTCCGTATGGCAGCACCACCTACTCTTGACAAGCGTAGCTTCGTGGTAAGTTTGGTTTTTTTTTTTAATGTTTTTTAATTTATTTTGGAGACAGAGAGAGACAGAGCGTGAGCAGGGGAGGGGCAGAGAGAGAGGGAGACACAGAATCCGAAGCGGGCTCCAGGCTGTGAGTAGTAAGGTTTTGAACTGGGACATGCGAGCCCTCCCTCCAGCTCTTTCCCTCTCCCCCAGTGTTGTTTTGGCTGTTAGGACCATGTTAGGATCAGCTTGTGGGCAGCTGTAAAAAGGCAAGTAGGATTTCAGTAGGGACTGGGTTGAATCTATGTATCGATCTGGAGAATATCGCCTTCTTAGCCGTACTCGGTCTTCTGGCCCGTGAATGCAGGATCACTTTCCGTTTGATTTGTTTCAACAACGTTTTTGTAGTTTTTAGGGGACAAGGCTTGCACTTCTTGTACGTGTGTGTTGTAGAAGGGATTGTTTTCTCAATTTCACCTTAGACTGTTGATTGCTGTTGCATAGAAATGCAATTAATTGGGGCGCCTGGGTGGCTCAGTCTGTTGAGTGTCCCGCTCTTGATCTCGGCTCGGGTCACGATCTCACGGTTTGGGAGATCGAGCCCCGCGTCGGGCTCCGTGCCGACAGCACGGTATTCTCTCTCTCCCTCTCTCTCTGCCCCTACCCCCATTGCTCGCTGTCATTCTCTCTCTCTGTCTCAAAATAAATGAACATTAAAAAAAGAAATACAATTACTATTTGCTTATTGATCTCATATCCTGCAACTTTGTCGAATTCATGCATTCGTTCTAGTAGGTCTTGCTGGGGGGCGGGGGTTGAATTCCTACAGAGAGTGTACGTGCAAGATCGTGTCATCTGTGAAGAGAGTTTTACCTCTTTCCTTCCAATCTGGATGCCTTTTATCTTTCTTGCCTAATTGCCCTGAGTCGAACCTCTACTGCAACGTTGAATAGACGCAAAGAGACCGGACATCCTGTCTTGTTTCTGATCTTAGGGGAAAGCTTTCAGTCTTTCATCGTTGAGTGTAATGTTGCCTGTGGGTTTTTCATAGATGCCCTTTATCAGTTTGAGGAAGTTCCCTTCTATTTTTAGTTTGTTAAGTGTTTTCATCATGAAAAGGTGTTGGATTTCTGTCAAATGTTTTTTCTGCAGCTAGTGGGATCGTGTGGGTTCTGTCCTTTATTCTGTTAATCTGCGTGCTGTACTGATTGCTGTTCATAGGTTGAACCACCTTCGCATTCCTGGCATAAATCCCACTTGGTCATGGTGTATAATCCTTTTTGTACGTTGTTGGATTTGGTTTGCTAGTATTTTGTTGAGGAGATTGTGTCTGTATTCATGAGGGGTGTTCGTAAGGGCCCAGAATTTTATGTTCTTGGGACGTCTTTGTCTGGTTTGATCGTGAGCATGTGACTTTGTGCAAAGTCAAAGACAAGACACACAAAAGAGAAGGCTAAACTTCTAAGGATTTCCCAAGAAATAAAGGAAAGTCAGCATATATTGCCTACCTGCCTCACGTCCGACACTCTCCTTGGTGGCTTCTCCAAGGATCAGGAGGAAGCGGCTCGGAAAAAATGGTACCTAAGCTGGGCCTCGGAGAGTGAAAAGAGCGGACACGGAGCGGTACAGCAGACAGCCCCGAGGGAGGGGCCCGAGAGAGCAAACGGCCGGAGAGGACATCTTCCGGAGTGGAGAGGAAGAGTTGTGCAGTGTGCCTCGGACACAACGGGGGCCTGCGAAGGGCTACACGGGGCTGAATAATGCCCCCGAATTCATGTACTGCGGGAACCTCAGAATGCGATCTCTTTGGACATCAGGTCTTTGCAGATGGACTTTGTTAAGACGAGGTCCTTCTGGATTCGGGTGGGCCCTAATCCAGTGGCCGGTGTCCTTATGAGAAGAGACGACAGAGACACAGAGAGCACCATATGGGGGAGGAAGGCCATGCGATGGTGACGGCAGGGATTGGGGTGCGAGGGAGCGGGGCCCTGCTGCCCTTGATCTCAGACTCCGGGCCTCCAGAGCTGTGAGGGACAAACTGCTGTGGCTCTAAGCCTTGCAAGTGTGGTGACTTCCGGTAGCAGCCGTAGGAGACCCATGCCAGATGATGCGATGTCACACGCCAGGCTAAGGACTGGGGCTTTCCTGCCAGGCAGAACCTGCCGGGCTGACCGCTCCGGGCCAGGAGCCTGGGGCAGGGGGGACGGGTAGACCGCGTTTAGGGGCATCCTTTACCGGCTATTTTTAAAAACAGACTTTTACTTTCCTCTATATCTTCCTCTTTGTTCTTTTAAACTGGTGCGACTCCTGTTGGAGTCACAAGCCGTAGGCGTGGGAAGCTTGAGATTTGGTTGCGTCAGCCACACCGGCCATCCGTCTCCACCCTGCCGTGTACCGTCTGTGCGATGTGGGGACGTCATTCATGACCTCAGTCTCCTTAGCTATAAAATGGGGTTAATAGTATCTCCCTCGGGGCATCTGTGGGGGTGCAGTCAGTTAAGCGTCCAACTCTTGATTTCTGCTC